>NC_042615.1:61891563-62491563 GCF_901001135.1 Rhinatrema bivittatum | reverse complement strand
TTCCTTTCTCATCCCTGATTATCAGTGCTGCTCTTTTCAGCCCCATACAGGAAAATCTGTTTATTTAAATTATTTGCTTTCTGCTTATATTAACAGTTATGCTGCTGTTTCCTTCCTCTCTTGAGTCACCTGGATCAATACTGCTAACGTTTTCTTCTTTGTGGCCAACACTATCATATCCTTAATACAGGCAGAAATATCTTCTGTAACTGTAAACAATTTCCAAATATTTTGAAATTAAAGCTCACATAGATATTTTTGTATCTTTGGGCTTAAAACCCATTCTTAATGGCTAGAAATATCCTAGAGATGCATACTTGGTCAGCCATAGTGTGCCTGATGTACAAATATGAAGCTGTTGGAGCTGAAAATGCAAGTTTGCTTATCTGTAGACAGGGTTCTCCATGTTCAATATATCATTGATTTTTCCCCATATCCTCCTCAAAACATCTGTGTGGTGTAACCGACATTTATTATTTCCTAAATTGAGTTTGGAGATTTTTATTGGTGTTTAAACTTCCCTATGAGCAATACAATGTAACTGAGGGAGGGATGTGGCCATCATAACATATGACTTGCACCATAAAACAGACTAATATGTTGTATGTTTGGCCTCTGTCCTTTTCACACACCTTTTCTAGTGCTGAGTAACCCCCAGTAAGTGCATTTGCAAACATAAAGGCCAATGTACTGAAGGGAAAACAAATTACATTTGCCCAATCTGTCTAGTTTGCATTGCAAATAGCTATTTTTTGTGTGTAATTTTACACTTGCAAAATTGTATCCAAAATCAGTTAAGTGACTGTGATGTAAAATTATGCAAATTGAGTGCATATTACAACTACGCTCAAAAATAGCTTTGCAAACTGCATTTTGCAAAACCTTTAACTTTACCTCGGTGAAATCCAGTTTTGTGAACTCGCTGCTAATGAGGGAGGCACAGAGAACTGTATCCTGCTTGGGGGGTGGGGGTGGGTGAAGAGAGAATGGGACACTAGGGGGGAGAGGAAAAGATGAAGGTAAGACAGGAAAAGGGGAGTTGCTAGGGAGAGAGGGACAACGCAGAGAATGAGAGAGGACTGAGAGGAGAGAGGAGAATGGAAGGAGACTGGGGAAAGTAAAGGAGAGATGCTGGCTGGGATAAGGGGGAACTTTTGTCTAGCTCTGCCAATGATTTTGAATACTGTATGGCCTTTTACATAAAGTTTGGGAACCCCTGTTCTAGGGGGCCTCATCTGCCTTATATAAAATTCTTTCCTGCCCTGATTTATTTGCATATTCCTTTTGCATGCAGCATCAGGTGGAGGTGGTGTTTCAGTCAAATTAACTGATCCAGTCTGTTACATTTTCCTGCTTGTAAATCCGTGTTACACAAAATTGCTGAATCAGAAAGCCAGACTTTCAGACAAACCTTGAAGAAAAATGCCAAAGGAACAATTCTGATAGCCATTTGCATTGAATTTCAGAGAAGAGTTGGCACAAAAGTAACCACTGGTATTTATATGCTGCTAATCCAGTTAATTTGTGCTGGAAGCAAATTCATGTAAAAAAACACTTTTCATATACGTATTAACATGAATGAGGAATAAGCCTAGTGCCCTTATTAAAGCAATTGCAAGGATGGTCTGAAATGAGAAAAAATACTTGGCTTTCTTATCGGCTTCTAATGCTACAGGTGTTTTCACTGTTCAGCACCATGGTCTGGACAGCTCCTCAGTCCGTGAAGTTTTGTGTTTTGTTTTTGTAAGTGCGACAAGCAGATCAACTTGGGCAGGGAATGGAGGGGGAGGGGTATTTATTCAACCTGGGCAATTCATTGAAAATTAAACGGAAGTCATTACCAAATGCTCCTATTGTACCACCAAAGTTTCAGATGAAAAATTCCTGCACTAATTAAGTTCACTGTGAATACAAGCACAACAAAACTATAAAGTTATAGAGGAAATATATGTAAAAGCAAAACTCTTGAACCACCACAGGTATAATGTCCTAATGAAGCAGGAAATTGGAAAGAATTGTCAGTAATTAAAGCAGCTGTAAGACAAGATACCCACAAACTGTTCACTAATGTGATGTAATGGCACAGGGCTGAAAATCTTTGGAAATTGCAATAAAGTCAGCAGGGACAGAAAATATTAGTAGTTGAGACAGCTACACAAACTCAGAAGCACAAGTATAAAGCTTCCAAATGGCAAGTATGAAATGTGCCCACGAGATTAATTTCATTTATTTAAATTTGATACCCCACCTATTGCCAATGGTACCAAGGCAATTAACAATAAAAACAGCAACTTACAGAAAATAAACATATAAAAACATTAAAATCAGTAATTACAATAAGATTAGGACCACTGCCCCAACTCCTTTGTCTTCATTTATCAACATTATATAATTTTACTGTCCTGACTTCTCTTCCTCAAAATAAACTCTGATATTTACCCAGAAAAAAAACTAGGTGTCTTTTTATGCTGATGTTCACCCCTCTTTTGTTCTTGTTGTAATACATACTGATAAATTCCTGGGAGAAATAAAACCAAATGTTAAGATCCATGTACATCTTGCAATGAATGGATATCAACTTTCCTCCTTAATATGTAGTGCTATTTAAATCTTTGAGAACCTGCTAAATTTAATTTCACCCATATTTCCTTAGCTCTTCCATCTTAAGTTAAAATGTAGTTTGCTATATAACAGTGGCAGCTTGCACCGCCGTGCTCTCCCCCCCCCCCTCCCTCCTTACATTATCACCATCCATTAACCACACATACTCCAATATTGGTGAAAGTAGGCCGCAGCTTTTATTAATTATTAATATAAAACCAAACTTTCGGTACCCGAGTATTAGTGCGTTCGTCAAATATTACCATACCGGGCTTCATACCGGCTTCCGCCATTTTAGCCAGTCCGCCATACGCTCTGACCGGCCCCCCGCCATGTCCAAGCCATGGGGCCATCCCCCGGGCAGCCCACGCCCACCTCTACGCACTTTCCTTCACCTGTGAGCACAGTTTGTCCACCGTGTCCTCCGGGCCCCTCCTGGCCCCCCCCTAACTCGGGTACCCCCGCCAACCCTGATTGCTGCGACAATTGTACATTTGGCAATTCTCTTGCTAACATTATCTTCTGACTATCTCCTCCTTAATGTCCCTCGCCCCCCCTCTTGCTCTTAGTTGGGTGGGTGGGTGGAAACGCGAGCGCCGGCCAGCGAAAAGGGCCTGGCCCGGCGCTCGCCCTGCCTTTAAGTCCCGAGGTCTCGGGCCAGAATTCGCGCCCGAAGTCCCGCGAAACCCTGGACCAGGATTCGCGCGCCTGCGCGCGCCCACCCGATGACGTCACCGCGCCTCGATGCGCCGGTCCCCGAGGTCTCCGGCCAGCTTCAGCGCTCCATCCCTCGCGTCGTTGCTCCCACCCAGCCCCCCTCCACCCGGCCGCCGAGGTAAGACGACTCCGCGGGTGGGGGGGGGGTAGTGGGGGGCAGTCGCTCTGCCGGCAAGCGCCCTGTTAAGGGGGCCCTCCCCGCAGGCGCTTGTCGGTCCTTTATAACAGTGGCAGCTTGCACCGCCGTGCTCTCCCCCCCCTCCTTACATTATCACCATCCATTAACCACACATACTCCAATATTGGTGAAAATAGGCCGCAGCTTTTATTAATTATTAATATAAAACCAAACTTTCGGTACCCGAGTATTAGTGCGTTCGTCAAATATTACCATACCGGGCTTCGTACCGGCTTCCACCATTTTAGCCAGTCCGCCATACGCTCTGACCGGCCCCCCGCCATGTCCAAGCCATGGGGCCATCCCCCGGGCAGCCCACGCCCACCTCTACGTACTTTCCTTCACCTGTTACCACGGTTTGTCCACCGTGTCCTCCGGGCCCCTCCTGGCCCCCCCTAACTCGGGTACCCCCGCCACCAGACCGGGACAGTGTTACACTTGTCCCGGGCCCCCCAAACCCCACGGGTCCCCCAATTCCCCTACTGCGGCCCAACTTCATTCAGCGCATGCTCCAGCGCCTCCAGGTTGTACCCGACATCCGATAGGTGTATCAGGTCCGGTCTATACAGACCTATGCATGGCTCATCTGCCCAGTCGTGCCGAATCGTTGCCATGCCCACCTTCGGGGCCCAGACTTCGATCTGCCTGTTCACCTTCTTGCGCCCTCTGCACCATAGCTTGTCACCTTGCCATTTTAGCCTGGGTATGATCTCCGACCATACTATGGTTGTTCCCTGGGCCATCTCCCTTATTGCTTCCAAATCCCTTTTTATACCATCAATCAACTGTTTTGCTTTAATTTCCCCCAAGTCGTTGCCTCCCAAATGAATGACTATGACATCCGGCTTTTGCCTTGCGCGTAAGCTGCTCTGTAATTCCGGGATCAATCGACCCCATTTCATGCCTCGGATTCCCATCCAGGTTACACTGACTCCCCGCGGTGCCAATCCCAGGTGCGTGCCGTATGGTCTCTCCCGAGCCCGCCGAGCCGCCCAGTGCACGAAAGAGTGTCCTACCAACCATACTACCTTCCTCTGGGAGAATGGACCTGCGGGCGAGATATGAATTCCTTCGTTACTGACCATTCTCAACCCCTCCCTGCCTCACGTACCTATTTGCTGCTGCTGATCTCCACCTGCCTATCCTTCGGATCACCTCCATGGGCAGGCCCGCCTGTGCCGCACTAGTGGCGGCCCCAATTCTAAAGGAATGCGTACTGAATTCCTCCGGGTTCAAACCCACGCTTTCCACTACCCTCCGCAATACTTCCGCAAACTGAAATTTGGTTAACGGCACCCCGTCCTTATGAATTAATAAGTGGGCGCCCCCCCGTGGTCTGATTCGTAAGTAATTTTCCATGTTTTGTGCCGGGCAGGTCACCTGTGATGGCACCCTTGCTAGCCTTATGTCCACCCCCTTTGCCCTCTGATCCGTTTTAGATTTATGCACCCTTATGGTAATGCCCTGTTCCTGGACTGTGACGTTGGCATGAAGTATGCCATCGTTTCCTTCATCCGTTTTGGATGCCGCCACCAATTCACTGACCCTTAAGGCTGCAAAGAAAGCCGTGCAGAAAGCGGCTCTGAAAAGAATCACTTCGAATCCCTCTGACGCTACCTTAGCTACTGCGTGCCATAGACTCACCAATATCTCATGGGTTATTGGCCGCCTCTTGTCCCCCTTCCAGACAGTGCTTCTGGCCCAGCCGGCTAACAGCTTCTTAACCATGAAGTTATCCATGGGGTCACCTAAGCCCAGCGCTTTTGCAAAGAATGCAAAACCTGCCAGTTGATTCACTGTCGATCCTCTGGACATCCCTTCCTCCTTCGCCCATGCCACGAACCTCTCTATGAGCCTGCCCTCTATACGCCCCCCTTGCCATCCCTGTCCTTGCAAGAATGTTTGTACGCTAGAAAACCCTTTGCAGTATGCTTTCCAAGTTGCTGGGGCCACCGATGACCTCAGCAACCCCCATTCCGTATCATTCCAATCTGCCATAATTGTTTTGGTATTGGAACTCCTTCCGCTTCCGCCTCCGGCACCTGTTGACGAAAGAGATCCCACTTAGCCCTAGATAAAGCATCTGCCACCTGATTATGGATGCCTGGTACATGTTTAGCTCTTATTGTCATGTTCGTTCGCAAGCCCTGTAGGACCACTTCCCTCAACAACGCGGCCACCTTAGAGCAACGGGCCGCCTGCCTGTTAATCACGGTCACCACGGCCATGTTATCCGACCAGAAAATGATCTTTTTGTTGCACAGCCTATGTGCCCAGACCGTAATGGCCACCAGGATCGGGAATAACTCTAAGAATGTTATGTTTTTTACTAGCCCGCTCTGCCTCCACTCCTCTGGCCACGGTGCTGCGCACCATGCGCCCTGGCAGTATGCCCCAAAGCCCCATCCGCCCGATGCATCTGTGTGTATATCTAGGTCCTGGCTTGACCTCGCCTCCTCCTGCCACATGGATACCCCGTTAAAATTGTCCAGGAATTCCAGCCACATAGCCACTTCCTTTCGAATTGGGCTCGTGATTCTGATACGGTGTTGCGGCCGCCTGACCCCTTTTGTTGCATCCGCCAGCCGCCTCAGAAAAGCCCTACCCATCGGGATGACCCTGCATGCAAAGTTCAAGCTCCCGATTATAGATTGTAAGCCGACCAAAGTCATCTTCTTGCTGGCCAGTGCCTGCCTGAGCATACCCCGCAATTTGTTTAACTTCTCGAGCGGCAGCCGCGACGTCATGGCCTGCGTGTCTAGTTCGATCCCTAAGAATGATAGGATCGTAGCTGGGCCCTCAGTTTTTTCCCCTGCTAGCGGGACCCCGAAATCAGCCGCCATCTCCTGGAATGCCGCCAGTGTTTTTCGGCATGTGTCCGTGCCGGCCGGGCCCACGAATAGAAAATCGTCAAGATAATGTGCCACGTTACCATTCCCTGCCCTTTTTTGTAATACCCATTGCAAAAAACTACTAAACATTTAGAAGTAAGCACAGGAGACTGAACACCCCATAAGCATGCACTTGTCAAAAAAGTACGAACCCCGAAATTGGAAACCTAATATGGGAAAATTGTCAGGGTGTACGGGGAGCAGTCGAAAGGCCGACTTAATATCCGCCTTAGCCATTAGGGCCCCTTCCCCGCAACGCCTGACCAATGCCACGGCCTCGTCGAAAGACGTGTATTGAACGGTGCACGCCTCCGCTGGGAGGCCATCGTTCACCGAAGACCCCGTCGGGAAGGAGAGGTTTTGTATTAAACGAAACTCCCCCGGTTCCTTCTTGGGCACTACTGCCAGAGGTGACAACATCATCCCCGCGAAAGGGGGGTCCGCAAATGGTCCCGCCATCCTGCCCAATTCAATCTCCCTGTCCACTTTCTGTTGCACTACGTCTGCCAGTCTTGTCGCCGATGAGGAATTCTTGTCATTTATGCCCTTAACCGTCCCTTGGAAAGGTATCCTAAAACCTTGCTCAAAACCCTCCCTCAACTGTTCTGCTTCCCGTCTCCTCGGGTATATGGCTAACCACTCCCGCATGCCTGCCAAACGGACTGGGGACGGTGCCTTGTCAAATACTTCGCTACCTCCCTTTCCCATTACTCCCCGATGTCGTCCCCTGACCTTTCCTCGCACATTTCGCTGCCGGATGCGGTGCCGCACATAATGAACATATGTGTTTGAACTTGCAGTCCTGGAAATTGCACCCCGCCTTATTGAAACGCCAACACACCTTGTTGTTACCGCTTTCCCCCCATGAATTGCTGCCTGCGCTCGTCGCACCGCCATGCGGCCTAGCCAATTTTCGCGGCGCCCCTGCCTCCATAACCTTACTGGTCATCTGGCGTAGCCACAATCCCACATCTTGTGCTGCCCATGACAAGTTCCCGTTCTCCTCCATTCTGTCCCTGAACTTCTCGTCATAATTCAGCCAGCACCACCCCTGGTATTCCTTATATGCCTCCAATATGGAATCTGCATAACTCAGCATCGGGGCGTACTGGGATGGATCCTCTCTCCCTATGACGCTTATCATTCTTAAGAATGCCCTGGTCCAATTAGTTATGTTTCTGGGCACCTTTACCTCCCCTTCTTTCTGGTCCTCCTTTTTCTTTCCCTTTTTCTTCTCCGCCGCCCCTTTCCTGCCCTCCAATATTGAGAAAATATCAATATATTCACGCTTCCTTATCTTATTACGTAACACCTTTGGCACGCTCTCCCACAGCTCCGCCAAATTGGGGAGGGCTGCTGCGGCCGCAGTGGCTGACGCTATCTCCTGCGGTGTTTTGACTGGGGAGTCAGCCGCCGCCTCGCTCTCATCGGATTCCTCCTCGGAGGATTCCTCACTGGAGTCACCGGTATTTCGCTTTTTTTTAGTCCTCTTGCCTTTTGCGTCTCCCGACGACGACGCTGCTTCGAGATGCCTTCCCGTCTCCTCGGCTCGCTCCTCCGCTTCCCGCGGTGTCGGGGGCCGGTTTCTACTCTCGTTGCCGGCCTCCCCACTGTGTATGTCCTCCTCCGTCGACACCTGCTCGGCGGCCTCCGCTCCCAGCGTGCGGGCTCCCGCCGTGGCGTTGACGCCTGCTGGCGCTGTGTACCAAGGCGGTGGGACCTGCCACCATGGAGGGTACATTGAGGCTTGCCATGCATTCTGACTGTAGGGGTATGCTCCCTGTACTGGCGGTGCTGCCGATGCTGCCCCTGCTCCGGAGGGCCCCGTTGGGTGCCAGACGGGCCAGCCCCACGGTGGGGCACTATACTGTCCAATTGCGGGGATCGCTCCGGTCGCTTCCTTGGCCACACCGGTCGCCGCCTCACCTACGGTGTCCGCCGCCGGCGTCCGCCCCCTCACGTCCTTCTCTGTCGAACTCTTGACTCCCCTGCTGGTACCTGCTTGCCCCTTTCCTTGTGCCTTGACTCTGTCTGTCCTAGGGCGTTTTCCGCCTTGACCTCCCTCTCCGGCACGATCAGGCTTCTTTGCCCTCGCAGGTCGTGGTTCCGCCACCTTTGCTTGCCGGCTGCGCCCCCTTGTCTGCCTCGGTTCCAAGCCCGGCTTCGCTCCTTTACCAGCCATGTCGATACGCACAGTAGACGCCTTCCCTCGGCTCTCCCAAATCCGGCACCCCCTTTACGTTCGGTCGATTTCGCTGCCCAGCCCCGTAGAAGGCAATCCGGCCCATGGTCCGGGGTGGGGAGGGGGGGGGGGGCGATCGAGGTTAGTACTCACAGTTCAGTGTGCCGTCTCTGGAATCCGGGCTGAAAAGTGTTGCAATTCCAGGGTAGTCAGACCTGCTACTTCCAGGGATCGGCACCGCTGCCTTCCTTGTGCCGCTGTGGCTCGCTCTCCGTTCTGTCGTGGTCCTGGAGCAGGGGCAGGGCTTCTTCTCCCTCTCTCCGCGTTCCTCAGGTCGCCTCCGGTAGCTCCCGCCTACTTCCGCGTTCTCCGGACCCCGGTCTCAGCTGAGCTGGCAGCCACTGCAACTATATCCGGCTTGCCTGCTCACCTCCCGCGCTGGGACCTCTCCGTCTGCGTGATCGCTGGCCGCCGCCGGATGCACCCCCACGTGGCCGCCGGATCGCGGCTCCTCCTATCGAAGGCAGCTGTTGCAGGACTCCGGGTCCTATGCAGGGGCTCCCGGAGTGCCTGTCTTGAAAGTCTCTCCTTTATTTCTCCTATTTATTTTTATTTTTATTTATTTTTTTTATTTTATTTTTTTTTTTGTTGTCCGGCTGCGTGGTCGCGGCTAAATCCTCCACCGGGTCCTTTGACACGAGCGCCGGCCAGCGAAAAGGGCCTGGCCCGGCGCTCGCCCTGCCTTTAAGTCCCGAGGTCTCGCGCCTGAAGTCCCGTGAGACCCTGGGCCAGGATTCGCGCGCCTGCGCGCGCCCACCCGATGACATCACCGCGCCGCAGCGCGATGATGTCATCGCGCCTCGATGCGCCGGTCCCCGAGGTCTCCGGCCGGCTTCAGCGCTCCATCCCTCGCGGCGTTGCTCCCACCCAGCCCCCCTCCACCCGGCCGCCGAGGTAAGACGACTCCGCGGGTGGGGGGGTAGTGGGGGGCAGTCGCTCTGCCGGCAAGCGCCCTGTTAAGGGGGCCCTCCCCGCAGGCGCTTGTCGGTCCTTTATTATCTTGATAGTGCATGATTGAAACATGCTCATTTTTTAAAAATGTTTTTATATTAAATGTTCCACTGTGTGTCTACAGCTTTTGAGCCTCACACTGTTGAACTTGTCTTAGTCCTCAAGTTTGATATAAAATTCTTTATTCCTTGGTGGAGTTCTTGATTTTATTTCTATTACCTATTCAAATGATAAGGTGTTTCTGATTTGAGTGCACTGTTGCTTATAATCTCTGTCAATAGGTGAGTATGATGATTGTTTTTAATAGTTTCACTTGTTGAGTAATATATACATGTTATTGCTGTACAGCATTTCAGGGTTCAACAAATCCCGAATACCCAGGATTTTGTTCCCTGCTCAAACCTGAGACAGCACCTTCCACAACTGCAGGGGTTGAAATGGATTGCAAATCTGTGACATACCTTGTTAATAGAAATATGAGAATATAATCTTCACTTAAAATCTGGCTAGAAATTTTGCATACATACTCTGTAGCCATATAATAAAAATTGGAGTCTGAAAGTCAATATGTCTTTTGGCTAAGCTTTGTGCAACATGAAAGTCAGTAGGTCTTTTGGCTAAGCTTTGTGCAACATGAACCAGATCCAAGGTTTGCCTCCGTATCCTTTAGTATGTGTCTATTAATAACTTAAGGTAAATGTTTCATGTACCTGGCAAAAATCTTTGCTAATGTTGTGATATTAAGGCGTTCAACAAATGCCCTCATGAGAGGCTTCTAAGAAAACTAGTCATGAGATGATAGGCTATATCTTTTTGTGGATTGAAACTAGTTAAAAGACAGGAAAAAGAATAGGATTAAATGGTCTGTTTTCACAGTGGAAAAAGGCAAATAGTGGAGTGCCTCAGGGATCTGTACTTGGATTGGTGCCTTTTAATATATTTACAAATGATCTGGAAAGGGGTATATTGAGTGGGGTGATCAGGTTTGTAGATGACAAAATTATGCAGAGTAGTTAAATCTCAAGCAGATTGTGATAAACTGCAGGAGGACCTTGTGAGACTGGAAGATTGGGCGTCGAAATGGCAGAAGAAATTTAATGTGGATAAGTGCAAGGTGATGCTTATAGGGCAAAATAACCCGTGGCATAGTTAAATGATGTTCCCTGTACGTACCCGAATCAGTCCAGACTCCTGGGTTTTGCCTCCCCTTCAGCAGATGGAGACACAGAAAGTTTGACAGACTCTGCCTTATATACCAGGGTGCCACCCACAGTCTGCCAGTATTACGCTAAACTCACATACTCACAGGACAAGCAGGATGGTAGTCCTCACAGATGGGTGACATCATCAGGATGGAACCCAATCACGGAACACTTTTGTCAAAGTTTCTAGAACTTTGACTGGCACTACCGGGCATGCCCAGCATAGCACAAACCCTGCATCCAACAGGGGTCCCCCTTCAGTTTCTTTTTCTCCGCGCAGCAGTAGCCACATGGTTAAGGAGCTCACTAGAGATTCCTGACAGGAATATTCCTCATGGAACTTTCTTTCAAATTTTCAAAAAATTCTACCCCATCCGGGGTCCTCCTATCAATTCCGTACTTGCGGTCGTGAAGGTAAGGCTTTACCCTCCATTGCGGTCTATTCCTGTCGAGTTTTCCCTTTGGGGCCTACTGGCCATCGACCGCACCGCGGCTAAATTTTTGTCGAAGCCATGGTGTCGGGTTTTCGTCGGTGCTCCAGTTGTCCTCGGACAATGTCCATCACAGACCCACATTGGGTTTGTGTGTTGTATTTGGGGGCGGACCATGAAGTCCTAACTTGCACCAAATATACCCAGATAACACCGAAGGGCCGCAAGGCCTTCTCAGAAAAGATGGAGTTTCTTTTCCAGGCGAAACTACTGACTCCATCAAAGGCCTCGACGTCGTCTGAGCCGGCGCCGTCAATCTCTCGGCAGCTTGTGGATTCCGGTGCTTCTCACCCGACGCAGTCTGCTCTGAAGTTATCCACTTCTTCGTCCTCGGCACCAGAGAAGGACCGAGGTGAATATCGAGAGAAGGGTCGGCACCGCCATCGTAAGGCTCAGTCCGCTAATCCAGGCAAGCCCTTGGCATCGGTGTTAGAGCCTCCTAGTAAAAAATCCCATCCAGAGAAGCCCCATCCTCCTCTGAGACCGGGTCACCGAGGCGTTCCCCACCTTCATTGGGGCCGGGAGCCGCGTCTCCACTTTTACCGGTGGACCCTCAGGCTACGCCAGCGCTGCCTCCTACTCCGGGGCTGGGGTTACACACCCCAGGCTTCCGCGAGGAATTGGACCGGATGGTCCAAGAAGCCATTGTAAAAGCGCTACAGGACTTCCAGCCTCCATCGACGCCAGCACCGATTCCAGCCGACCTGATACCCACTGCCCTCGCACCGTTACTGGATAGGTTGGACTCCTTGATTGGTGCCCTTCCACCGGTGGGACTGAAGACACCGGTATGTCCCACTCCTTCCACTCCGATTCCTTTGTCATCGGAAGACGAAGAGGCACCGAGGCTGGAGCCCACCCCCGGGCCGTCAGGAGTCCTGCCACCGACTCACCCGTCAATGTCACCGGTTCCATCAATGCCGCATCGTTCTCAGTCGGTGGCCCCTCTGGTGCCATCGGAGCCTCTGCCTGATCCCACAGGAATAGCACTGTTTCTTCCATTTGAGGATCCCATGGGGGCTGGGGACTAGCCCTACCAACCTTGAACAGATGATTCTTCTCAGGATTCCGATGATCTGTCCTCAGAACCTTCTCCCCTTGAGGAGAGAAGGTGTTCTCCTCCAGAGGACCTGTACTTTATAAATTTTATTAAGGAAATGTCTGAGGCCATCCCTTTCCAGCTTCAGACTGAAGAGGACTCAGGCACAAGATGATGGAAGTGTAAATGCACCCAAGGAAATCATGTCCATCCCTGTTCATGAAGTCTTTCTTGACCTGCTGAAGTGAAATTGGGAGCATCTAGGTTCTGTACCACCGGTCAACCGGAAAACAGATGCTACCTACCTGGTACAGACAGCCCCTGGATTCCAGAAAACACAGCTTTCCCATCATTCTGTGGTTGTGGAGTCGGCCCAGAAGAAGGCACGTTGTTCTAAACCTCGTTCTTCCACGCCTCCAGGGAAAGAGCAAAAGTTCCTGGATGCTTTTGGCTGACATGTTTTCCATGGCTCAATGCTTATTTCCCGCATTGCTTCCTACCAATTATACATGACCCAGTGTAACAGGGATCTTTTCAAAAAAATCCAGAATTGTTCTACGACCTTGCCTGACCAATTTCAAGATCAGCTCAGCGGCTTGGTCCAAAAGGGTCTATATGTTGGTAGACATGAAATCCGTGCTGTGTATGATATCTTTGACACAGCCTCTAGGGTGTCTGCAGCCACCTACTTGCTGGGAATGGACGATGTGTTGGCGGACAAGCTGAGTCGCGCCTTTCAACCGCATGAGTGGTCCCTCAACTGTATTGTTGCGGACTCAATATTCCAACGTTGGGGTTACCCCCACATAGACCTCTTTGCGTCACCTCAAGACCGCAAAGTAGAGAACTTTTGCTCTCTCACTTGCAGTCAACACTCACACCCAAGAGACGCATTCTCCCTCTCATGGGCAACCGGTCTCTTATTTGCCTTCCCTCCACTTCCGCTTCTCTCAAAGTCTCTTGTGAAGCTACGACAGGAGAAGAGAACCATGATCCTGATAACACCTCACTGGCCATGCCAAGTGTGGTTTCCGATTCTTCAGGACCTCTCCATTCACAGGCACATTCCCCTGGGAACGGACCCGCTTCTGATCACTCAGAACGACGGGTACTTGGCCATCCCAATCTTCAGGCCTTATCCCTGACGGCCTGGATGTTGAAAGGTTGATTCTTCAGCCACTCAACCTTTCGGAGCCAATTTCCCATGTCCTCATTGCTTCACGAAAGCCTTCCACAAGATAATCTTACCTTTACAAATGGAATAGATTTAAATCATGGTGTTCTGTTCAATCACTTGATCCCTTTACCTGTTCCACCATGAAGTTTATGGACTATCTCTGGCACTTGTCAGAATCAGGTCTTAAAACTTCTTCCATCAGAATGCATGTCAGTGCGGTAGCTGCCTTCCATAAAAGTGTTGGGGATATTCCTATTTCAGTACAACCCCTTGTAACACGATTTCTAAAGGGCTTGCTCCACCTCAAGCCTCCTCTGCGCCCTCGGGCCCATTCTTGGGACCTCAATCTGGTTTTGGGTCGGCACCATTCGAGCCTCTCCAATCCTGTGGTCTAAGTTATCTCACCTGGATAGTGATTTTTCTTTTGGCTATCACATCTGCACGCAGAGTTAGTGAGTTACAGGGCCTAGTTACCTATCCGCCTTACACTAAACTTCTGCATGACTGGGCAGTACTCCGCACTCACCCTAAGTTCTTGCCTATTGTTGTATCGGCGTTTCATCTTAATCAATCCGTTATACTACCTACCTTCTTTCCCAGGCCCCATTCCAATCCAGGAGAACAGGCTTTGCATGCCCTTGACTGTAAACGGGCTCTAGTATTCTACCTAGACTATACAGCTACCCACAGGAAAAGCACTCAATTGTTTGTCTCTTTCCATTCCATCAAATTAGGGCAACCTGTGGGCAAGCAGACTCTCTCCTCCTGGTTAGTGGACTGCATAACCTTTTGCTATCAGCAAGCAGGCATTCCACTTCAAGACCGTGTTAAAGCACACTCTGTCAGGGCCATGGCAACTTCAGTAGCTCACCTACGTTCGGTGCCGCTTCCTGATATTTGTAGGGCTGCTACCTGGAGTTCTCTCTATTCCTTTACAGCCCATTATTGTTTGGATATGGCTGGAAGACAAGATTCCATCTTCGGCTAATCTGTCTTGCGCAACCTTTTTGCAACTTGATGTACCAACACCCTTCCGCCTGCCCTTTTCAGGATGCCCTCTACCAAATTCCACCCCAGTTGTTGTGCCTGTTGCATGTCTTTGGGTACATTTGGTGCATACTCTGACATCCTCAGCTCGGTACTCACCATATGTGAGGACTACGATCCTGCTTGTCCTGTGAGAAAGCAAATGTTGCTTACCTGTAACAGGTGTTCACACAGGACAGCAGGATGTTATTCCTCACGAAACTCGCCCACCACCCCGCGGTGTTGGGTTCGTTACGTTTTCTTATTTTATTTTTTGGCACTTTCTATAGCTTTTAAACAAGACTTAAGGGGGACCCCTGCTGGTTGTAGGGTTAGTGCCATCCTGGGCATGCCCAGTAGGTGCCAGTCAAAGTTCTAGAAACTTTGACAAAAGTGTTCCGTGATTGGGCTCCATCCTGTGATGTCACCCATATGTGAGGACTAACATCCTGCTGTCCTGTGAGAACAGTTATAGGTAAGCAACATTTGCTAAGTATTTTGAAATATATTCTTCAATTGATTGGTACGAGATGCAAATTTAAAAAATGGGAGAACTATGCTCACGTGGAGACAAACCTAATATGACCCTAGCTGCCGAGTTCTGCATGTACTGTTTTTTGAGGAAGTCCTAAATAAAGGGCATTACAGTAATCCAATGGTGATAACACCAAACAATGAATTGTAGCTCTCAAGTCATAATTACATAAGAATTGTTGAAGTCTGCGCATTAAATGAAGTTTATAGAAAGCGCTTTTTGTAACTTTTGATATCTGTGGTTTTAACGATTAAAATATCCATTATGAAACCAAGGTTTCTAACTTCGTTTACCATAGGAATTTCGGCATCTTCAGTCAAAAGAAATTTTGGAACTTTGGAATCTGGAAATCTTGCACGATACAATATTTCAGTTTTAGTCATATTGAACATGACTTAGAAGAGTCTGCAGGTGGAGATGTTAGTGAAGATTGCATTTTTCATGGGGGAATGGTGGCTAATTTCAGTTTTCACATAGGGTGCTGGTTAGGCTAGAGCTGGCTTCGATAAAATAGTTCTAGAAAATTGGGAGGTCTTTTGGGTCAGTCGGGACTTGTGTGTGCTAGAATTGTACAGGTTCCATTGCAATTCTGCAAAACACCTGTGGTACTCATGGAAAGGCAGCTCTCTGAGACTCCAGTATAATAAGATCTGAGTTAAAAATGTTTTGAACTTCACATAGTTTGCTCACATTCTTTAATAAAAGGGTTAACTTCCAATACAGTAAGGTAATTGGTATGCAAATATAAGCTGCAGAGAACCCGTTCTAAAGCCTTTTCTATCTGTGCACCAGTATTATGGAATGCCCTGCCTGTTGGGTTGCACCAAGAGACTGATTATTAAAATTTAGAAAATTAGTAAAAGCAGAGTTATTTCTGGAAGCTTTTGGTGTGGGCAAATATAGGGCACAATCTGTTTTAATTAATGTATAGATTTTGCTTTTTATTGTTTAATTCATTTATTTGATGTTTCATTGTATAATTGTTGGTGTTGAATTTTTATGAATGGTTGTAATCCGCATTTGAACATTGTGAGAATATGCGGAATATATGTTTTTGTAAATAAATAGAATGAGTGTAGCAGAGTTTAAAAATAAAAAAAAATACTTCTAACCCAAAAATGTTCATGCACAGATATGCTTAGCATGCACAAAATATGATTTATTTCTATAAATCTTGTTTATACATAGAAAACATGCACACATCATATTTTGTCCTTATAAAACACAATTTATGCATAGAAAACTTGATTTATGCACATAAAAGATGTGCTGTTAAAAGCTGCATGCACAGAACATGAATTTGGAGGATGAGAGTTGTACTTCTAAAAGTTAGAGGCACATCATGAGTTAGGAGCAAAAAAACATTTAGGAGCACAACCTTTATGTTCCTGACTCAATGTTTTATGCACAAAATCATGTTCTGCACAGATTGTTTGGTGTCCAAATTGTGTTTTATGCACCTAAATGAGGAATACAGGACCCCACGCCATAAACTCTAGGTTCAGCCTCATAGCCTCTAACATTAACCCCATAAACTTTGCTCCACCTCTGACCAGGAATTAATAAAAAAAACATGAATATTACTCTCTGCTTTGGAGAGAAATATGTAATACCTTGATTAACATGGAATTTGCATGGAGAGCACTAATTTGTATGCACAGTTTTACTCATGTTGTTGAATACTAGATACAGTTTAGACCCCTCTGCTTAGTTTTCAAATGTGTAAATAAACTGACCCCTGAATATCTCTCCCAGCTTCTATCCCTCTTCACGCCCAGCAGAGAACTCCATTCTTCCCAAATTGTTTCTCACTGCAAGCCCTCCATCGACCGTTGCAAAACTCACTTGCACAAGACTGCGGGAGTTTAACTGCCATGCCCCAATACTTTGGAACAAGCTACCTTAACTTCAAATAAGCTAAAATATGGGTATCCACCTAGGCTTTCACACAGTCCTCATGACAGAGACTTGTTCCTTGGCTATCTGAACTCTTATCATCAAAGACCCTTCTTCCTTGAGGGCCTTTATTCTAGCCTGTGATTCAGCCTTTCTCTGAGACAGTTTTCTTGGACACACACTGACATAAGTCAGTCTACCATGAACAGCATACATGATTACTATGCTCTTGGTCTTTAATTCTGTTCAAATTGTATATTGGAAACCAAGGTCCAACTGCAGTTGTGACTAATTTTGTTGTAATATGCCTTGTGATCATTAAGTGGTAAAAGGTGGAATATCAAATATCTATAAATAAATGACACATCTTTTTGTGTGCTAAACTCTGTTATTTTGGGAGTAAAGCTGTACACAGAAAGGAATGCACAGCGGAGTGTACCTTATTACACTGAGGCTTGAGTGCCTGAAGGTACCCTTATTTGTTGTTGCTTAATGCATATGTAACCCCACCTCGGGTGTTAGGTCACACTCTGGTGGGGCCATAAACTTATTTGTAGTTCTTCTGGGCAGGGACACCTGGTTAGCTCTTCCTTTTGGCTTTTTCCCAGGGTGTGGATTCTTTTTGTGGGGGGCCCAAGTGCTAGGGGTGACTGATTCCTTAGTATTGACCCTGTGAGAGGGGCAGCTTTTTTTCACAGTGTGTGCTGTATGTGCCAATAACTGCACAAGAGTCACTTGGTTAGTATCCAAAATTAAACTTCTTTTCTGTTGTAAAAAATCAGATCAAATTGGCACAATTAAACTTAATACACAGCACCACAGGGTTTCTTTGTCTGTTAGTCTCTTTTCTCTATCTGTGCAGGATTCTCTTATACCAGGACAAGGGAACTTTTACCCTCCAGGGCTAGGAAAAAATAGTCCCAGGTGGGCAGGGTATCATTTAGATGGGCAGGGTACCCCTTCTAAACTGGGAAAAATAGAAAGTCACTGTCTCTTCACAGAGAGCCTAAATGACTCTCCCCCAAGGGTGAAGACTTGTTGGATATCCTCAGTGTTCTTAATTATTTCTTAACTCAAAGCTGAGTTTAAGTATTCTCTTAGTTTCAACCCGGATCCTTCCTAATTGGAGGGATCCGGGTTGAAACAGCTGCTTGGGATGTTCCTTCTGATGGGCAGAAGAGGGGCAGCCAAAACTTCCTCCCAGATCTTCTTACAAAAAATCTTCTTTCCCAAACTGATATTAACACTGGAAGATCCTGGCATTGGGTCACCACCTCCATCAGCCTCTCTTAGGATGTAGAGGGGCAAGTCTTCCCTAACCTTTGGCAGCCCCAGACACAGGGTACCCCATAACTTGAGTCCAGGTGGTACACGGAGTTTCACCAGTTTTCCTATAAATTGAAGTCTCTTCAAAAGCCCAAAATAGTCCCGGGATGCAGACCTTCCCCACCAGGGAGTGGAAAGGAAAGGCAAATCCCTGACCCAGCTCCCAGACTCCCAGAATGGTTTGCTGGAGCCCTTAGAGCAGACCCAAAAATCCAAAATAGGAAAAAAACCCTCCAAACACCTCCACTAAGTTCAAAATCGACTCGCACTGCTCCCAAGTCCTTTGTGGAGGGCTGCTTTAAAAACTCTGAAAGACGTTGGCCATTCTAGCTCCATCAAAGGGAGGAGCTGCATTTGAATGGCTTCTCTCCTCCTTCACTAACTTGTACTTCACTAACATTATAGGGAATACCCAGGGCATATCGGTAACAGAACTGGAATGTCCGTTTCAGCTAATTAAAAATGGGAGTGGCTAAATAATATACATGACATTTAACATAAAATCAATACATTTACATTAATACATTAAAAATCATACTGCTTCATCCAAATGCTTCTTAAAAAACTGTTTTTAACGCTTTTCTAAACAATTTTAAGATTCTGCTGGGATCTAAGATCAGCAGGCAGCTTATTCCACTCATTTAGTGCTATTGATGAAAAAAGTCACTCTCTCGTTTTAGCTCACCTAAACTTTTTAACAGGGGGAATAACTAATAAGTTGGTACCCTCAGACCTCAGTGTGCGGTTTTGAGTATAGAGCATAATATGATCTTGCAATACACAGGGAGAAATGGTTTTCAAAAGTTTAAAAACAGTCAACAACCTAAATCTATTCCTCCATTTGGCCGAGAGCCAATGTAGGCCCATCAAAACTGGGGTTATTTGTTCTCTTCTCGAAACACCAATTATAACTTGGGCGGCTACATTTTGTACCAACTGCATTGCACGTATCAGCCTGCCTGGAAGCCCAACATACAAAGTCCCGCAGTAATCCAGATGACTAAGCATCAGGGCCTGAAGAACCATCCTAAAAAATCCTGGGGGCAGCAAGAATTTTAAAGGTCGTACCAACTTGAGTTTGTAAAATGCAAGTTTAGCAACATGGAAGATCTGCTCTTTCATAGATAATTGGGAGTCTAAAAAGACTTCCAAACTCTTTATCCGTGACTGATTAGGCACCGATAAGGTTTTAGATAGCCAAACTTTGTGCCTGATCTTAGGCTCAAGAACTTTACCACTCACAGGATCTTTGTTTTCTTCCTATTTAAGAACAAGCAGTGATTAGTCAGCCATGATTGTAATTACTTGACAATCTCCTGCAATCTGTCTTCTGGAACATTCCCCCTTGGGATACATGGTAGAAAGAATTGAATGTCATCTGCATATATAAAATAATTAACATTCAATGATTGAAAAATGGCCCCTATAGGGCCAGATAAATGTTAAAAAGTACAGATGACAAAGCTGTAATATCATAGAAGGATCACCAGTGTTCTTGCAAAAACAAGAAGTTATGTAGACATTTATGACATTTTCTAAATCGTTAAGAACATGTTTGGCCTGCTAACTGCAAAACAGCATTAAGGTTCTGGGGATCTTTATCTGTGGACTGGCTGAAAATGTGGTTTCTTAATAACACTAATCATTCTCCTGACTTCAGTTTGTTTATTGTTGTCCCTCAGGTGAAAGCAACAGATGCAGATTCAGGCCAATTTGGTCATATCCAGTATTTTCTCTATGATGGGTTTCATAACTGCGAGAAATCTTACCTGTTCCACATTGATCCTGATGCTGGTCACATCTGCGTGTCTCAGAACATTGATAAGGAACAGGATCCTGCAAGTTATGATCTTTTGGTGACAGCCAAAGATGGGGTAAGTTTTCTAAACAATACTTATTCCTATAAACTCGTTTTATACATGTACACAATTTTCCTTGCTAGACTTCTGTGTAAAGTATTATTCCTAGATCTTAATCCGAATCTGTAATGTTTATAATGTACTGCTCTTTTAGTCATCAAAACGAGATCTCTTTACTGGCATTTATGTCACCTTTTAATTGTTTCCTTTTGATGCTAAGTGTAGGTGCTCACTTGCTAGAATAATTTTTTAATAATTAGAAGCACTTGCAAAAAAATTCTTCAACAACATAGTACATTCTTACCAAGGTTACCAGAATTTCTTCAAATGCAGAGCATATTATTTTGTTGATTCTAGGAAAAGTCTTGTGTGGTATATAAGAATTGCCAAACTGGGTCAGACCAAGGGTCTATCAAACTCAGTTTCCTGTTTCCAACAGTGTCCAATCCAAGTCACAAGTACCTGGCAAGTATTCAAACATTAAATAAATCTCAAGCTACTGTTGCTTATTAATAGCAGTTTATGGATTTTTCCTCTAGGAACTTATTCAAACCTTTTTTAAACCCAGTTTCACTAACTGCTGTAACCACATTCTCACAGGTCAAGCAGGATGGTAGTCCTAACATATGGGTGACATCACAGGATGAAGCCCAATCACGGAACACTTTTGTCAAAGTTTCTAGAACTTTGACTGGCACCTACTAGGCATGTCCAGGATGGCCCTAACCCTGCAACCAGCAGGGGTCCCCCTTCAGTCTCCTTTTTTCCGCGCAGCAGTAGTCACGTGGCTTAAGGAGCTCCACAGAGATTCCTGACAGGAATTTTACTCACGGAATTACTATACAACTTTCTACCCCACAGGGGTCCCCCGCTTTCATTTTTACGTCTGCGGTGGTCCGGTAAGTCTTTTACCCGATTCCGGTCGATTCCTGTCGAGTTTGGCTTTCACGGCCTACTGGCCATTGACCTCACCGTGGCTAAATTATTTCACAGGCCATGGTGTTGGGGTTCCGTTGATGCCCGGACTGCACCCGTACCATGTCCATTACTGACCCTCACCGGGTATGTGTAATGTATCTGGGTAGCGAGCATGATGTCCTTAATTTCACCAAATGTGCCCTTATGACACCTAAAGGTCGCAAGGCTAGAATGGAGAAAATGGAACTTCTCTTTCGCTTAAAAACCCTGATGCCGTCTATAGCATCGACGTCGTCGGAACCGACACTGTCTATGTCGCACCATCTTCGAGCACTGACTGGTGTCTGACCAGTATCGACGACTCCACGGCCATTGACACCCTCTGTCCCCCTCATGAAAAGGACAGAGGTAACTGTCAAGAAAAGCATCGGCATCGACATCGCAGGTCTCAGACCGTCGATGCAGGCAAGGCCTTGACATCGACATCTTCTGAACCGCCATCGAAGAAAGCCCGGCTAGAAAAGGCACCGTCCCTATCTGATTCAGGATCACTGAGGCAACCTTTACCGGGACCGGTGATAGGAGCTGCGATTCCACCTCCAACGGTGTTCCCTCCGGCTAAGCCTCCTCCTCCGGCATCTGGGCTCCATGCTCCAGGTTTCCGGGAGGAACTGGATCAAATGATTCAGGAGGCCATCGGCAAAGCGATGCAAGGCTTCAAGGTTCCATCGACGCCGATACCGGTATCGATGCCTGAACAGGTAGCCGATCCCATTCCAGTAGCGCTAGCACCGTTACTCACGAGAATGGAAGCGCTGATCGCTGCTTTTCCTCCGAGGGATCAGACGACTCCAATGGACCCGGTGCCTTCCTCTCTGATTCCTTTTTCATCGGCAGACGAAGGAGAAACATCATTCCTTCCACCATCGGGAGTGCTTCCGACACCTAGATCATCAGTTTCATCGATTGCATCTTTGCCACCATCAGTGCCACCATCCCGTTCATCGATGCCCTCTGTGCCACCATCGGTGCCACCGGTGACACCATCGATGCCTTCCCTTCAAGTATACCAATTTTTCGTCCCTCCAAGGACCCTGGGGGTGCTGGAGATGATCCCTATGATACCTGGACTGACGATTCATCCCAGGATACTGATGATTTGCCATTGCTACCCTCTCCTGCTGAAAGCAGGAAGTGTTCTCCGCCAGAGGACTTGTCCTTTATTAATTTTGTGAAGGAAATGGCTGAAGTGGTTCCTTTTCAGCTTCAGACAGAACAAGATGATAGACATCAGATGATGGAGCTTCTTCAATTTTTAGATGCTCCTAAAGAACTAACATCTATTCCCATCCATAATGTCCTCCTGGATCTTCTCAAAAGGAATTGGGAACATCCTGGTTCTGTGGCACCAGTCAATCGGAAAGCTGACACTACATACCTAGTCCAGTCAACTCCTGGTTTCCAGAAGTCCCAATTGGACCACCATTCAGTGGTGGTTGAGTAGGCCCAAAAGAAAGCCCGAAGAACCAAGCCTCATTCTTCCTATCCTCCAGGAAAGGAACAAAAATTCCTGGATGCTATAGGTCGTTGTATCTTTCAAGGGGCTATGCTTATATCCTGCATTGCCTCTTATCAACTTTATTTGACCGAGTACAACAGGGTCCTCTTTAAACAAATACAGGACTTTGCTGAGTCCTTACCTCAACAGTCTCAAGACCAATTACACGCCCTAGCTCAAAAGGGTTTAGAAGCGGGCAAGCATGAGATAAGATCTGCCTATAATGTTTTTGACACCACTTCAGGGTCTCAGCAAAAGCCACTTCTGCAAGGCAATGGGTCTGGCTAAAGTCGTCCGACCTACGGCCTGAGGTCCAGGATAGACTATCTGATTTGTCTTGCACTGGAGATAATTTTTTTGGTGAGCAAATACAAAAGACAGTGGCGCAACTCAAGGATCACCATGAGACTCTTCGCCAACTCTCCTTGCTACCTTCTGAATATCCTGCTAAGCAAACATTCAGAAAGGAGCCCAAGAAATCCTTTTACCGCCAAAGGAAATCTTATCCTCCTCTGTCCAAAGGTCGATCTACTAAGCCTTATCAGAAAGGCTAGTCCAGGCAACCTCGCAGGCAAAAGCCACAAACAACTCCTCAACCAGGTCCAGCATGTGCTCATCATAATAACTCAAGGTTATCATCTCAACTTTCTTGCCGTTCCACCAGACTCCCCACCTCGACTGACGTGGAGGACATCAGACCATTCACCGCTCCTGGAACAGGAGATTTCCCTCCTCCTTCAGTCCAGAGCGATAGAACCAGTGCCCTACTCCCAGCAGGGCCTCGGATTCTACTCTCGGTATTTTCTAATCCCAAAAAAGTCAGGTGGCGTACGCCTGATACTAGATCTTCGAGCCTTAAACAAGTTCCTCCAAAGAGAAAAGTTCAAGATGGGGACCTTGGGTTCCCTCCTTCCCGTTTTACAAAGGGGAGACTGGCTCTGCTCTCTAGACCTCCAGGACGCTTACACACACATATCCAACTAATGTCTCACAACATCAACATTTATAACACAGCCAGCTCAATTTCAGCTCTTTGTAAATATTTTTAGCTGTTGATAACCTTTCCTTTTATTTCCCTCCTCTCCTAGTTCAATCATCCTGGTTATTTGTAACTGCTTTCTTCCGCACTATAGTTCTTGTCTGAAGTTTATTATGTACCCCTGTTTAACTGTAAACCAGCATGATGTGATTGTATCATGAATGCCGGTATATAAAAACCTTAAATAAATAAATAAATATCGCAATAACCCCGTCTCATCGGAGATTTCTGCGATTTCTCGTAGCCCAAAGCACTACCAATATTGAGTACTACCATTCAGCCTAGCCTCTGCTCCACGAGTCTTCATCAAGTGCCTCGTAGTAGTAGCAGCGTTCCTCAGAACTCACAGTGTCCACGTCTACCCCTATCTCGATGATTGGTTGATCAGGGCTCCCACACAGCAAGCTGTTTTGACGTCCCTACATCTCACCTTGCACACCCTGATCTCTCTTGGTTTTCTCATCAATTATCCAAAGTCCAACTTGGTCCCATCGCAAACCTTGTCATTCATAGGAGCAGACTTGGACACTCTCAAGGCAAAGGCATTTCTTCCTCGAGAACGAGCTCTTATCTCCTCCCTCACCCATCAGTTGCAGTCTCGACAGCACTCCACTGCGCGTCCTCAGTACACTTCACTCCCATGGCTCGTCTTGCCATGAGGATCCTACAGTGGACTCTATGGTCATAGTGGATTCAGTCATCTCAACCACTATCAGCTGTTGTCCACATAACCAACCCACTTCATCTATCTCTAGCTTGGTGGAGGAAACCAATCTCCTTCAAGGCCTGCCTTTTCAAGCTCCAGACCCTCAAATAACACTTACAACAGATGCCTCCAGCATAGGTTGGGGAGCACACGTTGCCAATTTACAAACTCAAGGGTCTTGGTCTCCACAGGAAGCCAAACACCAGATCAATTTCCTGGAGCTACGAGCAATCAGATATGCTCTCAGAGTATTTCAGGATCGCCTCTCCAACCAGGTCATCCTGATTCAAACGGACAACCAGGTGGCCATGTGGTACATCAACAAACAAGAAGGAACAGGCTCCCGCCTCCTGTGTCAGGAGGCTGCGCAGATATGGGCGGAAGCCCTCTCCCACTCGATGTACCTCAGGGCCACCTACTTGCCGGGAGTGTACAATGTGTTGGCAGACAAGCTGAGTCGCACATTTCGACCACATGAGAGGTCTCTCAACCCCTCAGTAGAGAACTCAATCTTCCAACAATGGGGTCATCCTCAAACAGACCTCTTTGCGTCACCTCAAAATCGCAAAGTAGACAACTTCTGCTCTCTCACTCGCAGCCAACACTATCAACCAAAAGACGCGCTCTCCATCTCATGGGCAACCGGTCTCCTATATGCATTCCCTCCACTTCCACTTCTCTCGAAGACTCTCGTGAAGCTACGTCAGGACAGGGGAAGCATGATCCTGATCACACCTCACTGGCCATGTCAAGTGTGGTTTCAGATTCTTCAGGACCTCTTCCATTTGCAGGCACATTTCCCTGGGGAAGGACCTGCTTCTGATCACGCAGAACAACAGATGTCTACGCCACCCCAGTCTTCAGGCCTTATCCCTGACGGCCTGGATGTTGAAAGGTTAATCCTGTAGCCTCTCAACCTTTCAGAGCCAGTTTACAGGAGAGCAGGCTCTGCATACCCTCGACTGCAAACGGGCTCTAGCATTCTACCTACACTGGCTCCCTATCAAGTTTAGAGTCTCATATAAAGTTTTCACAATCATTCACAAATGTATACACAAGCTCATTCCACTAGAACTCAACATCCCATTACAACCACATATTACATCCAGACCAACAAGAGCAGCTTATAGAGACACTCTCCTTGCCCCACCTATCAAAACCTCACTAAATAAACGATCTCTATCTACAGCAGACCCTGCGCAATGGAACTCTCTGCCTCCAGAACTCCGGAAGGAACCTTGCCCAATCACCTTTAAAAAGAGACTCAAAACTTGGCTATTCAAACAAGCTTTTAATACATAACAATAATCGCCCATCAATGTGCTGCTTGTAACAGGACTCCCTATTTACTTAGCCAGATTTCAGTTATAGAATATTATTACCTCATCGTAATCATTGTAATTTACTCCCCAGTTCATAGATCCAAGTTATCCTACCTGTTCGATGAAACCGCATTCTTATATGCCTGTTAACTGTTATAATGTAAACCGAAATGATATGTAACTTTGCTACATGAATTTCGGTATATAAAAATGTTAAATAAATAAATAAATAAATAGACTGTACAGCTGCCCTCAGGCAAAGTACTCAATTGTTTGTTTCCTTTGCTTCCATCAGATTGGGTCAACCGGTGGGTAAGCAGACTCTCTCCTCCTGGCTAGCGGACTGCATTTCTTTTTGCTATCAGCAAGCAGGCATTCCATTTCAGGACTGTGTTAAATCACACTCGGTCAGGGCCATGGCAACTTCTGTAGTGCACCTTTGCTCGGTGCTGCTTCCTGATATTTGTAGGGCTGCTACCTGGAGTTCTCTCCATACCTTTACAGCCCACTACTGTCTAGACAAGGCTGGAAGACAAGATTCCATCTTTGGCCAATCTGTCTTGCGCAACCTTTTTGCAACTTGATGTACCAACACCCTTCCGCCTGCCCGTTAGGGTTCTGGATGCCCTCTACCAAATTCCACCACAGTTGTTGTGCCTGTTGCCGTCTTTGGGTACATTTGGTGCATATTAGGACATCCTCAGCTCGGTACTCACCCATATGTGAGGACTACCATCCTGCTTGACCTGTGAGAAAGCAAAATGTTGCTTACCTGTAAAAGGTGTTCTCACAGGTCAGCAGGATGTTAGTCCTCACGAAACTCGCCCGCCACCGTGCGGTGTTGGGTTCGTTACATTTTATTTTGGCACTTACTTTAGCTTTCAAACAAGACTGAAGGGGGACCCCTGCTGGTTGCAGGGTTAGGGCCATCCTGGGCATGCCCAGTAGGTGCCAGTCAAAGTTCTAGAAACTTTGACAAAAGTGTT
This sequence comes from Rhinatrema bivittatum, assembly GCF_901001135.1. NCBI lineage: Eukaryota > Metazoa > Chordata > Amphibia > Gymnophiona > Rhinatrematidae > Rhinatrema > Rhinatrema bivittatum. The sequence continues at coordinate 62,464,903 of NC_042615.1, read as the reverse complement.
CCGTGATTGGGCTCCATCCTGTGATGTCACCCATATGTGAGGACTAACATCCTGCTGACCTGTAAGAACACCTGTTACAGGTAAGCAACATTTTGCTTTCTCTGGCAATGAATTCCAGAGCTTAACTATGTGCTGAGTGAAAAATATTTTCTTCGATTTGTTTTAAAGGAGCTACTTGCTAACTTCATGGAGTGCTCCCTAGTCCTTCTACTATCTTAGAGAGTAAATAACCGATTTACATTAACTTTTTCAAGACCTTTCATGATTTTGTAGACTTCTATCATATTTCCCCCTTGGTCGTCTCTTCTCCAAACTGAACAGCCCTAACTTCCTTAGCCTTACCTCCTAGGGCAGATGTTCCATTCCCCTTATCATTTTGGTTGCCCTTCTCTGCACTTTCTCCAGTGCAACTATCTTTTTTTGAGATGCAGCAATCAGAATTGCACACAGTATTCAAGATGAGGTCTCACCATGGAGTGATACAGAGACATTTAGACATCCATCGTTTTATTTGCCATTCCCTTCTTAATAATTCCTAACATTGTTTGCTTTTTTGATCACCACAGCACAATGAGCCAACAATTTCAATAAATTATACACTATAATGCCTAGATCTCTTTCCTGGGTGGTAACTCCTAAGACAGAACCTAACTTGTGTAACTACAGCAAGAGTAATTTTTTCTTATTATGCATCACTTTGCACTTGTCCACGTTAAATTTCATCTGCCATTTGGAAGTCCAATCTTGCAGTCTTGCAAGGTCCTCCTGCATTTTATCACAATCTGCTTGAGATTTAACTACTCTGCATAATTTTGTCTCATGTGCAAATTTGATCAACTCACTTGTCTTACCACTTTCCAGATTATTTATAAGTATATTAAAAAGCACTGGTCCAAGTACAGATCCCTGAGGCACTCCACGGTTTACCTTTTTCCACTGTGAAAACAGACCATTTAATCCTACTCTGTTTCCTGTCTTTTAACCAGATTTCAGTCCACAAAAGGACAACACCTCCTATCCCATGACTTAGTTTTCTTAGAATCCTTTCATGCAGGACTTTGTCGAACGCCTTCTGAAAATCCAAATACACCACATCTACCGGTTCACCTTTGTCTACATGTTTATTCACACCTTCAAAAAATGTAGGAGATTTGTGAAGCAAGACTTCCCTTGGGTAAATCCCTACTGGCTGTGTCCCATTAAACCATGTCTAAATATTTTGTGATTTTATTCTTTATAACAGTTTCCATGATTTTTCCCGGCACTGAAGTCAGGCTCACCAGTCTGTAGTTTCCTGGATCACCTTGGTGCCCTTTTTAAATATCAAAGTTACATTGGCCATCTTCCAGTCTTCAGGTACGAGAGATGTTTTTAGTGATAGGTTACAAATTAATTGAAATAGGTCTGATAATTCATTTTTAAGTTCTTTCAGAACCCTGGCGTGTATGCCATCCGGTCCAGGAGATTTACTACTCTTCAATTTGTCAATCAAGCCTACCACATCTTCCAGGTTCACTGTGATTTGGTTCAGTTCATGTGAATCATTATCCATGAAAACCATCTCCGGAACAGGTATCTCCCAACATCCTCTTCAGTAAACACCGAAGTAAAGAAATAGTTTAATCTTTCCATGATGGCCTTATCTTCGCTAAGTATCCCTTTAACCCCTTAATCATCTAATGGTCCAACTGACTCCCTTGCAGGCTTTCTTCTTCAGATATGTGTAAAAAAGTTTTTATTGTGAGATTTTGCCTCTATGGCCAATTTCTTTTCAAATTCTCTGCTAGCTTGTCTTATCAGTGCTTATACTTAATCCTGTTTCCTTCTGATAGATCCTTCTTCCAGTTTTTGAATGAAGATCCTTTGGCTAAAATAGCCTTTTTCACTTCACTTTTTAGCCATGCTGGCAATCGTTTGTCCTTCCTTCCACCTTTCTTAATATGAGGAATACATATGGACTATGCTTCTAGGATGGTCCACACTTGTTGCACACTTTTTACCTTTGTAGCTGCACCTTTCAAAATTTTTTTAAACTATTTTTCTCATTTTATCAAAGTTTCCCTTTTGAAAGTTTAGTGCTAAAGCCATGGATTTACTTACTGTCTCCCTTTCAGTCATTAATTCAAATTTGATCATATTATGATCACTGTTGCCAAGCGGCCCTACCACCATTACCTCTCTCACCAAATCTTGCGCTCTACTGAGAATTAGATGTAAAATTGATCTCTTTCTCGTTGGTTCCTGAACCAGTTGCTCCATGAAACTGTTATTTATTCCATCCAGGAATGTTATCTCTATAGCATGTCCTGATGTTTAACTTACCTGGTCAATATTGGAGTAATTGAAATCTCCTATTACTCCAGTTGAAATCTCCCATTATTACCAATTTGGTTAGCTTCCCTAATTTCTCTTAGCATTTCACTGTCCGTCTCACTATCTTGACCAGGTGGATGGTAGTATACTCCTATCACTATACTCTTCCCCAACACGTAAGGGATTTCTACCCATAAAGATTCAGTTGTGCATTGGACTTCCGGCAATGATGTATTCCTGAGCGGAGGTCTATGCTCGACCCCTGAGGAGCTTCTATGGCCTTTCAAATAAGAACTTATACAGATCCCATTGGAATTCTCTACTCAGAATTCTTGCTGCTTCTCTCCCTACTATCACCCTGCATCATGTCGAGTCGGGGGAGGAGGACGACTGTAGATAAAGCCTCTAGCTCAGAAGACAAAATGACGACTGAGCTCAACAAAACATCAGACGGCATCTCTGAGATCCTGCTCATAGAAATTACCAAAGCAGTGTTGTCAGCACTAAACGACAAATTGCAGAAATTGCAATCGTCACTCGAGCTACATGATAAATGGGTGAGTGAGCAACCCCGAATCGCTGTGATAGATGCACGCATCTCGCATAAGGAATTGCAAAAGTAGACCGAGACCAATATGGCGACCCTACGCCTATAATTAAAAACTCACCTGAGCTAAAAGGGGCGGATTTTCAGAGCCCTGCTCGCCTAAATCCGCTTAAATCCGGGCGGATTTAGGTGAGCAGGACCCTGCGAGCTGGTGCGCCTATGTTCAATAGGCCTACCGGCGCGCGCAGACCCCGGGACTCGCGTAAGTCCCGGGGTTTTCCGAGGGGGGCGTGTCGAGGGGGCGTGGTTACGGCCCGGGGCGGTCCGGGGGCGTGGCCGCGCCCTCTGGACCCGCCCCCAGGTTGCGTCCCGGCGCGCGGGGAATTACATCTCCCTCCAGGAGGCGTAAATCCCCCGACAAAGGTAAGGGGGGGTTTAGACAGGGCCGGGCGGGTGGGTTAGTTAGAGGAAGGGAGGGGAAGGTGAGGGGAGGGCGTTAGAGAATTCCCTCCGAGGCCGCTCCGATTTCGGAGCGGCCTCGGAGGGAATGGAGGTAGGCTGTGCGGCTCGGCGCGCGCCGGCTATACGGAATCGATAGCCTTGCGCGCGCCGATCCCGGATTTTAGCGGATACGCGCGGCTACGCGCGTATCTACTAAAATCCAGCGTACTTTTGTTGGCGCCTGATGCGCCAACAAAAGTACGCCAAATCGCGCAATTTGAAAATCTACCCCAAAGATTCCAATTTTTCTCACAGGACAAGCAGGATCGTAGTCCTCACAAATGGGTGACATCACAGGATGGAGCCCTGTACGGAAAACTTTTCTGTCAAAGTTTCCACAAAGCTTTGACTGACATTGGCACACTGAGTGCACTGAGCATGCTCAGCCTGCAATTATCCCTGTGAGCCACAGGTGTCTCTCTCAGTCTTCTTTTTCCCACTCTGCAGTAAGCATAGTGGTTGGAGCTCTGTGAGGAAATTTTAACTTTTTTCCTCATAGAAACACTTTACTTTTTACTTCAATAAACACTTTTCCCTGCACGGGTCTCCCTCCGCGTACATTTTTACGACGCTCGGTGAGTACTTTGACTAATTTTTTCGGTCGGTTCCTGTCACCTTCTGGCCTGCTAACCGACTGAGGCCTTCCCTCTCCCTATTTTTTCAGTTAGCTACACATAGCCTGCTAGTGTCTCTCTGTGACACTCAGCTTGGTTATTAGCGCTAGTGGGACAGGGACTTCAACGGTTTCCATTACCGCCAGGGCCCCTTTAGTTTCGGGTCCTTTGTTCCCTGGTACCCTTGCGCAGTCGATGCCCCATCGCTACCGTAGGTACCCCTCCTCAGACCGCCCTGGATTTTTAGGTGCCATCAGTACCCCTCCCCCGCGGTACCCTGATGCCATCCTCCCTGCATCGTTTTTATCAGTGCTGCCAGGTCTTTTACTCCTTCGCGCTGTTTTTTCCTTGGGCTGCTTCGGTACCGCCTTACCTGGGTGAATGCCCTCGACGCACACCTTGTCTTGTCACGGCCATCCATACTCGGATCAATGCCACCGTTGCCTGGGACACTTCCATTGATGCCGGGGTCACTTTCCTCGAAGCCATCCCTTAAATTATGGATGCCGTCGATATCCAGAGCCTTTCCATCGATGGGCATCGATGCCAGGTCGATTCCATCAATGGACATCGATGCCGGGGCACTTTCCATCGATCGACATCGATGCCCGGTGGTTTCCATCGATGGGCATTGATGTCAGATCGAGTCCATCGATGGCCATCGATGCCAGGTCGATCCCATCGGTGGAGGTCGATCCCCAGGTCGTTTCCATCAATGGGCATCCATACCAGGTCGATTCCATCGATGGGCAACCATGCCTATACCTTTTCCATGGATGCCCATCGATGCCAATGCCAATTTCATGGCTGGCATCTATGCCAAAATGGATCCATCGATGTCAGTGTCTCTTCCATCCATGGGGTCCATGCCAACATCGATTCCATCGGTGCCTGGGTCGATGCCTTTGACACCCCTGTCCGTGGCGCCAATTCCACGCACACATTTGCTACCCGAGTCGGTCCAATAGATACCGTCAACGTCTGTGGCCATACTGTCGATGCCCATGGCTAAGCCACTGAGGACGTCGGCGCCCGCCCCATACATCGATGCCCTCGACACCGTTGTTCCCATTGGTGTCTTCGACGTTCCTATCGATGCGGTCACCGACTCCGACGATGCCGGTATCTCATTTCGATAATGACTGTTTTTCTCGACTATTCGATGCCACATCGTTCTCATAGATACCTATGCCGATGCTGTCACTGCTCCTTCACTGGCATTATTACTCTGGCCGAGTCATCGACGTTTTTTAATGTCCAGTTTTGACGATGCCCTCGAGGCCACTTCGGCTGCCATCGATACTGTCAATACTGACATAGCACCGCCACGTAATGCCCTCGCCTGCATACAATACTCCACGCTTTGGGTTCTTTTTCAAGCCCCTTATTAGCAGAGCAGGCGTACTGACAATCTGTCATCGATCGCCATCCAGGACAGCGAGGGCTTCCATCTCGGCGCTGGGGAAAGACCGGGCTGAGCACCGTGGCACCCATCCTCGCCGACACAGTGATCGTCTGCCGCTGATGCCATCCAGCACATCAGTGCTATCCTTCTTGATGCTGGACAATGCTCGGGCAGAGCAACATCAGCACTACCATCAGCACTGATCCGTACAGTTTTGGCAGCCCTGGGTGATCCAGAAACCCCAGATCTAGGTCCGACGGATTCTGCATTGGCGTCACGACACATCGAGCCGCTGCGACAAGGGAGGGGATCATGAGCTCGTTAATCAGCTCCTCTGTTCCCGGCGTGCCCCACAGTCAAGTGGTGCGGGATTCTGGCCCTCTGTTTTCAATAGCAGTCGAAATGCCAATCATGCCCGGCCTGTCTCCTCTGTACCTGTGCCACCATACCAGGTTTCAGTGTGAGGCGGACGTTTACGTCCACGACCTACCCCTCGAGGATTCCAGAGATCGACGGAGCCAGCAATCTTCACCGGCTCATCCTGCGGCGATCCACGTCGGATGGTAAGTACCCGCTTCTGCGGCATTCCCTTTGAGATGTGTTCTCTAATTCGGACCACATGGTTCGAAAAGTTCTAGGTCATGTGCCTTTCAAGAACTGTATTAGTGTCACATATCGCAATGCTAGCTATGTTAGCCACAATACCAAGAGAACCCTTCTTTCATTTCTTTGGGATTGCGTCAGGGCTTCCTTCCCTTTCCAGCAATGAGGCTCTGTACTGATTAATGCTCTGTCCTCTGGTTCCTGCTTCAAAACCAAGGTTCAGGTGTGTTCGCTAATCTGCTAAACACGAGCTTCAGCAAATATTGCCTCAGGTACACAAGTCCACCTTGAAGCCTGACATCAGGTCTTAGTGTCGCCTTGTACAGCACACAGAAATGCAGGTACGACTTTACCGCTCACACTCCTGTGGGAGCTTACATGATATCCAGATTACTTCAGCCATTCCTCTGGGACACCCCCCGGTCTCCCATCTGGCCGGATATCAGAGCGGCCACCCCACCTTGTACCAAAGTCCCGATACACTCCCCCAAGCGCTACGAAGCGCATAGGGGAGAAGGGAGGGGGGGTCGGGGAGTTTTAATTACACTATTCTTTCTTTCAACAGAAAGCAGTTACTCTCCGCACATCCTGGACCTCAGAAGTACCAACTTCCTTCAGAAGTCACAGGTAAAATGGTAACTCTCGTTTCCATGCTTCCAGATTGCAGTAAGTACATTACTCTAATCTTTCTAAGTGCTTTATGGTGAGTCAACAGCTCTGCTGCTGGCATCAGCTTCGGCAGCTGAAGTTTTTCATTGAATCACTATTGGTGAATGCTGTTTCTCTGCGGACTGCAACATCATTCACTCTTTTCCTTGCATGGACAACTGCACAACCATAGTCAGTCCATGCAAGGAGCTCTAACTTCTTCATGACTCACTATACATTTCTTAACTGGGATTACTGTCACTGCCATAAATCCCTTATACAACACTTCTGGACACCACAGTCATAAAGACCTTCCTGTCCAGCATACACGCAGACATTCTAATAAATTTCTACATGTCCCTGCGTGCATCTTCTATTACCTCAGGTCCTCAATTCTTCATTGTCGGGCCATGGGGTTTTTTCGCTATGCACTTTCCTCATAGAAAACTTCTATGGGTTACATTCAGTGAAATTCTGATATTAGTGGGTCTAAGTTGTGCAACCGCTTTCGTCCCTCATCCATATTCCAGATCTAGAACCAAAACCTAGTCTGATTCTGCTCATGCTCGCATTATTCAGGGTTGTAAAGTTTGGCCTAAAAGCTTCCCAACCCTATATGCGTCTATCCACTCCAGGCACAGTTTTCTCATAAACTTCCTGAAGCTTGTAGTCGTGAGTTATACCCTTATGCCTTCCAATACTGCCTCTGCAACAAACCTTTGTGCATACAGACAGACAGCATAGGGACAATGTGCTTTCTAACACACAAGCATGCATTACCTTAGCTGCCCTGCTGACAAGCTGTGCAGCTCTATCCTTGGCCCTTGCTCACTTCATGCATCCTCGGGCCACTCATCTAAGAGATTTTCTGAACGCACTAGCAGACCTTCTCCATGTAGGTTCTATCCTCTCGAATGGTCTCCGACTACATGTGTAAAGATAAAAATCTTCTAACGCTGAGGTCAACCGAACTTGCCCTCTGCGTCTGAATTGAACCATACGGTGCACAGATTCTACTCCCTACACATGTTTCCAATGCGTTCCCATAGATGCCTTTCTTCCATCAAGGGCCTCTTACATATATCTCTTCTGCTGCCTCTCATAGCCAGCACTCTTCTAATGTTGAACCGGGGCGGGGTTCACTATTCCTCTAACCCTCGCCCTGACCGAGACCAGTATGCTTCCCATACTTCTCAATCTATCACACCAGTAACCAATCTACCTTCTCACCAATCAGTCCCAAATCGTAGACTAACTGATGTTCTCAGGTTTCTGGTAGCGTCACAAAACCCTCCACACATAAATCCTACCATTCAAAATGGCAAGATTTACCACATGACGCATACAAAAGGGTATTACCCTTTTTTCTTTTTCCACACCACTCTTTCTCTTGCTCCCTCGGATTCTGCTCCCCAGACATCCTCCACATACGTACACCTCTGTTACAATTGGTGTATCGTTTGGGAGTGGGGATACCCGATTTACGGTACATCCCTTCTGAGTCAGCTTACCATGGATTTTCCACTGATCAAGCCGCCTCTATTTTCACTAGTCACGGAATGGAACATATATTTCATGCTTATAAGTCTCATACGTTCTCCGTTCGAGCCTTTCTATTCCTCTCATTTCACAGTTTGGCATGGGAAATTCTTCCCTCACAAATGTCATTTCTGCCAGCAGTGTCAATGAGTTACACCTTGTAGATACATACTCATCTGACCCTGCGTTCCTCCGTCACTGAGTGGTTTTCAAGTGTTCAACTTTCTATCTTTCTTAAGGTAGATGTTGCATCTCACCTTACTTAGGATATACTCTGCCCATTTTTTCCAACACCTCTCTCTCACCAGAGCGAGAGGATTCTTTCGATTTCTTGGACAGAAAGGCTACGCTTGCATTCTACCTAGCTTGCTATTCCAGAATTCCACCTAACTCTTTCCTTCTGTGGCAAGAGCCAAGCTGCGAGTTCCAGTTGGCAAACAGACCTATTCCGCCTAATAAACGGACTGTATCTCTTTTCCTACCAACCAGCAGGCATCTCACTACAACACTGTGTGTAATCACACTCTGTTGCATCGGCCTCAGCCTTAATAGCTTCCCTTCAGCCGCTGCTGCTTGTACACATATTATCAGGCTGCAACCTGGAGTTCTCTCCATACCTTCGCAGCCCATTATTGCTTACATAAGACTAGCCGGCATGCTTCATGTTTGGCCAGTCCGTCTACTCCTATTCCTTTTGGGTTAACTACCCAACATCCTTCCACCAACCCTTTAAGGATTTCAGGATGCCCTCCGTCCCAAACTCCACCCATGTCATCGCGCCCTTCATGCGTCTTGGGTGCATTTGGTGCACTCTCTGGCATCCTCAGCTCGGTACTCACCCATTTGTGAGGACTACCATCCTGCTTGACCTGTGAGAAAGCAAATATTGCTTACCTGTAACAGGTGTTCTCACAGGACAGCAGGATGTTAGTCCTCACGAAACCCACCCGCCACCCCGCGGAGTTAGGTCTCTATATGTTTTCACTTTTATTTTAGTTTCGCTTGCGCTTTTAGCTATAAGACTAGACTGAGGAAGACACCTGTGGCTCACAGGGATAATTGCAGGCTGAGCATGCTCAGTGCACTCAGTGTGCCAGTGTCAGTCAAAGCTTTGTGGAAACTTTGACAGAAAAGTTTTCCGTACAGGGCTCCATCCTGTGATGTCACCCATTTGTGAGGACTAACATCCTGCTGTCCTGTGAGAACACCTGTTACAGGTAAGCAACATTTGCTATCCCTGTAAATTGAAAAGCAGAATGTTAATACAAACAAAAAACACACTTTGAAATGTTTATGCGCTAATGCCAGAAATCTAAGAAGTAAAGTAGGAGAATTAGAATGTATAGCAGTGAATGATGTCATAGACGTAATTGGCATCTCAGAGATATGGTGGAAGGAGGATAACCAATGGGACAGTGCTATACCGGGCTACAAATTATATCGCAATGACAGAGAGGAGAATTTTATTTTTTTTTTAATTTGCAGTTTTTATATACCGACATTTGTTTAGTAACCTCACATTGGTTTACAGTCAACAAAAAATTGCAGCAGTGCTAAACAGGAGGTTAGCACCACTGCATTATAAATAATGAATTAACCAAGTAAATGGGGGGAGGGGGGGGGGAAGGTACAATAAGATACAATAAGTGAATAGAGATACAAGGCATAATGCCATATAGTGGGACATAGATAAATAATTGTAAAATACTTTGAGTGAATAGCGATACAAAGCAAATTGCTATATAGTGGCATATAGAGCATCTAGGAGGCGGGGTGGCGCTTTATGTCCGGGATGACTTAGAGTCCAACAGGATAAACATCCTGCATGAAGCTAAATGCACAGTTGAATCTTTATGGGTAGAAAGCCCTTGTGTATTGGGGAAGACTATAGTGATAGGAGTATACTACCGTCCACCTGGTCAAGATGGTGAGACGGACAGTGAAATGCTAAGAGAAATTAGGGAAGCTAACCAAATTGGTAGTGCGGTAATAATGGGAGATTTCAATTACCCCAATATTTACTGGGTAAATGTATCATTGCGATAATCTAGAGAGATAAAGTTCCTGGATGGAATAAATGACAGGTTTATGGAGCAATTGGTTCAGGAACCGATGAGAGAGGGAGCAATTTTAGATCTAATTCTCAGTGAAGCACAGGATTTGGTGAGAGAGGTAACGATGGTGGGGGCCGCATAGCAATAGTGATCATAATATGATCAAATTTGAATTAATGACTGGAAGGGGGACAGGACAGTAAGCAAATCCATGGCTCTAGTGCTAAACTTTCAAAATGGAATCTTTGATAAAATGAGAAAAATAGAAAAAAACTGAAAGGAGCAGCTACAAAGGTAAAAAGTGTGCAAGAGGCGTGAACATTATTTAAAAAAAATACCATCCTAGAAGCACAGTCCAGATGTATTCCACACATTAAGAAAGGTGAAAGGAAGGCAATACAATTACCAGCATGGTTAAAAGGTGAGGAGAAAGAGGGCTATTTTAGCCAAAATATCTTCATTCAAAAATTGGAAGAAGGATCCAACAGAAGAAAATAGGCTAAAGCATAAGCATTAGCAAGTTAAATGTAAGACATTGATAATACAGGCTAAGAGAGAATTTGAAAAGAATTTGGCCGTAGAGGCAAAAACCCACAGTAAAAACTTTAAAAAATATATCTGATGCAGAAACCTGCGAGGGAGTCAGTTGGACCGTTAGATGATCGAGGGGTTAAAGGAGCACTTAAGAGAAGATAAGGCCATTGCGGAAAGATTAAACGATTTCTTTGCTTCAGTGTTTATTGAAGAGGATGTTGGGGAGATACCTTGTCTGGATAAGGTTTTCATGGGTAATGATTCAGATGGACTGAATCAAATCACGGTGAATCTAGACGATGTGGTAGGCCTGATTGACAAACTGAAGAGTAGTAAATCACCTGGACCAAATGGTATATAGCCCAGGGCTCTGAAGGAACTAAAAAATGTAATTTCAGATCTATTAGTCAAAATTTTTAACCTATCATTAAAATCATCCATTGTACCTGAAGACTGGAGGGTAGTGTAACCCATTTAAAAAGGGCTCAGAGGTGATTTGGGAAACTGCAGACCAGTTAGCCAGAAAAAAATAGCGGAAATTGTTCTAAAGATCAAAATCACAGAACATATAGAAAGATGTGGTTTAATGGAACAAAATCAGCATGGCTTTACCCAAGGCAAGTCTTGCCTCACAAATCTGCTTCACTTTTTTGAAGAGGTTAATAAACATGTAGATAAAGGTGAACCGGTAGATGTAGTGTATTTGGATTTTCAGAATGCATTTGACAAACTTCCTCATGAGAGGCTTCTAGGAAAAGTAAAAAGTCATGGGATATGTGGCGATATCCTTTCGTGGATTACAAACTGGTTAAAAGAAAGGAAACAGAGAGTAGGATTAAATAGACAATTTTCTCAATGGAGGGGGATGGGCAGTGGAGTACCTCCGGGATCTGTACTGGTACCCGTTCTTTTCAATATATTTATAAATGATCTGGAAAGGAATACGATGAGTGAGGTAATCAGATTTGCAGATGATACAAAATTATTCAGAGTAGTTAAATCACAAGCAGATTGTGATAAATTGCAAGAGGACCTTGTAAGACTGGAAAACTGGGCATCCAAATGGCAGATGAAATTTAATGTGGATAAGTGCAAGGTGATGCATATAGGAAAAATAACCCATGCTACAGTTACACGATATTAGGTTCCATATTAGAAAGAGATCTAGGCGTCATGGTGGATAATACATTGAAATTGTCAGTTCAGTGTGCTGCAGCTGTCAAAAAAGCAAACAGAATGTTAGGAATTATTAGAAAGGGAATGGTAAATAAAACGGAAAATGTCATAATGCCTCTACCGCTCCATGATGAGACCACACCTTGAATACTGTGCAAAATTCTGGTCGCTGCATCTCAAAAAAGGTATAGTTAAGATGGAGAAAGTTACAGAGAAGGGTGACCAAAATGATAAAGGGGATGGAACCAGCTCCCCTATGAGGAAAGACTGAAGAGGTTAGGACTGTTCAGCTTGGAGAAGAGACGGCTGAGTGGGGATATGATAGAGGTGTTTAAAATCATGAGAGGTCTAGAATGGGTAAATGTGAATCGGTTATTTACTCTTTCGGATAATAGAAGGACTAGGGGGCACTCCATGAAGTTAGCATGTGGCACATTAAAATAATCAGAGAAAGTTCTTTTTCACTCATTGCACAATTAAACTCTGGAATTTGTTGCCAGGCGATGTGGTTACTGCAGTTAGTGTAGCTGTGTTTAAAAAAGGTTTGGATAGGTTCTTGGAGGAGAAGTCCATTACCTGCTATTAATCAAGTTGATTTAGAAAATAGCTACTGCTATTACTAGCATCTGTAGCACGGGTTAGACTTAGTTTTGGGGTACTTGCCAGGTTCTTATAGCCTGGTTTGGCCACTGTTAGAAACAGGATGCTGGGCTTGATGGATCCTTGGTCTGACCCAGTATGACATGTTCTTATATTTTGCAGTGATTACAGCCTCAAGTCTTCTTGGGTATGATGCTACAATTTTGACTCACCTGGATTTGGGGATTTTTTCCCTTTCTTCTCTGCAGATCCTCTCAAGCCCTGTCAGATTGTATAGGGAGCATCGATGAACAACTATTTTCAGGTCTCTAGAGATGTTCGATCAGATTCAGATTCAATCAGCTGAAGGAACAGGAGGGAAGGGGGTGAAGCTGAAGTTGTAGCAGATAAGCAGAGAAGAGAAGAGGCACTCTGCTTCTATGTGGCCCAGAGGGTGTTCACAAAATGCCTTTTGATGGAGGTAGCACAGCTTCATTGGAATGGACTCTACATGGGCCAGTCAAGGACATTCACAGACTTGTGCCAAACTCACTCCTGTGTTGTGTTGGCTGTGTGCTTAGGGTCCTTGTCATGTTGGAAGGTGAATCGTCTCCCCAGTATGAGGTCCAGAGTGCTCTGGAGCAGGTTTTCATCAAGGATCTCTCTGTATTTTGCTCCGCTCATGGTGCGTGGTTTCCTCCAGACATGGCACTTGGCATTCAGGTCAGAAAGTTCAATCTTGTTTCATCAGACCAGAGAAACATGTTTCTTATGTTTTGAGAGTCCTTTAAGTGCCTTTTGGCAAACTCCAAACCTGCTGTTGCGTGCGTTTTACTGAGGAGTGGATTTCCATTTGGCCACTCTACCATAAAGGCCTGATAGGTGGAGTGCTGCAGAGATGGTTGTCCTTCTGGAAAGTTCTCCCATCTCTCGATAGTGGAACTTTGGAGCTCTGTCAAAGTGACCATCAGGTTCTTGGTCACCTCCCAGACCAAGGCCCTTTCCCCTTGATCGTTCAATTTGGGTGGGTGGCCAGCTCTAGAAAGAGTCCTGGTGATTCCGAGCTTCCATTTAAGTATGATGGAAGGCACTATGTTCTTCAGGACCTTCCATGCTGCAACCATTTCTTTTGTATCCTTCCCCAGATCTGCGTCTCGACACAATCCTGTTCCAGAGGTCTACAGACAATTCCTTCAAATTCATGGCTTTGATTTTGCTCTGACATGCACTGTCAAATGTGTGACTGTATATAGACAGGTGTGGACCTTTCTAAATCATGTTCAGTCAATTGAATTTACCACAGGTGGACTCCAGTCAAGTTGGAGAAACATCTCAAGGATGATCAATGGAAACAGGATACATCTGAGCTCAACTATGAATGTCAAAGCAAAGGGTCTAAATACCTATGTAAATGATTTTTCAGATTTTATTTTAATTAATTTGCACAAATTTCTATAAACCCAATTTTGCTTTGTCATTATGGGGTATTGTGTGTAGACTGAGAAGATAAAAAAATACATAGAACAAAGCTGTAATGTTAGAAAATGTAGAAAAAGTAAAGGGGTCTGAATACTTTCTGAATGCACTGTATATAATTTGCTAGGGTTATGTTGTGGTCACTTTTGTCAGTCATGCTCAATATGTCCTATTTCATGAATCTGTATCATCTAGGTTTCAGCAAAGCATAGCCAGTGCCCCCAATTCTGCAGTTCTGTGAGAAATCATATAATTAGCTTGTTAACGTATAATTTACAGCTACATAATCAATAAACCTGAAACCACTCCACCTAATTCAGTCATCTGAAAAAAGCTATAAAGTGCCTGTCTTCATTCTCAGCTCTCTCGTGCGAGCTCTTTCTCTCTCTCTCTCTCTTTCTCTCTTTCTCTCTCTCTCCTGCTTCAGTTCCTCCTTTCCCAATCAGCTGAAGGAACAGGAGGGAAGGGGGTGAAGCTGAAGTTGTAGCAGATAGGCAGAGAAGAGAAGAGGCACTCTGCTTCTATGTAGCCCAGAGGATGTTCACAAAATGCCTTTTGATGGAGGTACTCTACATGTTTGCATACATGGATTATTGGCTAGTGGTGGGTCCATCCCCATCCAGAATTCCTTGAGAACACCATACGGCTCATTCATTCCCTGGGTTCTGGGCATCTTTGTCAAGTCAAACCTTGTTCCTACTTAAAGAATTCAGTTCATAGGAGCCTGAATAGACTTGTTCAGGAGAAAGCATTTCTCCCCGTCGAAAAGGTTGTACTGTCGACAGACCTGATATTCTCACAGGACAAGCAGGATGGTAGTCCTCACATATGGGTGACATCATCAGAATGGAGCCCAATCACAGAACACTTTTGTCAAAGATTCTAGAACTTTGACTGGCACCTACTGGGCATGCCCAGCATAGCACCAACCCTGCATCCAGCAGGGGTCCCCCTTCAGTCGTCTTTTTTCCACGCAGCAGTAGCCATGCGGGCTAAGGAGCTCTCTTGAGATTCCTGACAGGAATTTTCCTCACGGAACCTGTTCAAAAAATTTTACCCCGGGGGAGTGAGTGAAGGAGAAGGAGGAGGTGTTCACCTTCCCCAGACCGCTACCGGACTCTGAGGAAAAGATCTTGTTGCGGGAGAAGCTGAGTCGCCGGCGGGTGACGTCAGCAGCGTGCGCCCCCACTGACTATAAAATCTGCGGTTGGGAGCCACTACGACGGGGAGTGAGTGAAGGAGAAGAAGGAGGTGTTCACCTTCCCCAGACCGCTACCGGACTCCGAGGAAAAGATCTTGTTGCGGGAGAAGCTGAGTCGCCGGCGGGTGACGTCAGCAGCGTGCGCCCCCACTGACTATAAAATCTGCGGTTGGGAGCCACTACGACGGGGAGTGAGTGAAGGAGAAGGAGGAGGTGTTCACCTTCCCCAGACCGCTACCGGACTCCGAGGAAAAGATCTTGTTGTGGGAGAAGCTGAGTCGCCGGTGGGTGACGTCAGCAGCGTGTGCCCCCACTGACTATAAAATCTGCGGTTGGGCAGCGCCCCGCCTAAGCCGCGCACGCTGAAGGGGCCGGCTTAGACCGGCGAGGGCCGGAGGCCGGTTAGGACATTTACTTTGACTTTTTACGGATGGGAAGAAAACGGAAGGCGAAGTTTACCACCTCCTCACCAGTGCAGCAACATCGCATCGGCCCGATGGACCAACACGTTGTTAGGCGGTTGGAAACGCCACAGGAGGACAGTCTTGGAGGTATGTCTACGACCTCCTCAAGTCCTGGCGAGACACCGCTGTCCTTACTTCAGCCATCAGCACTTGGAACAGCTCGAGAACTGGTAGGAAATGTTCAGGGAGGCACAACAGTGCCTCAAGGAACTGAGAATTTTACGATGTCTAATGCTAATGTACAGCAAACAGTACTACCAGTTAACTCAGGCCTTGGCTATAATCCAATGATAATACCTGAAAATGTTACCTTGGTAGATTTGGGCAGAATGATTAGTAAGTTGGATCACAATGTGGTTAAGATGAATGAATCTCTGTTGGTAGCTATTAATTCTAATAGAAGCCAATTAGAAAAACATGAGGAAGAGATATCAATAATAACAAATAAGATACAAATGATTCAGTCCTCAGAAAATGTTTTTATTCGTGATAGTATCACTATGCATAAAGAAATAGAGCACATAGAGAACTTATTTAGATCCAGAAATTTGAGAATAATAAATTTTCCAATTACTAGGCTACTTTCACCATGGGAAATGTTTAAAAAATTCTTAAAAGAGTTTTTGATGTATTCTGATGAGGATATTCCCAGAATTTCAAAGATTTATTACCTGATTAAAAATCCAATTAGGGGTTTGGAAGGACAAAAAGAGAATGGTGATGCCCCATCTACTATGGGTGTGTCAACCTTTCTTGAAGAGTCGCTAGATGTAATTAACAATAGAGCTACTCTTTTTATTTCCTTTTTGGCCGAACAAGATAAGGAGAAAATGTTAAAAAAAATTTTTGGATCTAAAGATATGTTGTTTTGCGGACATAAAGTGCAGATATTTCCGGATGTGGCTAGGGCCACTCAGGCAAGAAGGAAATACTTCTTGTCTTTAAAAGATCGAGTAATTGCTATTGGTGCTACATTTTTCTTAAAGTTTCCCTTTGTTTAGTTAATTATAGGGGTAATAAATTTGGTTTTGTAGATCCAACACATTTGGAAACTTTCTTATCTGATAAAAGCCAGGCTCAGACTGAGGCATCTAAGGACAATGGTGTGTAAAAATATATACTCCTTCTCCTTACAGTAATAATTATGTAATTATAGATTTCCTTAAAAAATTTTCTTGAATAGTCTCCCCCTTTTATGGGATATGTAACAACTGAATGATGTGGTAACAATATATTTATTATTTTGTTATTTCCGTTGTATTACATATTTGCTTGTTTTCATGATGTAAATCATTGATAAAAAACTTAATAAAGATTAAATTTAAAAAAAAAAAAATTTACCCCATAGGAGTCCCCCTCCCAGCAACATCCATACTCCGCGGTCGAAAGATAAGATTTTACACTTATTGTGGTTGATTCCCATCGAGTTTTTCCTTCGGGGCCTACTGGCTATCGACCGCACTGCGGATACATTTTTGTCAGAGTCATGGCATCGGGTTTTAGTCGGTTCCCTGACTGTACTCGAACGATGTCCCTCACTGACCCGCACGGGATCTGTTTAATGTGTTTGGGGTCTGACCACGATGTCCTAACTTGCACCAAATGTGCCCAAATGACACCGAAGGGTCGCAAGGCTCGTTTAGGAAAAATGGAGTTTCTCACAGGACAAGCAGTATGGTAGTCCTCACATTTGGGTGACATCATCAGGATGGAGCCCAATCACAGAACACATTTGTCAAAGTTTCCAGAACTTTGACTGGCACTTACTGGGCATGCCCAACATAACACCAACCCTGCAGCCAGCAGGGGTCCCCCTTCAGTCTTCTTTTTTCCGCGCAGCAGTAGTCACGTGGGTTAAGGAGCTCTTCAGAGATTCCTGACAGAATTTTCCTCACGGAACTTTGTTAAAAACATTTCAAAAAATTTTACCCCACAGGGGTCCCCCTTATCGATTTCTTTGCTCCGCAGTCGAACGGTAAGTTTTTTTTTGCCCGTTTGCGGTTGATTCCCGTTGAGTTTTTTCCTTGCGGCCTATTGACCGCACCGTGACTAAATTTTGTCGGAGCCATGGCGTTGGGTTTCCGTCCATGCTCCGACTGCACTTGAACAATGTCCATCACCGACTCTCACATGATCTGTGTGATGTGCTTGGGGTCCGTCCACGATGTCCTTACTTGCACCAAATGTGCCAAATGTGCCCAAATGACACCAAAAGGTCGCAAGGCTCGGCTCGATAAGATGGGTCTCCTCTTTCGGCCAAAAACCCCGACAATAGCTTCGACATCATCTGAACCAGTGCCGTCTACGTTGTGCCAGCACCGGGAATCCGCTGCTACCCCACCGGCCTAGACGACTCCACGGGTGTCGACTCCCTTTATTCCCCCTGATGAAAAACACCAGGGTGAACATAGAGAAAAATATCGACACCGTCATCGTAAGGCTCAGGACATCGATACTGGTAAACCATCGACATCATCTGAGCTTCCGACAAAGAAGCCCTGTACAGAAAAGGCATCGTCCTCCTCCACCGGTGGATCCTCTGGCTATGCCAGTGCTATCTCCCACTCCGGAATCGGGTATTCATGCCCCAGGTTTCCGTGAGGAATTGGATTGGATGATCCAAGAGGCCATCGGCAAAGCACTCCAGGGCTTCCAACTTCCATTGATGCCGGTTCCGGTTCCTCCTCCGGTCACCGACCCGATACCCAAGGCGCTTGCACCACTATTGGCTAGGATGGACAAGTTGATCGGTGCCCTTCCACCGGTGGATCCGAGGGTCCCGACTCCTTCCTCGCCAATTCCCTTGTCATCAGAGGAAGGTGAAGAAACACCGCTCTTCATTCCACCATCGGGAGTGCCTCCCCTGACATATCCATCGATGTTACCGATCCCATCGGTGCCTCCATCGATGCCTCCTTCGATGCCAGCGATGCCGCCATCGATGCCCTCGATTCCTCCTTTGGGACCATCGATGCCCAGGCCAGGGCCTTCAGGAATAACTCCGTTACTTCCTTCTGAGGAACATTTGGGAACTGGTGATGACCCTTATAATCCTTGGACCAACGATTCTTCCCAGGATTCTGATGATTTACCTTCACAGCCCTCCCCTCCTGATGAAAGGAAGCGTTCTCCTCCAGGGGACCTGTCCTTTATTAATTTTGTAAAGGAGATGTCTGAAACAGTCCCATTCCAGCTTCAGACAGAAGAAGACTCTAGACACCAGATGCTAGAGCTTCTACAATTTATCCCAGGACAAGCAGGATGCTAGTCCTCACATATGGGTGACGTCACTCACGGAGCCCTAATGCGGGAAAACTTCTGGCAAAGTTTCTAGAAGCTTTTAACTGGCAGCCTGGGGCTACTGAGCATGCCCGGCATGCCATGATATTCCCTGCCACAGGGGTCTCACTTCAGTCTTCTTTTTTCTGCGCTGCTATCCACATCAAATTCAGGCAGGGCCGTCTCCGACGACTTCCACAAAATCGTCGCCGGTAGGCATCACAAAAAAGATATTACTCAAGAAAAGACTTCCGGAGGGTTCGGGAGATGCCTTCTCTCCAACACCCTCCGCATCATCGACAAGGTCGGTATCTGAGTCACGTCCCAAACATAAACACCGACGGCACCGTACCATTCCGCCGCTTCCGCCACCGGGGGAACCGACCCCTAAGAAGCAAAAGCTTTCATCTGCTTCCGTGACATCGATTCCGGAATCGATACCATCGACATCGATTACTGACTTGACTGCTTTAATCAAACAGATAGTCACCGATGCCCTGCACCATCAAGTACCGGCGTTATCGCCGATGCCGACCACCGTGTCGATGCCGACCACCGTATCGATGCCGACAACCGTATCGATGCCGGCAGAATCGCCAATGTCTTTAACCTCGATACCGGCTTCACAGCCGATGCCGGCGACTCCACCGACAATGCTGCTACTGCATTCGATGCCTGCACATACGCCGATGCCAGCGATGACTTCATCGATACCGCTGATGACTTCTTCGGTTCCTTCACAATTTTCCATGCCCACGATGACTTCTAGGCCAATCTCATCGATGATTCCGATATTGATGTTCACTTTTCATACCTCATCGATTCCACATACTGCACAATCGATGTCTCTTTACACGATGGCACCAACTACAGCACCTGTATCAAGAAAGGCACCTTCAGCTCAAAAGTCATCGGGAAAATTTAAACACTCTTCATTCACAGCTCCAGACACTTCTACTTCTGAAGCACATCTGCATAGCATCCTCACTAAGAGGTACCAAGACCTCTTAGCCTCATTGCCCATAGCACCTGGTCAAGAAGAAGAGGAAAGACAGAGTTCACCGGATCCTCAAGATCCCTTACAAGGACCTTCAGGAATTCCTCCACCTCAAAGGCCGGAACCTCCTCAGTATCATCTTCCTACATCAGATACTTGGTCAGACTCAGAATCTGAGCATTCCTCAGAAGATTTCTTGTCTGAGACTTCTTTACCTCAAGCCAAAAAGCAATCACCTCCAGAGGACCTTTCATTTTCCTCTTTTATTCAGGAAATGTCTTGAGTCCATACCCTTCCAACTCCAGGCTGAAAGGGATGAGAGGCAACAAACACTTGAAATACTGCAATTTGTGGATCCTCCCAAGCACAATCTAGCCATTCCAGTGCATGAAGTGCTTTTACAGCTTCAACAGAGGATATGGGAACATCCCTGTACAACCCCTGCTGTGTAAACAGGAGAGTAGACTCTACTTATCTTGTTCAAGCAGCACCAGGATTTGAAAAACCTCAACTCCCTCATAACTCCCTGGTGGTAGAATCTGCTCAGAAAAAATCCCGCAGATCCAGGACTCATGCCTCAATCCCTCCAGGAAAGGACAGTAGATTTTTAGATTTAATGGGAAGAAAAATCTTCCAGGGAGCCATGCTCAACTCAAAAATTGCTGCATATCAGCTCTACATGACGCAGCACCAGAGGAATCTCTGGAAACAAATTGAAGAGTTCCTACCATCTCTGCCTCAGCAACAACAGGAGGCAGCACAGCAGATCATTCAGAAAGGCCTAGATGCTGGAAAGCATGAGGTGAGGGCGGCCTATGATGCTTTCGAAACCTCATCCAGAACAGCAGCATCCGGCATCAGTGCAAGAAGGTGGGCCTGGCTAAAGGCTTCAGATTTACGCCCTGAGGTCCAAGACAAATTGGTAGACCTACCTTGTCAAGGGGATAATTTGTTTGGCACCAAGGTGCAGGATGCCGTTGCCCAGCTTAGAGAGCATTCGGAAACACTGAAACAACTCTCAACCTTACCTCATGACACTGTAACTCATACAGCTCGCAGACCACCACGCAGAGAGGCTAAACGTCCCTTCTATAGACCAAAGAGGTATTATCCTCCGGCCTCTAGGTCAAGACCTCCAAGGTCTCAACAAAGACCGCAACAGAGACAACAACGGTCTGCAAGGCCACAGCCACCTCCTCAAACAGGTTCCACCTCGGGCTTTTGAAATAAATCTCAGAGAGCAAAGCCAATTACCCATCCTTATCCCAAGTTGCCAGTTGGAGGAAGAATTTCCCATTTCTACAGAGAATGGACAAACATTACGACCGATCATTGGGTCCTGTCCATAGTTCATCAAGGCTACCGCCTAGACTTCTTATCTCTCCCTCAGGAGTTTCCACCACAAAACTCCCATCTCAATCAAATATCTCAGTTACAAACAGAATTATCTGCCCTTCTGAAAGCAAAAGCCGTGGAACACGTACCACACGCTCAGAAGGGAAGAGGATTCTATTCCCGGTATTTCCTCATTCCAAAGAAAACCGGAGGCCTACGTCCCATTCTAGATCTCAGAAATCTCAACAAATTCTTAAGAAAAGAGAAATTCAGAATGGTTTCGCTAGGCACCATGCTTCCACTAATACAAAAGGGAGATTGGCTTTGTTCTCTGGATCTTCAAGATGCATACACACACATTCCTATATTCCCGCCTCATCACAAGTATCTGTGATTCACAGTGGGACATCAGCATTTCCAATACAGAGTGTTACCATTCGGCCTGGCTTTAGCTCCCAGAGTATTCACCAAATGCCTGGCAGTGATAGCAGGAAATTTGCACAAGCAAGGTGTTCATGTCTTTCCTTATCTCGACGATTGGCTAATCAAAAGTCAATCACAACAAGGAGCAGTAAATTCTCTGCATTACACAATAAAGTTACTTCACCAACTGGGATTCCTCATCAACTATCAAAAATCCCACCTGAAACCGTCTCACCTACTCCAATTCATAGGAGCAGAATTAAACACAAACATTGCACAGGCTTTTCTTCCAGAAGACCGTGCAGTCACACTGTCCCGGTTGGCGTACTCAGTTTCCCTACAAAAGCATGTGACAGCTCATCAGTTTCTATTCTTACTAGGCCACATGGCTTCAACAGTTCATGTCACCCCTATGGCACGCCTTGCCATGAGACTAACCCAATGGACTCTGAGATCACAATGGATCCAAGCCATTCAACCACTACATTATCAAATCCAGGTAACCCACCAACTACGCTCCTCGCTACAATGGTGGACACTCAAGGACAATTTACGCAAGGGCCTACCCTTCCAGAAATCGGTCCCTCAGATAACATTAACTACAGATGCATCCACCTTGGGGTGGGGAGCTCACATAAACTCTCTTCAAACTCAAGGAACTTGGACAAAACTCGAAGCCACGTATCAAATCAATTTTCTGGAACTTCGAGCTATACGTTATGCGCTGCATGCGTTCAAGGACTGCCTTTCACACAAAACTGTGCTGATCCAAACAGACAATACAGTAGCCATGTGGTACATCAACAAACAGGGAGGTACGGGCTCGTATCTCCTTTGTCAAGAAGCTGCACAAATTTGGGACTGGGCCTTGGACCACTCAATGTTCCTACAGGCCACTTATCTAGCAGGAATTCAAAATGTGCTAGCAGACCGACTCAGTCGCCAGTTCCAACCACACGAGTGGTCTCTGAATCCCTCGATAGCGACCAAAATATTCCAACGTTGGGGACAACCAACAACAGACCTCTTTGTGTCGCATCTGAACCACAAAGTGAACAACTTCTGTTCTCTACACAAACAGAAGAACCAGCCAGCCAAGGACGCTTTTGCTCGCCCTTGGAACTCAGGCCTACTATATGCATATCCTCCAATACCACTTATCACCAAGACGCTGGTGAAGCTACAACAGGACAAGGGGTCCATGATACTCATAGCCCCGTATTGGCCTTGACAAGTATGGTTTCCCACACTGCTAGACCTTTCAGTCAGGGATCCAATACGCCTGGGAGTAGCTCCCA
Organism: Rhinatrema bivittatum; assembly: GCF_901001135.1. Lineage (NCBI taxonomy): Eukaryota > Metazoa > Chordata > Amphibia > Gymnophiona > Rhinatrematidae > Rhinatrema > Rhinatrema bivittatum. The sequence goes on along the minus strand of NC_042615.1, from coordinate 62,441,917 downwards.
ATCTAATAACTCAGGATCAGGGTCGGTTGCGCCATCCCAACCTTCAATCTCTATCCCTGACTGCATGGATGTTGAAAGCTTGATACTACAACCACTCAATCTTTCAACTAATGTTTCTCAAGTGCTTATAGCTTCACGCAAGCCTTCCACAAGAAAGAATTATTCTTTCAAAAGGAAACGGTTTACTTTCTGGTGCAAGCAAAACAATATTGATCCCTTCACTTGCCCCACAACTTCTCTTCTAGACTATTTGTACCATCTGTCAGACTCTGGTCTTCAGACATCATCAATCAGAGTACATTTGAGCGCAATCTCAGCTTATCATAGCAAGATAGGAGATGCACCTATATCTACACAACCTCTCGTCAGTAGATTCATGAGAGGTCTAACTCACCTTAAACCACCAATTCGGCCTCCAGTCACACAATGGGACCTGAATCTGGTTTTAACAGCATTGATGCATTCTCCCTTTGAACCCATACATTCCTGTGAGTTTAAATTTCTCACATGGAAGACTATCTTTCTTGTAGCCATCACATCAGCTAGAAGGGTTAGTGAGTTATAAGCACTTGTCACGTATGAACCTTATACAAAGTTTCTCCATGACAGAGTGGTTCTCCGTACACACCCAAAATTCCTTCCTAAGGTAGTTACGGAATTCCACATAAATCAATCCATAGTTCTACCCACATTCTTTCTAAGACCTCATTCTCACCAGGGGGAAAGAGCTTTACACACCTTGGACTGCAAACGTGCTTTATCTTTTTATCTGAATCGCACCACGTCCCTCAGAAAATCCAATCAACTTTTTGTATCTTATGATCCAAATAAGCCAGGTAAAGCAGTGGGAAAACATACTCTATCCAATTGGTTAGCAGATTGCATACAATTTTGCTATGAAAAAGCAGGCCTTCCTCTCCAAGGGCGAGTAAAGGCACATTCAGTAAGAGCAATGTCAACCTCAGTAGCACATTTTCGTTCAGTGCCAATCATTGACATCTGTAAAGCAGCAACATGGAGTTCTCTTCACACCTTTGCAGCTCATTAATGTTTAGACAAGGAAGGACGACAAGATTCAGCCTATGGACAATCTGTCTTAAAGAACTTGTTTCCAGTTTAATCCCAACTCCTTCTACAACCAACCTGCTGTGATCTTCGGCTGCATCATTTCCTCAAAAATGCATTACTGCTACCTGCATGGACAATGACTCAGCCTCTAGCTCGCTAATCACCCATATGTGAGGACTAGCATCCTGCTTGTCCTGGGATAAAGCAAAATTGCTTACCTTGTAATAGGTGTTATCCCAGGACAGCAGGATGTAGTCCTCACAGAATCCACCCGCCTCCCCGCGGAGTTGGGCCTCAGACTTTTATTATTTTACTTGGCTAACGCTTATTGCTACATACCAGACTGAAGTGAGACCCCTGTGGCAGGGAATATCATGGCATGCCGGGCATGCTCAGTAGCCCCAGGCTGCCAGTTAAAAGCTTCTAGAAACTTTGCCAGACGTTTTCCCGCATTAGGGCTCCGTGAGTGATGTCACCCATATGTGAGGACTACATCCTGCTGTCCTGGGATAACACCTATTACAAGGTAAGCAATTTTGCTTTCTTGATGCTCCAAAAGAAATCATATCCATTCCTATTCATAACATCCTTTTGAAGAGAAATTGGGAGCACCCCAGCTCGGTAGCACCTGTTAATCGAAAAGCAGATGCCACCTACTTAGTTCAGTCAGCCCTTGGCTTTCAAAGAACTCAGTTGGATCATCACTCGGTGGTTGTAGAGTCCGTCCAAAAGAGGGCCAGATGCTCCAAACCTCATTTATCCATTCCCCCAGGAAAAGATCAGAAGTTCCTGGATGCATTTGGAAGACGGGTATTCCATGGATCAATGCTCATCTCTCGCATTGCATCCTGCCAACTTTACATGACCCAATATAATAATAGGGCCTTGTTCACAAAGATTCAAGACTGCTGAAGCCTTACCTCTGCAGTTCCAGGACCAGCTTCAGCAAAAAGGATTAGATGCTGGCAAGCATTAAGTACGATCAGCGTATGACATCTTTGACACCGCTTTCAGGGTGTCAGCAGCCGGTATCAGTGCAAGGAGATGGGCCTGGCTGATATCTTCAGACCTCAGACCAGAGGTACAAGACAGATTGGCTGCCCTGCCTGTGCGGGGGATAATCTTTTTGGTGAAAAGATTCAAGAAGCAGTGGCACAGCTCAAAGCCCACCAAGATATTCTGCGCCAGCTCTCTTTACTGCCTTCTGATCCCTCTTCTTTATCCAAAAAATCTTTTAAGAGGGATTCTAAGAAGCAATTCTACCAGCAGAGAATATACTATCCCCTAGCATCCAGGGGTAGGCCTTCTAAGCCTTATTAAAAAGGCCAACCCAGGCAGTCTAGAGGGCAGAAGTCACAGCCAGCCACGCAACCGGGTCCAGTGGCAGGTTTTTGACTCCTTTCTAGAGAGCAGTACCCAGCTTCCACTTACAACCATTCGGATCGGTGGCCGGTTGTGCCACTTTTCCAATCTATGGCACAAAGCCACCACAGATCAGTGGGTACTAGCAATTGTATCCAAAGGTTACCACCTCAACTTTCTCTCTGTCCCACCAGATTCCCTGCCTCGGCTGATGTGGGGAACATCTGACCATTCTTGGAGCAGGAGGTCTCCCTCCTCCTTCAATCCCGAGTAATATAACCAGTGCCCCTCTCAGAACAGGGGCAAGGATTCTATTCCAGGTATTTCCTGATACCAAAAAAGTCAGGTGGAGTGCACCCAATATTGGATCTTCGCACTCTAAACAAATACCTACAAAGAGAAAAGTTCAAGATGGTGACCTTGGGTTCTCTACTTCCCCTTCTTCAAAGGGGAGACTGGCTCTGCTCTCTAGACCTTCAGGACGCCTACATGCACATTTCAATTACTCCGTCACATCGCAGATTCCTGCAATTCCTAGTAGGCCCAAAACACTTCCAATATCGAGTGTTACCTTTCGGCCTAGCATCTGCCCCACGTGTCTTCACCAAATGACTCGTGGTGGTAGCTGCCTATCTCAGAAGTCAAAGTGTCCACGTTTACCCGTATCTGGATGATTGGTTGATCAGGGCTCTCACTCGGCAAAGTGCACTGACGTCCCTTCGCCTCACTTTGCATTCCCTGATCTCCCTAGGGTTTCTCATAAACTATAAAAAAAAAATCCAGGCTAGTTTCTTCGCAAACTCTATCATTCATAGGGGCAGACTTGGACACTATAAAAGCGAAAGCCTTCCTACCTCGGGATCGAGCTCTCACTTTCGCTTCTCTGGCCCATCGACTGCAGTCTCGACAACACTCAACTGCATGTCACTTTCTGATCTTACTGGGTCATATGGCCTCCTCAGTGCATGTCACTCCCATGGCCCGCCTTGCCATGAGAGTAATGCAGTGGACTCTAAAATCGCAGTGTATTCAGTCTTCTCAGCCAATGTTCACCATTGTCCTCATCACCAAACAGCTCCACTTATCGCTGGCTTGGTGGGCAAACCAAACCAATCTGCTACAAGGTCTTCCATTTCAGGTTCCAGAACCTCAAATTACCTTGACAACAGATGCCTCCAACCTCGGCTGGAGTGCACATGTTGGAAACCTGCAAACTTAGGGCATTTGGTCTCCAGAGGAAGCCAAACACCAAATAAATTTCCTGGAGCTTCATGCAATCAGATATGCTCTCAGGGTTTTTCAGGATCACCTTTCCAACCAGGTCATCCTGATTCAAACCAACAGCCAGGTGGCCATGTGGTACATCAACAAGCAAGGGGGAACGGGCTCCTATCTCCTGTGTCAGGAAGCTGCACAGATATGGGTGGAGGCCCTTTCCCACTTGATGTACTTCAGGGCCACCTACTTGCCAGGAGTGGACAATGTGTTGGCAGACAAGCTGAGTCGCACTTTTCAACCGCACGAGTGGTCCCTCAAACCCACTGTAGTGGACTCACTATTCCAACGTTGGGGTTACCCTCACATAGACCTCTTTGCGTCGATCCACAACCGCAAAGTAGGGAACTTCTGCTCCCTCACTCGCAGCCAACACCTTCAGCCAAGAGACACTTTCTCCCTCTCATGGGCCAGCGGTCTCCTTTATGTGTACCCTCCACTTCCACTCATTTCAAAGACTTTCGTGAAGTTGCGAAGGGACAAGGGACTAATGGTTCTGATAGCCCCTCATTGGCCATGCCAGGTCTGGTTTCCAATTCTCCAAGACCTATCAGTGCACCGGCACATTCCTCTGGGGAAGGACCTGCTTATGATCTCTCAGAACGACAGCTGCCTTCGTCACCCCAACCTCCAGGCTCTCTCCCTGACTGCCTGGATGTTGAAAGGTTAATACTTCAACCTCTTAACCTTTCAGAGCTGTGTCCTAGTAGCTTCATGAAAGCCTTCCACAAGGCAGTCTTATCGTTATAAATGGAACAGGTTTATGGTATGGTATACCTCCATGTCCACCGATCCCTTCACTTGTTCCACACCAAATTTTCTGGACTATCTCTGGCACCTGTCAGAGACAGGCCTCAAAACTTCTTCTGTCAGGGTACATGTCAGTGCGGTAGCCGCATTCTATAAAGGTGTCGGGGATGTACCCATTTCAGTACAACCCCTTGTAACATGCTTTTTGAAGGGCTTGCTCCACCTTAAACCTCCACTGCACCCTCCGGCCCCTTCCTGGGACCTCAACATGGTTTTGGGGTGGCTTGAAACCGCCGTTTGAGCCTCTCCAATCCAGTGATCTCCGCTATCTCACATGGAAAATGATTTTTCTTTTGGCTTTCACATCTGCTCACAGACAGTGAGTTACAGGCCTTAGTCACCTAACCACCTTACACTAAACCTCTGCATGGTAGGGAAGTACTCCGTACTCACCCTAAGTTTCTGCCTAAAGTAGTGTCGGAGTTTCATATTAATCAATCCATTATACTACCCACTTTCTTTCCCAGGCCCCATTCAAATCCAGGAGAACAGACTCTGCATACCCTTGACTGTAAATGTGCTTTAGCTTTCTATCTAGACCAGGGGTGGGCAAGTCCGGTCCTCGAGGGCTGCAAACCAGTCAGGTTTTCAGGATACCCCTAATGAATATGCATGAAATAGATTTGCATACAACTGAGGCAGTGTGTATGCAGGTCTCTCTCATGCATATTCATTAAGGATATCCTGAAAACCCGACTGGTTTGCAGCCTTCGAGGACCGGAATTACCCACCCCTGATCTAGACCAGCGGTTCTCAACCGGTGTGTCGCGACACACTAATGTGTCGCCAAGCACCGGGTAGTGTGTCGCGTGCTCCGGGTCTCTCCCGCTGCTCTTTCTTCCTTGCTGCCGTTGCCGCCGGGCTATCAGCACGTTCAAGCCCAGCGGGAACAGCAGCGGCGCTAAAAGAAGCTGTGGCACTTGTGGCTGGGCCTTTTCTTCTTCCCGCGCCCCCCCCCCCCCCGTGACCCGGAACAGGAAGTGATACGCGGTGCGCGGGAAGGAGAAAGAGCCGGCCCGTGCCGCATGATAAAGTAGCAGCGGCAGCAGCAGCAGCGTCATCGGCCCCCGGGCAATCGAAGCAGCCGGTAATCAAGAAAGGAGAGAGCAGCTTGAGCCTCCCGCGGTCGATGGGATTCTACTTTCTTGGCTTGCGGGGGCTGGAGGAGGAGGCTGCTGCAGTTTCCATTTGTGCTCCGGGGGGGGAAGGAAGTGAGTGAGAGAAAGAAGCAGCCAGCCTGCGTGTGATTGAGAGCACGTTTGTGAGTGAGAGAAACTGGTCAGAGAGCTGATGTGGTGTATATGTGAGAGACAATGAAAGTGACTGCTCAGGGAGATGACTGATGTGTATGTGAGAGTGTGAGACATTAGTCAAGGAAGTGACTGATGTGTGTGTGTGTGTGAGAGAGAGAAAAAGCATGGAAGTGAGAAATCTGGGTATGTGAGAAAGCAAGGGCGTAAGAAGCCTGGTGTTGGGGGGGATGGGGTGTGTGTGTGTGAAAAAAAGCATGGGAGTGAGAAGCCTGATTATGTGAGAGAAAGAGCATGGGAGTGGGAAGCCTGTGTGTGTGTGCATGCATGAGAGCGAGAGACTGGTTGGTAAGGTGACGGGGTGTGTGAGAGAAAGAGACTGGTGTGTGTGAATATGAGAGAAAGAATGTGATTCAGGGAATGAGAAGCCTGTGCAGTGGAGAGCGAGCATGGAAATGAGAGAGAGACTGGTGTGTGTGTGTGTGTATGTGTGTGTATGTATGTGTGTGTAACAGAGAGAAAGTGATTATGGGAATGAGAAGCCTGTGCATGTGAAGAGAGTGAACATGGGAGTGAGAAACCTGGGTGTGTGTGAGACACAGCATGTGAGGGAGAAGCCTGTATATGTAAGACAGAACATGGAAGTGGGAAGCCTGTGTGTGTATGCATGAGAGAGATCAGGTGATTGGTGTGTGTGTGTGTGAAAGAAAGTGATTATGGGAATGAGAAACCTGTGCATGTGAAGAGTGAGCATGGGAGTGAGAAACCTGGGTGTGTGTGAGACACAGCATGGGAGTGAGAAGCCTGTATATCTGAAAGAACATGGGAGTGGGAAGCCTGTGTGTGTGTATGCATGAGAGAGATCAGGTGACTGGTGTGTGTGTGTGTGTGTGTGTGTGTGTGTGAGAGAGAGAGAGAGAGAGAGAGAGAAAGAAAGTGATTATAGAAATGAGAAGCCTGTGCATGTGGAGAGAACAAGCATGGGAGACTGGTGAGTGTGTGTGAGACAGAGAAAGTGATTATGAGAGTGAGAAGCCCGTATATGTAAGTAGAACACGGGAGTGGGAAGCCTGTGTGTGTGTATGGCATGAGAGAAACTGTTCAGGAAGGTGACTGGTGTGTGTGTCAAAGACTAGGAGATGATTAGTGTGTGAGAGACAGAAACTGGTCATGGGGGCATGACTGGTATGGTGTGTGTGTGTGAGAGACATGGGCATTAAGGAAGAGGACCATGAGTATAGAGCTTAGCCTCTACTGCTTCTGCTGTGTGCTACGGCCTGCATGGAAGAGGAGCAGGAGAGCTGCTGGAGGGGGTAAGTAAAGGTGGCTTTTTAAGTTTATTTTTCTTGATTGACTGCCATTTTAATTATTTAATATTATGTGATGTGTCTGCTTTTTTTGAAATATTTTATTGGTGTTTGGAGAATTTTTTAATAGTTTTTAATTGTTGGATGTTATTCTGTTCATAGCTATTTAGAAACATTTATTCTGCTTATTAGTATAGTTTTACAATTATTTCTGTGTGGGGATCTATAGCTGCTTGCTAGTTCTGTTTTCCTAATAAGAGGTGTATTGGTTTTTAGGGCCTGATTTAATATTTATATTGTTGCCTTTTCATAGATAGGGTTGCTCCTATTTGAGTGTATTCCATAATACAAGTGTAAATGTGTGTGGATTAGTTTATGTGCATTACTGCAGATCCTGGGAGTATGTTAGGTCGGTTCTGTGTCTGTTACCGAGATGAAATATTTTACTAGCATGTAAGAGTTTTATCAGTCTTATTTGTTGTGTTTTCTCAAGAGGACATGCATTGGTGGTAAACTGCTGTCTTTTCATAAGTAGGGCTATTGAGCCTGGAAGTAGAAGGAGTTTGAGTTGCTGTTACTGAGATGACACCAGAACCAGAATATCTTTTTTGTAGGGTTAGTTGTATGGGGAATGTCATAATTCTGCTTTACATCCATTATTGTGGGTCAGGGGGGTTCCCGTGGATGCAAACTGAACTTTTACATCTAGCCCCGTGACGATCATGGGTCAGTGTGTCACGCATGTGAGAACCATCTGTCAGGTGTGTCCCGACAGAAAAAAGGTTGAGAACCACTGATCTAGACCATACAGCTGCCCACAGAAAATCCACTCAATTGTTTTGTTTCCTTCGATTCCATCAAATTGTGTAAACCTGTTTGTAAGCAGACTCTCTCCTCCTGGTTAGCGGACTGTATCTCCTTCTGCTACCAGCAGGCAGGCATTCTGCTTCAAGACCGTATCAAGGCACACTCTATCAGGGCCATGGTAACATCAGTAGCGCACCTATGCTCGGTGCCGCTTGCTGACATCTGTAAGGCTGCTACCTGGAGCTCTCTCCACACCTTCGCAGCCCATTATTGTTTAAACAAAGCTGGCAGACAAGATTCCATCTTTGGCTAGTCTGTGCTACGCAACTTATTTGCGAACTGAAGTACCAACATCCTTCCACCAACCCATTCAGGGTTCAGGATGCCCTCTACCAAATTCCACCCCAGTTGTTGTGCCTGTTGCATGTCTTTGGGTACCTTTGGTACATTACTCTGGCATCTTCAGCTCGGTACTCACCCATATGTGAGGACTACCATCCTGCTTGTCCTGTGAGAAAGCAGAGTTGCTTACCTGTAACAGGTGTTCTCACAGGACAGCAGGATGTTAGTCCTCACGAAACCCACCCGCCACCCCGCGGTGTTGGGTTCATTTATGTTTTTGTATTTTATTTTTCGCATGTACTTTTTACTATAAGATGAGACTGAAGGGGGACCCCTGCTGGATGCAGGGTTGATGCCATGCTGGGCATGCCCAGTAGGTGCCAGTCAAAGTTCTAGAAACTTTGACAAAAGTGTTCCGTGATTGGGCTCCATCCTGTGATGTCACCCATATGTGACTCATATGTGAGGACTAACATCCTGCTGTCCTGTGAGAACACCTGTTACAGGTAAGCAACTCTGCTTTTCAAGCTGTTCATGCAGCACAAGATTCTTTTTTTCAATTCAATCTGTGCCTGCAGCTGATCAGTGGATATTTCTTGTGTGGCCACTTGATTTTCCAGATCTGCTAAAGCTTTGGTATATTTCTCCATACTATCTTAGATTTCATCCAAAGATGACTGTAACTTAGATGATCTTCTAAGTTTGCTGAGACCAACTTAGAAATCTCCTGGACCAGGTCTTCTTTGAGGCTGGTGAGATTTTTTTCTAGATCAGCTGCCAAATTGCCCTCAGTCTTTGTTTTTTCTTTTCATGCACGTATAGATGTTACCGACATTACCAGACTGAAGCCACAAGAATTATGCAGGGAACAAGAAAAACTCTCAAGGTGAGAGAAAAACAGCAGTTTGGGGCACTTAATTATCAAAATAAAGTAGGTCCTCTCGGATTTCTCCTATATGCGACTTCTCAGTTGCCACGCATGACTGGAAGTAAAATAAGCATTTTTATAATGTATACTTATCAGCCAACAACCTACAGATGGAATTTGTATTTTATTTAAACATTGTATAAAATATGAAGAATCCCTAACAAAGGATGTAATTTAAGGGATAATAGGATGTAAAAATCAGTCTACAAATATGGATAAAGGTATTAGGTTTTTATATTCCAATATACTGCAGCAAAAGGCATTGGTATTGATAGAATGCACATTGGAAAGCCATGCAGCTCCATCATGGGTTCCAACATCTTTTTTGGTTGATTTGGTTTTTAGTTTTGACAGAAAATTATTTTGAATTTGGGGGAGACATATATAAACAAATAAAAAAGGTACTGCAGTGGTAGCAACTAGGATAGCTATGTTTATTCCTCAAACTTCTGTAATAAGGTGATTATGTGGCTGTGATTTGTTGATATTTTTTGTATATTGCGTGACTGTAGATTAATATTTGAAGAATGTAATACTGAAAAACATACAAGCGATCCAAATTTGATGTTCATGTATGCTGTGGATCAACAAAATATCTTTTTTGGATATGTGGGTGGAAATAAGCAATGGTAGTTTACTCACGAATTTATATATTAAACCTAAGGATAGGAATAACCTTTTACACTATCGTAGTTTCCATCCCTCACATCTAATGAATAACATTCCAATCGCATATTCCTTCAACAAGAACAGAAGTGGATATTTGAATTAGGCTCCTTGAGTTCTTTGGGTTTAAACAGTAAAATTGAGTGGGAAGTATTCTTTAAAGAGGGTTAATTAATAATGAATGAGTGACTCATCTTTACTCTGTTGATCGGTGAGTTTGAATTTTACATAAGGTGTTTAACATCATGTGACTGATTCTTTGTGGATTTTGAAAATGGCAGGTCTGTGAAATAGACCAACTCCAAAGTTCTGCTTGTTTTATCTATTTATATAAGTATATAAAAACATTTTTTTTTGTTAGTTGGTATGTTTAGGTAGTAAATGTATATACATGTACATTATAAAAATGCTTAATTTATAATAGTGACATTTTATTTTCAGGGACTTTGGTTGAAGTTACTGATGCCCCTGAAGAAATTGTTTTGGCTGAAGTTTGGTGGGTGATTCAAACCCCTCTTTATATACAGAGCTGATAATCGTCCACTGATGAAACATTTGGATTTCTCCTCTGTATATTGAAATCAGCGTTTTTTTCAATAGTTTGATAGATTTGTCTTTTAGTGGATGATCTATATACCTCTAGCAATAAAATTCAGAAGCATTTATTGACTGAATGCTGGGGTCTATATACATTTCCCAGTATGAGCAAGCCAGTATAATACCAACATTATCATCAGTGATAAGTTAAATCATTTTGAGGAACATTGATGGGATATATTTCTTTTGAAGAAAGGCTTTGAAAAGCTGAATTTTTTCATTATTTGAGCTTTATAAACAGCATAGACTATATGGTAAAGTGAGTAGGGTTGAACGTCACACTTAGATTCCTCGGATCTTTTAACAAAAATCTTTTTAAATAGTAACAATGTGATTTGTATATGAGTAATTTGGGTGCATAAGATTCGGGTCGAGTTTTGGTTACTATAGACAATCTTTTCAAGGGGTGGGATCTCCTGTGTGTTTTTTTGGGGATTTTTTAATGTGTATGGATGTGTATGTATGTTGAATAATGAGAGTATAATGTTGAACCCTATGTGGTAGGTATATTTTGAGAAATGTGTTCTTGATATGGTGGATTGTTTTTAATTGACCAATAGATATTTGTAAATTGATTTTTCTATAAATATGTTTGATAGATATTACGAGGCAGTTGCCTTATGAAAAGGTGGTAAAAGATTTGATAAGCATTGAGTTTGTGCCATACATCTCCCCTTTTGGGGGGGTTTTGTATACCTGCTCAGCATTGTGTACCTGTAGTTAGGATTATTTTTTCTTTGTGCATCACTTTGCCTTTGTCCACATGAAATTTCATCTGCCCAATTCTTGAGTGTATCAAGGTCCTTCTGTAGTTTGTTACAATCTACTTGTGTTTTAACAATGTTAAGTAATTTAATTACTGCATTCATTGCTCCCTATTATTGAATAAGTTAAACAGCACCGGTCCCAGTACCTTGAGGCACTCCACTATTTACCACTTTCCATTAGGAAAACCAGGCATTTAGTTGTCCCAGTGGAAAGAATTATATAGTGAGAATGCCTCAGAGTTCTCTACTGCGAATAGTGATGGTTAACTTGTTCAATAATTATCTAGAAAAAGGAGTAATGAGTAAGGTGATTAAATTTGCACATGTTCATTGATATTCTTTTCCTGGCGTGTAGCCAGATGGACTCAGCACGCGGATACTATCCCATTCGTACTGAGTCCATCTGTCTACACTAAGGGGTAGATTTTCAGAAAGCGCGATTTGGCGTACTTTTGTTGGCGCATCAGGCGCAAACAAAAGTACGCTGGATTTTAGTAGATACGTGCGTAGCCGCGCGTATCCGCTAAAATCCTGGATCGGCGCGCGCAAGGCTACCGATTCTGTATAGCCTGCGCGCGCCGAGCCGCGCAGCCTACCTCCGTTCCCTCCGAGGCCGCTCCGAAATCGGAGCGGCCTTGGAGGGAATTGTCTAACGCCCTCCCCTCACCTTCCCCTCCCTTTCTCAACCTAACCCACCCGCTCGGCCCTGTCTAAACCCCCCTCTTACCTTTGTCGGGGGATTTACGCCTCCCGGAGGGAGACGTAAATCCCAGCGGGCCGCTAGCGCACCGGGACGCGACCTGGGGGCGGGTCCGGAGGGTGCGGCCACGCCCCCGGACCGCCCCGGGCCGTAACCACGCCCCCGAAACGCTCCCGACACGCCCCGAAAACGCCGCGCGGATCGGGCCCGACACGCCCCCCTCTGAAAACCCCGGGACTTATGCGAGTCCCGGGGCTCTGCGCGCGCCGGTAGGCCTATGTAAAATAGGCGCACCGGCGCGCAGGGCCCTGCTCGCCTAAATCCGTTCGGATTTAGGCGAGCAGGGCTCTTAAAATCCGCCCCTAAGGAAAAGGGGATTATCAGGTAGTAATCCCAACATTTCTATAGCTTTTGATACATTTCTGATTTACTTTTCTGTGTTTTATATAAATGAATATTTTCCAACTCTGAAATTGTTGAAATTTTTTTTTTTAGTAAATCTTTCTTTGTATTTTTTTAGTATATTTATTTTATAATTTTCTGCATTATTTTTTTTTATTTAATCAGTAAGGAATGCATCATGAGCCACTCTTTTATTACTCTTCTTTACATGTTATTAGGGTACCATTGTTGAGTTTGCCATTTTTATATTTTCCTTATCTCTCAGCCTTAAAACAATATTGATTAGTATTTTAGGGCCTCATTTTCCAATATCGCACAGTATCGCATGCAATACCGAAAAGGGGTGTTACCTTATGCTAATAAGCATTTGTATCGCAAATTGCGATAACAGCTATGCAACACGCTCTTAGCGCAAATCGCGCTCTTAACCCAATTTGGGCTACATTGCAAGTATATATTGCGGTTCATGACAGCCTGTTTCAGTATCCTGCAGGCTAGGGGGAGAGAGAGAGAGAGAGCGAGCCTTGCTATAGTGTCTCTTCCCTAGACAGGTATTTGTATCCCTATGAGAGGCCCACCTAGTAACTCGAGGTGGGGATTAGGTATTAGTGTAGGGGGTTGGGGGCCACTTTCACATTCAACATGAGACGTACGAACAGAACAGTGGTCTCTTGTGAAGATTTGATGGCCTTCGGAGTGAGGAAACTCACTCCAAGATGAGATTTGGACAATGTTCTCTCCACCTAGCTTGTTGTTGGATGGCCTTTGGAGTGAGGAAACTCACTCCAAGATGAGATTTGGGCAATGTTCTCTCCACCTAGCTTGATGGACACTCTACCTGGGCAACAACAAGCTAGGTGGAGAGAACATTGTCCAAATCTCATCTTGGAGTGAGTTTCCTCGCTCCGAAGGCCATCAAATCTTCACAAGAGACCACTGTTCTGTTCATACGTCTCATGTTGAATGTGAAAGTGGCCCTCAACCCCCTACACTAATACCTAATCCCCACCTCGAGTTACTAGGTGGGCCTCTCATAGGGATACAAATACCTGTCTAGGGAAGAGACACTATAGCAAGTCTCACTCTCTCTCTTTCTCTCTCTCTCTCGCCTGCAGGATACTGAAACAGGCTGTCCGTGAACCGCGATAAACCTTTACCGGCCTCTAGTGCACAACGTACCGCAAATGAAAGAGGTGTAGCTATTGGCCGCGTTAGGAGCCTTGGAAAATGACCCCCTTAGTTTTGTTATTTAGTTGGGAAAAGCTTTGTGATTCAGTGCTTTGATTCAGTAGCAAAATATGGCTGGAGATGATGACTGGGTTTACTTATGTGGAATGTTCCTGCTGCCATACATATATGGAACAGCAAGACCAGAATAACAAGACAGTAAGTCTGAGCAGCATGGTGCAGTTCTCATTATTCTTCTGCTTGCTATCCTGCTCAGTATATCAGTTTAACAGCAGACTTTTATCTCAAATAAAGTAATTTCAGTCAAAATCTCTATCTATATTATATTGCTAATAAAAAAAATGAATATAACAAAATAGAATTTCATTAAATATGTGCCCTGGCATCAGTGTAATTCCAGAGACAGACTGGTGAACAGTTTCTGTGATCCTTATGTCTACATTTTGACTTTCATAAGCATTGCTTTGAGACTGAGGGAAAGGGAAGGGAGGCAGAGATGTTGGTGGGCAGCAAATTAAGTATCAGAATAGCAAGCAAAATGCTATTTCTGAAATATTGTCTTCTTTCCCCGATATGCTTATACTGCACAGTGGATAAAAACAATCATAAGAAAATTTCATTCATGTACAATTTTCTGGACCATATCATATTGCTTATGTTCCTTTGTTTATTGTTTAAGTACCTGTTGTTCAATTCAGTGGAATAAATCTGACTTCCATCAATCCCTGTTCATCATCTTTGACCCTCAAGTAAAATCTGAAGAGGCTAGCTTAAATATTTAAATAAACACATTAGTCTGTCCCTTTGTAACTGGGTGGTTATTTTATAAGTTCACAGCAATTCTAGAGTCCTGTCCAAGTTAAGAACACAATCACATTGGTTTTCATTCTGTGAGTCCTGGTTTTGTAGAAAAGAAATCTCTCTATTTGTACCATAAGAATATAAAAAGTTACATATTGGGTCATACTGAGCCATCAAGCTCACCATCCTGTTTCCAACAGTGGCCAATTCAGGTTACAAGTACCCGGGAATTACCCAGATATAAAAAAGATCCGATGCTGGGGGTTACGTGATGCTGAGCTAATAGCTAGACATGGTGTGGAGAAGCTCTTCCAGCCTGCGCAAATTTGAGTGTTTTCTTATATTTTCTCTCGCGCTTAAGTACAACGATATTGCTGGAAAAGATGTCCAAAAAGTCAGTACTGGGGATGTGGGCTGAAAAATCAACAAAGTGCCAGCGAACTCTGCAAAAATCGGCATCAGACAAAGAGAGCCCAGCTGAGAATTTGGGATTCCGAGGAGGACTGGCAGGCCCTTCTGGCTTCAGTAAAGCAGACCAAATTCTTATTAAAGATGTTTGACAAATTCTCAAAAAAGCTGACGGATAATATTAATATGAAGGTGGTGGTGGTTGTGGAGAAAGTGGCAATGCTGGTCTCCTCATTGCAAGAAATTGCTACACGTATCAGCAAAACTATGGACAGAGATGAGGTAGAGATGTTGCTGACATGCGCTCGAACTAAAGTAGATGTCTTGAAGAAAAGATAACGCTTGTGATTTAACTACTCTGAATAATTTTGTATCCGCAAATTTGATAACCTCACTCGTCGTATTCCTTTCCAGATCATTTATAAATATATTGAAAAGCACTGGTCCAAGTACAGATCCCTGAGGCACTCCACTGTTTACACATTTCCCCTGAGAAAATTGACCATTTAGTCCTACTCTCTGTTTCCTGTCTTTTGACAAATTTGTAATCTATGCAAGGACATCGCCTCCTATCCCATGACTTTTTAGTTTTCTTAGAAGCCTCTCATGAGGGACTTTGTCAAACGCTTTCTGAAGATCCAAATACACTACATCTACTGGTTCACCTTTATCCACATGTTTATTAACCCCTTCAAAAAAATGAAGCAGATTTGTTAGGCAAGACTTCCCTTGAGTAAATCCATGTTAACTGTGTTCCATTAAACCATGTCTTTGTATATGCGCTACGATTTTGATCTTTAGATTAGTTTCCACTATTTTTCCCGACACTGAAGTCAGGCCACTGGTCTATAGTTTCCCGAATCACCCCTGGTGCCCTTTTTAAATATTGGGGTTACATTGGCCACCCTCCAGTCTTCAGGTACATGCAGTAATTATTCAAATGCATAGCTATGCAGATAAAGCTGGTATTATGGCTAAAGTGAGATTGCAAGCTACAGTAATGTGTATGATATGCAAAGATTATGCTCTTTCAAGACTCTTCCCAATCTGTGCCAAAAAGGCGCATGGGCTTTCAAGAGGTGAAACAAGGCTTGCGGGCAAAAGACTATTCCTATGCTCTACTCTACCCCACCAGGCTAAAAGTGATGTCGGACGGACAGTTTCCTCTTTTTTCTTTTTTGTCACAGTAGATGTTGCAAAAATTTTTTTGTTTGAAACGAACGCCAGAGTTGCTTGTAAGAAAGATGGCTAGCAAAGCTGGAGAAAAAATGTAAGTGTGACAGATGAAAAAATATGACTGGGGGTTGGGGGCAGTGGATTATATGAGTATATCTCAACTACATGATGTATTGCCCCCTGTTTGAGGCTGAAAGTGTTTTGGTTTTTTTGATCTGCTTGATATTTTTTCTTTATTTGAACATCCTGGACAGGCGTGTTTGCAATTTGTTTTTTTTCATAATGAGACAAGTAAGCTTGAGAAGGCAATTGTCAGGTACATGCTGTCAGAATAGTTATCTGGAATGGACGTCATGGTAATTGGCGCATAGAATTAGATGAAACCAGCTGGTAGTGCAGAAGCGCATGAAAGTCTTAGCCATAATTATCTGTGGGGTAATGATGGGTAATAGTCTAGAGTTAAGATCTGATAACACAAAGATATTGGCACTTTGTCATGAGAGATGGCTTTTTGATATTGGCAGTAGTATATCAGGAATTCAGATGGTATTATGCAATGTTATCATGAATTTTCTGGAGAATGGCTGGGTAAAAATTATATCCTTAAATGTTCGTAGTATTTCAAATCCTGTAAAAAGATCAAGGATACTACAGTTTTTGAAACCATAGGGGGGCAACCATTGTATATTTGCAAGAGTGTCATGTGGGGGCTTGCGAGCATCTAAAATTGAAGAGGGTCTGTGTTGGGCAGGTATATACTGCCTCCTATTAATCCAGATGTAGAGGAGTTTGTGTTTTAATTCATAAAAATCTTTCTCTACAGATACACTGGTCTTGTTGTGACCTAGAGGGTCGATATGTGATTCTGGAGGGTAGTTTATATGAGCAGTCAATTATATTTGTGAATATTTATGGGCCAAATGTGGGACACACAGAATTTTACACTAAGATGTCTGGGAAGCGATTGGTATGCATGCATTCAACCGACTTTGGATAGATCTGGCAAACGGAACATTCAGGAT
Organism: Rhinatrema bivittatum; assembly: GCF_901001135.1. Lineage (NCBI taxonomy): Eukaryota > Metazoa > Chordata > Amphibia > Gymnophiona > Rhinatrematidae > Rhinatrema > Rhinatrema bivittatum. The sequence continues at coordinate 62,425,041 of NC_042615.1, read as the reverse complement.
GACAGTGGGAGGGGAATTAGATCTAATGCAAATTTTTGCACTGGTAAGACCTATGGAGAGAGAGAGGAACCCAAGTGATAGAAACCATACATACTTCTCTCTGAGGTTTCAGACCTATAGCCAAATTGACTTTTTTCTTTTGTAGTAGTGCAATGATGAAATCAGATCTCCAACCTGATATTTTAACATGTACCATATCCGACCCACTATGCTATTTTCCTTTCATTTAAATCACATGGGGACAGGAGTCACCAAACTTGGAAGCTTAATACATCTGTGATGGGCAAAAACTATTTTAGGGATAAAATGAAGAAGGCTATAGAGGACTTTGCAGAGCACGCTACTCCGGATAAATTCAACCGAACTTTGAGATGGGAATCCTTAAAGGCATTGCTCCATGGACATATGATATATGCCAGTCACCAAAATAAACAGAGAAAAGTAAAACAGAGTTAGAAATGCAAATTCAATTATTAGAACAAGCATAAATTAGACTGTTCTTGTAAGACCTTTAAAAAGCTGTGTGTGTTGCAAGACAAACTTAAAGAATTACAAGAAGAAGATCCTGCAAAATCTATTAGGTTCTTGCAACAAAGATATTACAAACATGGAAGCAAAGCAGGTTCTTTATTAGCCAGAGCGATACAATCATGGAAGGGGAGAGCTCTGTAATGTTTGGTATTAGAGATAGCCAGGGAAATATCATGCAAGCACCTGCAGATATCAATGCTTTGATTACCTCTTATTTTGCAAATTTTTACCAGGCACAGCGTGAACTGGAAGAACAGCTGATACTTTCTTTTGTAGATTCGTTGGGTCTGCCTCATATTAATGTGGAAGATGCAGATTGGTTGTCGGCAGATAGTTTTAGATGAAGTCACGAGGGTTATAAAAGCACTGGTGGGAGGGAAAAGCCCTGGGCCCGATGGATACCTGTTAGAATTTTATAAAACTTTTATAGAGGATTTGGTTCCTACTTTGAGTGAATTATTTAATTATCTCAGAACTCCGAGTGCCAGAGTAGGAACCCTCACAGAAGCTTTAATTGTGCTCATTGTTAAGGCAGCTAGAGACCCGCTGGAGCACTCCTCCTACTGTAGACCAGTATCCCTTGTAAATGTTGATATCAAGATTTTATCAAAAATTTTACAAATCCATTTGGAAGATATAACGCCCACCCTGGTTCATCAAGACCAAATGGGGTTTATCAAGGGGAGAATTTCTATGAATAATATGAGGAGACTGTTTAGTATAATTCAGTGGGCTAAACAAAAGAAAGTGACTGTAGCTGTGATCTCTATAAACGCAGACCAGACTTTTGATCGGGTTTCTTGGTCCTATATGTTCGTGGTTTAGAAATATTAAGGTATACCTGGGGAGTTTATTTTTTGGATACATGTCCAATATGAAAACCCTTCGGTATGGACACTGACTAATGGTTTGGTCTCTGCTCCTTTCAAAATTGAGAGGTACAAGACAGGGATACTTCCTATCTCCATTATTATTTGATTTTGGCAATAGAACTGTTGGCTCAAGCCATTGGGAGGTCTGGGAATATAGAGGGGTTTACATGTAATAAGGAGTGTCATAAAATATTGTTTATGCGGATGACACATTATCGTGCGTGACTAATCTGTCACGCTCGTTACCAGCGTTGATGGCTCTTATTGCAAGATTTGGGGAAATTTTGGGCCGTTTGATAAACTTTACTAAATCTGAACTGGGATCCGAGAGGAAATACCCTGCTGAGGTGCATGAATTTAAAAGAACTGGAAAAAGAAAATTTCAAGATGGGTTCCCTGGGCACCTTGATTCCCCTTTTGCAAAAAGGGGACTGGCTATGCTCCCTCAATCTAAAGGACGCATACACCCATAGAAGATCTTCCCTGGTCACATGAAGTATTTCCGATTTGTAGTGAGAAAACAGCACTTCCAGTACCAGGTGTTGCCATTTGGGCTCACGTCCACTTCATGGAACTTCACAAAATTCCTGGCTATGGTGGTGGCGTACCTCCGCAGACTGGGAGTGCATGTTTTTCATATCTGGATGATTGGCTGGTCAAGAGCACTTCTCAGGCAGGGGCCACCAGGTCCATGCGTTGAACGTTCGGGTTTTGGAGTCACTAGGGTTCATTTTCAACCACACAAAGTCCCATCTCAGTCCGTAACCGCAATTGGACTTCATCGTAGCCCTGTTAGACATGGCTAAGGCCAATGCCTTTCTGCCATGGCAGAGGGCTGTTGCCTTTGCGACCATGCAGCAGAAGTTCAGGAGAGCCAGCAGGTATCAGCCTGGCACATGTTGAGACTGTTGAGCCACATGGCCGCAACCGTCCATGTCACTCCCTTGACATGCTTGCACATGTGCAGAGCCCAGTGAACACTGAGGTCACAGTGGCGCCAAGCCACTCAGAGCCTCCAGGATTGCATCTGAGTCACCCTGTCTTTTAGGGACTCCTTGTCCTGGTGGCAAGTACTTTCCAATCTGGAACGGGGGATTTCCTTTCGGAGTCTCTCTACTCAAATTGTGCTAACCATGGATGCATCTACCCTGGGGTGGAGAGCTCATGTAGATGGGCTTGGCACCCAGAGCCTGTGTTCCGCTCAGGAACATTCTTGTCAAATCAGCTTCCTGGAGCTCTGGGTGATCAGGTTCGCACTATGGGCTTTCAGGGATCGGTTGTCCAACAAAGTTGTCCTGATGCAGACTGACAGCCAAGTAGCTATGTGGTCTGTCAACAAGCAGGAAGGCACGGGATCATACTTCCTGTGTTGGGAAGTAGTCCAGATCTGGTTGTGGGCCCTGTCTCATGGGATGGTGCTTAGGGCCATGTACCTGGCCGGGGCAGAGAATGTGGTGGCGAACAGGCTGAGTCAAGTCTTCAGAGCCCACGCATGGTCCCTGGACCAGGGGGGTAACAAATCAGATATTTCGCCTCTAGGGGAGCCTGGATGTAGATCTGTTTGTGTCCCCTTGCAACAGGAAAGTATCTTTGTTCTGCTCCCTGTCCAGGTCAGACAGCAAACCAGCCTCATATGCCTTGGCCCATCATTGGGGCAAGGGTCTTCTGTACGCATATCCTTTGATTCCCTTAATGATGAAGATAGTCTTGAAGTTTCGCGAGGACAGAGGGACTATGATCTTCATAGCCCCTCATTGGCTGAGTCAAATCTGATTTCTACATCTATGGGAGTTGTCCATCTGGAAACTGATCAGTCTGGGGACTTCCCCAGATCTCATCACCCAAGATCAAGGCAGGTTACAGCTTCCCAACCTCCAGGCCCTGTTGCTTACAACAAGGATTTTGTAAGATTAATCCTGCAGCTGTTTGATTTTTCTGAGGATGTATCTCAGGTCCTGGTAGCTTCTAGAAAGCCTTCCACTAGAAAGTCCTATGGACTGAAATGTGGAGGTTTCCATGTGGTGTGAGCAGAAGGCCCTATATCCATTTTCCTGCTCCACACAAAAACTGCTTGATTACCTTTTAGAACTTTCAGAAGCTGGCTTAAAAACCAATTCCGTCAGAATTCATCTTAGTGCAAATGGCGCATACCACCACTGTGTAGATGGCACATCCATCTCTGTACAGCCTATAGTTGTACTTTTCATGTAGGGCCTGCTTCAATTGAAGCATCCCCTAATTCCTTCTGCTGTACCTTAGGACCTCATCGTAGTGTTAGCTTAGCTGATGAAAGCTCCTTTTGAGTCACTGCGCACCTGTGACCTGAATTACCTGACATGGTGGTCACTTCAGTGCGTAGGCTCAGCGAGCTCCAGTCCTCAGTGACTTAACCACCTTACACTAAGTTTTATGAAAACAGGGTAGTCTTTCGTATGCACCCTAAGTTCTTGCCTAAGGTGGCGATGGACTTCCATCTTAACCATTGTCGTCCTGCTAATTTTCTTTCCCAGACCCCATTCGCACCAAGGCAAATGAACACTGCATAGTTTGGACTGCAAGCGAGCCTTAGCCTTCTATATGGAGCAGACAGAAGCCCATAGACAGTCCACCCAACTTCTTGTTTCTTTTGATAAGAATAGGTTGGACGTTGCCATTGCCGAACAGACACTATCCAGTTGGCTAGCACACTGCATCTCCTTGTATTATGCCCAGGTGAGACTGCATTTGGGGATCATGTCAAGGCTCATTCTGTCAGAGCCATGGTAGTGTTGACTCACTTGTGAGCAGTTCCTGTGGAGGAGATCTGCAAGGTTGCAACATGGAATTCTTTCCACTCATTCACATCACATTATTGTAGGGATACGGACATGAAAGAACGTTTTGCAGAAAGGGGTTATGCCTGACATATTATGCGGTTGTTTGGTGTCTACTTTGATCTTATTCACCGTTTCATACCAGTTATTCATATAAACATGGAAGATGGGTCACTAGGGATTTATTATTACATCCCCTTAACGCAAACCCAGAAAGTTGATTGGTGTGTGTTCTCCCTTATGGTTCTTTGATCTGGAAAGTCCAGTGGATTATCTGCAGGCATTGGAATATTTTGAACCTTCAATCAGTATTGAGTGAATATCCAGGGTTTGCTCTGACTAGTGTAAAAAAAATCAATGTGATAAAATTGGTCAGATCGCATTACAAAGAAAGTACAGTGAGCTTATCTGGACCATTCTTGAAGGGGCATTTTCCTTGTGGGAAATGTTTAGCTTGCCCTCAGCCATTTAAAGACGACACATTTGTTTTCCCAGTTCAGCGTCCTTTGACAGTGAGAGATTCTACTACATGTAACTCAGCAGGTGTTATCTATATCATTTGATGTTCCTGTGTAAAACTCTATCTTGGTAAGACAATACAGCCGGTTAAGGTGCGCATCCAAGAATATTTAAGTTGCCTAAAACACCAACCAGTTCAACACTGGTTAAAAAACATTCTATTGAAAATTTTTCTTTTGCCGTTTTAGAAAAATTGTTTCCTAATCAGTGAGGGTTGACTTTTGTACATTTCGAAAATGTGTGGAATAACGTTACATCTATATCTTGGATACCTGTTCACTGAATGGACTTAATAAAGTAGAATGGGGGGAGGGTTTAGTCGTTATAGGATGTAGGGCTTTAATTGTATCAGATTTGTTAGTGTTGCTATATATGGGAGGAGCTGATCATGACGTGTGTATCTGCCAATTTTGTCAGAAGAGGGAGACGGGAGTCTGCTAAAAGTTATGAAGATTATTGAGAATGATACCCCTTGTCATAATGTTGTTTCAGAAGGAAGAATCTGACTAATTAGAGAACTTTTTAGTTTCCATCTGTTTCAATGTTTCCCCTGATGTAGGCGTGGACATGCCGAAATGCTGCAGCGTCGGGTGGCTGGCGGTTCTCTGGATCTGATATGATTATGGCGCTTTGAATAATTTGACTCTTCAGTACCATCTATGATCTATCCTCAAAGAGTTGAAGATTTAAAACAATTTTTGCTGTGGTGAACATTTCCTTATGGATACAGAGGAGTTTTTCTTCTATGAGATAAGCACAAGTGACATTCTAAATGACTTTGGCAATTAGATTCATTGCACAAATATATTTAAAAGAACATGGGTTGGTGATTGAAACCTTTGACATTTTTTGTGACTTTGGTAAGAAATTTTGTTATATATATATAAAAAACATTACAAATATATGGGTATGTGATAAGAACATAAGAAAATGCCATACTGGGTCAGACCAAGGGTCCATCAAGCCAGCATCCTGTTTCCAACAGTGGCCAATCCAGGCCATAAGAACCTGGCAAGTACCCAAAAACTAAGTCTATTCCATATTACCATTGCTAATGGCAGTGGCTATTCTCTAAGTGAACTTAATAGCAGGTAATGGACTTCTCCTCCAAGAACTTATCCAATCCTTTTTTAAACACAGCTATACTAACTGCACTGACCACATCCTCTGGTAACAAATTCCAGAGTTTAATTGTTCGTTGAGTAAAAAAGAACTTTCTCCGATTAGTTTTAAATGTGCCCCATGCTAACTTCATGGAGTGCCCCCTAGTCTTTCTACTATCCGAAAGAGTAAATAACCGATTCACATCTACCCCTTCTAGACCTCTCATGATTTTAAACACCTCTATCATATCCCCCCTCAGTCGTCTCTTTTCCAAGCTGAAAAGTCCTAACCTCTTTAGTCTTTCCTCGTAGGGAAGTTGTTCCATTCCCCTTATCATTTTGGTAGCCCTTCTCTGTACCTTCTCTATCACAATTATATCTTTTTTGAGATGCGGCGACCAGAATTGTACACAGTATTCAAGGTGCGGTCTCACCATGGAGCAATACAGAGGCATTATGACATTTTCCGTTTTATTCACCATTCCCTTTCTAATAATTCCCAACATTCTGTTTGCTTTTTTGACTGCCGCAGCACCCTGAACCGACGATTTCAATATGTTATCCACTATGACACCTAGATCTCTTTCTTGGGTTGTAGCACCTAATGTGAAACCCAACATTGTGTAATTATAGCATGGGTTATTTTTCCCTATATGCATCACCTTGCACTTATCCACATGAAATTTCATCTGCCATTTGGATGCCCAATTTTCCAGTCTCACAAGGTCTTCCTGCAATTTATCACAATCTGCTTGTGATTTAACTACTCTGAACAATTTTGTGTCATCTGCAAATTTGATTATGTCACTCGTCGTATTTCTTTCCAGATCATTTATAAATATATTGAAAAGTAAGGGTCCCAATACAGATCCCTGAGGCATTCCACTGTCCACTCTCTTCCACTGAGAAAATTGTCCATTTAATCCTACTCTCTGTTTCCTGTCTTTTAGCCAGTTTGCAATCCATGAAAGGACATTGCCACCTATCCCATGACTTTTTACTTTTCCTAGAAGCCTCTCATGAGTAACTTTGTCAAACGCCTTCTGAAAATCCAAGTATACTATATCTACCGGTTCACCTTTATCCACATGTTTATTAACTCCTTCAAAAAAGTGAAGCAGATTTGTGAGGCAAGACTTGCCCTGGGTAAAGCCATGCTGACTTTGTTCCATTAAACCATGTCTTTCTATATGTTCTATGATTTTGAAATTTAGAACACTTTCCACTATTTTTCCTGGCACTGAAGTCAGGCTAACCGGTCTGTAGTTTCCCGGATCACCCCTGGAGCCCTTTTTAAATATTGGGGTTACATTTGCTATCCTCCAGTCTTCAGGTACAATGGATGATTTTAATGATAAGTTACAAATTTTTACTAATAGGTCTGAAATTTCATTTTTTAGTTCCTTCAGAACTCTGGGGTGTATACCATCCGGTCCGGGTGATTTACTGCTCTTCAGTTTGTCAATCAGGCCTACCACATCTTCTAGATTCACTGTGATTTGATTCAGTCCATCTGAATCTTTACCCATGAAAACCTTCTCCAGTACGGGTACCTCCCCAACATCCTCTTCAGTAAACACCGAAGCAAAGAAATCATTTAATCTTTCTGTGATAGCCTTATCTTCTCTAAGTGCCCCTTTAACCCCTCGATCATCTAACGGTCCAACTGACTCCCTCACAGGCTTTCTGCTTCGGATATATTTAAAAAGGTTTTTACTTTGAGTTTTTGCCTTTACAGCCAACTTCTTTTCAAATTCTCTCTTAGCCTGTCTTATCAATGTTTTACATTTAACTTGCCAATGTTTATGCTTTATCCTATTTTCTTCTGTTGGATCCTTCTTCCAATTTTTGAATGAAGATCTTTTGGCTAAAATAGCTTCTTTCACCTCCCTTTTAACCATGCCGGTAATTGTTTTGCTTTCTTTCCACCTTTCTTAATGTGTGGAATACATCTGGACTGTGCTTCTAGAATGGTATTTTTTAACAATGACCATGCCTCTTGGACATTTTTTACTTTTGTAGCTGCTCCTTTCAGTTTTTTTCTAACAATTTTTCTCATTTTATCAAAGTTTCCCTTTTGAAAGTTTAGCATGAGAGCTGTGGATTTGCACACTGTTCCTCTTCTCTGCCACTCCAGATCCAGCTTGCTCCTTTAGGAGGTAACCAAGATCATGTCAGAGAAGGCATTTCTTCCACCCAGAGGCGCTATCTTATGCCCTCTTAATCCTATTCACAGCAGGCTGCTTGTACCCCAAAGGGGGTAGACTCGGGAGTAATGTTAGGAAATATTTCTTTACAGAGAGAATAGTGCAGGGCTTAATTTTTTCTGAAACAGAACACTGTTCCAGCATTTCTTTGAGGGCTCCAGAGTGGAAACATTGCCAGACTGGAAGTGGCTGCCTTCTGATCCCAGCCCTCCTCACCCCTCCCCCCACCCCTGAAACAAGGCAGAGCAGGGGCGTGTGTTTGAAATATTGCACCAGGGCATACAGTTCCAACAGTGTTTTTGGCTGCCGGCAAGTTTCCTCCCCACTCCTCTCCTTCCCTGAGGATTAAGAAATTCAGCAGTGGTGGCCACATTGGATTCCACTGAGCTGCAGAAAGATACAGCCGTTGCACTGCTCCCGGAAGATCCCAAGACACAGTAACAGCAGAGTGGTAGAGTGGTGACAATCAGGGGTGTCTTTACGTATGGGCACAGGGAGCCCATGCTCTGAGGCCCCCAGAGCCATCTTTAAACTTTTTAATGTGGCTGCCCCCATTTTTTTTTAATCTCCCTCATATCCCTCTTCCTTGCCCAATTCAGAAACTTGTTACCATCTATTCCTCCCGCAGTTCCTTGCCGCTTTCTTTGCACCAGCTTGATTCATGACCAGAAGTTTGAACTGCACAGACCTCCATAGGCACAGAGCCCCATGTTTTGTTTTTTTTTTAACATTTTATTGTGGGTAAATATATATAATAATTATACGTGGTTTACAAATGAAAAACCCATTCTGGCAAAATGTAACAAATCATTGAGCCTAGTGAACATTCAAACATAACAAAGCATTATGAACCTAGTGAACATTCTGTCATATAGGCTCTATGTTATTCCACTAATCTAATTAATCCCATATTACCCCACCCAAACTACCCTCCCCCATGTATAAAAGGAATCAAGTTGGCTGTATTATGCTGGGTAGGAAAGTAGAGCATATTATAATATATTATCATACAATATAATATAACAAGATATGGTGTAGTACAATAGGGATCCTGTCAATGAGTCTACAATAGTTATTTCCCCATCTACTTATCCAGAGCTGACCAGATTTTATAAAATTTTGGTATTGTCCCTGCAGATAGCAGTCAGTTTTTCCATGTAAGCAACTCTTTGCATCCTGATTAATAACTGGCTTCTAGTTGGGATCTTATCGCTTTTCCAATTTGGCACTACCAGCATTCTAGCTGCAACTATAAAGTAAGAAAAACGTTGGTCCTGGTCAGATCCGAATGCGGTAGCCCCAACAGCCATGAGTCTATTTGTAGAGAAACCCGGATGCCCAGTATCTCCCCTATCAGGTTCTGGCAATCCTCCCAAAAAGTCCTTATTTATGGGACAGTCCCACCACATATGTAGGAATGAACCTTCTAGTGTACAATGTCTCCAACAGGTAGGTTTATGCATGGGAGACCTACATGCCACTCTTGACGGGGTAACATACCATCTGAAAAGTAGCTTATTATTTTCTGACATAGCAGCGGACAAAAAGGATTTGCTTAAACACCTAAAATATTCCTCCCATTTTTCTTTCTCCCATTGAGCTTCCATATCTTCTTCTCAGGCTACCATATGTTTAGCCTTGAAGGGAGCCTCCTGATTTATAATCTGATAGAGTTTTGTAATCAGTTTTTTCGTCATCAGTCTCTATACAGTAACCTTCAAATAATGAATGTCCCTTTTTCATGTCTTTCTGAACACATTCTGTTAACATAAAATGTCTAAGCTGAGCATATGCTAGAAAGTCTTTATTATCTAACCCATAAGTCTTCTGTAGCTCAGAGAAGGGGACTGTTTTACCATTAGCCCAAACTTGCCCCAAATTTGCAAGGCCCTTCTCTTCCCATATACAGAAAGCCGCGTATTCAGCCCCTGCTGGAAATTCCACCATATGCTGTATAGGGGTTAGACCTGAGTATGTTGTCGATCCCACAATAATCCTTTCCACCGTTTCCAGATATACATTGGGCATTTAAGGCAAGGGGACACTTGCCCCCAATCAGCTAGACATGGTGTTTTCAACCAAAATATTGAATGGATGGGGATCGAACTTAAGCTGCTCTGTTCAATTTGAACCGATTGTTTCCCGGTACCCAAGGAATGGCAATCAATAATGCTTTTAAATTGGGAAGCTGCATAATATTTCAGTGGATGCGGTACTCCTCAGTCACCCTTCTGACCTTGGATGATATAAAACTCCCCTAGAAACCCTGGGGGGGGTCTCTTTCGCCATATAAATGAGAAAACTCGTTTTTGAAATGGCGTGAGCCCCATGATTTAAACATCTTGTCATTGAACCTCGCAAGCGTGAAGGAAGCAACAAGGGAAAAGGAGGAGAAGGGGCAGTCAAGTTTAAAAGTGGTTCCAGGGGACTTGGGAGAACATAGGAGACACTCTGATTTGGTTGAGGAGGGAGGGGACATTTAGATTTGGGGAAGGGAAGTCCCCCACATCCAGGATAAGAGATGTGGGGGACCTCCATATTTGGTGAGTGGGGAGGGAGAGCGGGTACACTCAGATTGGAGACTCGGGGATGGGATGAAGGAGAAACCCAAAATTGTTGGGTGGGGAGGAGTGTAGGCATGGGGGAGGGGAGGAAATAGGGACTGCTAGATTGGGGGACAGAGAAGGGCATGGAGACTGGTTGTGAGGGAGAGAGCTGAGATTCAAATGTGCAGGGAGAACAGGCACACAAAGATTGAGTGGGGGTGAGGGAAGCAGAAACTTGGGAATGGATGGGGAGCCATTTGGGTGGGGGGGGTATGAGTGAGGTGTATTAGATGGGTTGGGAATTATGAGATGGTACTGTGGATGTGAGATGTGGGGTAGACGAAGGGGTCTGAAGGATGGGGAAAGGTTGTGATATGATGTGAAACATTGGGAGGGCTGGGGAGGGGATGAGACACACTGGAAAGGGGTTTGAAGAGGAGGGTGGAGGAGGATGGGAATGGGGCTATGAGAGGAGGTAGGAGGGTAGAAACAGCAGGGGGAAGAGATGAATGACAGAAGGAACTGGGCTAGAGAGGAGTTGAAACTGAGGCAGAGGAAAATATTTGAGGACTGGGGAAGGGTATATACAGATGCTGGAAATTGGGGCTAGAGAGTGGGGTAAGAGGGAAATGGGCAGGGAAAGGAATGAGATGGTGGGAAAAAGGAGGATTAACATAAGAACATAAGAAATTGCCATGCTGGATCACACCAAGGGTCAATCAAGCCCAGCATCCTGTTTCCAACAGAGGCCAAAACCAGGTCACAAGAACCTGGCAATTACCCAAACACTAAGAAGAACCCATGCTACTGATGCAATTAATAGCAGTGGCATATTCCTAAGTATAATTGATTAATAGCCATTAATGGACTTCTCCTCCAAGAACTTATCCAAACTTTTTTTGAACCCAGCTACACTAACTGCACTAACCACCTCCTCTGGCAACAAATTCCAGAGCTTAAGGAGGAGATTAAGGAGGAGAGCATGGAGATGGCATGGGAAGTGATGAAAATGGGAGATGAAAATGTAGATGAGGTGAAAAGACATTTGAGGGTGGGTAAAATCTAACTAAGAGTGGATAAAGAGGCAGAAAGAAACTGAGAAAAGAGATGAAAGGGAAAGATTAATGTCACACAATTGTAAGGGAAGAATTGAAGTGAAGAGAGAAACGAAAGGAAAACGAGTTAGAAGACAGATGGAGGAAAGAGATGATGAGACTGGGACCACACAATTAGAACATTAAAATTTCCAGACAACAAAATGTAGGAAGAAGCAATTTATTTACAGTTTAGGGACTGGAATATGTCAGCTTTTGGTATGTGAACATCTGAAATATTTGTATTTTGCTCAGTACAAGAGGAAACATTTCTTTTTCTATTTTTTTCATTGAGTCACTGCATGAAAAGTTAGGCTTTAGGGATGTGCATTCGTTAGGACATTGATTTCGTGGGTATGCGTGTACCTCATGAATGTATGCTATGCGTGTAAGAACGGATGGTACGCATATAACTTGCACATCCCTAGATTCTATTTCAGTTTTTGTCTCTACATTTTTAATTTCTAATTGGTGGTCTCTTATTCAGTGTTTGATGAGGATCTGCCTTTGACACAGGTGAGGTATTCTGTTAGTGTGCAGTTTCCATGTAGAAATTTATAGTAATCCAGCTTGTTTTGTTTATTCTAGCTTTCTGGCTAGAGACACCACTGATATGTACACCCAGCACCTCACAACAATGGTTTAAACATTTGCTGCAGTGCCTCCTGCTTTATGAAGTGGGATGTTTTGTCTCCATATGACAGAGCTTAGTAAGAGGCAGGTGCAGAGGGATCCCTACTGGGACTAAACTAACAGAGCAGTTTCCTCATCACAGGTAATGAAGGATTACTTCCTGATGACAATTAAGAACATAAGAAATTGCCATGCTGGGTCAGACCAAGGGTCCATCAAGCCCAGCATCCCGTTTCCAACAGAGGCTAAACCAGGCCACTAGAACTTGGCAATTACTCAAACACTAAGAAGATCCCATGCTATTGATGCAATTAATAGCAGTGGCTATTCCCTAAGTAAACTTGATTAATGGACTTCTCCTCCAAGAACTTATCCAAACCTTTTTTGAACCCAGCTACATTAACTGTACTAACCACATCCTCTGGCAACAAATTCCAGAGTTTTATTGTGTGTTGAGTGAAAAAGAATTTTCTCTGATTAGTCTTAAATGTGCTACTTGCTAACTTCATGGAATGCCCCCTAGTCCTTCTATTATTCGAAAGTGTAAATAACCAATTCACATCTACTCGTTCAAGGCCTCTCATGATCTTAAAGACCTCTATCTTATCTCCCCTCAGCCATCTCTTCTCCAAGCTGAACAGCTCTAACCTCTTCAGCCTTTCCTCATAGGGGTGCTGTTCCATCCCCTTTATGATTTTGGTTGCCTTTCTCTGTACCTTCTCCATTGCAACTAAATCTTTTTTGAGATGCGACGACCAGAATTGTACACAGTATTCAAGGTGTGGTCTCACCATGGAGTGCTATAGAGGCATTATGACATTTTCCGTTCTATTAACCATTCCCTTCCTAATAATTCCTAACATTCGGTTTGCTTTTTTGACTGCTGCAGCACACTGAGCCGACCATTTTAAATTATTATCCACTATGATGCCTAGATCCTTTTCCTGGGTGGTAGCTCCTAATATGGAACCTAACATCGTGTAACTACAGCAAGGGTTATTTTTCCCTCTATGCAACACCTTGCACTTGTCCACATTAAATTTAATCTACCATGTGGATGCCCAATCTTCCAGTCTTGCAAGGTCCTCCTGTAATGTATCACAATCCGCTTGTGATGTAACTACTCTGAATAATTTTGTATCATCCGCAAATTTGATAACCTCACTTGTCGTATTCTTTTCCAGATCATTTATATATATATATATATATATATATATATATATATATATATTGAAAAGCACTGGTCCAAGTACAGATCCCTGAGGCACTCCACTGTTGACCCTTTCCCACTGTGAAAATTGACCATTTAATCCTACTCTCTGTTTCCTGTCTTTTAACCAGTTTGTAATCCACGAAAGGATGTCGCCTCCTATCCCATGAATCTTTAGTTTTCTTAGCAGCCTCTCATGAGGGACTTTGTCAAATGCTTTCTGAAAATCCAAATACACTACATCTACCGGTTCACCTTTATCCACATGTTTATTAACCCCTTCAAAAAAATGAAGCAGATTTGTTAGGCAAGACTTCCCTTGGGTAAATCTGTGTTGATTGTGTTCCATTAAACCATGTCTTTCTATATGCTCTACGATTTTGATCTTGAGAATAGTTTCCACTATTTTTGCCGGCACTGAAGTCAGGCTCACTGGTCTATAGTTACCCGGATCACCCCTGGAGCCTTTTTTAAATATTGGGGTTACATTGGCCACCCTCCAGTCTTCAGGTAAATGGATGATTTTAATGATAGGTTACAAATGTTAACTAATAGATCAGAAATTTCATTTTTTAGTTCCTTCAGTACCCTAGGATGCATACCATCCGGTCCAGGTGATTTGCTACTCTTTAGTTTGTCAATCTGGCCTACTACATCTTCCAGGTTCACAGTGATTTCGTTCATTTCGTCTGACTCATCACCCTTGAAAACCATCTCTGGAACTGGTATCTCCCCAACATCCTCATTAGTAAACACGGAAGCAACAAATTCATTTACTTTTTCTGCAATGGCCTTATCTTCCTTAAGAGTCCCTTTAACCCCTTGGTCATCTAATGGTCCAACTGACTCCCTCACAGGTTTCTTGCTTCGGATATATTTAAAAAGTTTTTATTATGAGTGTTTGTCTCTGTGGCCAACTTCATTTCAAATTCTTTCTTCGCCTGTCTTATCAATGTTTTACACTTAACTTGACAAACCTTATGTTTTATCCTGTTTTCTTCAGATAGATCCTTCTTCCAATTTTTGAAGGATGTTTTTTTTGTTAAAATAGCTTCTTTCACCTCACCTTTTAACCATGATGATAATCGTTTTGCCTTCCTTCCACCTTTCTTAATGTGTGGAATACATATGGACTGCGCCTCTAGATTGTATTTTTAAACAATGTCCATGCCTGTTGAACACTTTTAACCTTTGCAGCTGCACCTTTCAGTTTTTTTCTAATTATTTCCTCATTTTATCAAGGTTTCCCTTTTGAAAGTTTAGTGTTAGAGCTGCAGATTTACTTATTGTCCCCCTTCCAGTTATTAGTTTCCCCACTGCTTATCCCCAGCTAATGCATTTGCTCCCCCTTGTTTCTTCCCTAGAGCTTGAAACTCTTCCCCATAGATCTTGAAACATTTCCCCTCAGATCCTGAAATCTTTCCCTTTCCCCTTAGATCTCGAAACGTTAATATTGTTTAATTTTGTTCTGCTGTCATTCTTATATTTTGATATGCCTGCTTCGTTTCATCTCCCTGTTTTCCACAACCGTGTTATTTTTGCAGAGAGAAAAATTCAAAATGGTAACCTTGGGCTTTTTACTTCCTCTTCTACAAAGAGGAGATTGGCTATGCTCTCTAGATCTCCAAGATGCTTACACACACATATCAATTACTTCATCTCATCGCAAATACCTGTGATTCCTGGTCGGCCCTCGCCATTTCCAGAACCGTGTACTACCATTCGGCCTGGTGTCCGCTCCACAAGTATTCACCAAGTGCCTGGTGGTGGTCGCAGCCTTCCTCAGGAATCAGTGTGTGCATGTCTACCCTTATCTCGACGATCGGTTGATAAGGGCTCCGACTCAGCAGGGTGCACTAACCTCCCTGTGTCTCACTATCAACATCCTGATCTCCTTAGGATTTCTAATCAACTATCCCAAATCCAAGATAGTTCCATCCCAAACCCTATCCTTTATAGGGGCCGACCTAAACACTGTACAGGCGAAAGCATTCCTCCCCCAGGATTGCGCTTTCACCATAGCATCTCTGGCGTATCAACTACAGACCCGAGTATCTTCAACTGCTCGTCACTTCCTAATACTTCTGGGTCACATGGCGTCTTCAGTGCATGTCACTCCGATGGCTCGCCTAGCCATGAGAGTGATGCAGTGGACCCTAAAATGCCAGTGGATTCAAGCTTGTCAGCCAGTGTCCAGCATTATCCAGGTTACCAAACAGCTCCGTCTGTCACTAGCCTGGTGGATGCACCATTCCAATCTCATTCAAGGCCTTCTATTTCATGCTCCAGATCCTCAAATTACTTTAACAACAGACGCATCCAACCTCGGGTGGGGTGCGCATGTAGGCGACCTGCAGTTTCAGGGAACCTGGTCTCCACAGAAAGCCAAACACCAGATACATTTCCTAGAACTACGGGCGATCAGATATGCCCTCAAGGCTTTTCAGGATTGCCTATCAAACAAAGTCATCCTGATTCAAACCAACAATCAGGTTGTGATTTGGTATATCAACAAACAAGGGGGAACGGGCTCCTACCTTCTGTGTCAGGAAGCTGCACAGATATGGGCATGGGCCCTTTCCCGCTCGATGTACCTCAAAGCAACGTACTTGCCGGGAGTGGACAATATTTTGGCAGATAAGCTGAGTTGCACTTTCTATCCGCACAAGTGGTCTCTCAACCCCAAGAGAGCGGACACCATATTCCAACGCTGGGGTTACCCTTACATAGACCTCTTTGCGTCGGTCCACAACCACAAAGTGGACAACTTCTGCTCCCTTGTTCGCAGTCTCTACTCGCGACCAAGAGATTCTTTCGCCCTCTCCTGGGCCAGCAGTCTCCTTTATGTGTACCCTCCACTTCCTCTCATTTCAAAGACTCTCGTGAAGCTCCGGCAGGACAAGGGATTAATTATCCTGATAGCTCCCCACCAGGTGTGGTTTCCAATCCTCCAGGACCTATCAGTACGCTGGCACATTC
This sequence comes from Rhinatrema bivittatum, assembly GCF_901001135.1. Taxonomy (NCBI): domain Eukaryota; kingdom Metazoa; phylum Chordata; class Amphibia; order Gymnophiona; family Rhinatrematidae; genus Rhinatrema; species Rhinatrema bivittatum. Next base: position 62,408,534 of record NC_042615.1, on the reverse strand, counting down.
CTCTGGGGAAGGATCCTCTTCTAATAACTCAGAACGAAGGGTACCTGCGTCACCCCAGCCTCCAGGTGCTGGATGTTGAAAGGTTAATACTCTTAACCTCTTAACCTTTCAGAGTTTGTATCCCGAGTCCTGGTGGCTTCACGAAAGCCTTCAACAAGAAGGTCTTATTGCTCTAAATGGAAGAGGTTTACGTTCTGTTGCACTTCCATGTCCATAGACCCCTTCACTTGTTCCACTGCAAGGTTCCTGGACTATCTCTGGCACCTTTCAGAGTTAGACCTAAAAACTTCTTCTATCAGGGTGCATGTTAGTGCAGTGTCTGCGTACCATAAGGGTATAGGCGATGTCTCCATCTCAACACAACCCTTAGTATCACGTTTCATGAGAGGCTTGCTCCATTTAAAACCTCCACTGCGCCCTCCTGCCCCTGCTTGGGACCTTAATGTGGTTTTGGAACGGCTCATGAAACCTCCGTTTGAGCCTCTCCACTCCTGTGATCTACGCTATCTTACCTGGAAGGTAGTTTTTCTCCTTGCGATCACATCCGCTCGCAGAGTTAGTGAGTTGCAGGTGCTAGTTACCTACCCGCCTTACACTAAAATTCTGCATGTCAAGGTAGTGCCCCGCACTCACCCTAAATTCTTGCCGAAGGTAGTGTCGGAATTCCATATTAACCAATCTATTATCCTACCTACCTTTTTTCCCAGGCCCCATACAAACCCAGGAGAACAGGCTTTGCATTCCTTGGATTGTAAGTGTGCCCTAGCTTTCTGTCTAGAGCGCACATCAGCCCACAGGAAGTCCACTCAGTTTTTTATGTCTTTTGATACCATCAAACTTGGAAATCCTGTGGGAAAGCAGACCCCCTCTCCTCCTGGTTGGCGGCCTGCATTTCTTTTTGCTACCAGCAAGCAGGCATTTCGCTACAAGGTCGTGTGAAAGCACACTCTATCAGGGCCATGGTGATGTCAGTAGCACACCTCCGGTTGGTGCCGCTTGCTGATATTTGTAAGGCTGCGACCTGGAGTTCTCTCCACACATTCGCAGCCCATTATTGCTTAGATAAGACTGGCAGGCAGGATGGATTCCATCTTTGGCCAGTCTGTTCTACACAACTTGTTTTCAGTTTGATTACCCAAAAGCTTTCCACCGGCCCATTTAGGGTTCAGGATGCCCTCCTAACCAGAATGCCACCCCTCTTGTTGTACCTGCCGCACGTCTTTGGGTGCATTTGGTGCATTGCTCGGGCATCCTCAGCTCGATACTCACCCATGTGTGAGGACTACCATCCTGCTTGTCCTGTGAGAAAGCAGAGTTGCTTACCTGTAACAGGTGTTTTCACAGGACAGTAGGATGTTTGTTCTCACGAAACCCACCCGCCAACCCGCGGTGTTGGGTTCGTTTACGTTTTTCTTATTTTCTTTTTCGCACATACTGTTTGCTATATTACGAGACTGAAGGGGGACCCCTGCTGGATGCAGGGTTGGTGCTATGCTGGGCATGCCCAGTAGGTGCCAGTCAAAGTTCTAGAAACTTTGACAAAAATGTTCCGTGATTGGGCTCCATCCTGATGATGTCACCCATATGTGAGGACTAACATCCTGCTGATCTGTGAGAACACCTGTTACAGGTAAGGAACTCTGCTTTCCCAGCACGCGCACATGGATATGCCGATGTTATAACATACATGCGTCGCTGTGCGCATGTTATAAAATCAGCTACCCACACGCACACAAGGGGGTGGGATTTTGTAATAAACATGTAGCGACGCTATCAGGTCTTTCTCTAACCCACTACCTATCCATCCTTCCCTTTTCCCATCTCCTTCCGACCTCTAAACCCTACCTACCCTTATTTTTTGTTTTTGTTATAAAACTTATTTGCTCCCAGAAGCTGAAGTAAGTTCCGCGCGTGAGCCAGCCCAGACCCTGCCCCTCCCCTCTTTAAAAGCCCGGCACTTCTGTGCGTACCAGGAGATATGCACGTGGTCAGGTCGCTATGAAAATGCACTTGGCATGCATGTTGCTCGGCCACGCTCGTATCTTCTGATATTGGCACGCGCGAGGGATTTAAAATTCCCCCGTTTGCCTTTTTCCTTAGTGATAAATTGGTCTTGCAATCTGTGGGTAATGACTTAGTTCAGCCTGTTCCTCTCTTAGAAGGTTGAGCACGCTTAATTTTCATTGAAACTCGCTGTATTTATACTGCTCTTTTTTTCGTTTTAAGTTCTTTTTTTGGGGGGGTTTCTTTGAAAATATTGCATTATATCTTTGCTGTGGACTTAAAGATTTGAAGAATAGATTGTATTTTCTTTCTTGTCTGTATTTGGAAATTTTTCTTTCTTCTCTTCCTTTTCTGCTTTAAAATTGTTTTCTTGAACACTTATTGGAAAATACATAAAGAATTAAAAAAAAAACAGCTAAAATTGACTAATAAAGAGCATAGCCTTGATCTTTTTTCTAAAAGCCAAATAATCAGCTTTTAGGTAAAGCATTCCATAAAATCGAGCTTGCTATAGAGAAGGCCCTTGTTAAAGTTTCCATTAATTTAAATATCTGAGTATCATCTGTGCAGATAATACTTCTGTTTTAAGAGACATCTTTTTAATTAATTTTTTGCATAATAGACAAACATATCCACCAGAACAGAATACAACTGTGACAATACAACAAATATAACATAATTCTAAACAAGGGTAAATACCCTTAAAGGGGGATAGTAATAGCAATCACAAATTACGTCAGTCCATAATCATCTTGATGGACACCCTGTCTGTCCCCTTCATTTCTATAATCGTACAGTACAAACTGTGGATACCATAATGTCCAGAACCCCCCCTCCCTGATACCCCTCCCCCCCTCCCATCGGACAGCATAGGAACAGCACGTTATCAACTGCAGGATTACACTCTAGAGATACACGCCTGTGAGATTAGGTACCAAGGTAAGTATAAAACCCGTTTAATTGGCTTAGCCGGAGGCCGAGGTGTAGAGAAGTGAGTAAATGTTTAAACAAAAGGAGTGGCATATAGCTAGTAAGGCCACCGGGCGGACACTCCTAAGTACATAAATAAAGGATAGCAGTATAGTGTAGGGACGGAGACCCCATGCCACCTTCCGCATAGGGTTATGGAGACATCTCATGTCCGGAGCGAGAATGTCAATCCCGGGGTCTCTCCCCACGTATGTCAATCGGTCAGAGTACCATCAAGCAAGCCCTGCCATAGGTAATGCAGTATCACATTGCTGATGACTAAGGAACGGTCCCCATAATTTAGAATACTCCTCTTTCTTTCAATTAGTTTGTGTAATAGCAGTCATACATTCAAAGGTGGCTAATTTAATCATTTTGTTCAACCAGTGTTGGAATTGGGGGGGTTCTTTTGAAACCCAGTTTGTCAGAATAGTCTGTTTAGCCAGTAAACCTGCCTTATTCACAAATAAGGTTAAATGTGTGTTGAACTTAACAGACTGCGTTACGTCACTACCTATCAACCAGAGTTGCGGTGACAGGGGGAGTGCGCTTCCCCACACCGTAGAGCAAAATGTTTGTATTTGGGCCCAAAAATCCCTGAGCTTTACACGGGACCAGAAGATATGTATGAGGTCTCCATGACCATCATTGCACTTCAAACATTGGGATGATTCGCTAAGGCCCACTCTATAAGCAAGATCTTTGGTAATATATAACTGCCAGTTGAATTTGTATTGGAGCTCCCTTAAAATGACATTATCTGTAAGGCCTCTCATGTTATTAAAATACTTTTTAACTATGTCTGGAGTGACACTCAAGCCCTCAATTCCACTCCATTTTTCACTGATGACACCAAAAACTGGTGTTCCTGTCAGATGTTTCAACACTTTGGAGAATGTGGAGCAGGACATCTTTATTTTTAGTTTAAAGCCCAGCAGTCCCTCCAATTGTGACCTATGAATGTTTGGCATCGTATGAAGTCCATGGGTTTGGACATAATGTCTAAGTTGGAGGAATGCAAAAAAAACTCGGGAGGGAAGATCAAAAAGTGTTTGGAGTTCTTGAAAACTATGCATATAATTGGTATCTGGGTATATTACCTGTATTATATACGTAAGTCCCTTGGCCGCCCATTGTTGAAAGACTATTTGATCCCTCCCCGGATAAAACTGAGGGTTACCACTAATGGGCATATAAGCTGTAGTAGTCTTGATGATACCCAACCTTTTACACATGCACGCCCACGCCTTCCTGCCCATCTGCACTAGAAACAAGTGTTTGCAGTTCTTCGGCAAAGAAGCATGATCCAGTTGTATCACTGTTGCTAGAGAAAGACCTTGCAAACTTGCCCGCAGAAATACCGTAGGTGAAAAGTATTCCGTACCTAAGAGCCAGTCTCTAATGTGCCTTAACATACAGAGAAGGTTGTATTGCCTGAAATCAGGGCAAGCTAATCCCCCTTCATCCTTGGCACGTGTCAGGTGGTTCAAGGCTAGTCTCACCCATCTACCTTTCCAGATAAAACTGCGAAGAGACTTGTTAATGGCCTGCATATCAGAATTGGTTAACCATAATGGAAGCATTTGAAGTAAGTATAACCATTTAGGTAGTTCTACCATCTTTATCAGCTGAATCCTGCCCGCCATCGACAGTGGAAGGTTCTGCCAGTTTAACAATCTTTTCTGCATCTTTTCAAGGGCAGGCCCTACATTTGCCCGATATATGTTTGGGATGGAGTTGGTGACTTGTACTCCAAAATATTTTATGAAGCCCGGCGCCCACTTAAGTGGAAAGGCAGATCCCCAGGAAAGGTGTAACTGTCCGTCTATATCCAAAGCTTCTGACTTGTCTTTGTTTATTTTCAAACCGGAAAACCGGCCATATCGCATCTGGAGAACAAGAACTCTGGGGAGTGCTATATGTGGGTTTGTGAGGAAGACCAATATATCATCTGCAAATGCCGCTGTTTTAAAGGACTGTCCTCCAATGTCTAGACCAGTAATCTGTGGGTCTTGTGCAATGTAACGGAGTAATGGGTCAATGGCTAGTATGTATAGTAACGGCGAGAGAGGACAACCTTGCCGTACCCCCCATTGCGGGGTAAACGCCTGGGAAAGCATACCATTCGCAAAAATATGGGAAGATGGATTGGCATATAGAAGTGCAATATATTCCAGGATGTCGCCCTGTATCCCAAACCGTTTCAAGACGGAAAATAGGTAGTCCCAGGAGACTCTGTCAAAGGCTTTTTCCGAGTCAAAACTTACAGCCATAGAAGGGATATGGTTAGCCTGACAATAATCTATGGCTGCAAGTAGCTTGACTATATGGGAACTGGATGCACGACCCTTTACAAATCCAACCTGAGAATGAGAGATCAGATCCGGCAATACTCTACTCAACTTTGCTGCTAATACATTAGCTAATAATTTTAAATCACAGTTTAGCAGTGAGATAGGTCGATAAGACGCAGAAAGTTGTGGATCTTTGCCAGATTTCGGGAGTACTGTTATGTACGCTTTATTGAAATCAGAAGGAAATCTGTGAGCAATTAATGCTTGTTGAAAAAAGGATTGTAGTGTGTCAACTATTCCTTCCCCCAAAATTTTGTAGAAATCATAGGTGAACCCATCCGGTCCCGGGGCTTTTCCGGACTTACTATTTTTTATCGCCAAGAGAAGTTCTTGTTTGGTTATAGGAGTATTAAGCCGGCACCTTTGGACATCCGTCAGTTGCGGGATGCGTAATTGCTCAAAAAAATCCTGTTCCTCAGAAGAGTCACCCAGTCTATCTTCAGTGTATAATTGGGCTAAAACGTGCGAAGAACTTCACATATTTCATCACCTTTGCGTACCCATGTGCCCTGAGTAGTTTTTAATTGTTCAATATAAGTTTTACTATGTCGGGTCCTAACCAGATTCGCCATCAGCTTCCCCGCTTTGTTCCCAAACCGAAAGAAAGAGTGTTCTTTAAATTGGAAGGATTTTAAAGCCCTCTGATGTAATTGCGCTTGTAGCGTCCCTAAAGTCGTATGGTATTTCGCCCAGTTAACCTGTGAGGGATCTTGGATCAGCATTTGTTTGTCTCGCTTCAGTTGGGAATCGAGGTGTACGATACTAGCAGTCAGAACCTTATTTCTACGTCTCAAAAATGAAATGATCTCCCCTCTCAGGACAGCCTTGCCCGTTTGCCAGAACAATTCTGGGTTGTCTCTATGTTGGCTATTGGTGTCTTGGAATTGGCTCCATTTAGTTTTAAGATATTCACGGAAATCTTTGTCATCTTTGATATAAGTGGGGAATTTCCAACAATTGCTTTTAGGTATGTTGTCCTCCCAATTGATATTGGCCCAGATCAAAGCATGGTCTGAGATTCCAGGAGCATCAATCCCTGTGTCAGAGACAAGTGGGAACAGCACCGATCTCCCAATATGTAATCTATGCGGGAAAGGGTACCGTGGGCTTTGGAGATATGTGTATAGTCCCTTTCCTCAGTGTGGAGTACTCACCAGTAGTCCATAAATTGTAAGTTACGGCATAGCTGGCTAATGAAGGTGGGCTTTTTGGACTGCATTTGGTAGGGTTTACCAGAGGATTTATTCATAGATGGGTCATGAACACTATTGAAGTCCCCCAGTAGCAGTTGTCTACCTGTACCATGTGTAATAAATAGATTAGTAATGGTGGCAAAAAATTTTGAAGAAGGTGCATTCGGCCCATAAATATTCCCAATCGAGATATCCTTCCCGTTAAGCTTCCCAGTTATAAAAATATAGCGCCCCTCTGGGTCTGTTATTTCTTTAGATAACTGGAAGGATAAGTTTCTGTGGAGTAATATCGCAACTCCCGCCTTTTTCCCACAAGCTGCGGAAAAGAAACATTGACCAACCCAATCTCTCCTAAGTTTTTTGGACTCCAGCTCTGTTAAATGCGTTTCCTGTAGACATGCTATCCGTACTTTAGACCTCTTTAAGAATTGCAGAACCTTGGTTCTCTTAATGGGATTGCCCAAGCCATTGATATTAAGGCTTGCAAGTTTTATGTGATTCTTACCGGCTCAATGAAAGTTAAAGTGTGGACATAGTTCATTCTAATGGGTGGATAATGAGCTCCCCAGCCTAAGCTCTCCATCCAGTAGGAGTCTGCAATACTCCAGTACGCGTCTTGTCTTTTTACCCATGTCTCACCCTTCCACACTGACAGTGCACCTCCAAGCAGTCTTAACATATACCTCGTGTTATATAAGCCTTCCCGCTGTCCTTCCCTCCACCCCTTCCCTTCCCCCAACCCATGCCCAATAACAACCTTGAAATCTCTTGGGGTCCCTTGTCAGGGGGAGCCCTCGGGGGGTTCACTACCGATGTGATGTACACCCCTCCTCCTGCAATCAAATTATTATATATAAAACAGAACATCATCAACAACTACTATACCATCTCTCTACTCCTTGCTAGTGACTGATTCGGTGTTACCTGATGACAGTCCGCTGTAAAAAATAACACATGAGGTATTAAGTCAAACTCAAGACGAGTGACCCAGGAGCCACAATCAGAGAAGACATCATAAAGAACATTCGTGACCTAGACTTTGGTCTGTCCCCAAAATAAGCTAGAGGTTGTACTAAAAAAGGTTCCTTCCTGTCGCGTGGAGGACAGACTGCCAGGAAGCACAGGTCTTTCTCGAAGTCCGCTGTAGCACTCCGGTGCCAAAGCAGCAGTAACCATCCAGATATTATCGATCAGTCTCAGTACCTTATATCCTGTCAAATCCACTGGGCATGAAGAATTAACAGTACAAATATATGTTGCGGGGAAATGAAGTATACTCTTCCATAACGAACCGTCAATCCGCGTCAAAGAATAATATGAGTGTATCAGTGGTGGGTTAACGAGCAGGGCCTTTCCAAACGCACAGCTTCCGGTATAACTCAGTTACGTGGCCCGTATGTTCGTCCTCTAGGGCCAGAGACACAATGCTTGGCTGTTAGTGCAGAAAGTGCCCCTTTTTATCAACTGGACACAAATGTTCGCTTAAACGGAACCGCCAGTGGTCGTCTGTGCTCAAGTCTTGCCGCGCCAGCAGGGAAATGAAATCAGGTTCACGGCCCCAGCAAACAAATAGGGCAGTAATAAAAAGAAAAGGAAAGGCCTGAAAGCTGCGATTGTGCCATAACGGGGTCCCGCTTTCAAAAAAACACAATGTCCTCCCGCTTCTGTAGAGAAGAGAAATCGCCCGCTAACTCGCCACCGGTGGTGACAGAGGAAATATTCAAGCTGCTCCGAGCTTTGCAATGCATTCTTTAGCTGGCTCTACTGCAGTAAATACATGTTCCTTACCTCCATGTTTGAACTTCAGGATGGCTGGATATGCAAGCTGAAATCTAATGTTCTTATTAAATAGGTCTGTGCACAGGGGGCTAAATTGCTTGCACTTTTGAGCCAGCGCTGCAGAAAAATCTTGAAATATTCGTATGTCCGCTTCCTTATATTTCAATGTTTGTTTTGATCGATAAGCTTGGAAAAGTTTCTGTTTTTGCGACCAGTTCAACAATTTGGCAATTATAAAATGGGGGCGGGTATCTCCTTCTCGTCGCCGTCCCAGCCTGTGAGCTCTCTCGATGTGGAAGTCACGGCCTAGATCCGGGAGATCTAGTGCCTCAGGAAGCCATGCTTCCAAAATGGCTTCGAGGTTAGTTTCTCCCATAGATTCCGGGAAGCCAGAGAGCCGTATGTTGTTCCTCCTAGCCCTATTTTCGAGGTCATCAAGCTTTTCCGCCTGGGCGGCCACAGTGGTTTCTAGGGCTTGTACCCTGCTCTGCGTGGCGAGGGAGGTATCTTCCATTTCAGAGATTCTGGTCTCCATTTCAGCTAAGCGTGGTGGTAGTTCCGCAAATGAATCTTTTAGTTCTTTCATCTGTGAAGAAAGCTCAGTGAATCGACCATCCAGTGCAGCCACCACCGCATTCGTGACGGTGAGAGTGAGATCCGTTTGGGGAGCCGTAGTGTTCGGAGTACCGGGAGGTGTCGGCCTACTCGAGGTTTCCGCCATCTTGTGAGTCGCCGGTCCTGATTTTTCTCTTTCCTTTTTGCTTCTTTTCAGGGGCATACTACCCACTCCTCATAGCATAAATTTGTCTATAGACATTAACGTTCAAAACCAGGTGAATATGAAGGTAGTTCGATAAAAATTAGAGAAGATGTCTGTTGATTGCAGGAGGGGAGCGCACGGAGCCGAGACAGAAACGTCCGCTCAGCTACATCGCATCACGTGACCCCCATCTTTTCTTTTTCTAATCATAATCATATGTAGGGTTCATGACTAACCTTCTCGCTAGAACCCTCAATGTGTTCAAGTACCATTTTAATATGATGTGCTTTCTTATGATGGTAAATCAATTTTATACAAAACAATTTTTTTAAGTCTTTTTCATATGTGCTTGGGTGCCAAGCAGGATGTTAACATTGAATATAAGAGCAGTTAAACAACATAAACGTATACAATGTTATAAACTTTTCATGTGAAGTGCATGGTTAATACAGAGGGAGCAATGGACACTTAGACTTTTATTTCAAGATACATTTTATTTGCATATATGAAAAAGAATGTAAAAAAAACATTTTGTATATAATTGATTTACCATCATAAGAAAGGACACCATATTAAAACGGTGCTTGAACACAGTGAAGGTTGTAGCCCGAAGGTTGGTCAGGACCCCTACAATAAGGTAAAGCAGAGATTACTAAGAGGTGTTAATTCCCCATTTTTCACTTCTCCTCCCACCTTTTTTAATGGGGGTAACCAGCATGGAGCAGCAGTTACAACCAGCCAATGGCTATTCAAAGAATCCATCTGGGTAATCCTACACTATCTGAATTAATCTGCTTTGAAGTGGCTGAATGGCGGAATATAAATCTAAATAAATAAACAAATCTTCAGTAAATGTATGGCTTGCTCTCTGGATTTTTATCATTACTTCAACAAAGTTTGATCAGATTCAGTTATGATTACGGAAGGGCAGGGGAAGTCCACTCTTGAGCTTCTTTGGCCAGGTCAGGTGCTCTGAGCATCTCAAGAAGGAATGAATAAATAACATTGGGAGCAGGAGGTCTGGCCATCACCTGCTTTTACGGATTGGTTGGGCAACAGAGTAGTCAGGCAATGCAGAGGTCCAGGGCTGTACAGGTTACCTTAATGTAACCTGTACAGCGTGGCAGTTTTTACACTAAACACCTTGCTGGGCAGATTGGTTGATTATTTAGGGCTTTATCTATGTATGCCCTCCTCAGTTTTCACTATTTATTTATGAATGACAAACCTGTACATTGTTATAAACTAGTGATTTTCACATGGAATGATGGTATATAAAACTTAAATAAAATAAATACAGACATTTACTATGTTATCCTTTAGACAAATCACTGGGCAGTCTGGAGGTGTGAGGTGAGGGACTCTCTCTGATGTTCTGGCCTTGGATGTGGGGAGGGGGCAGTATCACTGTCAGATAATGCAGCTACCTAGGGTCCCCTTCTGAATATCCTGCATTTAATGGCCTCTATCTTTCCTGGCCAACTCAAGTAGCCCTTGCTGGCTGCATCACTGCCTCCTCCAACACTACCACAATACCAGTGGTTAACTGGCAGGGACTGACACTATTTAAGGGCAGTTACCTTCCCTTCAGAGTCCCAGTGAGTGGCAGATCCAAATTCGTAAACCCAACACTACAGCTCAGAGTGCTACTACTACTACTGAATAAGTTCTTGGAGGAGAAGTCCATTACCTGCTATTAATTAAGTTGACTTAGAAAATAGCCACTACTATTACTAGCAACAGTAGCATGGAATAGACTTAGTTTTTGGGTACTTGCCAGGTTCTTATGGCCTGGATTGTCCACTGTTGGAAACAGGATGCTGAGCTTGATGGACCCTTGGTCTGACCCAGTATGGCATGTTCTTATGTTCTTACTACTTAACATTTCTCTAGTGCTACTTGACATATGCAGCGCTGTACAAACAACAATACACAGGCATTCCCTGTTATACACCTTGTCCGCGCCTGGCCCACGCATGAGCCTGCTCACCTCTCTGGTTCCACGGCAGGTCCCGAGTCGGCCTCCCTAGCGGCAGCTGCAAGCTCTTCCAGGCCTTGGCGTTCCACGGCGGCGGTCACCGGGCCTTCCACTTTGCACCAGGTGTCACGCCAGAGCTCGGTGTCCTCGGTGGCGTTGGCCACGCCCCTACGCGTGCACGGATCGCCCGGCCTCTTGTAGGGCCAGGGGCGGGTTCTAGCTCCGCGGCGCACCCTGATTGATTCCCTGATATAAGGAAGTCCATGCCTGTACTTCCTTGCCTTGGCAATCGGGTTAGTGTCTTGCTAGATTGTCTCTGCATCTGAACCTTGTTCCAGTCTTGTTCCAAGTCTCGTTCCAGGATCCTTCTGTTCCAGCCTTGTTCCTGCATTTTAGTTCTCCAGCATCCTTCTGTTCCTGTTCGTCCATCCGTCTCCTCAGGTAGTACCTCCGGACTGTCTCACTGGTTCTGACCTTGGCTTGCTCCTTGACCTGCCTGCCTGCTGCCAGCCTTCTGACTTCAGCCTGCTCCTCGACTTGCCTGTCTGCTGCCTGCCTTCTGACTTCAGCCTGCTCCTCGACTTGCCTGTCTGCTGCCTGCCTTCTGACTTCAGCCTGCTCCTTGACTTGCCTGTCTGCTGCCTGCCTTTCGACCTCGGCCTGCCTGTGACCTCATCTGACCTCCGGAACCTGACCCCTGCCTGCTTGACCACGTCTAGATTCTGGCTCTGTTCCTAGCCTTGTCGTCACCTATACTGTTCTGGTTCTCCCTGCTCCATCTGACCTCCAGTCTTGAACCTGACCACGCTCCTCTCCTGTCTGTGGGCACGCCGGACTTTCATCTCTCCAGGAGACACTACGAGGCTCACCTAAGTCCAAGCGGCCCGGGTCCCTTTGGGCTCCTCCCGGGGGGGGGGACCTCGGGCTTCCAGTGGTGAAGCTCGTTCTAGCCTCTGTCTTCTCCATTGCTCCGCCCCCTGGGGGCAGGTGCTTGCTGGTCCCTACCAGGGAGCCGTTCTCCACTGCTCCAGGCCAAGGGTCCACCCCCGAGCGCAACATTCCCTACTCAGTAGAGCTTACAATTTAATCAAAACAAACATACAGGACAACAGACAATTGTTAAAATTAGTTAATGAAGCTGAAGGTGAACCAACAGCCTGAGTCACAGCTGGCCCTATTGATGGACTGAATGGAGAATGTGGTAAAAATTTAGTGTAGCTAGCTTTATAAATGGTTTGGACAAGTTCCTGGAAGAAATGTCTGTAAACCATTATTAAGGTGGAGTTGGGGATATACACTGCTTATCCCTGAGATAAGCAGCATGAAATCTATTAACATTTTGGGATCCTGCCAAGTACTTGTGACCTGGATTGATCGCTGTTGGAAACAGAATACTGGGCTTGGTGGACCTTTGGTCTGACCCAGTATGGTAACTCTTATATTCTTATTTTGACATAGTTTGCTTTATTTTAAATTTGTGTGCTTTCTGCTGGAGTATACACAGCTTTGAGCCTTTTAATGAAAGACAGTTTATATAAGTATTATCTATAATTTCATGTCTCAGTAGTTTCATTTTATATACATTCAGTGGTCCTTCTTTTTAACAATATTGATTCTAACATACTGAAATTTGGCCCCTCAAAGTAATTCAGTGCAGGAGATAATTCTCCTAAAACTCTTTATTTATTTATTTTTTGTTTTTTGCAGTAGATTTGTTGATTACATGCTCATACATCCATTTCATGTATATATTAATAATTTGTGATTTATTTTAAATTCTTAATTCACAGGATATCATGCTGTTTCTTCATGCAACATTTTGTCTGAGCTCTGTAGCACTTACCTATAATTTGAGCAGTTTTCATTTTGTGTTTCATTTTTCAACAGGGTGGGCTTAGTGCGCAGGCTTTTGTTCGCATTGAGATAGAAGATATTAATGATAATCATCCCGTTTTTGACCCAGCAATGTATGTGACAAGCATCAGTAGTCACACGCAGCCAGGAACGGAACTTCTGAATGTTATTGCTTCAGATCGGGACTCTGGGATCTACGGTGATGTGACATATGAGCTCTTGGCAGGAGAATATTCTTCTCTGTTTACCATTGACTCATCCACAGGTAGAGTTCAAGATATATCATAAATTGTATTTTTCTCTTGTGTACAACTGAGTCATTGTGTTATATACTGGCATGAACCATTGCACTAAGTGTGTCTTTTTTATACAGCAACCCATATTGCATAGGGTCATGATTTTCTAACTGGCAAAATTCATTATAGTCAAACCCAGGATAAAGATAACTACTCAAAATGTGGATGCTCTGAAGGATGTTGATGAACTTGTTGGAGAATGTATTAAATTGCAGCGGGTCAGCATACAATAAGTAAGATGCAGAGATGAGTTTTCCTTTAGAAAAGCATAAATTATGACTTAAGCTTAAATGGTGTTTTTTTTTTAATTTTAGGTGTTCTTTTCTGAGAGAGAAAAAAAGAGTGCTTTTTGTCCTGTCTGTCTGACCCTTTTTGTCTCTAGGCATACACAGAGTGAACTGGCCTAGCAGGTGGCATACCATTGCATTCATACAGCAGTAGCATGCCACCTGCTAGGCCAGTTTAAGCTAGTTAGGCCTGATGCTACTGGGTGTGCACACCATGCAATTTCACAAGGCGGCACACCTGGGGGGATGGCAGAAGAAGAGGTGTCCCGTGAGGCCGCTGGTAGACCCCATTCCACTGGTGGCCAAGAAGAGGAGACCCACAAGGTGTTGTGTTTGTGGTATTGTGTGGACCCTTAGTCGCAGTGGAGATGACTCCTACCATGGGGAGGGACTTCGTGGGGAGCCACAGCGATAGGCTAAACTCAGAGAGCAGACACTTGTAGGTGGAAAGCTTTATTGTACTGCTGTAGATAGATGGTATGAGGCAGGAAGGAAAGGCACTGAAGTCCAGCAAGATGCCAGTATGCTCAGACAGTCTCAGATGTAGAAGTCTCTCCCAGATGTTCAAGGTAGATAGGAACCTGCAATGCGGGAATAGCTGAGCCTGGTGGGTGGAGTTGGAGAACTGGATCGTAGAGGTACTCATAGGAGTGTAGTACGGGCGTCTTCCTGGCAATGGAGATGGTGGGACCGAAGGTCCGTGGTGCAGGATAGACTGGACTGATAGGCCCTCGAGGAGCGAGTACCAGATAGTGCAGAAGATCCTGAAATAAATAGAGAGAGACCCCCGAGGAGTGGTTGTCTAGTTAGTAAAAACCCCAAAGGGTTGTTGGAAGCGAGAGGTCCCCGAGGGGCCGGTGCCTAGAGCTTCGACAGGAGCAAAATTCTCCGGAGGGTAGAGAGACGTCTAAGCAGCTTAGAGCGGTCAGAGTAGCTAAACCGAAGTCCTTGCTAACTCAACGTAGGTAGCGTAGCGGAAGCTTACATACCCGGAGGTATTGACTTCATGCGGTAGGGACACCCCCGAGTTTCCCGCCATGACATGTACTTAAGCGTAGGCAACGTGCCCTAGGAGTCCACGGGAACATACAGATGCCACTTATTTAGTACAGCACATCCCTGGATTTCAAAAGCCGCAGCTCCTACATCAGTTGGTGATGGTGGAGTCTGCACAGAAAAGGTAAAAAAGAATTAAACCACATTTTTCCACGCCTCCTGGAAAGGAACAAAAATTCCTAGACACCTTAGGTTGCAAGATGTTCCAGGGTTCCCTCTTGTTATCTCGTATTGCCTCATATCAGCTTTATATGACACATTACCAGCGGAACTTGTGGAAGCAGATGTTAGTCTTCTCAGAAACTCTTCCACAACAATACCAGGACTCTTTCAATTCCATCTTTCACAAGGGTCTAGAAGCTGGAAAGCATGAGGTCAGGGCTGCCTATGATTCATTTGAAACCTCCTCTAGAATGGCAGCAACTGGTATCAGTGCTCGTAGATGGGCATGGCTTAAAGCTTCCGATCTCAGGCCTGAGGTTCAGGAAAAATTGGCAGATTACCCTGCACAGGTGACAACCTGTTTGGTGACAAGGTGCAGGCAGCAGTGGCACAGTTAAAAGATCACAGTGAGACGTTACGTCAACTATCATTCATACCAGCGGAAACTCCATCTTCCATAAGACGCCCCTCTAGAAAGGATACAAGAAAACCTTTCTACAGGCCACGTAGATACTACCCGCCTCCTTCTCGTGGTAGATAGAACATCCAGACCATCTCAAAGAGGTCAATCAAGACAAAATAAAACATCCGGACTTCAGCCCCCCCCCCCCCCCCCCCCCCGATAGGCCAGGCATCTGGTTTATGAAGTGATTCCAGGAAACAGTAGCCTCTCCACAAACCCGAATCCAAACTTGTCAGTCGGTGGCCGGGTTTCCAGATTTCTACCTACCTGGTCAGCCATAGCCACAGATCAATAGGTTCTGTCCATCATAGCACATGGATACCATCTGGATTTTCTCACACAGCCAAAAGACTCTCCTCCAAAATCTCTTTGGATGCACACAGCTCATACCACTCTTCTGCATACAGAATTGTCCACCCTGCTGAGAGCCAGGGCCGTGGAACAAGTTCCCCGAACTCAGCAGGGCAGAGGATTCTTCTCCCGCTATTTTCTCATTCAAAAGAAAACAGGAGGACTACGACCTATCTTAGACCTCCGAAATCTCATCAAATTTCTGCAAAAGGAAAAATTCCGAATGGTATCCTTAGGCACCATGCTTCCTCTTCTTCAAACAGGAGATTGGCTCTGTTCTCTGGATCTTCAAGATGCTTACGCTCACATTCCAAATTTTCCCCCTCACTGCAAGTACCTATGCTTCCTGGTGGGTTGTCAACACTTCGAGTACCGGGTTCTGCCATTTGGACTGGCTTCGGCACCCCGAGTAGTCACAGAGTGCCTAGCGGTGGCAGCGGCCCATTTACGCAAGGAAAGCTCTCCAGGCTAGCGACATCGCTGCGCACAAAACAAAGGGCTACAGCCCATCAGTTCCTTACTGTGTTAGGCCACATGGCTTCCACAGTCCATGTCACTCCCCTGGCCCAATTAACCATGAGAATGACACAATGGACATTTAGATCACAGTGGCTCCAAGCCATTCAACCACTGTCATCTCCATTAAACATAACCCACCACGTATGTTCATCTCTCCTCTGGTGGACAAACATGAACAACCTGCGCATAGGACAACTTTTCCAGCAACCAGTTCCACAAGTCACCCTAACTACAGATGCATCCACCTTAGGTTGGGGAACACATGTAGAAAATCTTCAGACTCAAGGTACTTGGACAAAACTCGAAGCAAGCTTTCAAATCAACTTCCTAGAGCTTCGAGCTATACGTTATTCTCTTTATGCGTTCAAGGACTGCCTTTCACCAAGACTGTTCTCATACAAACAGACAACACAGTTGCCATGTGGTACCACAACAAACAGGGAGGTACGGTCTCGTATCTCTTTTGCCAGGAAGTCGCACAGATTTGGGACTGGGCCCTGATGCATTCTCCGGGCCACTTATCTGGCAGGCATACACAACGTAGTTGCAGACCACCTCAGTCACCAATTCCAACCCCACGAGTGGTCTCTGGATCCTTTAGTAGCGACCCAGATATTCCACCTTTGGGGTCAACCAACTATGGACCTCTTTGCATCCGAGCTGAATCACAAAGTGAACAAGTTCTGCTCACTCCACAAACAGAGAAACCAGTTAGCCAAGGACGCCTTTGCTCGCTCCTGAAACTCAGGTCTTCTATTCGCGTATCCCCCGATACTGCTCATAACCAAAACTCTAGTGAAGCTACAACAGGACAAAGGGTCAATGATACTCATAGCCCTGTATTGGCCTCGACAAGTATGGTTCTCCATACTACTCGACCTCTCGATCAGAGACCCAATTCGCCTGGGCACAGAACCCACTCTCATAACTCAGGATCAGGGCAGGTTGCACCATCCCAACCTTCAATCCCTATCCCTCACAGCCTGGATGTTGAAAGCTTGATCCTACAACCACTCAATCTTTCAACAAATGTCTCAAGTGCTTGTAGCTTCATGAAAACCTTCCACACGAAAATCCTATCGTAAGTGGAAAAGATTTTATTAAGTGGTGCACGCAGAAAAGTATTGATCCTTTTTCCTGCCCCACATCATCTTTACTAGACTATCTCTGGCACCTTTCAGACTCTTGTCTACAGACTTCATCAGTAAGGGTTCACCTTAGTGCTATCTCAGCTTACCATAGGGGAGAAGAGGATGCCCCGATATCAGCGCAACCCCTTGTAACTAGGTTTAAGAGAGGTTTAATTCAACTTAAACCCCCGTTACGGCCACCAGTCACAGAATCGGACCTTAATGTAATACTAGAAAGGCTCATGCTTTCTCCCTTTGAGCCCATGCTTTCATGCGATGTTAAATTTCTTACATGGAAAGTTCTCTTCCTAATAGCTATTACATCTGCTCGAAGGGTTAGTGAGTTGCAAGCACTTGTCATATACTCACCCTATACCAGGTTCCTACATGACCAAGTGGTACTCCGTACTCACCCTAAATTCCTTCCCAAGGTAGTTACTGATTTCCACTTGAATCAGTCCATAGTCTTGCCCACTTTCTTTCCAAGACCTCACTCTCACCAAGGGGAGAGGGTTTTGCACACTTTAGACTGTAAACGTGCACTTGGATATTATCTAGACCGCACAGCAATCCATAGAAAATCCACCCAGCTCTTTGTTTCTTTTGAGAAAAGCAATCCAGTTTAAGCAGTGGGCAAGCAAACTCTCTCCAACTGGCTAGCAGACTGTATAGAGTTCTGTTATGAAAAAGCAGGCCTTCCTTTCCAAGGACGAGTAAAGGCGCACTAGGTAAGAGCAATCTCAACCTCAATAGCACACTATTGTTCAGTACCAATTGCTGAGATTTGTAAAGCTGCAACATGGAGTTCTCTTCACACCTTTGCAGCACACTACTGCTTGGACAAAGAAGGGCGACAAGATTCAGCCTATGGACAATCTGTCTTAAAGAATTTATTTCCAGTATAATCCCAACTCCTTCCACATCCAACCGTCTGTGATTTCAGGCTGCCTCATCTTTTCCAACAGTACACCAGTTGTGCCGTTGCACAAGTTGTACGCTGTTGGTCCACAACAAAGATGACTCAGCCTGTAGCTTGCTAATCATGCATATGTGAGGATTATCATCCTGCTTGCCTGAGATAAAGCAAAATTGCTTACCTGTAATAGGTGTTATCCCAGGACAGCAGGATGTAGTCCTCATGAAACCCACCTGCCACCCCGCAGAGTTGGGTCCGAAATGTTTTATTATTTTATTTTTGCTAACGCTTATTGCTACAAACGAGACTGAAGGGGAGACCCCTGTGGCTCGAGGGATCATGGCATGCTGGGCATGCTCAGTGGGCTCAGTGTGCCAGTCAAAAGATTCTAGAAACTTTGACAGAAAGTTTTCCGTGATAGGGCTCCGTCCAGTGACATCACCCATATGTGAGGACTACATCCTGCTGTCCTGGGATAACATCTATTACAGGTAAGCAATTTTGCTTTACTAAGAGAGCAAGTTTATTTTCAAAAATATTTTTTGTTTGTTTTATTCAGGAGGACACTAAATCTAAAAAGCAGGTACCTTTGAGTATGTAACCATCAAAGGGATTAGTATGCTTTTGTGTAGCTGGTAGAGTTCTAAAAATTGTTTCCCTCCTTCTATGAATTAACTTGAACACATTTTGATTCCTGCTACCTTTGTCCTAGTGATTTTTCCCTCTTTATTTCTTTTATAGACAAATTCAGTGTATGTCTTTACCTATAAGTATTTTCCACATTATAAAAAGCAAGGTGCCTTCAGTTCTTTGGGGACTATTTTCATCAATAGTGTCACCAGTTTCTTTGTAATTAGGATCACTGAACTTAGAAAATGCAGTTTTAGTCTCCCTTTACACTGTTCATTTTGCTGTTCTATCTTCTAGGAATTATTTATTTGATATCTTCACTCAGTCACTTGGGATCTTCCAGTATCTCCTTGTCCGTTTATGCTCAGGACAGAGGTGGTCTTGCATCAGTTGTCAATGCTGCAGTCACGATAAACATTCTCAAGACAGTCATGGCCCCTGCTGTATTTGAGAGGTCCCGTTATTTTTTAGTTGTTGCTGAAGATGTTCTTGAACACAGTCCCGTGGGCACAGTGAAGGCCAGAGGACCTCTGGGTAAGTGATATCAATACTGATGTGTGCTTGATCTTATATTCTCTCTGAATGTTATTTTTTAAAAAAGCACATATGAAGCTTGCCTTTATTTAGTATGTCATGTGTTAATTGAAGGGACATTGGCAAGGTAAGTAAAATATAAATGTACAGAACCCTCTGGGTTCCTAGTAAGAGAATGTTGTATGAACTGACTCACATATTGTTGACAGTGCATTGTCAGCATTAGAAATTTGAATGCTACACAGAAACATGTTTTTCATCACAATTATTTAAAACTTTTTTCATTTGTTTGCTCTCACCAAGATGTTAGAAAAGTACAAGGGAGCATATGTTAAATGTGAGGACTTCAATGGTGCCATAAAGTTTGGCATCTCCACCTCCTGGTGTGATGGCAGTTCCCTTTAATTTTCTATTTATTTGCTGGTGGGACCTGCTTTGTTGATACATAGAATTGATTGATTAGAGCAGTGGTTCTCTACCTTTTTTCTGTTGGGACACACCTGACAGATGGTTCTCACATGTGTGATACACTGAATACATGACTATCATGGGGCTAAATGTAAACATACATTCTGCATCCACAGGAACCCCCTCAACTTCCAACAATGGGTGCAGAGCAGAACTAGGGCATTACCCGTACAACTCACCATATAAAAAAGATTTTCTGGTGACATCTCAATAAAAGCAAAACAAACTTCCTCTACTACCAGGCACAATAGCCCTACTTATGAAAAGACAGTAATTTACCACCAATGAATGTTCTATTGAGAAAACACAACAAATAAGATTGATACAAATGCCTACATGCTAGTAAAATACCTCACCTTGGTCACACACACAAAACCGACCTTCACCAAGTACAGAAAGACCACAAATTATAAATATGGAGACATACTGGAATGGCAACCCAAAAAAGCCAATCTGCCTGCAGTGCAAACCTGGAGAAATGGAAAGAGAAATATGGCACCTAACATAGACCCAGCATCTACAATAAAAACTAATCCGCACAAAATTACACATGCATTATGGAATGCACTCAAACAGTAACAACCTTCCTATGAAAAGGCAGCACTATTTAAACTAGGCCCTAAACACTAATATATCCCCTGTTAGGAAAACAGAACAAACAAAGAGGATATAGATTTCCACATAGAAATAATTGTAAAACTAAACTAATAAATGATTCAAAACAGTTGATGAACAAAATAACATTCAACAATTAAAAACCCATAAAAATTACTAAAAATTGTCCAAACTACTATAAAATATTTCAAAACAGCAGTCACATCACATAATACCCAATAATTAAATTGGCAGTAAATCGAGAAAAATAAACTAAAAAATCCGCTTTTACTTACCCTCTTCAACAACTCCTACTCCTTTCCCTTGCAGGCCAAAAACACACAGCAGAAGCGGCAGGGGTTGCTGAAGCTCTGTCCTTCCGTTCCTCTTCCTTAGGGCCCACAACCAGTCACACGCATACACACACCAATTAGACTTCACGACCAGTCTCTGTCTCTTACACTTCAGTGACCTCCCCGACCAGTCTCTTTCTCGCTCACCAGTCACTTTCATGACCAGTCTTTCTTCTTCATACATACCAGTCACCTCTCTGATTAGTTTCTGCCCTTCACACACACACACACACACACACACTAGTTGTCTTCCTGACCAATCTTTCTCTCTCCCTCACACACCAATCACCTCCATGACTAGTCTGTCTCCCTCACACAATCAGTCACCTCCCTGGCCAGTCTCTGCTCAGTCACACACATGCTCTCTCACTTAGACACATACTGTCAATCACACTTGCACAAACACGCTCTCTTATTTATAAGCTCTCAATCACACACACATGCTGTCTCTCCTTCTGGCTTGCTCTCATTCATGACACCCCCTCCTCCCCAGCACAAATTGCAGGTGCAGTAGCCTCCTTCTCCAGTCCCTGCGGTCTGAGAATGAAGAATCTCATCAGCTGTGGGAGCTAACTCTGTTCTTTCTCCTATCGCTAATCACTGGATGCGCTTTATTTTGGTCCGGGTCCATGCTGCTGCCAGTACTTTATGCAGCATGGTCTTCTCTTCTTCTCATGTGCCCCATTGTACATCACTTCCTGTTCCGGGCTGTGGGGGTGGGAAGAAGAAAGGGCCATTCCGCTGATGTTGCCAGCTTCCACTAACGCTGTTGCCGTACCTGCCCGGACAGAACAGCAGCAGTGTTAGTAGAAAAATATGTGCGATGAAGGAGAGGGAGGAAAGCATAACCAGGTCATTGGGATACCAGGAAGCAGTAACTCACTTGCCGGTGCTTGGTGACACCCTGGTGTGTCCTGACACATTAGTTGAGCATCGCTGGAATAGAGGACAGCTATTTTGTGATTGCATTATTGCATTTTCAGCCCTTCACTTTTGGATTTTTTTGTTGGTAACATTTGTGCCATAGAAATAAAGATAAACATTTTTGGTGGCAACAGAGAGGAGTTATTTTTGAAAGTCTTTTTGTGAGGTAAGCTTAAATGGATATAAATTAGTGAGCTTAATTCAGATAAAATACAGACACCTGTGCATGAAATGCTTAAAAATTTCTGTGCATTTTTAACCAATTTCTTTCATCTTTCTTCACAGATTCATTAGAGTCTGTGTCCTACAGAATTTCCTCTGGTGATTCATATGGCAGTTTCACCATAGACTCCCAGTTTGGCATCATCAGGACCAAAAAACGGCTGGATCATGAAACTCAGCCCCTTGTAATACTCATAATTCAGGCTCAGTTGGGTAGCTCCCCTGTGTTCAGTACAACCCAAGTCAACATAACAGTGTCTGATATCAATGACAACCCACCGGTGTTTCTGGCAGGATTTGAGAAGATAAACATATCTCAAAGCACCTTGCCAGGCACATCTTTATACATCGTTCATGCTGAAGACAGGGACAGTGGATTGAATGGCATGGTTAGGTACACTATTGCAAATAAGATGCAGAAGATGTTTGTCATTGATCCGAACCTTGGAGTGGTGAGTCTGAATGGGACTCTGTCTACAAACACAGAAGATGAGCATATCTTGCAGATAATGGCTGAGGATGGTGGGAATCCACCCCTAAGTTCTGTTTTTAAGTTGACTGTTGCTGTTGAGAAGCTAAAGGTCAGCAGTGCTTTGACTTTTGTTAATTTAATGCATGAGATAGAAATCAGTGAATCGTTTTCATTGAATACTGGAATCCTTCAAGTGCAGGCTCATCTGATGGGGCCACAGAACAAAACTTCCAATATAGTGTACTCACTAGAGCCTGGTGTAGATTCTGCAGTGTTTGGAATCTACCCTCATACTGGCTGGATTTTTCTCCGGAGGCCTCTGGACTATGAGGCTATGCAGATGTATCATGTTAGAGTGCGTGCAAGCAGCACAGGACAGAATGGGACCACCTCAGTAACTGTGAATGTCTTGGATGAAAATGACAACTCACCTACATTCACACACAAGCTTTATTTCTTCCATGTTGAGGAAAGCTCTGAGCCTCAAGGTGTGGTTGGTACTGTGACTGCATTCGACAGGGACTCTGGAAGAAATGGACAGCTGTCATATTTTCTCCTGTCTGATGGAAAATATTTTAAAATAAATGCCAAAACAGGTAAAGCAAGTTTGGATTTCTTGGTGGTGGTGGTTTTTCTTTCCTTCCTTTATTTAATTATCTATTTATTTGTCTCATTTTACAGAATCATGAATATGAAGTGTTTCATATTGATCTATCTTTACTATATAATACAGGATCATCATCATGCTCCAATAACATTTACACCTTCATAAAATATATATATATATATATATATTTATTTATTTAACACTTTTTTATACCAACCTTCATAGTAATAACCATATCGGATCGGTTTACATAGAACAAGGGTATAACTGAAGCAATAACTAAAGTAATTAACAATAGAGGTGAATAAGGCAAAGTTACATTTAACAAGGAGTCAAACTTGGAAGCTTAAATAGCTGGAAGAAGGTAAAGGCAGGAAGTAATTGTAACATAATACAATAAAGAATATGGGTTAAAGCTTAAGGTGCTTTAACTTGGAAGTACCAGAGTCCATCGTTCGAGAGGATAAAAGACCATTGGATCAGGTGAGAATAATGGCGACTAGTGATTGCACCCTAGTATATATATGGCTTACTGGGTATTTGTTTCTATTGATGTACTGAATTTCTCAAGCTACATAATAATGTCAATGATCACAGACTATGATTCATTTATCATGATCAGACATAGCATTACCACACTTTATTTAGTTGGAACTTTATATTAGTGTAATTATTTTATACTTGTTTTCCATTTGTTTTTGTCCTTTCCATAACTTTTAGGTGGTTGTTTCACAAGTTTCAGTTTTTGTGCTGTTTGTCGCACTACAAATGGAGCAGAGGTATCAAACTGCAGTCCACGGAGTACAAAATGATCTGGTTTTCAGGATATCCTTCAGGAATATACACAAGATTTATTTTCTTGCACTTGTAGTTTATACATATATATTTCATGCCTGTACTTTAGGGATATCCTGAAACCCATGCAAGTTTGTGGAGCTTGATTGCTGTTTTGACACCCCTAGGCTGAAGGAGGGGTGTTAACATATTCAGCCCTAGAGCAGCAGAGGCCAGACCTGGGATAGGTGAGAAGCTGGACGAAAGATACTAGGGTGCAAATAGTTCTCACAGGACAAGTAGGATGGTAGTCCTCACATATGGGTGACATCACAGAATGGAGCGCAATCACGGAACACTTTTGTCAAAGTTTCTAGAACTTTGACTGGCACCTACTGGGCATGCCCAGCATGGCACTAACCCTGCAGCCAGCAGGGGTCCCCCTTCAGTCTTCTTTTTTCCACACAGCAGTAGCCACGCGGTTAAGGAGCTCCGCAGAGATTCCTGACAGGAATTTTCCTCACGGAATTACTAAAAACTTTCTTACCCCACAGGGGTCCCTCCTTCAACTTTTTCAAGCCGCGGTACTCCGGTAAGTTTTTTACCCATTTTCGGTTGATTCCCATCGAGTTTGGCTCTCGCGGCCTACTGGCTGTCGACCGTACTGCGGCTTAAATATTTCAAGGCCAAGGCCAGGCCTCCGGATTGTAACCGCACCATGTCCATAACAGACCCTCATAAGGTCTGTGTAATGTGTCTCGGATGTGAGCACGATGTCTTGACCTGCACCAAATGTGCCCTAATGACACCAAAAGGTCACAAGGCCAGAATGGAGAAGATGGAACTTCTCTTCCATGCTCAAACCCCATCGCTGTCTATTGCATCGATGTCGTCAGAACCGGCACCGTCCACTTCGTGCCAGTATTGACCATCGGCCGGTGACCAGCCGGCATTGACTTCTCGGTCTCCAACTCCCTCTACTCCCCCTCAGGACCGAGGGGATCATAGAGACAGACATTGCCATCGACATCGGAAGTCTTGGATCATCGAGGGAGCGAAATCATCGACCTCGCCATTGTCCGAGCCGCCATCGAAGAAACCCTGTTCACAAAAGGCACCGACCTTTTCTGCGACCGGGTCATCGAGGCAACGCTCACCTGGATGGGTATCGGGAGCCATGACTCTGCCTTTAACGGTGGTCCCTCCGGCTATGCCTCTGCCTCCTTCTCCCCTTCCAGAGCCGAGGGCTGATTGCTCCAGGTCTCCGTGAAGAACTGGACCGGATGGTTCAGGAGGCCATCAAAAAGGCGATGCATCGACTACAAGTTCCTCCGACACCGGCGCCGATCATGGAGCCGACCACCGACCCGATTCCGGCAGCATTGACCCTGCTGCTCTCGAGGATGGAAACGCTTCTTGCTGCTTTTCCACCGATGGATCCCGGGTCACCGATGGCTCCGGTGCCTTCCCCGCTTACTTTGTCATCAGGAGGAGACACACCTCCTTCGGGAGTCTTACCGATGCCTGAACCATTGATGCCGATGCGTCCGACTCCACCGATCCATCCATTGATGCCCTCGATGCCTGCACTGGTGCCTTCGATGCCTTCATCGGTGCCTCCAGTTTTTCCTTCGGTTCCTTCAGAGCCTAGACCTGGGCCTTCAGGAATTCCGCCCCGTCCCCCTCTGGTTCCTAGAGGGGCAGGTGCTGATCACGATGATACCTGGACTGATGATTCTTCACCAGACACCAATGACTTGCCTTCACCACCTTCTCCTACTGAGAGCAGGAAGCGTTTTCCTCCAGAGGACCTTTCCTTCATAAATTTTGTGAAGGAGATGTCTGAATTGGTTCCCTTCCAATTGCAGACCGAACAAGATGACAGGCATCAAATGATGGAGCTATTGCAATTCCTGGATGTTTCCAAGGAAATCACCCCCATCCCTATTCACCAGGTTCTTCTGGATCTCCTCAAGAAGAATTGGGAACACCCTGGCTCTATTGCTCCAGTCAACAGGAAGGCTGATACCACTTATTTGGTAAGTCAGCCCCAGGTTTTCAAAAACCTCAGTTGGATCACCAATCTGTGGTTGTAGAATCAGCCCAAAAGAGGGCAAGGAGATCGAAACCCCACTCTTCCTTTCCCCCAGGCAAGGAGCAGAAATTTCTAGATGCCATTGGTCGCCGTGTCTTCCAGGGCTCAATGCTCATCTCCCGAATTGCCTCTTATCAGTTCTATATGACCCAATACAACAGGGTCTTATTTAAGCAGATACAAGAATTGACAGACTCCCTGCCTCAACAGTTCCAAGATCAACTTCAAACCCTAGTGAACAAGGGCTTTGAGGCAGGCAAGCATGAGATAAGATCATCTTACGATATCTTTGATATTGCTACCAGAGTATCTGCAGCTGCTATTTCGGCAAGAAGATCGGCCTGGCTCAAGTCTTCGGACCTTCGCCCTGAAATACAGGACAGATTATCCGACCTGCCCTGTGTAGGAGAAAATCTGTTTGGCGAGCAGATTCAATGGATGGTGGCGGAACTCAAGGACCATCATGAGACCCTGAGACAACTCTCTCTGATGCCTTCTGAGTATTCCTCAAAACAGCCTCTTTGAAAGGACACTAAGAAGTCTTCCTCCTCTTCTTCACTTCTTGCCTGCTCCCTTCTCCCCACTCCCTGTTCAATGTAACTTTCCTTTCTTTGAGTTAATTGTAAACTGGCGTGATGTGTTCTACGAATGTCGGTATATCAAAAGTTCATAAATAAATAAATAAGAAGTCATTCTTCCATCCGAAGAAATCCTACCCACCACCATCTAGAACTCATTCTACGAGACCTTTCCAAAAAACCCAGTCTCGTCAACTAAGAAAACAAAAGCTTCAAGCAGCTCCTCAGCTGGGCCCTGCTTCCGGTTATTGACTCCTGCATAAGGAGCAGCAGCCAACTTCCACTGCTACATATACCAGTGGGAGGTCGATTGTGCCATTTCAACAACAGGTGGCACTCAATCACTTCAGACCAGTGGGTCCTGGCGATAATCGCTCAAGGTTATTATCTGAACTTTCTCTCCATTCCACCGGACTCCCCACCTCTACAGAAGTGGAGAACATACGACCACTCCATCCTCCTGGAACAGGAGGTCTCCCTCCTCCTCCAGGCCAAAGTAATAGAACCAGTATCCTACTCTCAGCATGGCCTAGGGTTTTATTCCAGGTACTTTCTAATCCCCAAAAAATCGGGAGGCGTTCATCCAATTCTGAACCTACATGCCCTTAACAAGTACCTCCATCGAGAAAAGTTCAAAATGGTAACCTTGGGTTCTCTTATTCCTCTTTTGCAAAGAGGAGACTGGCTCTGCTCTCTAGACCTCCAGGACGCATACACATATATTGCAATAACTCCATCTCATCGCAGGTACCTGAGATTTCTGGTAGGCCCCAAGCACTATCAATATCGAGTGCTTCCATTCGGCCTCTCGTCTGCACCACGGCTCTTCACAAAATGCCTCGTAGTAGTTGCAGCCTTCCTCAGGACTCAAGGTGTTCATGTCTACCCCTATCTAGACGATTGGTTGATCAGGGCTCCCACTCAGCAAACTGCTCTGTCGTCCCTACATCTTACTCTACATACTCTGATTTCGCTAGGATTTCTTATCAACCTCGACAAATCCTACTTAGTCCCATCTCAAACTTTATCATTCATAGGGGCAGACTTGGACACCTTGCAAGCAAAAGCTTTTCTGCCTCGACAGCGAGCTCTCTCGTCTCTCTCGCACACCAGCTACAGTCGCAGCACCGCACGACTGCACGCCACTTCCTCATCCTGCTGGGACATATGGCGTTCTCAGTTCAGGTTACCCCAATGGCCCGCTTGGCCATGAGAGTCATGCAGTGGACTCTAAGGTCACAATGGACTCAATCCATTCAGCCCCTGTCGACCATTGTCCACGTTACCGACTCACTCTGTCAGTCTCTAGCTTGGTGGAAAAATCACATCAATCTATGCTAAGACTTGCCTTTCCAGGCTCCGGACCCTCAAATAATTCTCACCACCGATGCTTCCAACCTCAACTGGGGAGCCCATGTGACCGAACTGCAGACAAAAGGATCTTGGTCTCCAGAGGAAGCCAAACACCAAATAAATTTCCTGGAACTTCGAGCAATCAGATATGCTCTCAGAGTATTTCAGGATCGCCTATCCACTCTGAATCATCCTGATTCAAACTGACAACCAGGTGGCCATGTGGTACATCAACAAACAGGGAGGGACGGGCTCCTACCTTCTGTGTTAGGAAGCTGCACAGATATGGGCGGAGGCCCTCTCTTACTCTATGTACCTCAGGGCCACCTACTTGCCGGGAGTGGACAATGTGTTGGCAGACAAGCTGAGTCGCAGATTTCAGCCGCACGAGTGGTCTCTCAACCCCTCAGTGGCGAACTCGATCTTCCAACAATGGGGTTACCCTCATATAGATTTATTTTATTTATTTATTTTTATTTATTTGCAGTTTTTATATACCGACATTTGTTTAGTAATCTCACATCGGTTCACAGATAACAGAAACATTGCAGCTGTGCGAACTAGAACAAACATATGCAACAGTGCTTTACAATAAACATTTACAATAATCAATAAACTTTACAATAAACTTGTTAACGAAGATATGCAACGAAAATATGCTTTACAATAAACATTTACAATAATCAATAAACTTTACTATAAACTTGTTAACGAAAATATGCAACAGTGCTTTACAATAAACTTATTTAACCGGGGGGGGAGGAGGGGTAACAGTGGAAACAATGGAAGGGAAAAATCAAATAGTGGTACATAGCAAATTCTCGCTGAACTTATGTCTGTAAATAAATAGAATGAGTTTTATAAAACACAATTGCAAAAGAGAGAAGCTGGGCCTGAGAGAAAGAAATAGGATAGAAGTCTTATGTCCAATTGAAATACAATAGATATGAGTAGTTGCCAATAAGGCGATAGGTGTGGTGAGAGAGAACGGGGATGTACACTTAAGTAAGTTAGTGGGCAAGGCTGTAGGAGTAAGAGAGAAAGGAGAGCGTAAAGTTAAGTATAAGCTTGTAGGAAAAGCCATGTTTTCAGTTTTTGCTTAAATTTTATTGGGCATGTTTCTTGCCGTGGCTCCGGTGTCATTTTGTTCCAGCAGCTCGGCCCGGCTATGGTTATCGCACGCTTCCTAGTCGACTCAAGAGTGGTGGTTTTAAGTGTGGGGGTGTGTAGGGTGGCTGCATGTTGTGTTCTAGGGGTTCTGGAGTGTTTGTGGAAGTAAAGATCATTATTGAACCATGTCATGTTTTCATTGTGTAGGGTCTTGTGTATTAGAGATAAGGTTTTGAACATGATTCTCTGCGCAATGGGGAGCCAGTGCAGATCTCTGAGTATGGGAGTAATATGTTAAGATTTTCTGGTGTTGGTGAGTATGCGTGCTGCAGCATTTTGAAGCATTTGTAGTGGTAGGATGGTAGTTTTGGGTAGGCCTAGAAGAAGGGCATTACAATAATCAACTTTCGAGAAAATGAGGGATTGGAGTACAGTACGGAAATCATGTTGGTAGAGTAATGGTCTTAATTTTTTTTTAGAGTGTGTAGTTTGAAGAACCCATCTTTAATGGTGTTGTTGATATGGTTTTTAAAGTTAAGGTGGTTGTCTAATGTGACTCCAAGGTTTTTAACAGTGTTAGTGATGTCAGGAGGAGTGAGTGATGTGTGAGTGGCAGCAATTGTGTTTTTGTGATTCTGTGGGGAATGACCGTAAGTTCTGTTTTATCAGGGTTAATAGCCAGATTGATGCTAGTAAGGAGGTTACTAATGGCGGTGAGGGCAGTATCCCATGTTTTAAGAGCATCATTAAGGGAGTCAGTGATGGGGATAACAATTTGTACGTCATCTGCATAGATGAAGTACATAAGGCCATGTTCTGTAAATAGGTGACAAAGAGGGAGAATATAAATATTAAAGAGAGTAGAGGAGAGGGCAGATCCTTGTGGTACTCCGTGATTTATATCGTATGGTTGCGATTCATGGTTTTCGAAATTGACTTTGTATTGCCGTCCTTGTAGGAAGGTTTCAAACCATTGCAGTGGTGTGTTAGCTATGCCGATTTCCTTGAGCCGTGTAATGAGAATGTTGTGATTAATAGTATCGAAGGCCATGGAAATGTCAAGCATGGCTAGTAGGAAGGATTGACCTTTGTCGAATCCAGTAAGTATGATGTTGATTAGAGAGATGAGCAGAGTTTCAGTGCTCATAAATTTTCAAAAACCATGTTACAATGGTGAAAGAATTTTAAATTTTTCTAGGTGTTCAGTGAGCTGGGTGTTTACAATTTTTTCAAGATTTTCGCTATGAAGGGAAGTTTGGAAATAGGTCGGTAATTGGTTAGGTCAGCGGTATCAGCTTTGGGCTTTTTTAGAACAGGTCTGATGATAGCTTGTTTAAGCATATTAGGGATTGCTCCGGTAGCTAATGAGCAATTGATAATTTTAGCAATTGGGGGTGCTATGATTTCAGGTATGGAGAGAAGATATTTGGTGGGTATAGTGTCACTTGGATGTGTGAGGGGTTTCATTTTTTTAATGGTATTTTGAATCTCTAGGGACGTGGTGGGTTCGAAGGCATTAAATATAGCAAAGATTGACAAAGATCTGTCATTTAAGAACCACATATCAAATAAAACCAAAGAAGGATACCACAGACTCCTAACCCTAAGACATTTAAAACCATTCCTCAACACTGATGATTTCAGAACCGTCCTTCAACTTCTTATCTTCTCCACCTTCGACTATTGTAACTCCCTACTAATAGGATTACCCTTCTCTTCCCTCAAACCACTCCAAATACTTCAGAACTCCGCTGCTAGAGTCCTAACTGGTACAAAAAGAAATGACCATGTTACGCCCATTTTGTCCTCTCTTCACTGGCTCCCTATTACTGCATGAATCGCATACAAATCCATGACTATCATCCACAAAATTCTTAACAATGATCATCAAGGACTAAACACCCTTAACATAACTCTTCAAAGCTCCTCAAGAAACCTACGATCCAATAACTCAAACTACTTATTAATCCCCACCATCAAAGATGCTCATCTAACATCAACAAGAGAGAGAGCATTCTCCATCGCCTCCCCCAATCTTTGGAACACTCTACCTGAAGACCTGAGAACTCAACTCAACATAAAAACCTTCAAAAAAGACCTAAAAACTTTACTGTTTCGTAAATTCTTCACGGACCCCCAATCATCTGCTCATACCAACTCTCAAATGAACTCATGACTATAATCTACAATCTAACAGACTTCCCTCCTCATCCACCTTCTATTATTTCCTAGAATTGTTATGTTAGTTTATTACTGTAATGTTCACCATGTTATAATATCTCAAATCTTCCATGAAAAAATTATTCACTATGTAAACCATTATGATGACTTTACCGAATAACGGTATATAAAACTTTTCAAATAAATAAATAACTAAATAAACAAAGGAATCATGTGGGATGGTTCCGGTCAGGGGATTATTACCAGGGAACCGTGCCATGATTTTAACTATTTTCTCATGAAAATATTTAGCTAAGTTCTTACTTTTGGCTTGGGCATCTTTATTACAGGTGGGAGTGGTATTGGTTTTAGTCATTTGTGTTACATATGTGAAGAGAGCATTTGCATTAAATTGCAGGTCATGTATTTTTTTTGCATGGTAATTTTTTTTTGCGTTTAGGGTTTGCTCACGATATATACGTAGGGTTGCTCTGTAAGTATTTCTTTTTGTGAGGGAGGGGTTATTACGCCAATCTTTTTCTAATTTCCTGAGGGTGCATTTTAGAGCTGTCAGTTCAGGGGTGTACCAAGGTTTAAGTGAAGATTTGGAGTGGCCAATTTTTTTAGTGCGAAAGGGGCAAAGGTCGTTGGCAATGTTCCCAGTGATAGAGTACCATGATGTGATTGCTGAGTTGATGTCATTTAGTTCAAGATTATGAAGTTCTTTGTTGAGTGCAGCAGTGAGTTCATCGATAGAACATAATTTGCGGATCTGTATAGTTTTAGGTTCTGGGAGTTGGGGTGAGGTGTTTCGTTTAAGGGTGAGGGTAGTGTGTAGGAGGTGGTGATCTGACCATGGAACAGCAGTGCTAATAGGGTCACTCGAGGAGATGGGTTTGTTAATGAAAATCAGATCCTAGGGTATGACCATTTTGATGAGTAGGGTCAGTGACAATCTGTGTGAAACCAATAGCTTTGAGGGATGATAGGTTTCACAGGCATTTGTTAGTGGGAGGGAGTCAACATGTATATTGAAATCTTCTAAGATGATGGCAGGTTTGTCAATTTCAATATTCTGGGCACTAAATTCAATTATGGGAGGATTTTTTGAAAGAATGCCAGGGGGAATATACACTAGACAGATCTGCAGGTGAGGAGATTTAAATAACCCAATCTCAAATTTTGGGGCAATTTGCACAGGATGTGACGTTGCTGCAAAAAAAAGAATTGCAGATGAGTAGTAACCCAACTCCTTTTTTTTTTAGGTCTTGGGATTGAGTAGATGTCATAGGTGTCATTTGGTAATTGATTAAGTAGGACGGTATCAGTTTCCTTTAGCCAGGTCTCAGTTATGGTGCAAATATCTGGCTTATCATCAGTGAGTATATCATGGAGTATATTGGGTTTTTTTGTGATGGATTGCGCATTAAACAGCATGATAGCTAGAGTCGTGAGACCTAAGAATTGTGTGATTGGTGTGAGCATGATTGGGATGAGGTGTCTGTTCATTTGTTGAGGTTTCATGAGTGTGTCTGTGTATGGCCGATAGTTATATTTGAGTATGGGAATGGGGTTGTTTAGCATATTGCAAGTAATGCACTGAGATGTTTAAAGATACGGAGTTTTAATAGGAATGGTATGGGTGAAGATAGGGAGGGGGAAGTAGGAAAGCAGGTTAGGGAAAGGAGCAAAATAGGCTATTTGTAATGGATTGTAGAGGGGGCAACGCTAAGGGGCACGACAAGGGGCAAGCTCCTTTGTCGCGCTCCTTAGGCGCGCGACGCCTGTGTGAGAGGGAGATTTAAAAGCACATTCTTTTAGTTTCTGTGACGTATTCCAGCTGGGGGAGGGGTTAACAGCCACGAGGTGGAGGAGGAGGAGAGGGTCCAATGGAGGGCTGGGTGCAGGAGAAATCTCAATCCAAGCCCTGGATCCTGGCTTGGAGAGCAGTTGAACAAGCAGAAACAAGCAGAAGTAGAGAACTTTTGCTCTCTCACTCGCAGCCAACACTCTCAGCCAAGAGATGCGTTCTCCCTCTCATGGGCAACCGGTCTCCTATATGCATTCCCTCCACTTCCGCTTCTTTCGAAGACTCTCGTGAACTTATGTCAGGACAAGGGAACCATGATCCTGGTAGCACCTCATTGGCCACGCCAAATGTGGTTTCCAATACTTCAGGATCTCTCCATTCGCAGGCACATTCCCTTGGGAAAGGACCCGCTTCTGATCACTCAGTACGACGGGTGCCTATGCCACCCCAATCTTCAAGCCTTGTCCCTGACGGCCTGGATGTTGAAAGGTTAATTCTGCAGCCACTTAACCTTTCGGAACCAGTTTCCCGTGTCCTGATTGCTTCACGGAAGCCTTCCACAAGAAAATCCTACCTTTACAAATGGAACAGGTTTCAGTCATGGTGCTCTTCTCAATCCCTTGACCCCTTTACCTGTCCCACCATGAAATTTCTTAGAGATAGTCTAAAAACTTCCTCCATCAGAATGCATGTCAGTGCAGTAGCCGCCTTCCATAAAGGTATCGGGAAAATTCCTATTTCAGTACAGCCCCTCGTAACACGTTTTCTGAAGGGCTTGCTTCACCTCAAGCCTCCACTACGCCCTCTGGCCTTTTCTTGGGACCTCAACCTGGTTTTGGGTCGGCTCATGAAACCACCATTCGAGCCTCTCCAATCCTTTGATCTTCGTTATCTCACATGGAAAGTGATTTTCCTTTTGGCAATCACTTCTGCTCGCAGAGTTAGTGAGTTACAGGCTCTAGTTACCTATCTGCCTTACACTAAACTTCTGCAGGACCGGGCAGTACTCTGCACTCACCCTAAGTTCTTACCTAAAGTAGTATCGGAATTTCATCTCAATCAATCCATTATACTACCTACCTTTTTTCCCAGGCCCCATTCCAATCCAGGAGAGCAGGCTCTGCATACCCTTGACTGTAAACGGGCTCTAGCATTCTACCTAGACCGTACAGCTGCCCACAGGAAAAGCACTCAATTGTTTGTCTCTTTCCATTCCACCAAATTGGGGCAGCCTGTAGGTAAGCAGACTCTCTCCTCCTGGTTAGCGGACTGCATATCCTTTTGCTATCAGCAAGCAGGCATTCCACTTCAAGACTGTGTCAATGCACACTCTGTGAGGGCCATGGCGACTTCAGTAGCACACCTACGCTCGGTGCCGCTTCCTGACATTTGCAGGGCTGCCATCTGGAGTTCTCTCCATACCATTACAGCCCATTATTGCTTAGACAAGGCCGGAAGACAAGATTCCATCTTCGGCCAGTCTGTCTTGCACAACCTATTAACAACTTGACGTACCAACACCCATCGGCCTGCCCGTTAGGGTTCAGGATGCCCTCCGCCAAATTCCACCCCAGTCCTAGTATCTTTGCACAACTGGGTACATTTGGTGCATATTCGGACATCCTCAGCTTGGTACTCACCCATATGTGAGGACTACCATCCTGCTTGTCCTGTGAGAAAGCAAGTGTTACTTACCTGTAACAGGTGTTCTCACAGGACAGCAGGATGTTAGTCCTCACGAAACTGGCCCACCACCCTGCGGTGCTGGGCTCGTTACGTTTCTTATTTTATTTTTTGGCACTTCCTGGAGCTTTTAAACAAGACTGAAGGGGGATCCCTGCTGGCTGCAGGGTTAGTGCCATGCTGGGCATGCCCAGTAGGTGCCAGTCAAAGTTCTAGAAACCTTTGACAAAAGTGTTCTGTGATTGGGCTCCATTCTGTGATGTCACCCATATGTGAGGACTAACATCCTGCTGTCCTGTGAGAACACCTGTTATAGGTAAGCAACACTTGCTATCTGTGATAGAAGCAAAGACAATTTGGCCACCAGTTGCTGGCAAAAAAAAAGAATCAATGAATTATATAGAAAAAAAATTATTAGTTGTTTAGAAACTTGAAATTCTCCATCTCAGGGCTCGGGTGACCAAGCATTTGACTCTAGCTCTTATGGTTTATGGTTCATTGAACTTTTTTTGTTAGACATCAGACATTCATCATTAATTCTGGATGGGGAATCTCCAATCACCAAGGGCCACAAATCGGTCATAATTTTGATACCTGTAATGAATATGCACAAGATAGTTGCATGCACATTTCCTCAGTTTTATGCAGATCTATTGTATGCATATTTATTAAAAATATCCTGAAAGTCTTGTCAATGTAAGGACTGGAAATTCCCCATCTCTGGGGCATATCTGCAGTAGAAACAATCCTTAAAATGTTTGCCTTCACCTATTCTCTAGTGTCCATAAAACAGTTTCTAAGTGTTTGATAGATTTTCATGGATTCTAATTTCACAAGCTTTCATGTATCTGCAAAAAATGTTGCATGCTCATATGCCAGTAGAAACACCAATTGGCAACACTTAAACATCTCAGCCTAATGTACATCAAGAGATACTCAAGGAGGGTAAAAATAGAATATTCCTTTGCACTCAGGCAAGCCAATCCACACCAGTAGTTATTCATTCCTACCAGCAGATGAAGATGGAATAAAACTGACTCGCTGACGTCACTGACATATAGACTTGCCCCGACATCAGCCTGCCAGTATTCTCCAGCAGATGGTGATATACAGATTCCTTGTGGAGCTTGCTTGTTTAAAAAAGAAAAGAAAAGATAAAAGATAGAAAATTAGAAGAATTGAACACAGCTTGAACTCCTGAAGAGACATCTGTTGGTTCCTCTCTCTGTTGAGCGCTTTAAGACTGGAAGCCTAACCAGGTGTAGACTTTAAATAAATAAATAAATAAATAAATAATATATATATATATCTGCATATCTGCAGTAGAAACAATCCTTAAAATGTTTGCCTTCACCTATTCTCTAGTGTCCATAAAACAGTTTCTAAGTGTTTGATAGATTTTCATGGATTCTAATTTCACAAGCTTTCATGTATCTGCAAAAAATGTTGCATGCTCATATGCCAGTAGAAACACCAATTGGCAACACTTAAACATCTCAGCCTAATGTACATCAAGAGATACTCAAGGAGGGTAAAAATAGAATATTCCTTTGCACTCAGGCAAGCCAATCCACACCAGTAGTTATTCATTCCTACCAGCAGATTTTTATATATATATATATATATATATATCTATATCTATATATAAATAAAGGACAAAAGAGTGCTCGGTAGTGAAGGCTTGTGCCCTCTCCACCTGTAGCAGGAGACCCAATTGTGCTCTCAACCAGGAACGGCTGAGCTCAGGTAAAAAAGAGATAGGAGGGAAGTGTAGGTGCCCTCTTTTTCTTTACCAGATCTCTCTTACCTTTGGCATTTCCCTCAGTGTTTCCCTTTTCTGTATCATGTCTCTGGGGATTTAGTGAAGCGTGGAGGCGGCATGAGTCAAAGGGTTGAGCAGCTTTCGCTAGGCCCTGTGTGTCAAGCTCAGTTCAGTCAGCCGTGTGGTAGGCTGTGGTGGTTTTTTCCCTGCGCACTCAGGCAAGTGCACGCATTGTCACTGCTTGACGATGTCTTATAGTGGGCGTGCACTTATGTGGGTGCTTGTGCACGTAAGGTCACAGCCTAGATTTGAGCATGGATTTGCATGTTTACACCCGGACGCAGTTGGTGTGCATGCAGTAGGCCACGTAAAGCCGAGATAAAAATAATAATGCCGGGGACAAAACAATATCTTAAGTTCTTTGCTATATGTATGGCTTGCCATAAAAGGGCAATTCAGCCATCACTCTCGCTGCACCTATGTCAGCGATGTTTAAACGCTCATAGAAATGACAGCAGAAAAAGACCAAACGGCTCATCCAGTCTGACCAGCAAGCTCCCACACTTATTTTCCCATACTTATCTGTTTCACGAAGATTTTCATGGAGATTTGTCTATTACAGATTTTGCAGTCGTTGGATCTCCCCTTGGCCTATGATGGATCCAGAGGGAAGAGGCGCAGGAGGCAATACAGTGGATAGTTCTCCTCTACCCTTGTTACTGATGGCAGAGACATCCCTGGGGGAGAGGTCGGAAAGTGCCATGTTTAGGCCTATGGGCCCCGATATGAATCCTTCCTCTATCTCCTGGGAGGAATCTTTCCAGAGTTTTCAGGTGTCCAGTGGAGGCAAAGCAACCTGCTAAGAAGGGGTCTTATGCTCGGGCCTCCTTCTTGCCATCCACTTTGGGCAAGCGCCACAAGGAGGCTGGCTGCCCCTGTTCAGGGGGACGCAGATCTTGACATAGCAGATGATTCTGATGGGGACTTGGCTTTCTCACCTCTGGAAGAGTTAGAAATTCCACCTGATTTGGAGCCACATCGACCTCTGTTCCGTTCTTTTCACAGGATCAAGTTGCTGAGTCTGTTGACTCAGACCCTGAAGACACTAGGAGTAGACAGGGGTCACAAAAGAAAGATCCCATATTGGTCACTTTATTGAAAGCATCCTGAGTCTTTCCCGCCCTGGAGCCAATTCAAATTAATTGATCTTGAGTGGAATGTCCCAAAGATAAGCTTCAAAAAGGGGGGGGGGGGGGGGGCGCACACCCTTGGGCGAGTTTCTACCTCTTGAATCTAAAGGCAGAGGAACAGTTGCGATTCCCGTAGGTTGATGTCTTGGTATGCACCCTTACTAAGCGAACCACTATACCAGTTGAAGGAGAGGCAGCTCTAAAGGATGCTCAGCATAGGAGGATTGAGCCCATCCTTACACAGGCTTTTGAGGCCATGGCAATGAATTTGCAAATTGCTTCTTGCTGTCTGGTGGCTCGGGAGAGTTTGTGTCTTTCTCAGGAGACCCAAGGAGTAGCGTCCAATAGCGGGTCAGTGATGGAACCAGGAGCCGCATTTTTAGCTGATGCGGGCTGGGACTTGCTAGAGATGACTGTTAGAGGAGTGGCTTCCATGATAGTGGCTAGTCACCAGTTGTGGCTGTGAAATTTGTTGGCAGACACTGTTTCAAATTCCAGTTTCATAAGGTTACCCTTTAATGGTTCATCTTGTTCAGAAGTGAGATAGAGAAGATGGCAAATAAATGGGGCAAATCTAAGATTCCTCGATTGCTGGAGGACATGAAAGTGGCATTACGTTCTTTGGAAATGAGAGGCCATTCCAGGGATTCTCATTGGTTTTGTCCTTACAGAGGAGCAGCTACTCAACTCTCATCCATTTGTAAGATCTCAGTCCTTTTGGCCTAAGAAGTCTATGGGCTCCGGGATTGGAGCATCTCAATCTTCACAATGGATCCATGGGTCCTGGAGGTGGTAAGAGATGGTTATGCTCTAGAATTTATCCAAATTCCTCTGGACGCATTTATGGTCTTTCCCTGCAACTTTCTATTGAAGAGAGCAGCAGTGGAGACTATGTTAAGAAGGCTGATAGATCTGAAGACTGTAATTCCAGTTATCCCAGGACAAACAGGATGCTAGTCCTCACATATGGGTGACGTCACTGAACGGAGCCCAGGCGGGAAAGCTTTCTGTCAAAGTTTCTAGAAACTTTTGACTGGCCGTGTGAGGCCACTGAGCATGCCCAGCATGCTATGATATTCTCTGCCACAGGTGTCTCTCTTCAGTCTTCACTTTTCCGCGCTGCCATTCGCAGCGCGGACCGATAGCCCTACCGTTTGGGAATCTCTCTTTTGACTGAAAAGTCATTTATCAATATATTCTCTGTCACGGGAAAATCTCTACCTCGCCGGCTGGTGAGTACTGTCTTTCAAAAAAATTTTCGGCCGAAAATTTTTCTCACACACACACACAATCATTTCATCGACAGCCGTCGATCAAAAATGGTGACCGGTTTCAAGAAATGCCCGGTCTGCAACCGAAATATGTCTATCACTGATCCGCATTTGGAATGTGTACTGTGCCTCGGGGAACAACACGATGTCAGTACATGCACCAAATGTGCAGAGATGACGGTCAAGGGACGAAAAGCCAGGCAAGAGAAGATGGAGCACCTTTTTTCTCTTCAGCTAATCCCTTCTCCCTCAAAAGCACCGAGGTCGTCTCCGGCTGGAGCGACAAAAAGAGTTTTACTGAAAAAACCGCATCCAGATGGATCCGGTGATCGACCGTCCTCGCCATCGTCTGTGATCTCCACAAAGTTCTAAAACCAAACATCGCCATCGATCATCGTCCGCATCGGTGTCCCAGGATGAGTCGATGCCGAAGCGGCCTAAAAATCAAGATACGTCGGTGGTTGGGCCTTCGCCGTCACAGATACCTACGATGTCATCGATGGACATTGCGGCATCGCCACCGCATACACCATCGGTGTCTTCACTCATACCACAGCCAGAACTGTCTACACTTATTAGACAAGCTGTTTTACAAGCTCTACAGGAGCAACAAGTTCTGACAGGCCTGTCGATGCCGACCTCCGGGTCGATGCCGATACCCTCGATATCGATGCCGATACCTCCACCGTCTGTATCGATGCCAATGTTTTTTCCTGTAACATCGATGCCGGTGATAACACCGATGACAACAATATCTTTCCTTCCAAGATCCTCGATGGGTTTCATAACCACCACACCGAGGCTCCAAACACAATCTACATCAATGTTATCTCAAATTCCATTGATGATTCCATCGACAACATCCCTGCCACCACCTGATCAATCACTAGAAATACAAGATGAGGCATTTTACCGTCGCCTCCTACAAAGGTACCAGAATGTCATCGACAACTTACCACCTATCACTCCAAGAACAACATCTTCTGAAATTTTCATCAATGATCCTCAACCTGGACCTTCAGGGCTTCATGTCCCACAACTACCAGCAACTCAGACAACTTACAGGGAAGATTCAGAAGACTCCTGGGATGACTAACCCTCTCAATTTTCCTCTGAGGAGTTCATGTCCAATCCTTCTTCTCCTGACCGAAGAAAGAAGTCACCCCCAGAAGATCTTTCCTTCTCATCATTTATACAAACTATGTCTGATTCCATTCCATTTAAGTTGACTGCTGAGGAGGACACAAGAGCACAAACTCTTGAAGTATTACAGTTTGTGGATCCACCCAAACAGGTATTAGCAGTACCTGTACATGAAGTCTTACTAGATCTTCAGAAGAGAATCTGGGAACACCCAGCTTCTATCCCTGCAGTAAACAAAAGAGTGGAAACCACCTATATAGTTCAGCCAGCTCTAGGGTACCACAAACAACAATTGCCCCATCAGTCTGTTGTTGTGGAATCAGTGCAGAAAAAATCTAAACGTGTGCGCCCACATTCCTCCATCCCACCAGGCAGGGAGCACAGGTTCCAAGACACAATGGGTAAGAAGATCTACCAGAGTTCCATGCTGAGCACAAAAATCTCTGCATTTCAGCTCTATATAACTCAACACCAGAGAAATCTCTGGAAAGAGATGGAACAATTCATCACTTCCTTACCCACTCAGTTCCAAGAACCTGCTCAAGCAATCATATCAAAAGGTCTTGAGGCAGGAAAACACGAAGTAAGAGCAGTGTATGATAACTTCAAAACTGCTTCAAGAACAGCAGCAGCAGGAATCACTGCTCGTCGGTGGGCCTGGCTCAAGGCGTCTGATCTCAGGCTTGAGGTACAAGATAAGCTTGTTGACCTTCCCTGTCTTGGTGACAATCTCTTTGGAGATAAAATTCAAGAGGCTGTACAACAACTCAAAGATCACACTGAGACCCTTAAACAACTGTCTCAAACCCCTCAAGAACCTGCTAATCAACCTTCTTGTCGTCCTCCACGTAGGGATGTAAGATGGTCTTACTACAGGCCACGCAGGTATTACCAACAAACAACTAGGGGTAGATCTACCAGGCCAACCCAGCGATCTCAGGCCAGACAATCCAGACATGCCCGTCCACAACCTCCTGCACAGACAGGACCTGCAACAGGCTTTTGAGGACTCCACCAGAGAACAGATTCAACCTTGCAATCCCAAGCCAAATCTTCCAATGGGAGGCAGAATATCCCTTTTTCACACAAATTGGCAAACCATAACCTCAGATCAATGGGTTCTTTCCATAGTCGCCCGAGGTTACAAACTAAATTTCACTTCTATTCCTCCAGAATGTCCACCAACATACTACCAACAACAAAACTCTCAACTTCATCAATTACAAACAGAATTATCCACCCTTCTGAGATCCAAGGCCATTCAACCAGTGCCCCGGACACAGAAGGGCAGAGGATTCTACTCCAGATATTTCCTCATTCCAAAGAAAACCGGAGGCCTACGTCCTATCCTAGACCTCAGAAATCTCAACAAATTTCTAAAGAGAGAAAAATTCAGAATGGTTTCTTTAGGCACCATGCTTCCACTTCTTCAAGCAAAGGATTGGCTTTGTTCTCTGGATCTTCAAGATGCTTATGCTCACATTCCAATATACCCTCCTCATCGCAAGTACCTGCGCTTCACAGTAGGCCATCAATAATTCCAATACAGAGTTCTACCATTTGGACTGGCGTCTGCTCCCAGAGTCTTCACCAAATGTCTAGCAGTCATAGCAGGACACTTGCACAAGGAAGGTGTCCATGTTTTTCCATATCTAGACGACTGGCTCATAAAGAGTCCATCTCAAAAAGGAGCAATAACTTCTCTCAATCGGACAATTGCTCTAGTTCACTCCA
Source organism: Rhinatrema bivittatum (assembly GCF_901001135.1). Classification (NCBI taxonomy): domain Eukaryota; kingdom Metazoa; phylum Chordata; class Amphibia; order Gymnophiona; family Rhinatrematidae; genus Rhinatrema; species Rhinatrema bivittatum. Next base: position 62,366,996 of record NC_042615.1, on the reverse strand, counting down.
TGGGGTTTCTCATCAGTTATCAAAAATCCCATCTCACTCCAACTCATCTACTTCAATTCATAGGAGCGGACTTGAACACAAATCTAGCAAAGGCCGTTCTACCTATAGAACGGGCAGAGGCCCTCATTCTACTCGCAAAGTCCATTTCCTTAGGGACACAAACCACAGCTCATCAGTTTCTGATACTGCTAGGTCACATGGCCTCCACAGTTCATGTTACTCCTATGGCAAGGCTAGCCATGCGAGTTACCCAATGGACTTTAAGGTCACAATGGCTCCAAGCCATTCAACCACTCCACTATCCAATTCAAGTGACCAACCAATTAAAATCATCTCTACTTTGGTGGACAACAAGGACAGCCTATGCAAAGGCCTACCTTTCCAACAACCAGTCCCAGAGATTACTTTAACTACAGATGCATCCACCTTAGGATGGGGAGCTCATGTAGACAATCTCCGCACTCAAGGGACTTAGACAAAACTCGAAGCAACATTTCAAATCAATTTTCTGGAACTTCGAGCTATACGTTATGCACTGCATGTGTTCCAGGACTGCCTTTCACACAAGACTGTTCTCATCCAAACAGACAACACAGTTGCCATGTGGTACATCAACAAATAAGGAGGTACGGGCTCGTATCTCCTTTGTCAAGAAGCAGCACAGATTTGGGGCTGGGCCCTGAATCACTCAATGTTCCTACGAGCCACTTATCTGGCAGGCATACACAATATAGTGGCGGATCGACTCAGTCGTCAATTCCAACCACACGAATGGTCCCTGGATCCTGCAGTAGCAACCAGGATATTTCAACGTTGGGGTCAACCAACAATAGACCTCTTTGCGTCACATCTGAATCACAAAGTGGACAAGTTCTGTTCTCTACACAAACAGAACAATCAGCCAGCCAAGGACGCCTTTGCTCGCCCTTGGAACTCAGGCCTACTATACACGTATCCTCCAATACCGCTCATAACCAAAACTCTAGTGAAGCTGCAACAAGACAAAGGGACCATGATACTCATAGCCCCGTATTGGCCTCGACAAGTATGGTTTCCCACACTGCTAGACCTCTCAGTCAGGGATCCAATTCGTCTGGGAGTAGCTCCCACTCTCATAACTCAGGATCAGGGCCGGTTGCGCCATCCCAACCTTCAGTCCCTATCCCTGACAACATGGATGTAGAAAGCTTGATCTTACAACCACTCAATCTTTCATCCCATATATCTCAAGTGCTTATAGCTTCACGTAAACCTTCTACATGAAAAAACTATTCTTCTAAATGGAAGAGATTCACTTTGTGGTGCTCAGCAAAAGATATAAATCCTTTCACTTGCCCCACAACTTCTCTACTGGACTATTTATACCATCTTTCAGATTCTGGTCTCCAGACTTCATCTGTAAGAGTTCATTTAAGTGCAATCTCTGCTTACCATGACAAGATAGGAGATGCACCTATATCCACACATCCTCTCGTAAGTAGATGTATGAGAGGTCTAACTCACCTTAAACCACCAATTCGAAAACCCGTCCCAAGCTGGGACCTGAATTTGGTACTAACAAGACTCATGCGCTCTCCTTTTGAACCCATCGACTCTTGTAATCTTAAATTTCTCACATGGAAGACTATCTTCCTCATAGCCATTACTTCAGCTAGAAGAGTTAGTGAGTTACAAGCACTTGTTACATACGAACCTTATACAAAGTTCCTACATGACAGAGTGGTTCTCCGTACCCATCCAAAATTCCTTCCCAAGGTGGATACGGAATTCCACTTGAACCAATCAATAAATTTACCCACATTCTTTCCAAGGCCTCATGCCCATCCAGGGGAAACAGCCTTACACACCCTGGACTGTAAGCGTACACTCGCTTTCTACTTAAACCGTACTTCAGTCCATAGGAAATCCACTCAGCTTTTTGTTTCTTATGATCCAAACAAACTGGGTAAAGCAATGGGTAAACATACCCTATACAATTGGATAGCAGATTGTATAGAGTTCTGCTATGAACAAGCAGGCCTTCCTCTTCAAGGGCGAGTAAAGGCTCATTCAATAAGAGCAATGTCAACATCAGTAGCACATTTTTGTTCAGTGCCAATCTTAGACATATGCAAAGCAGCAACCTGGAGTTCTCTTCACACTTTTGCAGCTCACTACTGCTTGGACAAAGAAGGAAGACAATCTGTCTTAAAGAACTTGTTTCCAGTTTAATCCCAACTCCTTCTACATCCAATGTTCTGTGATCTTCGGCTGACTCATTCAACAACAATACTTCATTGTTGCCTCAATATAACATGACTCAGCCTCTAGCTCACTATTCACCCATATGTGAGGACTAGCATCCTGCTTGTCCTGGGATAAAGCAAAATTGCTTACCTTGTAATAGGTGTTATCCCAGGACAGCAGGATGTAGTCCTCACAGAACCCACCCGCCACCCCGCGGAGTTGGGCCTCAGACCTTTATTATTTTATTTTTGCAAACGCTTTATGCTATATACCAGACTGAAGAGAGACACCTGTGGCAGAGAATATCATAGCATGCTGGGCATGCTCAGTGGCCTCTCACGGCCAGTCAAAAGTTTCTAGAAACTTTGACAGAAAGCTTTCCCGCCTGGGCTCCTTTCAGTGACGTCACCCATATGTGAGGACTACATCCTGCTGTCCTGGGATAACACCTATTACAAGGTAAGCAATTTTGCTTTCCCAGATCGCAAGAAAATTTGAGCAGTATTCCATTAATTTTGTCGTTCCCAAGAAGGAAGAGGGGTCCTTTTGACCCATCATTTTTGAGTGACACATTTCATGATGTAAATTCTGCACTCCGTAATTATAGCAGTACAAAAAGGGGAATTTCTCATGTCTCTCGATTTGACGGAGGCCTATTTGCGTGTTCCCATTTGACAGGAGCATCAACATTTCCTACATTTTGCCACTCCTGGGACATCATCACTTTCAGACCCTGCCCTTTGGGCTTGCTGCTGCCTCAGAACCTTCTCCAAAGTCATGGTGGTGGTAGCGGTGTCTGTGCGCAAGGAAGGCATTCTGGTTCATCCATATCTGGACGACTGATTCAGGCCAAGAGTGTGGAAGAGAGTCATTTGGCATCTCGCATGGTGATTTCTTGCTTCAGGAACTAGGCTGGGTAGTAAACTTAGCCAAGAGCAGTTTATGACCATCTCAGATCTTAGAATGCCTCAGCGTGTGATTCAATAGGGACAAGGGCAGAGTGTTTCTGCTGAAGAGTCACATTCAGAAATTAGTTGCTCAAGTACAGGTCTTGAGATGGACTATTTGCTTGACGGTGTAGTCTTATCTGCAGATGCTTGGATCTATGTTGGCCATGATGGAAATAATTCCCTGGGTAAGGGCGCACATGAGGCCTTTCAATGTGTGGTGTTCTCCTGGTGGAACCCACAGTCGTAGGAGTACACAGTGAGACTCCACTTGCCATTGGAAGTGAGCATTCAGCTGCAGGGGTGGTTACAAGCAGATCATCTCAGGAAGGGGGGGGGGTACCCTTGGAGACACTGGTCTGATTGGTGCTCATGAAAAATGCGAGCCGCCTGTATTGGGAGGGCTCACTGTCAAGAGTTGATGGTGCAAGGTTGGTGGAATGCCGAGGAGTGGCAGTGGACCATCAGTCATTTGGAAGTGTTTGCGGTTCAACTGTCATGCTTGTGGTTTGCTGAGTGGTTGGAACCTTGAGCAGTAAGGTTAATGTTGAACAATGCCATGATGGTGGCCTACATCAAACATCAGGGCAGAAGCCAACAGGTGTCAGTGGAGGTAGATGCACTTATGGTGTGGGCGAAGCAACATCTTCAGGATATATCCTCCTAGCATGTTGTTGGGAAGGATAATGTACAAGCCAATTTCTTCTGCAGACAGGTCTTGGACCCAGGAGAGTGGGAGCTGGCGAACAAGGCCTTTCAACTCATAGTGGAAAGTCGGGGTCGGCTATGCCTGGATTTGATGGTAATTTCCAACAACGCAAAATTCTTCAGTCACAGAAGAGATCTGAGAGTTTTGGGAATGGATTCTGTCTTCCAGGTGAACCTGCAGAGTGGGCTATTAAATGCCTTTCCACCTTGGCCAATGATCAGCAGGGTGATTCGCAGCATTGCGGGTCAGACCGAGACAATATTTCTGGTGGCTCCAAATTGACCGTGGTATGCTGATCCTCAGTGGCTACTGGTGGACAGTCCTCCCAGACTGCCACTCAGGAAGGATCTCTTGCATCAGGGGCCAATACTGCACAATGATTCAGGTCAGGTTTGTCTTACTGTTTGGTCTTGAGAGGGCTAGGTTGTTGAGATGTGGTTATTCCTCGGCAGTGATTTCCAGTTTGCTTCGGGCAAGGAAGTTTTCTACATCTCTAGTTTATATTAGGGTTTGGAGAGTGTTCGTGAGCCGGTGTGGCGTGTGAGGTTCTCAGCCTCTTAAAGTTAAAATTCCGCTGATATTGGAATTTTAGGAAGGTTTGGTTAAAGACTTGCCCTTAAACACTCTGAAGATGAAGGGAGTCAAGCATGTTCGTTCTGTCTTATGTCTACCTCTGCCTCTTTGGGACCTTAATTTCGTATTATGTTTTTTGGTGGGTCCTACATTTCGGCTGCTGCATGCTCTCTCTTTGTGGCTGCTTACTTTGAAAATGTTTTTTCTGTTGACGATCTGTTTGGCAAGGCGAATTTCTGAGCTACAGGCTCTTTCTTGCCGTGAGCCATTTCTGCGAATGACTTCGGGAGTGGTACAGTCTAGGATTATACCTTCCTTTTCACCGATACTGGTTTTGGAGTTTCATTTGAATCAGTCTATTTCTCTGCCCACTCTGGTCAGAGATAGAGATGAGCGAGATTATCGTTTGTTGCATGCCTTGGATGTCAAACAGCATCTGGTGTGGTACTTAAAGGTTACTTGCTCCTTGAGGAAAACTGATAATCTGTTTGTGCTCCATCGTAGAAGTAAATTGGGATTGGGCGACAATAGCCTGTTGAGTGAAGGAAGTTGTCATGGCTGCTGCTCTGTGGATGAATCATTACCTAGACAGGTCAAGGTACATTCCACTAGAGCTCAGGCGGTCTCGTGGACGGAGATTATCTCCTGTCTAGATTTGCAGGGCAATGATGTGGTCATCCTTACATACCTTCTCTAGGCATTACTGCTTGGATGTTAAGGCTCAAGAGGATTCGACTTTCGCACATAAAGTGTTAATTGAACTGCAGGCAGCTGTATCAGGAGTGGCTTTGGTACATCCCACTAATGTGGATTGGCTTGCCCGAGTACAGAGGAATGAGAAATTACTACTTACCTGATAATTTCCTTTCCTGTAAGGAAGGCAGGCCAATCCACAACCCACCCTGGGCTGCCTACTTGCTTTTAATGCGTCCCTTATATGTGAATGAAGTAGATTGTTATTTCTTTTGATTAATTTGAAGGACTGGTAAGTAAAAGAATGAGCTCCTAAGATGGTAACTTTTTTTTGCTGAGCTCAGTGTTTCCCAGTTGCTTGGAAACCTGAGTGATTTATGGTTGATAGTCATGTTCAAGTATAATCAGTTTGTCTATAGTTTGGCTTTTCTAGAGATACTGGCAGGCTGATGGGGCAGGACTATATGTCAGTGACATCAGCAAATCAGTTTTACTCCATCTCCATCTGCTGGAGTGCTTAATCCACTGATGGCGATTGGCCTGCCTTCCTTAAAGGAAAGGAAATTAATCAGGTTAGTAGTAATTTCTCCTTCATTTTTTGGGGAGATTCATAGGTGATCCCAAAACTAAATGGAATGGAATCCTCAACATGCACATTTCACAAAACACTTCCTCAGGTGCACTCTTGTTTTTAAGGGTTTTGCAATGTAGTAATTGTGCTGCACAGTATTATATTATGCCCCAGTGCTTTACATTTTATTCCAGTTATCTTCCTTTCTTTTGAACTCATTGCCAGGTGAAATTATTGACTGGGTTGCATTGGACCGTGAGCAGCAAACTCACTACCAGCTGACTGTACTAGTAACTGACAACGGTATACTACGGCGCAATGCTACAGCCAGTGTTTATATCTTGGTCTCCGACTTGAATGATAACCCACCCTATTTCCCGCAAGTTCCCTTTGAAAACGAACTGAACATAAAGGTTTGTGTAGCCCAATTTTATAGTGATCCAAATGTAATTATGTATGCATTTGAGTCAAACTAAACTTGTGGAGAAGTGTTCTAGGACTTTTGCCTGTTCCTTAAGTTTCCCAGCACTTTGTTCAAATATTTGTTGTTGAGATTTTAATTTTCCAGAAATTGCAGGAAATAAAAAAAACTGACTTGTAGAGATTATCAACTGATTTTTAGCAAGCCTTAAATCTGACTCATATTTAATTTGAGCACCATCTTGTGGTGAAAAAAAGAAGACATAAAATTGAATTACATGCTGTACTTGCTGGGAATCTGTGTGATGCCTCTAGTCTTGTTCAGAAGCTGTGTTCCATGTATTGTACCTGGAAATGTTGAACAGAAATTCATATATGACAGGAGGGATATCCTAGTAGTTAAACTAATGGGCTGGTACCCAGGAGACTATGGTTCAAATTCTGATTCTGCCACTAACACTGATTGTGACCTTGAGCAAATCACATTAGCTCTTATTACCTTAGGTATTCATTTAGATTAGAAACATTTTGGTGCAGGGACACACATCTATATGAAATTTGTTGTATAGTGTCCTGGATTAAGGGTTTTTATACTAATGCATGTCAACTGCTGGTTTTAATGCAGCCAGTACATTGGGCTTTTATGCCTGGTGTACTAAAATGATCTACATTGCATTATGGCAACATTAAAGAGAACACAACTATGGTAATGGTGCTATGTTTGGCAGCCCAGATTTTAGCAGTGTTAACTGGCCAAAGTGAAGGGGCCAGTTAATATAGAGAACACCATTCTCTCCCTGGGTCTACTGGGTATGCTGCAGAAGCAGCACCTCTCTGGGTGAGGGAGTCCTAGTAAGTGTGTCTTTTATGTGATTTGGTAAATTGAGGGAAGTAGGATTATTAGTAATATATTGGGATTTCTTCCACTCATCCTCAAAAGAATTTTCGGCTGAACGCAGAATTTGTTTGGAAGTACAAAAGAGGAGCACCTGGTAGCTGATCTATAGCCATGATACAGGAATCCAGGAGGAGCCCTAGTGCATAGCTCCCAGCCACAGAACTATTGTTGCAGTGGCCAGACTAGGAACAGTGGGAGGGAGGGTCTATTAAAATAGGGAGAAAAAAATCCCAGGATATTTGTAATTAAAGGCTCATTATACCAGAATCCCAGCACTGACCTGAAAGAGAGAGGAAAAAAAAGGATGAACTACTGAGACAAAATAAGATCAGATATCAGAGTCCCTCTTCTCCCCCTGAAAATGCAGAGGGGTGTCTAGGTCCCTCTGGTCTCCTCTCTTCCCCCAACCTCTAAAATTCAAAGTGGACGCCCAGATCCCACTCACTGGCAGAAGAAAGCCCATTTCTCTATGAGTAAGCAAGTATAACCCCTTTTTGGAAGATAGCTGTTCTAGGGCACACAACTAATTTATTTCTTCTGGGGCTGCTCCGACTAACCATTTCATCTCATGCTGACTCTTAATCCTGGGGGGGGGGAAATCATCACTTATGGCCCAGATGATGAGAAAAGGTTGCCAGTGTGTGTGTAGTCATCTATTGCTTCCTATGTGGTGAGAGGGCCAGGGCTGGTGTTAAAATAAGGTTTAATGATTAATACTCATAAATTAAAGTCCATCATCCAGAAGTGTGAATTTACATTTGACTGTTGGTACAGGTATTATTTTGGGTAGGTAGATGTCCTTTTACCAGACCTTTGGGTAGAGCCCATGGTAATCTTAAATTACAAACTCTCCCAGCGGATGTGTCCCCAACATTACTGAAAAATCCTACCTTTGATCATCTTCTCCTCGGACACCCAGCCCATCCTGGTCCTTTGAGGGCAGAGAACCGGATGAGGTTTCCTGCTTTTATTTTTCCTTCTTTCATGATTTTTATCCTTATTATCTGATCTTTCTTGGGAACTTCTCTTGGGGAAAAGTTAGTGGGATCAGGCAAGATCTCCACTCTGAAATCTCAGTGGGGAAGGGGGATCCAAAACCTCCCCACTCTTCTTAAGTCCAAAAAATACCTTAAAGCTTAAACTGGATATCTCTTCTGCATTCACTCTCTCTCACAGCAGGATCCATCACTAGTGCTTGCCCAACTAGGGTTTTAGAGTAGGCTCACATCTTTGGAAACCCTGGTGAGACCCCTTCTGCCTTTGAAGGGTATCAGGCTTAAAAGTCTGTCTCTCTGTTAATGATAAGAAAGGCCTTAAGGCAGGGAGTGCATTGGGAGGTATCACTTCTAAAATAAACTCCTTTGATTGAAGTTGGTAGGCCCTGCCAGAGTGTAGAAAAAATACATCCTTAATCCTTGACTGCTTCTCAAACTGATCCCCACAGTGTATTAACATGGTTGGGCTAAATAGGCTTCAGACATCCAATCCGGATTCTCCAGGTACGAGTGACTGAGGGGTATGGATGACTTTTTATAAAGTGTGTTCTAAGAGGTGATCTATATAGGGACAGTGACATCTGGTGGCCAGACTGGGAAGGTCTGCCACCAAGATAATATTAGTCACTTAAGTGGGTGATAATATACAACAGCACCAAGACAGAAAAGCTCTCTCAGAGCTTTGAAAAATCAAGAAGGGCCTTCCTGTGCATCCACAGTCATCTTTTTTTTTCTTCTGCTCATGCAAATGAACATGTTTTTGCACTTTTTTCCTTAGCCATGCATCTAATTTTTCCTTCATTTTTGTTAGTGATTTTGTGGCACAATGGAGTTTGTTTAAATAAAAGAATACCTTCTAAAGAGAAAAAACAATCCAAGGAAATTTCTTTTCTTGCAAGAGCAATAAACAGTGCTTTTATTAACAAGGTCAAATGTAGCTGAAGCAGCCAGCAACTCAACTCTTACAGAAACAGGAAGCAAGTAAGTATACATGCAAAAGCAGTATGGAAGCCCTAGTAGTTCAAAACAGTTCAATACTAGCTAACACTATACAGTCCAGTACAGTGACATGAAATATATTGCCAATAGGTTTTTCCCTTGTTAATATTTTCTTTCCTTAGCAGGTCTCCAAAAATGAAAATTACATAGTTATGTTTTTCTCTATTTTTCTTTAAAATTAACTCCAACCTAGTATCGGTTCTCTTCAATATGTCTGAGGAGAAGCTAGATTTTCCTCATCATCCAGCCAGATGAGTCTAGACACATGGATTATGGTCCCCACACAGCATATGTAGACAGAAACTAATAGGTTTATTGAGTTCACCCTTGCCAGTGTTCTCTGTCTCCAGCACACGGTAGGCAAGCATCCTGATTAGGCTGGGTGAAGATGAATTGGATTGGAAATGGCTGTGGAGCTCCCTCACTCGTTTGAGCATAGCTAGTGGATTGGGGGTTTCAGTTCTGGAACAGAATTCTTCCCTGCTATGATCAGTAGAATTGCCTCTCCCCACTTCATCTCTCCTTTTCTGCTGTCTCCCCCCCTTCTCCTAAAAAAAAAAAAAAAAGGAATTTAAGGTTTTCCTCCTTCTCTTATTTGCTCCCTTTCTCCTGTTCTGTGCCTTGCTGCTTTGCTCTGGTTATTATATATATATATATATATATATATATATATATATATATATAAATATATAAAAGAGAGAGAGACACACAACAAAGACAGCTGTGTGATCTGTTTGGTGAGTTTATATTTTTTTAATCTCAGGTGGCAATGTTCTGGACACTGAGTTACGATAGGAGAAAGGGGGCAATAGTAGCTCTTCTGGAGTATGGGAAATGAATAGTGTTTTGCAGTACATTTGGGACTCATAGACAAATGATAGGAGGTGGAAGCTTCTGCAGGACCTATGGGGATGAGATGGAGAGATTGTAACACACAAAACCAATTGCCCTGGGGAAAGGGGAAGCTCACATTGGCAGGTTCATCTGAGCAGGCCATTCCCTCTATCATTGTTCCTGCCAAGGCAGGAATGGTGGCCTATTGGAACCATGGAAAAGAGGAGGCATGGAGCTGAGGCCTCCTATACTGATTCCTGTGGTCTTTGAGGTCTCAGTGACGTCTTTTGCGGCTTCTCTGTGTGGGACTCTTAAAGAGCAGCTCTTTCTCCTTCTTGTGCAGATGCAGTTCCTCCCACCTCCTGGTTCCCTATTTCTACAAATTTTTTTTTTTTTTTTATATTTAATGTTTTATTGAATTATAACATTTTTTCACAAATGAAATAATCAAGAAAAGTAAAGAAATAAAATTTCTACAAAATTTTTAAAATGTTTGCACCAGTCTTTCTGTATGAGACAGCGGACAACTCTGGGAGTCTCCTCCATGGGGCCTCCCTCCCCAGCGAACTCCTAGTGGGAGTGAGGAGACAGAGGAGGATTGGGAAGAAGGTGAAGTCCTTCAGATCAGATGACTCATCTTTGAAACTTAAAGAATTAAGAGAGAGTTGCAGTGAGGAAGGATATTTCTCTGGAAAAGATGTGATTTCTGTATGATTCATCTCTTTCTCAAAGAAGAATTTTGTTCCCTAATTTGCAGACTCTGAACATTTCAGAGGAAAAAGGTGATGAGGCTACCAGCCTATCATGGCAAGCTTACAGGAGTCTTCTAAAGAGTTCTTATTGCATAGGTCAATCAAAGATTCCCTGGAAGCCAGTTTTAAAAGAGATATGGACATAGCAAAGCTGTATCCTCTCCTTGCTCAGGATAGGCAAAAACTGAAATCTCCTAAAGCAGACACACAGTTTGTACTGCCACTAGAAGGACCAATATCTCTGTAGAAGGGTGCACTTCCCTTAAGGATGCACAAAATAGAAAGATAGAGGATGCACTTAAACAGGCATTTGAGACTTGTAACTTGGCACTGTAGGCCACAATGTGCAGGGGCATTGTAACAAAGGCAGGATTACATTTGTCTCAGTATATACAGGAAAGTTCCTGGGAATTCAGTGGACAGTTCTTGGTTAAAGTAGCTCAGATGGAGTTGGGGGCAGCCTTTTTAGCTGACTCCTCTCATGACGTGTTCTGGGATTTGGCTAGGAGTATGGCTTCCATTTTAGTGGCCTATCATTTGCTTTGGCTATGAAATCGATCAGCGGACTCAATTTCCAAGACTAGATTGACCAAACTTCCCTTCAAAGGTTGGTAAAACATTGGGAGAATAAAAGATCCCCAGATTGCGAGAGGACAAGCCTAAAGAAGTATTGCAGCCAGCTCCTGCTAAGAGTTGTTTTAGGGATTTAAAGAGTGCTAAGCTGAGAAGGGTGTCAGGTGGCAAGCAGTCTAGAACTTTTAGTAGATTCCAATTCTTTCAGAACTCGAAGAGAGGAAGAAAGGGCAGTTCTCACAGGACAAGCAGGATGGTAGTCCTCACATATGGGTGACATCATCAGGATGGAGCCCAATCATGGAAAACTTCTATAAAAGTTTCTACAAGTTTGACTGGCCCCTCCTGGGCATGCCCAGCATGGCACCAACCCTGCAGCCAGCAGGGGTCCCCCTTCAGTATTCTTTTTTCCACGCAGCAGTAGCCTCACGGTTTAGGAGCTCTGAAGAGATTCCTGACAGGAATTTTCCTTACGGAATTAATTAAACTTAAATTGCCCCACAGGGGTCCCTCCTCTAACTTTTCTCAGGCCGCGGTACTCCGGTAAGTTTTTTGACCGTCTTCCGTCGATTACTGTCGAGTTTGGCCCTCGCGGCCTACTGGCCGTCAACCTTACAGCAGCTCGATTTTTTCTGTGGCCATGGCGTCGGGGTTCCGTCGGTGCCCGGACTGTACTCACACCATGTCTATCACAGACCTCCATGGAGTCTGTGTAATGTGTTTAGGCCGTGAGCATGACGTCCTGACTTGCACCAAATGTGCCCTCATGACACCAAAAGGTCACAAAGCCAGAATGGAGAAGATGGAACTCCTCTTTCGTGCTCAGACCCCGACGCCGTCCATCACATCGACATCATCAGAACCGGCACCATCGACGTCGCGCCAGCATCGTCCACCATCGACGTCTTCACGGCCATCGATGCCCGCTACTCCCCCTCAGGATCGAGGGGATCGCAGGGAGAAACATCGCCATCGACATCGTAGGACTTGGACTGTCAAGGGAGCGAAATCATCGACCTCCCCACCCTCCGAGCCACCGTCGAAGAAGCCCTGTCCAGGAAAGGCACCGACCATTCCTGTGACCGGGTCACCGAAGCCACCCTCACACGATCGGGGTTTGGGAGTCGCGATTCCACCTGTAAAGGTGGTCCCTCCGACTGTGCCTCTGCCTCCCTCTTCTGTTCCGGAGCCGGGGCTGCTTGCTCCAGGTCTCCGAGTAGAACTGGATCGGCTGGTTCAGGAGGCCATCAACAAGGCGATACAACGGCTCCAGGTTCCTCCGGCACCGGCACCGAGAGTGGAACCGGTCACCGACTCGATTGCAGCAGTGCTGGCACCGCTGCTATCCCAGATGGAGGCGCTCATGTCCGCCCTTCCACCGGTGGTTCCTGGGTCTCCGATGGCTCTGGTGCCCTCCCCATTGACAACTTCATCGGGAGGAGAAACACCGTTCCGCATCCCTCCATCGGGAGTTCTGCCTCAGCCATCGATGCCAATTCGTCCCTTGCCACCAATTCATCCATCGGTGCTGATACGTCCATCGGTGCCATCGATGCCGGCACCGATGCCTTCTGCGCCATCTTCGGTGCCCCCGGTGATTCCTCCGATTTTCTCGGAGCCTCGACCGGGGCCTTCAGGTATCCAACCCCTTTCTCGTCCTACAGGTCAGTCTGCTGATCCTTATGACACCTGGGGTGATGATACTTCCACAGACACCGATGACTTACCTTCACCTCCTTCTCCTACTGAAAGTAGAAAGCGTTCTCCTCCAGAGGACCTTTCTTTCATTAATTTTGTGAAGGAAATGTCTGAGTTGGTCCTTTTTCAACTTCAGACGGAGCAGGATGATAGGCACCAGATGATGGAGTTGCTCCAATTCCTGGATGCCCCGAAAGTGATCACTTCTATTCCCATTCATCAAGTTCTTCTTGACCTCCTCAAAAAGAACTGGGAGAACCCTGGATCCATTGCTCCAGTACACAGAAAGGCTGACACTACCTATTTAGTGCAGTCAGCCCCTGGCTTTCAAAAATCTCAGCTCGACCATCACTCAGCTGTGGTAGAGTCAGCTCAAAAGAAGGCAAAAAGGTCGAAGCCTCACTCATCTACCCCACCTGTTAAGGAACAGAAGTTCGTAGACAATATTAGTCGACGAGTGTTCCAAGGGACCATGCTCATCTCCCGAATTGCGGCTTACCAACTTTATATGACCCAATATAATAGGGTCATCTTCAAGCAGATACCGGACTTCTCTGAAACCCTGCCTGACCAGCTTCAAACCCTTGTAAACAAGGGTTTTGAGGCAGGAAAACATGAGATTAGGACATCTTATGATATCTTCGACACCTCTACTAAAGTGTCTGCAGCTGCTATTTTGGCAAGACGATGGGCCTGGCTCAAATCTTCTGACCTTCGCCCAGAAGTTCAAGACCGGCTATCTGACCTACCATGTGTAGGAGACAATCTGTTCGGTGAACAGATCCAGCGAATGGTGGCTGAATTAAAGGACCATCATGAGACCCTTAAACAGCTTTCATCAATACCTTCTGACTTCTCCTTAAGACAGCCCTTCAGGAAGGACTCTAAGAAGTCGTTCTACTGTCCGAGGAAGGCCTATCCTCCACCAGCAAGGTCCCGAACTACGAGACCTTATCAAAAGCCTCAGCCTCGCCGAGCCCGAAAGCAAAAATCACAAGCAGCTCCCCAGCCAGGGCCTGCTTCAGGTTTTTGACTTCCACTTGGAGAGCAGCAGCCTTATTCCTCTGCCAAGCATACCAGTAGGAGGTCAATTATGCCACTTTCACAGCATGTGGCAATCAATCACAACCGACCAATGGGTGCTAGCAATCATTGCTCAGGGTTACCACCTGAACTTTCTTGCTCTGCCACCAGACTCACCACCTCTGCGAAACGTGGGAGACATCCGACCACTCTATCCTTCTGGATCAAGAGGTTTCCCTACTTCTCCAGTTAAAAGCAATAGAACCAGTCCCACTCTTGCAGCAAGGCCTAGGGTTCTATTTCCGGTACTTTCTGATCCCCCAAAAAATCCGGGGGAGTTCGTCCAATTCTGGACCTACGTGCTCTCAACAAGTACCTCCAGCGGGAAAAGTTCAAGATGGGTAACCTTGGGGTCACTTCTACCTCTTCTACAAAGAGGAGACTGGCTCTGCTCGCTGGACCTCCAGGACGCATACACACACATTGCGATAACTCCTACTCATCGCAAATACCTCAGGTTTTTAGTAGGCCCCACGCACTATCAATACCGAGTTCTTCCGTTCAGCCTAGCGTCTGCACCACAAGTCTTCACCAAATGCCGCGTGGTTGTCGCAGCTTTCCTCAGGAAACAAGGTGTTCACGTCTACCCCTATCTGGAGGACTGGTTAATCAGAGCTCCAACCCAGCAAGCCGCTTGGTCGTCCCTCAATTTCACTCTACTCACTCTAATTTCGCTAGGATTTCTCGTCAATTACAGAAAATCCTATTTAATCCCATCTCAAACCTTGTCGTTCATTGGGGCAGACTTGGACACCTTGCAGGCAAAAGCCTTTCTACCTCAACAATGAACGCTAACATGCGTGTCTCTCAGTCACCAGTTGCAGTCTCAACATTCAGCAACGGCTCGCCAATTCCTCGTCCTTCTCGGACACATGGCGTCCTCAGTCCATGTCACACCAGTGGCCCGCTTGGCCATGAGACTCATGCATTGGACTCTGAGGTCACAATGGATTCAAGCTGTTGAACCTCTGTCGACCATTGTCCACATCACCGACTCACTCCGTCTGTCTCTCGCCTGGTGGAAAGATCAGAACAATCTTTTCCAGGGACTGCCCTTTCAAGTGCCAGATCCTCAACTCATTCTCACCACCGACGCTTCCAACCTCGGGTGGGGAGCCCACGTGGACAATCTACAGACACAAGGGTCTTGGTCTCCAGGGGAAGCCAAACATGAAATAAACTTCCTAGAACTTCGAGCAATGCGATATGCTCTCAGGGCTTTTCAGGAACGCCTATCAAATCAGGTCATCCTGATTCAGACGGACAACTAGGTGGCCATGTGGTACATCAACAAGCAGGGAGGCACAGGCTCCTTCCTTCTGTGTCAGGAAGCTGCGCAGATTTGGGCGGAAGCGCTCTCCCACTCGATGTACCTCAGGGCCACCTACTTGCCGGGAGTGGACAATGTCTTGGCAGACAAACTGAGTCGTGTCTTCCAACCAAACGCATGGTCTCTCAACCCCTCGATAGCGACCTCAATCTTCCGACAATGGGGATACCCCCAGACAGACCTTTTTGTCGACTTTGTGGTTCTGAGGGGATGCAATTTCTGCTCCCTCATTCGGGGCGAGCGCTCTCCGCCCAGAGATGCATTCTCCCTATCGTGGGCAACCGGTCTGCTCTATGCATTCCCTCCACTTCCTCTTCTCTCGAAGACTCTCGTGAAGCTACATCAGGACAAGGGAACCATGATCCTGATAGCACCCCACTGGCCATGCCAAGTGTGGTTTCCCATACTTCAGGATCTCTCCATCCGCAGGCACATTCCCTTGGGAACGGACCCACATCTGATCACTCAAAACAACGCCTATGCCATTCCAATCTTCAGGCCTTGTCTCTGACGGCATGGATGTTGAAAGGTTAATCCTTCAACCACTTAACCTTTCAGATTCGGTTTCTCGCATCCTGATTGCTTCATGGAAGCCTTCCACAAGAAAATCTTATTCCTATAAATGGAAAAGGTACACATCATGGTGCACCTCGCAGTCCCTTGATCCCTTTTCCTGTTCAATCCCAAGGTTTTTGGACTATCTCTGGCATTTGTTGGAATCAGGTCTAAAGACCTCTTCCATCAGAATGCATGTCAGTGCGGTAGCCGCCTTCCATAAAGGTGTTGGGGATGTTCCTATATCAGTACAACCCCTCGTAACACGCTTTTTGAAGGGCTTGCTCCATATCAAGCCACCTTTACGTCCTCCGGCCCCTTCTTGGGACCTTAATCTGGTTCTCGGTCGGCTCATGAAACCACCATTCGAGCCTCTTCACTCCTGTGACCTAAAATATCTCAGATGGAAAATGTGATTTTCCTTTTGGCTATCACTTCAGCTTGCAGGGTTCTTGGAGGAGAAGTCCATTATCTGCTATTAAGTTCACTTAGAGAATAGCCACTGCCATTAGCAATGGTAACATGGAATAGACTTAGTTTTTGGGTAATTGCCAGGTTCTTATGGCCTGGATTGGCCACTGTTGGAAACAGGATGCTGGGCTTGATGGACCCTTGGTCTGACCCAGTATGGCATTTTCTTATGTTCTTATGTTCTAGGGTTAGTGAGTTACAGGCCCTAGTTACCTATCCACCTTACACTAAACTCCTGCAGGACCGGGCGGTACTCCGCACTCACCCTAAGTTTTTACCTAAGGTAGTTTCGGAGTTTCACATTAATCAATCCATCATACTACCTACCTTCTTTCCCAGGCCCCATTCCAATCCAGGGGAACAGGCTCTGCATACCCTTGACTGTAAATGGGCTCTAGTGTTCTACCTCGACCGTACAGCTGCCCACAGGAAGAGCACTCGGTTGTTCGTCTCTTTCCACCCCAACAAATTAGGGCAACCTGTGGGTAAGCAGACTTCTCTCCTCCTGGTTGGCGGACTGCATATCTTTTTGCTATTAGCAAGCAGGCATTCCTTTTCAAGACCGTGTTAAAGCACACTCTGTGAGGCCCAGGGCGACTTCAGTAGCACACCTACGATCGGTGCCGCTTCCTAACATTTGCAGGGCTGCCACCTGGAGTTCTCTCCATACTTTCGCAGCTCACTATTGCTTGGACAAAGCTGGAAGACAAGATTCCCTCTTCGGCCAGTCTGTCCTGTGTAACTTATTTCCAACTTGACGTACCTACTCCCTTCCGCCTGCCCGGTGGGATTAAGGATGCACTCTACCAAATTCCACTCCAGTTGTTGTGCCTGTTGCACGCCGTTGGGTACCTTTGGTGCATGTTTGGACATCCTCAGTTCGGTAGTCACCCATATGTGAGGACTACCATCCTGCTTGTCCTGTGAGAAAGCAAATGTTGCTTACCTGTAATAGGTGTTCTCACAGGCCAGCAGTATATTAGTCCTCATGAAACCCGCCCGCCGCCCCGCAGTGTTGGGTTTGTAACGTTTTTTTGTTTCATTTTTTCGGCACTGCCTGTAGCTATCAAATAAGACTGAAGGGGGACCCCTGCTGGCTGCAGGGTTGGTGCCATGCTGGGCATGCCCAGTAGGGGCCAGTCAAACTTCTAGAATCTTTGATAGAAGTTTTCCGTGATTGGGTTCCATCTTGATGATGTCATCCATATGTGAGGACTAACACCCTGCTATCCTGTGAGAACACCTGTTACAGGTAAGCAACATTTGCTATATTCAGGAGATGCTGTACATTTCCGTACTTCCCAATCAAAGTATGGGTCCCACTTCCAGAACAAAAGATAGACAGTTATTAGACTTTTACTGCAAATGGGTCCACATTACTTTGGATCAGTGGGTTATCAGAGATGGCAATGCTCTGGAGATTTTACATCCTATTTCAAAGGATTATATCCCTTTGTCATTCCATATAGAAAATACAAGCCTTGTAAATGATACTCAGTTGCCTTCTGCAGTTAGAGGCAGTGGTTCTGATTCCTGATTCTTAAAGGGGTAAGGTTCAGTATTTACTTAGTGGTGCCCAAAGGTAGGGTAACTTTCACTCTATTGTGGTCTTGAAGTCAACAAGGCTGTGAAGATGTTTCATTTTAGGATGAAGACATAGTAACAGTATGAGAAATAGAGTTCTTAACGTCCCAAGATCTGTCAGAAGCATATTTGCATATCCCAATGAAGCAAGTTTGCAGCGCTGAGGCCCTCCCTTTTGGGTTGAACACTGCTCCAAGGACCTTTTCCAAGGTGATGGTAGTGATGGTGGCAATGACCCTGCACCTATAAGATATTTTAGTGTGTCTGTATCTGGATGATTGATTGATTCAGATAAAGTTGACCCAAGAGAGTGAGGCAACTATGGGCAGGGTGATGTAATTGCAGGACCTGGAATGGATTGTCAACTTCACCAAGAGCAATTTATTGCCCTCTCAACCTCTAGAGTTACCTGAGGGCTCAGTTTGACACAAGAGAAGGTCTTGTTCTGTTGACGGAAGAAAGGATCCAGAAGTTGCAGAGCCAGAAACCCTCTGTATGGCATTATTTTCAGGTATCAGGATCTATGGCTTCAACGGCAGGGGGAATGAAGAAAAGAGGATTTGTATTCAAACAACAAACAAGGACTGAGTTGCACAGGCTGGGTAAACAAGCGTGGGAGTAGCTTGCTTATTACGGCGGTTATTACCTCAAACCAATTAGCTAGATACTTCGCTTAGATTCAGCTCCAGCACTGCTATCTACGATGGCGGGGGTGGAAGGGAAATAGAACCAAAAAGTTATTTTAAGGGACAAGAGTAACAGAAAAGTATGAAAAAAACCAAAATAAGTGTGAAAGCTTGCTGGGCAGACTGGATGGACCGTTTGGTCTTCTGTCGTAATTTCTATGTTTCTATGTATGGCAACTATCATGGACTTGGTTCCTTGGGCAAGGGCACACATGAGACCCTTGCAGAGGGCCTTGTTGTCGAGGTGATCTCCTCAATCCAAGGATTATTTCATTAGGTCAGGCTGAGTTTGCCATTGGTGTTGGTAATCAAGAATGTGGAGGTGAGAGTGGATCTTGAATCTCGAACTAGGTTGATGGTAGCATTTGATGCTAAGCCCTGGGGTTTGGGGGGCTCATTCTTGGGGCCTAATGGCTCAAGGCACTTAGAGTCTGTAAGAAACCAAGTGGTTCATCAATCATTTGGAAACCAGAACAATAAAGAAGACACTCCTCCAGTGTGCTTCTCTTCTATGAGATCAGGCTGTCAGAATCTTGCTGGAATATGCTATGATAGTGTGTCATATGTGAAACACCAAGGGGGGGACCAGAGTTCCTCAGGTGGCAGAAGAAGTGGGCCTGCTGTTAAATTGGGTGGAGAAGCACGTAAAGGGACTCTCCGCCATACACAAAGTAGGAGTAGAGAATGTGCAAGCAGACTTTCTCAGTTGCAACATTCTAGATCACAGGGAATGGAATCTGACCCAGGAGGTTGTGAGGCAGTGCCCCTAGTGAACATTAGAACATAAGAAATTGCCATGCTGAGTCAGACCAAGGGTCCATCAAGCCCAGCATCCTGTTTCCAACAGAGGCCAAACCAGGCCACAAGAACCTTGCAATTATCCAAACACTAAGAAGATCCCATGCTACTGATGCAATTAATAGCAGTGGCTATTCCCTAAGTAAACTTGATTAATAGCCGTTAATGGACTTCTCCTCCAAGAACTTATCCAAACCTTTTTTGAACCCAGATACACTAACTGCACTAACCACATACTCTGGCAACAAATTCCAGAGCTTTATTGTGCGTTGAGTGAAAAATAATTTTCTCCGATTAGTCTTAAATGTGCTACTTGCTAACTTCATGGAATGCCCCCTAATCCTTCTATTATTCGAAAGTGTAAATAACCGAGTCATATCTACTCGTTCAAGACCTCTCATGATCTTAAAGACCTCTATCATATCCCCCCTCAGCCGTCTCTTCTCCAAGCTGAACAGCCCTAACCTCTTTAGCCTTTCCTCATAGGGGAGCTGTTCCATCCCCTTTATCATTTTGGTTGCCCTTCTCTGTACCTTCTCCATCGCAACTACATCTTTTTTGAGATGTGGCGACCAGAATTGTACACAGTATTCAAGGTGTGGTCTCACCATGGAGCGATATAGAGGCATTATGACATTTTCTGTTTTATTAACCATTCCCTTCCTAATTATTCCCAACATTCTGTTTTCTTTTTTGACTGCTGCAGCACACTGAGCCGACGATTTTAAAGTACTATCCACTATGATGCCTAGATCTTTTTCCTGGGTGGTAGCTCCTAATATGGAACCTAACATCGTGTAACTACAGCAAGGGTTATTTTTCCCTATATGCAACACCTTGCACTTGTCCACATTAAATTTCATCTGTCATTTGGATGCCCAATCTTCCAGTCTTGCAAGGTCCTCCTGTAATGTATCACAGTCTGCTTGTGATTTAACTACTCTGAATAATTTTGTATCATCTCCAAATATGATAACCTCACTCCTCGTATTCCTTTCCAGATCATTTATATATATATATATTGAAAAGCACCGGTCCAAATACAGATCCCTGAGGCACTCCACTGTTTACCCTTTTCCATTGAGAAAATTGACCATTTAATCCTACTCTCTGTTTCCTGTCTTTTAACCAGTTTGTAATCCATGAAAGGACATCGCCTCCTAGCCCATGACTTTTTAGTTTTCGTAGAAGCCTCTCATGAGGGAATTTGTCAAACGCCTTCTGAAAATCCAAATACACTACATCTACCGGTTCACCTTTATCCACATGTTTATTAACCCCTTCAATAAAATGAAGCAGATTTGTTGGGTAAGACTTTCCTTGGGTAAATCAGTGTTGACTGTGTTCCATTAAATCATGTCTTTCTATATGCTCCTTGATTTTGATCTTGAGAATAGTTTCCACTATTTTTCCCGGCACTAAAGTTAGGCTCACCGGTCTATAGATACCCGGATCGCCCCTGGAGCTTTTTTAAATATTGGGGTTACATTGGCCACCCTCCAGTCTTCAGGTACAATGGATGATTTTAATGATAGGTTACAAATTTTAACTAATAGATCAGAAATTTCATTTTTGAGTTCCTTCAGTACCCTAGGATGCATACCATCCGGTCCAGGTGATTTGCTACTCTTTAGTTTGTCAATCTGGCCTACTACATCTTCCATGTTCACAGTGATTTCGTTCAGTTCGTCTGACTCATCACCCCTGAAAACCATCTCCGGAACTGATATCTCCCCAACATCCTCAGTAAACACGGAAGCAAATAATTCATTTAGCCTTTCTGCAATGGCCTTATCTTCCCTAAGAGCCCCTTTAAACCCTCGGTCATCTAATGGTCCAACCGACTCCCTCACAGGTTTCTTGCTTTGGATATATTTTAAAAAGTTTTTATTATGAGTTTTTGCCTCTATGGCCAACTTCATTTCAAATTCTCTCTTCACCTGTCTTATCAATGTTTTACACTTAACTTGACAATTCTTATGTTTTATCCTATTTTCTTCAGATGGATCCTTCTTCCAATTTTTGAAGGATGTTTTTTTGGCTAAAATAGCCTCTTTCATCTTACCTTTTAACCAAGACTGTAATCGTTTTGCTTTCCTTCCACCTTTCTTAATGCGTGTAATACATATGGACTTTATTTTATGAATATTTGATACTCTGCCTTTTCCCAAAATTAGTCACAAGGTGGATTATGATAATTTTAAGTGAACAGAGGCATTACAAAAGCTTACAATCAAATCAGAATTTGCAATTAACATAGCACTGGAATCCAGCATAGGAAAACCAATTTAAGATGCAGACAGCAGTCCAGTAGAGAGATATGAACTATCAAGTTTTTTGCACTGAGTGTATGATCATCTACCTGTTGCCAGAGGTAAAATTATGTGCACCCAGTGAAAGAAGCTCATGGCTCTCAAAGAATGAGTCCAATCTTTGAAGGCAAGACTGGCAGACCTGGAGGAGAGGAGGAGCAAAGAGATAGACAGAAGAAAGCTTTAGAGACACAGAGAAGTAGTTCAAATTCCAATCAGGCAGCCTTTATTTATTAGTTTTTATATACAGACATTCATGTACACATATATCTGTTTACAATTAGAGGCAAATATCCAGAGGGCTTACAATAAGTTTTTATACCTGAGGCAATGGAGGGTAAAGTGACTTGCCCAAGGTCACAAGGAGTGACAGCAGGACTCAAACCCTGGTCTCCTGGTTCATAGTCCACTGCTCTAACCACTAGGGTATTCCTCCTCCCTATCTAGTTAAGCCAGACCAGTCCAGGGATTGTTCAACCATATTTTATCTTATACTGATTCATCATCAGAATTAGTGTTTGTGACTGTGAAGCAGCATAATGTATATTAAAGTTATTGATCCTCATCAAAGAATGAAGGATCAGTCTATTCTGTCTTTTGGTTCTGTTCTGTTCTCCGTTGAAAGCCCTCTGGTTTTTAGGGGTTAATGAAAGTGTTAGAGTACTAAAATGTTTATTTTAGCTTGTTACATAAAATACTGGCATGCTGAGACCAGTACGTATTCCTGTAAAGAGTGATTTGAACAAACCTGTTAATCTCTGACTCCATCTTCTGTTTGGGGATCATAACCGATGCATATAGACAGGTCTGGCTTGACTCAGGGAAAGGAAATTATCAGGTAAGAATAAATTTCTTTTTAAGAGATGACAACGTTCTTGGAAAATATCCTTGATAGACCTCCATGATTGCTGTGTCAGATGTCCATTATTTTATTCCACAATTGGACCATTATAATTGTCTTCTCATTTACAAAGATCTTTTAGTAAGAGGGGTTTTTTTTGTTTTGGTATTTAACATTCTAGCAAATTTATTTAGTACTTGAATTATTGCAAATCTTACAATTGTAAACCAATGCAATCAAATATATTGTCTTGTCTTATTTTATTATAAGTGTTGTATATGCATTTTTTATTGCATTGTTGCTAGATAATTATTTTAATTATGTAATTGTTTTAATTATGTATGTGAATTTCTTCACTGCTTTGATTTATTACTAGAAAGGTGATTAAATAATAAACTAAACAAAATTAGTCCGAAGGATCCCAAGCCAGAAACAGATTCCTGCCTGCTTTTTCTTGAGGTTGTTAGGTCACATGGCAGCAATGATCCATGTCACACCGCTGCACATCTTCACATGAGCCTGGTTCAGTGCGAGTTGAGGTTTCACTGGAATCAACTTCTTCAACCACTGTCAGACAAAGTGAGAATATCCAGTGCTTTCATCAAATCTTTTATGTAGTAGTTAATCATTTTAAAAGGTCAGTTTTTTTCACCAATCCCAGTTTCAAGAAACTCTAATGACAGATAATTCCCATCAAGGTTGGGAAGCTTATCTGAGGAATTTCTGCTTTCAGGCAAGTTGATTGCTAAAAGGGAAGTTGCTTCATGTAAACTATTTGAGCAAGCGTCAATGCTCTGAAGATGTTCAGCCCATGGTTGAAGAATAAAATTGTAATGGTCCAGACCCGGGTTGTACTGTATCACAAAACACAAGGGCCTACAAGGACGTGATCTGGGAGGGTAGTGCCACAGACTGGCACTTGTACACATACAAGAACAAGATTGGTGACTTTAAGCTGGCAGCATCAGGAAGAGGAGGGTTACAGGAAGTCTCAGGCCAGTTTGAGAACCAGTAAGTCATATATGTTTTGAAATTCCCACTGGTTTAATCTCTCCTGACTTATCTGGCTAAACAGCCAACTAAAAATTTATCTGAATAGGTTGTGGGAAGTCCAGGATAGAGCAAAGTTATCTGGCTAAATTAGTTAGCTAACATCGATAGTCACCATTATCCAATTGTTAGCTGGCTAACTTTAGGGACTGCCTTAGATTAGTTCTAAAGTTAACCAGATAAACTTAACCGCTAACTTTTAGATAGCCAGGTATATTCAGCAGCACACTTGCGACACTGAATATCCAGTGCAAATTGGCTGGATACGTTTATCTGTCTAATTTAGCCAGACTTGCTGCTGCTGAATATTGACCCCAATACTTTTATTATTATTTTTTTTTACTGTCAAAATAGTACTGGGTTAGATTTGCAATAGATTGTTGAATAAATCATTTCCTTTCAAGGTGGCTAGATTTATATTTTTAAGGAAAATATACCAAATTAAAATAATAAAACGTGTAAAAGATCTATTTTTGCTGATAGGTTTTGGAATCCCAGCCAGAAGATACATTGGTGGCTGCACTATTTGCAAAAGACCCTGATGCTGGAGAAAATGGCACAGTCCTATATTCATTATCATCAGGTACACTTCTACAGGAATTTGTAGATTCTGAAACAGTGCTATCCTCATTTACCATCCCCAACAAATGAATCATAAATCCTTTTCAAACCTGTTTGCATGTATTCTGAAGTGATGGAAGACAGAAAAAAAATGTTTTTGCACTTTTAAACTGTTTTCAAACCATTTTCATCCTGATTTAAAATTAGCTTCAAATTTATTTAGTGAGGACTGCTAAATAAAACCAGTGACATGCTTAGTATTCATTGAAACAACAGCAAAATACTGAGGTGGACTTGAAGAGCCAAAGTCAGTCTTATTAAAGGGGCTTCTGGAGATGTTTTTGACCTATGTGAGGTATTTCTGTGACTTACAGATTGTATTTGCTCTCTGATTTTTTTTTTCTGGGATAAAAGTGCAGGTATTCACATGCAGGGGCCTCCTTTTGGGGGTGGGATGGGAAGGGGCAACTACCCAGGACTTCTGTAACTGGTTGCAGAACCTACAGCATTGCAAATATTATACCTGACTCTAGAACACCAATATACCTCTTATTGGGAAAACAGGATAAGCCAGACTGATCACTACACACTAGTAGAATACCTTACCTTGGTTACGTAGACAGAACATGGATAGAAATTCTCCAAATATTCATAAGTAGAGACCTTAGTTTTCTGTTTTCATTATATTTTTTTGGAAATTTATTAGTGTTGTAACAAACAAAAATGACTCCTTTTTTCCCCACTGATTTTTTCAATGTTTGTTATAATAAACACTGATAAATTCTCAGGAAAAACAAAATAAAAATTGAAAACAAAGGTCTTTAAGAATAAATGAACACAAATTATAAATAGAAATATGCAGACAAAAACTGAACTGGAAAACCCAAAAAGCCAGACTCTGAAAAATACAAAGATATCAGAGATGCTGTACATTCACATTACTAAAGCTGAACAATTCAAATCATTAAACCAAAAGGAAAAAGTGTTTTGTGTTAGTTTTTTACTTTTTTTTATTGTCTGGACATTTTGGATTCTAAAATAACACTCCATTCTCACAACAGTGACAGGGGCTCAGCAGCTTCAACATAAGACCCTGCACTCCAACACCCGTCCTCACCACACACACGTACATACAAATGTACAATGATGGGAACTTGGTGGTCCCAACATAAGATCAACCGACTTCCCATACATACACATAAAAGAATGATGACAGGGGCTCAGGGGCCCTAATCTAAAATGTCCTGCCTTCCTCTACCCTTTCTCTCCCCTCCCTCCTTGCTGGAATTAGGCTGAATTCCCTGTTTTTCCCATTTTCCTGCCCAGTCAGCAATTTTCCCAAAGTTTCTTCATGCTGAAGAAGGGTTACGGGAGGGGGAGAGGAGGTGACACAGGATACATGTGGCTTTTTTGTGGGGGAAGAGAGGACTACAATGCAATTTAAGCAGGCAGAGAAAGAGGTGCTAGAACTCTGTACCTGCATGTACTCACTGAAAAACCCCTGTATTTACTCAAGTCATTGATCAAAAATCATTTTTGCATATTCATTTTCTATCCAGAAATCAGAAAAGTTCACATGTTTACATTGGACATATGGTGACCCACACAAAATATTGGTGACAATTTGACCATTTTTTTGTATGTAATAAAAAATATTGTATTGATTGTGATTCATTCAGGAGCAGGCATTACTGATAGTAACCATTCTGTTGTCTGCTGATGTCGACTTCTGAAAGAATTTTTGGAGTTCTACATTCTGCTATTGATGATTTATTTCACTAGAGAAATCCTCTATTGCAGGACTTCCCAAACCTGTCCTCATGACCTCATAGTCAGAATATTCACTAGCAGGCCAATGCAGTATTGGCGCACGGAAAATGGGCTCTCATGATTGAGCACCCGCTCTCCTAATGCTCGCCGATTGAGCTCTCTGGAGAACTCAATTTAATATTTAAATCGGCTGCTGCAATAAAAAGGATGCGCCATGGAAATTGTGCGCCCCTAGCACCTCCTGAGCAGCTGGTGCCCAGGAGAGGTGGCTATCAATAAGTTAGAAAAATGGATGCTCAATTTTTCAAGCATCGTTTTCCTAACTTGTACACACAGGAAAATGGACGCTTGTTAATTGTGCGTCCCTTTTCCTGATCTGACCACCTGCACATTTTTTACATTTTTTTTTTAAAGGTTCTCCTTTTTGTTCCTCCAACTTAATATCACCACAATTTTAAGTGGGAGGAAGTAAATGGGCAGGCACTAATTTCTGAGGGTAAAAATGTGATTGTTGGGCACACGTTTTTTTTTTACATCGGGGGACAATAGCTATTTATTTATTTAAAAATGTTTAAAAATGTTTGTATATCACTTTTACAATCGGGAGATTAATCAAAACGGTTAACAAAAATAAAACATGCATAATCTAGAGAGAAAAAACTTAAATTTAACAGTAAAAACAAATACAGTAATATAAAACATAGTTCAAAAAAACATAAAATAAACAAACAAAGATACAAGAATGCTAAACATAGTGCCTTCTAAAAAATGTAATATGAGAGGAGAGTGGTTAAAGATGGATGGGTGTCAGTTGATTAATAGGGAAGAGAAAAACTTTGTTATGGTTGGGTGCTGATCAAGGAGTTAAATGCTTTCTGGAATAGGTGAGTTTTTAATGCTTTCTTAAATTGTTGAGATGAAGTTAGAAGGCGTAAAAAATCAGGCAAAGAGTTCCACAGGATAGGCCCAGCTACTGAAAAAGATCTTCTACGAGTCATTTCCAGTCTCGCAAGTTTGACTGAGGGTACATCTAACACGTTTTTTGATAATGATCTTAATTGTCTGGTAGGCTTATATATACGGAGATTAGAGCAGAGCCATGTAGAAGAAGATTTATAAATAAGTGTATGAATAATTGTCAAGATTTTGTAATGTACTCTATATTTAACAGGAAGCCAATGGAGAGAGAACAAAGTTGGGGTAATATGATTTCTGAGTGAGGTGCCAGAAAGAATCCGAGCAGCAGCATTTTGTATTAATTGTAAAGGGTGCAATGCAGAATCAGATAAGCCGAGTTATAACGCATTGCAGTAGTCCAATCCCGAAAATAACAGGGATTGCAGAACTGTACAGAAATCTTTAAAGAAGAGCAAAGGTTTAAGTCTTTTTAAAAGATGTAATTTATAAAAGGATTTTTTTCTAATAGCCGAGATGTGGTGTGAAATGGATAGATCTGAATTTATTGTGACTCCTAGGCTAGTAGCATTATTGTGGATAGGAATGGATATGCCTTTAAAGTCTAAATGAGAAGGGGGCCTATGGAAGAATCAGAGATAGAGGACAGATATGTAAGTTCAGTTTTTGCTGGATTTAATTTTAATCGATTATGAGCGAGCCAGGTGTTGATTGTGGAGAGATATAATATTATTGTAGAGAGAGTGTCTGACCAAGAAGTTTTGTAAGGGACTAATAATTGGATATCGTCAGCATAAATTCTGAAGTAGACATTGAGAGCAGCAAGAATATGGCACAGAGGGAGAAGGTAAATGTTGAAAAGAATTGGTGATAATGAAGAACCCTGAGGAACTCCTGATGAAGACGAATATGAGTCTGAAAACTAGTTACAAATGTGAATTTGTTGGGAGCGATTAGATAAAAAAGACCGAAACCAGGAAAGAACTGAAGCCTTAATGCCTAGAGATTTTAAGCCTGTAAGGAGAATATGGTGTTCCAGAGTATCAAATGCTGCAGATATGTCTAGAGAAATGAGAATGAAATCAGTTTGGCATCAAAACCATGGACTATCGTATCGAAACAAGAAAGTAAAATGTTTCTGTGGAGTGGCCTTTCCTAAAGCCATGTTGTCCCTGTTGTAAAAAATCGTTGTCAGATAAAAACTGAGAAAGTTGGTATAAAACCACTGATTCAATTAGCTTGGCTAGCGATGGTATTAGAGCTTTCGGTCTAAGATTATTAAGGTCTAAAGGATCTTTTGATTTTTTTTGAAGGGGTAGGATGGCAGTTTTTTTCAAATTATCTGGAAAAGTACCAGTTTGTAGAGATTGATTAACCAAATCACATAAGAACATGCATTTGCATGTGATGAGCGCTATTAGCTTTGCAGGGGTTGGACACACGTTTTGGACACACATAATACCCTTAGCATAAGGGGTTGTGGATATTTATTTATTTATTTATTTTTAGATTTTTATATACCGGTGTTCCTATATGAAATAAAGATCACATCGGTTTACATTGAAACAGAATGTTCATGATATGCGTCCAACCACTGGTTAACCAATGCACTCAGCTGAGCGCACTGTATTGCATTAGCCTGAATGAGTATGCATGAGATAAAAATGCATCTAATGAAGGCTTGGTATTTGCAGATTTATCTCATGCCATATTTGTTGTGGTTGTCTTGAAAATTCAGTTAGCTGTGGGTCATCAGAATAGTTTTGGGGAAACCCTGCTCTAACTTTGAGATATTTGCAACTTGCTTGCTTATTTATTTAATTTGTTTATTTTCATGTGATATTCTGCCTTTTCTTAGGAAAGGCTCAAGGTGGGATTACAAAGAAAGATGTGAATTGCAGTACATATGTGTTTAAACTGGGAATTGACCAATGCAAAATTGTATATTTATCAATACATGGTGTACTCTAATTTCATAGTATATGGAGAATACCTAGCAGTATGTTAAGTAATCTTGACAATAAGTAGAACACTGTTTTCATATTTAAAGGAAGATACTTATCAGTAAGATGGTTGCAGATGCAGAATGCCGGTGCCTCCCCAGGACTGTCTAAACTCCTGTTATTGATCTGATGCTCTGTTCAGGATCTGATGCTAGGAGTTAGCAATCTGTTATTGATCTGATGCCTGATGGGAGGAGCAATCAGATAGTAATTAGCACTCTATTCGAGATCTGTAGTTGTATATGAGAGTTGAGGGTGGATCCTTGGACCAGTGGCAGATGACCACGCCCCCGGGGGATGATCCTGAGAGGGACCACCGGTCAGGCTCAAAGTTAGGAGACAAATATACACTAGTTCTTTTATTAGACAGTATACTGAACCACCAGAGATGGCAGTAGTGAGCTGGTAAGCCTAGCTGGGCTGTAGTCCTTCAGATACTGGAACAGCGATCCCTGGAGGCTAAGCTGAAGAGAGACTGAGATATAGTGAGTAGGCAGGGTATGCAGATGGTAACACTCACACAATGTCCCAATGAAGCCCATGAGCTAGAAAGTATAGGCCCTCGAGGAGCGAGTACCTGGTTCCAGGGAAAGCTCAGAGAGAATGAAGGTAACACATTGATGTAGCTGATATAGTTGGTAGTGAAGACTTCCAGGCAGAGGAGTATATGAAGCAAGTCTGGGATCAGGGCCCTCGAGGAGTGAGTACCGGTTCCAGACTGTCACCTGAAAAAACAAGGAGAGAGCGAGGCCCCCAAGGAGCGGGTACCTCTGGTAAGTCCGAGGAGGCAGAGTAGCTTAGACAAAGCGAGTCCATTGTCAATCCTTGCTAACTCGATGTGTTAGCAAATTCCAAGACCTTAAATATCCGTCGCGGGTGATGTCATCTTTGGGGGACACCCCCGAGGTTCGTGCCAATGCCAGTACTTCAATCGGTGCCGCGCACGCGCCCCTAGGCCTCCAGGAAACATGGCGGTTGCAGTGTCGAGCTGGTCCGGGAATGCCGGAGGGTCCTCGGCAAATGGACGCCGAGGGTGGAGAGAGGGCGTCGAGCACCGAAGGACACAACAACTCCTATCTAGGTGATGCGTGAGACCGCCACCTTCGTACCAGGTAGGCATGTTACCAGGCGATCCTCATGCCCACCAGTCACCTGGCTGTTTACATTCCTAATAATCGAATCATTAGCTATGGATGGCTGACCTAACTCTTCCCTCCTGGGCAGTAGTCCTGGGTGAGACATACTCGGTGTAAAAGGACAATGTTCCACCTGGAGAGCAGGTCCTTGCTACAGGATCCTTTCCTGCTGTACCAGGTTGATGCTTGATCATGAAACCTTCTTCCTCCAAGGCAGCACCAGGGCTGCCAGTCTGAAGTTGGGACTTGTCTACTATGTCCCTGAAGGTCTCATCTATATACCTCTCTGTCTGCCTCAGCTCCTCCAGGTCTGCCACTCTATCCTTCAGAGATCGGATTTGTTCTCTGAGAGACAAGAGCTCTTTGCATTGGATGCACTTCTCACTGGTGGGTAAAAAATCATATATGTGACACTCTATGCAAAAGACTGGGAGGCCCCCCTCTTGCTGCTGGGACTGCTGCCTTCATCTCAAATTTGTTCAGTTCCTAGTTATGTTTTAGGTTGCTATGGGATAGTAATGTGTCTAATTAGAGTCCTTTAAATGTATTAGTGTATTCACTATATGTCTGTAGTGGCCTTCAGGGGAGTGATCAAACTCTGAATAAGGTGTGGGGAATTCGTGAAGTGAAGTTAAAAGGCTAATTTTTTTAGTGTGAAAGTGGCACCTGCCTATAAATTAAAGGATGAGCTGGGGGGGGGGGGGGGGGCGGTGGAAGGGTTGGGAAATACAATCACACTAACTTCTGCTTATTAGCATCCTTACTAACTGACTATTTAAAAATAAACACATGAATGTCTGTTTATTAGCTGCCTTACTGACTATTAAAAGCACAAACACACTAAATAATATACCCCCAATAGTTTACTTCTCCCCAATATTTAAAAAAAATAAAAAAACATTTCCCAAGCAAAACTTACTGATTCTTTCAGCCACTAGCAAGGTGATCCTCTCCTCTCAGTGCTCCCACTAGATTGTCTAAAAAACTAATGGTCACAGTATTATCAACCTCTAACAACCAGGTTGACCATGACAAAATCTATGAAGGTAGACAGAGCATGGTGGCTACAGTCAGGAGTGCTAACTGAAGGGGCACCTCTCTGACAGTTCCCCCACCAGCTCATTCTCACCACCGATGCGTCCAGTCAGGGGTGGGGAACACATCTTCTTCATCACAAGGCCTTTGGTCATTGGAAGAGAAGATCCACCAAATCAACATCCTGGAACTCAGATCCATCAGAAATGCTTTGATTGCTTTCAGCCATTTTGCTGCATAGAGAAGCAGTCATGATTCACATAGACAATCAGTTTGCCATGTTCTACCTAAACAAACAGGGAGGCTTGGGTTCCTGGATACTCTGCAGGGAAGCTGTGCCGATATGGGAATGGGCTGTCCACCGCATGATTTCACTCCAGGTGACCTATCTGCGCAGTGTGGCCAATGTGCTGGCGGATCGGCTAAGCAGAGACTTTCATTCCCATGAGTGATTCCTCAATCAGATAGTGGCCGACAAACTTTTTCTAGAATGGGGTCTTCCTTGGATAGACCTATTTGCATCAGAACAGTACCAGAAGCTGAACCGATTCTGCTCTATTCGACCCAGTTGTCACAGAGAGATGCAGGATGCATTCCTCTTATCATGGACCGACTGGTCTACTATATGCATTTCCTCCAATATCGCTAATTTCGTGGATGGTCCAAAAACTGATTCAGGACAGAACACGGATGATACTCATAGCTCCTGCATGGCAGAGACAGCCTTGGTATGCGTATCTAGTGCAGTATTCAGAAAGACAGCCAGTACCTCTAGGTCAGGACCTAGATCTCCTGACTCAGGAAGAGGGATCCCTTCTTCATGCTCTCCATTCGTCTCTTCATCTGAATAATTGGATACTGAACATGTGGTTTTAAGAGGCTTGGCTGTCCTGACATCTATTCAAGAGGTAATTATAGCAGCAAGGAAACCATCAGCTTGCTGCAACTATTCCTTTAAATGGAAACAGTACGCGGTGTTGTGTGCCATAAATGTCATCAGTCCTTTCTCTTCTTCACTGAAGGAGGTAACTATTTGCTCCACCTGTCAAAGTCTGAATTAGCAACGTCTTTCATAAAGGTCCATTTAAGCACTATAGCAGCCAATCATGATAAGGACTCTGGTTCCTCCATTTCAGTGCATCCTTTAATATCTTGATTTATGAGAGGACTTCTTCAACTACATCCTCCCTGAGTGAAATCATTCGTTCCATGGGACCTAAATATTGTCTTGACGACTCTCATGAAGCATCCTTTTGTGCCACTGCAGGAAGTTCCTCTCAAGTTTCTAACATGGAAAGCAGTCTTTCACCACTGTCACCTCAGTGAGATTTGTGAGTGAACTCCAAGCATTGATGTGTTTTCCACCTTACTTGCAATTCTTCCACGACAAGGTGGTGCTTAGGATGCACCCAAAATTCCTTCTGAAAGTGTGGCGACTTTTCACATCAATCAAGCCCCATTTTCTTCCCAAAACCACATATCAATGAAAAGAATAAACTCTTGCATATATGCAAAAGAACATTGGCATACTACTAACAGAGGACACAGGCGCTCATCACAACTGTTTGTCTCATATAACCCTAATGCCTTGAGAGAAGCAGTAGCCAAGAGAACACTATCCAGTTGGATCTCAGACTGTATCCAGTATTGTCATAATTCAGTACAACCACAGTTGACCAGCTCAGTGAAAGCACATCAAGTTCCGGCTATGGCCGCTTCTGTTGTACACCTGCACAGTGTTCCCATTGAAGACATTTGCAAAGTGGCTACTTGGTCATCTATTCATACATTTTCATCCTGCTATTGTCTTGACCAACTAGCAGCTTCAGACAGTGCAGTGGGAAGAGCAGTATTGAGTATGTGATCAATTAGAAAGGTCTGTCCACAGGCTGTAGAAAAAAAAAAAAGAGAGAGAAAGAGGTTACAACCCTAAGCTTGGGACTCTCCAGACAGCATGGCTTATATTAAAAGGGGTAAATTAATTTTTTATTCCAAACAGTAGAATATTTGTTTAATAAAAGAAAGTAGAACTAGGAGTAAGAGAAAAACAAAACAGAGCCAAGAAACAGGAAAGTTGATATTTAGATTCTCCAGATTAGCGCTGTTGATTCAAGTTTGTAGTGTTGTGCCTGATGCACTGTAGCATAGCATTTCATTTTTATGCATTTCCAGTACAGAAATATAATTCTTAATTTTATTTTGACAGCTAGACAGTGGGAGTGAAGTATGCATTTGTGCTTACCACAGATAGATGATTTCTGACCTGTAGTTTGAATAGTACCACATGGCATGGCAGAGTAGAGCAAGCTTTATTTCTGAGTAGTGATTCACAGTATGACAGATCCCCCGCTTTACTACATTATTTGTTCAAGGCCCCCAAAAATGTGTTTGAAATAAAACTCTGTTTCTGACAATTTGTTTATTACAGGTTTCAGGTCCAAAAGCTATAACAGCTTTTTTTAGTCTCATGTATTTTCTTAGACTGTATTTGTGGAATTGATACCTTTCATGTTTCATATTGAAGAGTCTAATTAGAAACAGACTGTGCAAGCACAAACTTCATAAACTCCTGTTGCTGACCACATTTTGTCTTGGTTTTCTTGCTTGTTCTCCTTTCATCTCTTAGATAAAGCTCCAATTCATTTCCTATTCAGGTTGTCCTATCAAGCAACTTTCTGCAGAATTACTACCCTAAGCAAATGACAACCGCATATTTTCCCTATTCTGCAAAAAATGTGTATTCTTGTCTGTTCCATGGAGATTTGCTGTGCAATTGTTTGCACATCTTTCTGCACTCTGCATATTTGAAACTATCATGACAATTCTTCTCAAGCAAAAAAGAAAAAGTGGATAAAATTCCAAAATCACACTAAAAATAAAACAACCAAAAAGTGTGGGAAAAAATTTAGAAGTTCATTGCCCAAAAACAAATAAAAAAAAGTGTGCTTTCAATTTTTTTATTCTTTTATTTAAAACCAATCTCATATGAAAGTTCAGTGTCCCAAGGCAGTTAATTCCCTAATAGAGACCGTGTTTTGCTGTCCAGCTGCATCAGTGGGGACAATTCTACAGAAAAAAATCAAACAAACAAATCAAAAACAGATATTTTTAGGGAAACAAACAAACAATAAACCATAGCAGAATCATGGAACTAATTACTACATTCCCTAATCAAAGCATATACAACATATATCAAAGACAATATGCATCTTTTTATATGGGAGCACATCCTCCCCCCACCCTCAAAGGCTACAGTTGCATGTTTGGCTCAAAGG
This sequence comes from Rhinatrema bivittatum, assembly GCF_901001135.1. Taxonomy (NCBI): domain Eukaryota; kingdom Metazoa; phylum Chordata; class Amphibia; order Gymnophiona; family Rhinatrematidae; genus Rhinatrema; species Rhinatrema bivittatum. Next base: position 62,332,703 of record NC_042615.1, on the reverse strand, counting down.
ACAGAAGACAGCCACCATGTTAAATATGAAAAAAAAAGTACAAAAAGGTGACATACAATATCCACTCCATAATCGATAAGATAATGATATTAAGAAAAAAATAAATAAAGAGAAACAATTAGAAGAAACGTGACCACTCAATTTCTATATCAAAACCAATTGGCTGCAGGGATTGAAGGTTTTTCACATTGGAGTAACAAATTACCATAATCCTCATCCCAAGGCATCGAGGGACACACTGAATCACAAAAAGGCGAAGATCAGATGCAGTGTTGTACTTCCTGCCAATGCGTCACAAAGGGAATTTCCATCTGCACTCATCGAATCAAATTGCCCACATAGAGGCATTATCCGGGGTACAACACAATGTAAATTGCCTAGCAATTTCCCAATTAGAAGAAAAATTCATTAAATACTTTCTTTGGGTAACAGGATGAATAAATTCCATGGAAGTTAATGAAAAGGAACAGGCTTGACAACCATCACATAGGTGATGACCCAAAATTCCAGAGGGTTCCGGGTGCTCTGAAGGGCTCCGGGTTCCGTGCTCCGATTTTTGCAATTCTCTGCCTTGAAATTGTTTACTTTCCCTTGAGAAAGTGCGGGGATTGGCAAGTACATGTCAGTTACTACTTACATGCAGCGCTCACCCATCGAAATGCCTGTAAAGACTGGCAAAAAAGAAAAAGTGAAAACGGGCGAACCTAAGATGATCTGAGCAGTACTGTTGATTTCTCACCAGCTATGACGGTACACTTAAAACTTATGCTTATGGAGGCTTTGGATGTTAAATTGGCAACCAGCTCCACACAAATCACTGAGATGAGTACGGTCCTTTCGGACATCAGCCCACGTTTCGAGAGGATAGAGGGGAGAGTCGGGCTTTTAGAGGACGGCAATCTTGCCCTCACCACCAAGCTCCTGGCTTTAGAAAAACAAGTGGATGCTCAGTCCTCCAAGCTTGAGGATTTAGAAAAACCGGGCCCGTAGGTCCCAACATTAGTCTGCTGGGGTTACCTGAATCGCTAGCTGAGCGGAACCTCAGGTCCTTTCTGGAAAATTGGTTACCCGATGCTTTACATCTGCCGGAGCTTCATTCAAAGCTACATATAGAAAGGGCCCATAGGCTGGGCCAGAAGAAAGATGGCGACACAAGACCACGCCTAGTCATAGCGAAGGTGCTGAACTTCGCCCACCAACAAACCATCTTGCAGGCATTCCATAAATCACCAGACCTGGCCTATGAATCCAAATGGGTCTGTATTTTTCAAGATTATTCTGCTAAAGTGTCAGCATGCGAAAAGGATTCTCCCCTATATGCTCAGCGTTATTCGAAAAGCAGGTGAGATTCTCTCTCTAATTCCCTGCTCACCTTAAAATATGGCACGAAGATCAGACTCGGTTTTTCGATGCACCGTAGGAGGCGCCGAAATTCATTGTCTCGGATTTGAGCCGACAACGAAGTGAAGCGGCTTAACTTCTTGTTAAACCTCTATCTTTCCTCTTATTCTACTCCCAGTTAGATTCATCCCTGTTTATTGTAACTTATTTTTCTATGCACTTGTTTTAAATTGTAAAGTATACTCTCTTGTTATAGTTATGTACGTTATAATGTATTGCTCACCCCTTGTTTTATGTAAACCGGCATGATACGAACTCCGTGAATGCCGGTATAGAAAAACACAAAAAAGATTTTATTTTATTTATTTAATCATGCGGTCTCTTGCCAGCAGACAGTTTATGGTGTGATTTGCTAACAAGGACAGTAGTAATCAATTATTTGCCTACTTCCTACTACAGATATATCTCACAGAAAGGTGTTTCAAGGGCACTGACTGAATAGGCTGATAAGCCCTATTTTCTTGTTTCTTTTCCCTCTGACTATTATGTGTTTTAAAATTTCCACCACGTTCTACATGTTCACATAGGTAGACTTTTCATTCTTTTACTAAAGAGGTGGAGGAAGGGCTCTGAACTTTTGGAGCATACGATGGTGCAAGGACTTGGGCGGTCAAAAGCTCGACATGGCGCGCTTGGCCATCTCCGGCTTCAACCACAAGCTGTGTTATGCCCTGCATAAGGGAGCGAAGATTCCTCCTATAAAGAACTGCAGAAGTTGGTTGTGAGGGGCGCATCATCCATCCACTGCCAGCCTTTCTGCGTGAGAGAACAACAAAAGTACCCCAACAAACAGACATCTTTTACAAGCAGACGGAGGGAGTGTGGCACCCGCCCGCATTCAGAAGTGATCTCTGCCCCGTCAGGGGATTCAGAACAGTTTGATGTTAATTTGGACTGAGGGGGGGACCTGATGTGGGAAGGGGGGGATGAGGGAGGGAGGGGGAGGGAAGGGGAGACAGGGTAGAGTAGAGCAGGGGCTGGGAAGGTTCGTGAGTCAGCTTCCAAAACTGGATTTGAATATTAGAGAACTGTATGTTCATAATATGAGACAAACGGGTAGAAAATTGCCAAAACTGGAATGTGCTTGTGATCCCGATTTCTGATACTTACCAGGTCAAATGGAGGAGAATATGGCCTCCATTAGTCCTAAAGGCATGAAGAGGGTGAAGGATGGGCAAGGGACTGTCATACCGCCACACTCTCTAGTAGCGTCCACCCATACACCAAAACTGGAATGTGTATACAATGGGAGACAATACTAGAGTGATATCCTGGAATGTGAACGGCCTGGGGTCCCTGTCAAGATATATATATATATATATGGTTAAGTCATAGTAGCCGGAGACTTTAATTTCACCCATGACCCACAACTTGATAAGTCTCTCCCCCTGGACATTACAACTCCAGCTGGGAGGGGAAAGGAGTGCCATTCTTATGTTCGGAATTCCCTCTAATAGACTCCTGGCATACACTTCACCCTACTGAGAGACTACACTCACATCTCCCGTGCCCATGCCTCAGTGTCTCAGATTAATTACATTCTAACTCCTAGGGATGGTTTCCATGCCTTAATGAAAGCAATAATTGGTCCTCAAGTCATATCGGACCATGCAATCATATGGGAGGAACTGCAATTTCAGGTGCAAAAGCCGAGTGAACGATTTTGGAGATTCCCTAGTCACTTACGAGCAGACCCTGAATTTAACCATTTTCTGCAGCAGAGATGGGGGGAGTACCACACCCATAACCACCAATACCTTTCTAATCCCCAACTATATTGGGAGGCCGCTAAGGCAGTAATGAGAGGAGAGATTATCCCTTTTGTAGCTGCCCACAAACGTAGACTACACCATAACATTCTCAATCTAGAGTCGCAACTGGGGAAACTCAAAACAGAACCTGATAGCCCATCCTACCCAAACCCAACAAAAAGCCTATTTTAGTGTCGTGCATGATCTTAACTGCCTCCTTCATCAGAGGGCCCAACAAGCTTTCCAGGCCTCCGGGAGGACGTCGTTCTGCTATGGCAACAAAGCGGGTAAGCACTTAGTGAACTTAGTCCAGGTGCACCAGGGAAAACTTTTATTCCCGCTATGAAATCTACGCAGGGGCACACTGTAAACTCCCGCAAGGACATATGTGAGGTCTTTAGAATCTTTTATGAAACCTTGTACACAAACGATATACCTGGTGGCACCAAAGAAGAAGACACCTTTTTTGATCCCCTTCACATGCCTATTTTATCAGAGACACAGCAATCCTTTTTGAATTGGCCAATCTTGCCATTAGAGGTTTCTAATGCTATCTCCACTAGTAAATCGGGCAAAGCCCCGGGACCTGATGGTTTTTCATTCGATTTTTATAAGGTATTAAAGATTCAATTAGCTGACCCTCTCACTACCTTTTTTAATGAGGCTGCCCAGTCCATTAGCCTGCCTGCTCAGTTTAACGCAGCCCACATCACAGTGCTTCATAAGCGAGGGAAAGACCCCTTATTCCCGGCGTCATACAGACCTATATCCCTCTTAAATTGTGACCTTAAGATCTTAGCCAAAATTCTTGCAGACAGACTGAGTGTAGTGCTACCCCATCTTATCTCTGAACATCAAGTCGGATTTGTAAAAAATAGACCTGCCTGTGCCCATATCATCAAACTCCTAACGGCAATGTCTACCTCCCTACGCTTTTGAACCCTACCATTGGCGATAGGATTTGACTCCGAAAACCTTCGACCGGGTGTCATGGCCCTACCTTTTTTCTGTCTTACAGCGTAATGGGATAAGAGGTAATATATTGACATATATATCTCTATTTTACAAGGACCCGGTTTCCCATATAGTGGCCAATGGTCTAAAATTGGAAGCAGTACACGTACTTAGGGGGGTCAGACAGGGCTGCCCCTTATCCCCATTACTATATATACTAGCGATAGACCCTCTTCTTCGTAAAATAGCCCAAATGCCAGAAATTGTAGGTTTCGGGGAAGGTCCATAGAGATTCAAAATTGCGGCATTTGCGGATGATATCCTAATTTTTCTTACAGTCCCTCAAAGGTCCAAGCTGAATATGGCAAATTTGCAGGCCTCCGCATAAATCAGGAGAAAATTCTTTTTCACTCAATGCACAATTACAAAATTATTCAAAGTAGTTAAATCACAAGCGGATTGTGATACATTACAGGAGGACCTTGCAAGACTGGAAGATTGGGCATCCAAATGGCAGGTGAAATTTAATGTGGACAAGTGCAAGGTGTTGCATATAGGGAAAAATAACCCTTGCTGTAGTTACACGATGTTAGGTTCCATATTAGGAACTACCACCCAGGAAAAAGATCTAGGCATCATAGTGGATAGTACTTTAAAATCGTCGGCTGAGTGTGCTGCAGCAGTCAAAAAAGAAAACAGAATGTTAGGAATTATTAGGAAGGGAATGGTTAATAAAACAGAAAATGTCATAATGCCTCTATAGCGCTCCATGGTGAGACCGCACCTTGAATACTGGGTACAATTCTGGTCGCCGCATCTCAAAAAAGATATAGTTACGATGGAGAAGGTACAGAGAAGGGCAACCAAAATGATAAATGGGATGGAACAGCTCCCCTATGAGGAAAGGCTGAAGAGGTTAGGGCTGTTCAGCTTGGAGAAGAGACGGCTGAGGGGGGATATGATAGAGGTCTTTAAGATCACGAGAGGTCTTGAACGAGTAGATGTGAATTGGTTATTTACACTTTCGAATAATAGAAGGACTAGGGGTCATTCCATGAAGTTAGCAATTAACACATTAAGACTAATCGGAGAAAATTCTTTTTCACTCAACGTACAATAAAGCTCTGGAATTTGTTGCCAGATGATGTGGTTAGTGCAGTTAGTGTAGCTGGGTTCAAAAAAGGTTTGGATAAGTTCTTGGAGGAGAAGTCCATTAACGGCTTAAGTTTGGAGGAGAAGTCCATTAACGGCTTAAGTTTACTTAGGGAATAGCCACTGCTATTAATTGCATCAGTAGCTTGGGATCTTCTTAGTGTTCTTGTGGCCTGGTTTGGCCTCTGTTGGAAACAGGATGCTGGGCTTGATGGACCCTTGGTCTGACCCAGCATGGCATGTTCTTATGTTCTTAGGATAAATCGGAAGCACTGAATGTGGGCGGGCGAATAAAAGACTCCTGGTGAGGACCCTTCCCTTTAAAGTGGGTGGATACCACAATAAAATATCTAGGAATCAAAATTCCCAGCAAGCTAACAGATTTGTATAGGGTTAACATAGACCCTTTGATTCAATCCACGGCCCATCTCTCCATTACCGGCAGGCTCCAACTCTTTAAAATGATTTTACCAAAGTGGCTATACATTTTGCAAATGACAACCTTATGGCTTACACGCAAGGATTGCAAAGAAGTGAGTACTCTCCTTCGAAAATTCATTTGGAATGGTAGAAAAGTGCGGATTGCTGTCTGTACCCTTTAAAATGTATTCCTTTGTAAACCGTTATGATGGCTTTCCGAATAACGGTATATAAAACTCTTCAAATAAATAAATAAATAAATAATGTAGCCGGTAGCCAAAGGGGGCCTGAATTGTCCAAATCTCCGCTATAATGTGGCGTGTTTGTTGAGACACTTGAAGGATCTATTAGTCGGTACCTCTTATTATACTCCACTGAGGGCTTTGAACTCATGGTTAGGCACCAGCTCCTTAAATCCTTTAGTTCTGATCCCGAGAGAGACACTCTCACAAGCAATAACCAGCCAGCCTCTGATATAGGCATGTTGCAAGGCCTGGGCTTTTCTCTGTACGCAAGTGCATTTATGACCAAGGCTATCGGCGTTCTTAAGTATATGTGACTACCAATACTTCCCTCCAGTATTCACCAGATCCAGATTTCACAAGTGGAAGGACAAATGGCTGTTCTGGTTATACCAATGCTTTTCTAGAGAAACGGGCCAATTACTTACTTTTCCAGAACTCCAACAAATCTTTTCACTTCCTACCTTAGATTTCTTCTCTTACATACAATTAAGACACTTTCTCCAAAGTCATGAGAGTTTACAGAGTGTTCCTCCTCAATTTTGGAGTCTACATAATATAGTACTGCCCCCTCCCTACAAAAATCTTCCATTGCGGCTTATCGTGGAACTCTGCAAGTTTCCTTGGAGCACTATACAGTAGCAGACACTTTTGCTAATTGGCAAAAATGGTCAGAATTCACACTCACCCGACAGAGCTACCTGCAATGCTTCCAAGCAATCTCAGAATGGTCTCAGAGCGTGCTCTTCCGAGAACTACAATTCAAATTTCTGAGGCAATTTTACATGACTCCAGATACATAAACCCTGAAAGAACAAAGAAATCTGAGAATAAAAAAGAAAACATAAACCCATGGTTCAGCAAACAATTGAAAGACACTAAAGCTACTCTAAGAAACAAAGAAAAAGATTGGCGCAAAAATAAATGCTCACTGACACTAGCTAGATCTCGAACACACCTCTCACTCTATAAAAATATGATTAATAAAACAAAACGCGACTACTACAGCAAGAAAATCCAAAAATACACAAACAACCCAAAAAACCCTTTTCAACATATGAAAAACTTAACGTCAGACAGCAACAATAACAACACGCAGCAAGACCAAAAACTCAGCCAAAAGCTAGCAAACTTCTTCAAAAACAAAATAATCAAAATAACCGAAAGCTTAAATTATAAAGCAATGCCCAACATAAAACTAATCAACAAAGATACAACTACATGGTCTTCATTGGAACCTGCCTCATCCAAAGAGATAGAGTCCCTAATAAAAACACTTAACCCAGCCTGCCATGAACTTGACAAAATACCAACTCGAACCCTAAAAGACATACCACAAATCATCACCCCAATCATCACGACAATCATTAATAAATCTCTTGAGGAAGGAGAAATTCCAGACAAACTAAAAATGGCCACAATCAAACCTATTATAAAAAAAAAAGAACCTGGACCCAAATGACCTAAATAACTATCAACCCATTTCAAACTTACCCTTTCTAGCTAAAATAGCTGAAAAGGTAGTCCTCAAGCAACTAAACGAACACCTTAAACAAAATTATATCCTACAACCTATGCAACACAGCTTCCGAAAACATTTCAGCACAGAAACCTTACTACTAACCCTATCAGACACAATCCTAAGAAGTTTTGATACTGGACAACGCTTTATAATAATTTTACTTGACTTATCTGCGGCCTTCGACACCGTTGATCATAAGAACCGACTACACGAGATAGGCCTGACTGACAAAACTCTAAAATGGTTCAAATCCTTCCTACATAAATAACAGATCATTTCAGGTAAACATCAACAACACTAACTCAGATTCAATTCCTATGGAAACAGGAGTATCACAGGAATCAGCACTATCTGCCACCCTGTTCAGCATATATCTCCTCTTTTTATGCCAATTACTCTCATATCACATATCTGATGAATGCTGATGACATCCAGTTATTCATCCCGGTCTCAAACAACATAGAAAAAACCCTGAAACTATCAGCTACTTATCTAAATAACATAAAAAACCTCCTAAATCAAATGAAACTCCACCTTAACATGGACAAAACTGAATACATTCTGCTCGAAAGGAAAACTCTGGAGAACACTCCCGCCAAACCATGATAATAGACAATACTGCAATCTTTCCAAAAGAAAATGTCAAAGACCTAGGCATATGGATTGACCCCGAGCTGAATCTCAAACATCACATAGCGACGAAGTTTAAGGAAGGCTTCAACAAACTACTTATCCTTAAACGCTTAAAATCCCTTCTTAACCCACCCGAATTTAGAACCATTCTTCAAACCCTGATCTTTACTAGCTTCGACTACTACAACTCCTTACTATTAGGCCTACCTAAAACAACCACACGCCCACTCCAAATATTACAAAACGCTGCTGCAAGAATACTCACAGGTCACAGGAAAATGGATAACATCACCCCAATACTAAAAGAACTTCACTGGCTACCCATTGAAAAATGGATTGAGTACAAAACACTTACCATCTTAGACAAATCAATGCACAACAACGAATTTAACTGCCTAGACAAAATGCTGCAAAAAATATACCGCAACAAAACACTAGATCAGCAAATAAGGCCCTTTTTGCAATACCCCCAGTCACATCAGCCAAACTCACCACCATAAGTCAGAAAGCCATATCAATAGCCGGACCCCAACTGTGGAATACCCTACCAGATAACCTAGGACTGCTAAACAATACAAAACAGTTCAAAAAAGTACTGAAAACATGGCTATTTCAACAAACATACAAAAACGGCATTGGATAAACAACTCAGTCACATGAATCACAACACCAGTGATCTTCTCACAACACCAAGCACTTCCGAAGTCAACGAACACTTGCGAATAAGAATTACATGCTGAATTGCCAGCCATTCTATACCCCCCTCCCCCCCCACCTTCACCCCTCTGCTCGACCTATTCTTGGATACATGTATAATACCATCCCTTGAGAAATTCCTGCACAGCACATACTGACAAACATATTAGATTAAGTATCCCATAAGAAACCCCTTTTACCATCCCCCCTCAGATAGCATAACTCCCATAAGGTACCATCTTATATGTAAACGTTTTTGTGACACTTGAGGTTGGTCCGTTGTGTGAGAGCATTTGTCGCTGCTTTGAAGGCTTTCATTATAAGCTATATAAGGAGATTTATGGTGAGACTCTTATTTAAATTCAGATCGAAAGTGGTATTTACAGGCAAGAGCAGGTCATATCTTGTGATTTTATAATATGTCCCTGAGAAAGCCCATTCGTGGGTGAAACAAGGATCCGTTGTTGGACTAGATATGCGGATGATGGATGAAAAGAGTAACTTCTCTCTTCTTGTGTGAATTATGTAGCAGTGAAGATTTACAAAAAAACAACATTGGGAGTACATAGTATTCTAATTATAATATTGGAAACTCTGTGAAGAAAAGTGTTTCTATATTTCAAAAATATTTTGAGGCACTCGTGCACTTTAAAGTGAAAAATTGTATAAATTATTTGGTGTCATCAGTGTATTAGTTTTAAGGTGTGAATGGGAGTGATTGTTTTTTGTTGATTTTAACTGTATTATTGTTTATATGTTGAATAATAAATAATATTGCACATTAATTATACAAAGTTATATTTCACTAACCCTGCATCCAGCAGGGGTCCCCCTTCAGTCTCTTTTTTTACACACAGCAGTTGCCTTGCAGTTCTTAGGAGCTCTGTGAGAATTTCTCACGTTTTCCTCTTGGAACTTTTCTCAAAAATTTTCAAATTTTTACCCCGTTCCGGGGTCCCCCATCAACCACTGACCTCCGCTAATGCTGGTAAGTTTACCAAATTCTTTGCGGTCGGTTCCCGGTAATGCTTCCATCAGTGCCCGATGACCACTGACCACACGCCGCCCTCTTTTTCGAAATGGTGACCGGTTTTCGGAAGTGACCCAAGAATCCGCGGACCATGTCCATTACAGACCCTCATGACGTCTGCGTCTTATACTTGAGGCCTTCCCACGAAGTCCAGCGGTGCACTAGTTGTGCCCAAATGACCCCAAAAGGCTGCCGGGCCCGCCTAGAGAAGATGGAGCACCTATTTGTCTCTAAGCGCTCGTCTTCATCTATTCCAGCCAAGAGTGCACGACTCGAAAGCTTTCATTGACTCCTCCATCGATGTCTCAACAGCATCGAGACACCGGTGACCGCCCGTCACCGGCATAGCCCCACTCAAAGGCTTTGACATCCTCGTCCTCACTGCCGGAGAAGGACCGGGGCCGAGCATCGTGAAAAGCACAGTCATCATCATCAACGTGAAGCTTCATCCGCTGCCGGCACTGACAGACCATTGGCATCAGCTTCAACTGAGCCGCCGTCCAAAAAGTCCCGGGGAGAGGAGCCCCCAACCTCCTCTGGCCCCGGGACACCAAGGCGTTCCCACCTGTAGTGGTCCCGGGAGCTGAGACTCCACAAATACCTGTGGACCCTCCGACAACGCCTACTCAAGCCTCCACCCCCGGCAGCTGTATTACCAACACCAGCCTTCTGGGAGGAATTGGACTGGATGGTTCAAGAGGCAGTCCTTCAGGTGCTTCGAGGATTCCAGTCACCACCGGCGCCGACTCCCATGCTGATGCCTGATCCAGTGCCTACTATGCTGGCTCCACTCCTCGAACGGTTGGACACCCTGATCAGTGCACTTAAATTGGTGCCCATTCCTTCCGGAGCAGCAGCGACTCCGAAGCCATCCCTCCTCCGGCATCAATCCCAATTCCTTTATCTTTGGATGATGAAGAACCGGACCGGGCCTCTTCTCCTTCCTGAGAACCACTGATGCCAGAACCGATTCCTGGGCCATCGGGTCTATTTCCACCTCGATGGCCATCGAAAACACTGATGTCATCGGTGCAACCACCGACCTCAGTGCCGTCGCCTCCTACCTCGGTGCCTCCATCCTTTCCATTGGTGCCACCTCCTGAACTGGCTGGATTTGGACTTCTGCCACCATCTGAAGGCCCGCAGGATGGAAGAGATGCACCATATGACTCTTGGGGTGATGATTCCTCTGACTCTCAAGATTCGGAGGACCTTCTGTCAGAGCTTTCACCCCCAGGAGAAAGACGGCTCTCATCCGGAGGACCTATCTTTTGCCAGCTTTATAAAGGAGATGTCTGAAACCATCCCTTTTAAGCTCCAAACGGAGGAGGATGCCAGGCATAAAATGCTGGAGGTGCTTCAGTTCGTGGATGTCCCCAAAGAGGTAATGGCAGTTTCAGTCCACGAAGTTCTGTTTGACCTCCTTACACCATACCTGGGAACACCCTGGAACAGTGCCACCAGTCAACAGAAAAACTGATGTTACATACCTGGTTCAGTCAGCTCCAGGTTTCCAAGAGAGTCAGCTACCCCACCACTCTGTTGTGGTGGAATCCGCCCAGAAGAAGGCTAAGAGATCCCAGCCTCATTCTTCTGCCCCTCCTGGCAAAGAGCAGAAGTCCTTGGACGCCTTCGACCAAAGAATTTTCCAGGGATCTATGCTGATAGCACGTATAGCAGCCTACCAGCTATACATGACACAATACTCCAGGAATCTCTGCAAACAAGTCCAAGACTTCAGTGAGACCCTGCCAGAAGAATTCCAGGAGGGATTGACCAACATCCTCCAGAGGGGTCTGGATGCTGGGAAACATGAAGTAAGAGCAGCATATGACATCTTCGAGACTGCCTCGAGTGTCGGCGGCAGGAATAAGCACCAGATGCTGGGCATGGCTCAAGTCCTCTGATTTACATCAAAGAGTCCAGGTCAGGACTTCTGGCGATGAAGTAAGCGGGTCGGCAGCTCGGCGTCTGAGCTCCGTGGCCCCTCTACTCGTTTCCCCGGCAAAATATGCTAAAATCCTGGCGATTTCCTAGCGCTTCTGCACCAGAGGGCTTCTTAAAGGTCTGCGCCCACACTGGAGAGCTTTTTCGAGTGCCACAGGTGGTATGCGACAGAGCCCTACATGGAGTGGCATGGAGCAGCGGCAAAGCATGGCCAAAATGACAGCCGCAACGGAGCCCCCTAAAATGTTGGCAGCAATCTCTGAGGAGGTACTTCAACAAATATCACAAAATGTCTCTACAGCGCTGGATGCACGCCTAATTAAAATCCAGGCATCGATGGATGACTTAAAGGGCACACTGGAGGGCCAAGCAAAGCTGGCTGGATCTGGCAGAACAAGTGCTCTCTGACCATGGAGACTGGCTGGCAGACTCGGAGCGCCGCGTGGCAGAGCTCCAGGCCCAGCAAAAATACCTCCTGAATAAGCTGGAAGACCAGGAAAACAGAGGCCGATGCAATAATCTCAAAATAATTGGGCTACCGGAATCAGTGCAGGAACGAGAGCTGATAAATTTTGTGGAAGTGTGGCTCCCTGGCAAGCTGGGCCTGGTACTCCAAGACGATAAGCTGCGCTGTGAGCAGGTTCACCGGGTGGGGCCGCCACGCGAGGCAACAGCCAGACCCAGACCGGTGATGGCGCACATCCTCAACTGGGTGCATAAAACTCAGCTGCTCCACGCCTTCCATCAACAACCCTCTGTGGAATATCAAAGTCACAAAATATTGCTCTTCAATGACTTCTCTGTGGCTACGGCAGCACAGAAGAAGCAGATGTCGCCGGCATGTTCTGGGGAATACGTTTTGCTCTCCTATATCCAGCAAAGCTGAGGGTGCACCATGACAACCGTGTGCTTTACCTCACGCCAAAGGAGGAGGCTGCATCTTTCCTGGCAAAGCTGGATAACCCTGGAGTGATTTAAGCACTGACCTCAGAACACTAGGTGAAAGGCCGCAGCACGTGCAAATTACACAGCGTGGGGCCGGGGAGAGGCGGCCCGATACCCCGTGTGGTTGGGATCCGCAGTTCAATACGTCTCTGTTCATGCATGTGCTGGAGTTGTTATTGCTGCTCAACATAGTCCCTTGTTTTGGAATTTCATGGTACCTGGCCAGATAAATCTTGCGGCATTACAGACTGTATGGACTTGGCTGGGCGAGACTGAACATTATCGTTGCTGTACAGGTTGTATGGTAGTCTCATGGCTGGGTGAGCGAGGAGGGGGGTACCTAACTACATTTAGAAGGTATGATTACGGATCGGGCAGGTCCCGCGCCTCTTGGGGCAAGTGTGTAGTGTGCATGAGAGTATGGATGTGGATGTGGTATGCATGGTGGGAGGGCGGGGGTGTGCTGTTGGGTGGGACGGGAAGAGGGGGGGGGAGGGGAAGGAGACCAGGGAATAATTGTATGGGTTTTGGTTTTGCTGGATCCTGGGGCTCAGGCTGGGGAATCCCAGGCCCACTTTGTTCTGTATGTAACGCTAGGGGCCGAGGGCCCTTTGTGTAGGCATTGCAACTATAGTGATCATGGCAATGGTTAAAATCACATCCCTCAATGTGGATGGCATCCACTCCCCGATAAAGAGGTCCAAATTGCTTTCCATGCTGCGGCGCCAGCACTCACAGGTAGCATTTCTCCAGGAAACGCACCTTACAGATGTCAAACATAGGAAACTCAAACGGGACTGCATGGGACAATGCTCTTTTTCCACTCACATGCGGGGTGTTGCCATTCTCATACACAAACAACTGCCCTTCCAGCTCGTGCGGGCGTGCCACGACAGAGAGGGATGCTTTATGGTAGCTGCTGGGGTCCTTTACCAACATATGCCCCAAATGTATTTTCCCACAAGTTTTTTACTGGGTTGGTGGACGTATTGACAAGTTTTCCAGGTTATACCTTGGTGGTAGGGGGGGATTTTAATACAGTTGTCAACAAACAGCTTGATTGCAAACCACCCAAGCCTGTCGCTGCCAACGACCCTTATTTAGGTGTCAATTTTCTATGCCAAGAACTCCAACTACTTGATGTGTGGCGGGTTTTGCATCCTAATGAATTAGACTTCACTTTTTACTCCAACCCGCATCAATCATACTCCCGCTTAGATTACCTGCTAGTTTCTAGTGCTATGTTTCCAAGGGTAGTGGACACTACTGTTGGGGTTATTTCATTCTCCACCCATGCTCCGGTGACCCTTACTTTGAAGGGTGAGAGAGGACCCCGGGGCCCTTTTTCGTGGCACATGCGACCTGAGTTATTTCTTGATAAAAAATTCCACACTTATTTACAGACTCAGTGGAAAGAATATTTAGAGCTCAATGCCTCTTCTGAGATATCTGCTGGCCTACTCTGGGAAGCTGGAAAGGCAGTGATGCGTGGCCATATTATAGCTTCCGTGGCTAAGGTAAACCGTCAGTGCAAAGCAGAAATCTTACAACTTACGGGAGTGCTTAAAAAGGCACAACATCACCACATGACCACAATGTCGCCAGTTGATAAAGGCCTGGTGGACCAAGCGCATGAAGTGCTTAACTCCCTCTTACATCACAGAGCTTCTAAATCATTAAAGTATTACCAATACCAATTATACAAACATGGTAATAGAGCGAGTAGAATGCTAGCCAATTTAGTGCGGACCCGAGCTCAACAATCGGTCATTCCTGGCATCTGGGGGTGGGATGGAACACACAAGACCACAGTGGAGGATATCTCAGCCCGGTTTTTAGAGTACTATAAAACGCTGTATGCCAAACAGTGTCCTGATCCTGCCGCCCAAAAGTGTTTCTTTCAGGGACTGCCATGGCCATGCTTGGTTGCGGACCAACTAGTGGAGCTGAACAAACCTATTAGTGAGCGAGAAGTGTATGCGGTGATAAAGGGATTGAAGGTGGGTAAGGCGATGGGCTAGGGTCCGAATATTACAAAATTTTGAAATTTCAACTCTTGTCCCCACTGTCCAAGTATTATAATGAGCTACTTGTTGTTAAAGCGCTCCCAGTTGAAGCTAACCATTCGGTTATTGTGGTCTTACCAAAAAAGGACAAGGATCCCCTGGAGGTCAGCTCGTACTGGCCTATATCCCTGATTAATGTAGATGTTAAGATCTTAACGGCTATACTTGCAGTGCGCTTAAATGGGATACTACCTGCCTTAATACACCCAGACCAGACTGGTTTTATTAAAAGGCGACAGGGTGTGTGAAATGTGAGGCGCCTTATTGCGGCCCTTAGCTACCACCCTACAATGGATGCCATAATATTGAGTTTAGATGCCGAGAAAGCTTTTGACTCCATATTGTGGGAATATTTGTTCTGGGCCCTGCGTCAATATGGCTTCTCGGGACCGTTTGTGACATAGCTTGAAATTCTATATCACAATCCCAGCGCCTGTATCTTGCTGAATGGCGCCCTCATGGATTCTTTCGATTTACAGTGTGGCGTGCGGCAGGGGTGCCCCTCTCCCCACTCTTATTTGTGCTGGCAGTGGAACCCTTGGCCACCTGATTGGGAGGTGAGCAGGAGTTTTGGGGCCTCAGCATCAGAGGCCATCCCCTAAAAATAGCACTGTTCGCTGATGATATTTTGCTGTTTGTGGGACGCCTGCGCCATAGTATTCCGGTAATCATCCAAATTTTTTAACAGTTCCAGAATATTGCAGGGCTGAAGATTAATTTCTCAAAAATATGAAGCCCTTGCATTGGACCCAGCGCTACCACAGTTATGGGGAGGACCATTCCCCATTTGCATGGGCCCCTGGCAAGCTTCGGTATTTAGGGGTCTGGATTCCCAGAGATTTGGAATTATATGAATTAAATCTCTCTGCTGTCATTAGTAAAGGACAAGCCCAATTTGTAGCATGGCGACCTCTCCCACTCTCTCTGTTTGGCAGATGCGCATTGGTGCAAATGGTACTTCTCCCTAAAATTCTGTATGTTTTGTTACGCCCGTCGGTTGCAGACGGCTGCGACTGCTGTTGCTCACCTCCTTCTTTGCAGCTTTGACTCCGTTGAGAAAACTTGCGGCCTCCGCCAACTACCGCCAGCCTGCCTACCGTTCCCGGGCCTCCCTAGATGCTGCAGACACTGCCAACTGCCATCTGCCATCTTGCCCTTGGAATCCCCTAGGCACCTGCATGGGCCAGTCTTAAGCACGTCATGGCTGGAACCTCGGCGGTGTCCCCTCCGGATGATGTCATCCTTCCAGGATACTTAAGCCAGCTGGCCCTGCCTACCTATGACTTGGCAACGAGTTCCCTCATTGCTGAATCTGCTTCGCTCACTACGGACTTCCCGTTCCAGTTCCTGCTCCTTTGGCATAAGACACTCTGGGTACCCGCTCCTCGGGAGCCCTTCCTCGTCTCTGGCTATCCGCTCCTCGGAGGGCCTTTCACCTTTGACTGCTGCTTGACACATTTCCTGGGGCTTCTCCTGGAACCTTCGCTACTGTGAATACCTCCACTCTACAGACCACTACTGTACCATCTCTAGTGAGTAACCTTCATCAGTGTACCCTGCGCTGCGGACCACTGCTGTGTCATCTCTAAGTGAGGAACCCTCATCGGTGTACCTTGCGCTGCGGACCACTACCGTGTCATCTCTTCTGAGGACCCCTCACTGGTGTGCCCTGCTCCATGGACCACTACCATATCATTTCTACTGAGGAGCCTCATCGGTGTACTCCGGTCTGCGGACCATTGCCGTATGTTCACGACAGAGGTATTCCCCTTGGGTATACCCCACAGCACAGACTCTGTGACTTTCTCCTGCACTCCTCACTTCACGGTCAGTGCCTTTCTATTTCTCTAATAAAGATTCTATTCTACAGCTGTGTCTGACGTCTGCTGAGACCTCGCCTCCTGACGGTGAGGCTCACAGGGCTCCTCCCTGTGGGCGGTACCATCTCTCACCTTGGCCCAGGGTCCACATACCTACAAATCATAACAGATTGCCAAGTCCATGGACCCGGCACAGGACTCGGCAATTCAGGCTATCCTTGGCCTGGCCCAGCGAATTACAGAGCAGCAAAAGGTATTAGAGACTTTGGCTAACGCCATAAATCAACTGAATAATCAGCTAGACTCTGTCCCAACGCATGTCAAGCCAAGCCTTGCTTCACATGCATCACTGTTCTGGCCTCCAGTGCCCTTGCCGGCACCTCCTCTTTTCGCAGGTGACCCCTTGTTGTATAGGGGCTTCTTGAACCAGTGCAGCATGCACTTTTCCTTACAACCTGCATACGGAAAATGTCATAATGCCTCTGTATCGCTCCATGGTGAGACCACACCTTGAATACTGTGTACAATTCTGGTCGCCGCATCTCAAAAAAGATATAATTGCGATGGAGAAGGTACAGAGAAGGGCTACCAAAATGATAAGGGGAATGGAACAGCTCCCCTATGAGGAAAGACTAAAGAGGTTAGGACTTTTCAGCTTGGAGAAGAGACGGCTGAGGGGGGATATGATAGAGATGTTTAAAATTATGAGAGGTCTAGAACGGGTAGATGTGAATCGGTTATTTACTCTTTCGGATAATAGAAAGACTAGGGGGCATTCCATGAAGTTAGCATGTGGCACATTAAAACTAATCGGAGAAAGTTCTTTTTTACTCAACGCACAATTAAGCTCTGGAATTTGTTGCCAGAAGATGTGGTTAGTGCAGTTAGTATAGCTGTGTTTAAAAAAGGATTGGATAAGTTCTTGGAGGAGAAGTCCATTACCTGCTATTAAATTCACTTAGAGAATAGCCACTGCCATTAGCAATGGTAACATGGAATAGACTTAGCTTTTGGGTACTTGCCAGGTTCTTATGGCCTGGATTGGCTACTGTTGGAAACAGGATGCTGGGCTTGATGGACCCTTGGTCTGACCCAGTATGGCATTTTCTTATGTTCTTATGTCCCCGACGTAGTTTCCAAAACTACGTACATCTTGTCCCTCCTGGACGGAAAAGCCTTGGCCTGGGCGTCACCCCTTTGGGAGTGAATGATCCTCAACGACTTGGGCTTCCTCACCCTATTTTACTCCATATTTGATGACCCTGGTCGAAAGACCATCGCCGGATCTATGCTTCTGCATCTGCAATAAGGAGTCACTGACCGATTATGTCATCGAGTTTAGGACTCTCTCCTCAGAATTACACTGGGATCTGGGCTGCCTGCGTGCCATATTCCAAGAAGGTCTAAGCTCACGCATCAAGGAAGAATTATCAGCACGAGAACTCCCTGAGGCATTGGATTCTCTCATTGACCTCGCCGGTTGCATTGATCGCCGTCTGCATGAGCGATCACACGAGGCTAGGGGATCCAAGAGGATGTCTTCAGGTGTTCCACGCATTCGCCCAACACCATCCACCCAGACTGCTCTTACACCAAGCACCGAGGAAGAGGAACTGATGCAAATGGGTCCCAGCCATCTATCCGCAAAGGAGAAGCGTCATCAGCAAAGATCAGGTTTTTGCATGTATTGTGGCCAACCAGGTCATGCGGTACCCTCCTGTCCACTCTGTCCGGAAAACTCCTAGGCCTAGGATCTGCCGGAGGACTCCTCTTAGGCCTGAACGCACCCTCTCCTCCCCTGACACTGCCTGTCTCAATTAACTTGGATGCTCTGGAATTTCACACCCTGGCACTGGTGGACTCTGGGGCGCGTGGAAATTTTATACTCCGACAACTCGTGGAACACCTTCGGATCCCCACCGTCCGGACACCTACGCCGTTGCTATTTTCTTCTATTCATGGCGAACCGTTACCAGGCAAAGTTACCTCCTCCACGGTCCCCATGCAACTTAGCACCCGGTCACTGCACACGGAGACCATTTCTTTCTTGATACTGGACAAGGCTATACACCCTATGGTTCTTGGACTGCCATGGTTACAACTGCACACAACCACATTTCGATTGGAGCACTTTACAATTGTTCCACTGGGGCAACTCCTGCCATGGAAAGTGCTTGGAGGTCATGTCCCCGATGCCTTGCCTAGTTACAACAACATCCATTCTGGGTCTTCTGCTGCAGTACTCCTCCTTTAAAGACGTGTTCTCCAAGAAAGCCACGGACACTTTACCGCCTCACCACTCATTTGATTGCGCTATAAACTTATTATCCAACACTGAGCCTCCCCTAGGAAGGGTCTACCCACTTTCTCTAACTGAGACAAAGGCCATGTCTGAATATATACAAGAGAATTTGGCGAAAGGCTTCATTCGGCCTTCTAAGTCACCCACTGGAGCCGGGTTCTTTTCTGTGGGGAAAAAAGGACGGCTCCCTCCGGCCATGCACAGATTACCATGGCTTAAATGAGATTGCCGGTATAGAAAAAATTAAAATAAATAAAATTACCCAGAAGGATCGCTACCTCTTGCCATTAATCTCTGAATGTTTTGACAGGCTCCAAGGAGCCAAGATATTTACCAAATTGGACCTCAGAGGAGCGTATAATTTGGTCAGGATATGCCGGGGCGACGAATAGAAAACCGCATGTAACACCAACGACGGCCATTTTGAATATTTGGTAATGTCGTTTGGCCTTTGCAAAGCTCCAGCGGAATTTCAGAATATGATGAACGAAATCTCCAGAGACATGCTCTACAGTTGTGTCGTAGTTTATCTGGATGACATACTGGTATTTTCACAAGACCTTCAGAGCCACCACTTGGATGTCACTAATATTCTACAATGCTTAAGGGATAACCAGTTATATGCCAAACTGGAGAAATGCTCCTTTCACCAGGAATCTGTCCCTTTTCTGGGCTATGTGGTCTCAAGCCAGGGGTTCCAGATGGACCCACAAAAGACTGAGTATTCGGGATTGCCCTCAACCAACGGGTCTTAAGGCACTTCGAAGATTCCTTGGTTTTACTAATTACTACAGGTCGTTCATCCATCATTATTCAACACTGACCGCCCCACTCACAGCTATGACTCGAAAGGGAGCCAATCCCTCCCAGTGGTCATCTGAAGCCATGACCGCCTTCCAAGAACTCAAAGAGGCATTCCTATGAGACCCATGCTTACGTCGCCCAGATCCCCGACGATCCTTCATCGTCGAAGTGGACGCTTCAGACATTGGTGTTGGTGCAGTCCTCAGCCAGAATTCAGCCAATCACACCTTGCACCCATGCTCGTTTTTCTACCGATGCTTCTCTCTGGTGGAGCGAAATTATGGAATCGGGGACAAGGAATTACTGGTGTCCCTGACTTGAGGGAGCACAGCACGAAATCACGGTATACACTGAACACAAGAACCTCGAGTACTTACACCATGCTCAATGCCTTACTCACAGGCAGGCCTGCTGGTCTCTCTTTTTTACCCAGTTCAGTTTCCTCTTTCAGTACCGGACAGCCAATAAGAACACCCGAGCTGATGCACTCTCCCATTCGTTCACCACGGAAGATGTTCCAGATGTTCCACGGCACATCATCGATCCAGCGAGAGTTCTCCTCTCTGCCACACATACAGTGCCATCTGGGAAGAAGGTGGTTCCCCGACCACTCAGAAGGAAAATCCTCCGCTGGGCGCATGATTCCTTGCTCGCAGACCACTCCGGACTTAATATCTCTTTATCAGTACTCCTTTCCTGCCCCACCAATCTCTCAATCCTCCCACCAATCTCTCTGTCTTTCAATTTCCTCACCCTGTCCTGACTAGTCTCTAAATCCCCCAACATGTCCCACCACCTGTCTCTCTGCCAGTCCTACCCTGATCCCATGAGTCCTCTTTCAGTCTCCCCACCATTTTCTCTCTCAGCAGCCTCAGCATAACGTCCCTTCCCACCATAGGAATGACATAAATTTGACAGCCCTAACATAACACTTCCTACCCAAACTCTTGTACTACTTCCCTCCCCTATCCCCAGCCTCTTTCCAACACCAGTATCACCCTGACCCCCACCCCTCTCTCTTTTCCCCTACCCTCTGCCAACACCAGTATCCCTGTGTTTTCATTCCCTTTCTCTGTTTATCCCAGGACAAGCAGGATGCTAGTCCTCACATATGGGTGACATCGGTAATGGAGCCCTATGTACGGAAAAACTTCTTTAAAAGTTTCTATGAAACTTTTGAATGGCACCGGAGTGCCTACTGAGCATGCCCAGCATGCCATGATATTCCCTGCCACAGGGGTCTCCCTTCAGTCTTCTTTTTTCTGCGAAGCCGTTAGCATCGCGGGTTAATAGGAGTCTTGAGGTGATTTTCACCTTGTAAAAAATTCGGAAAAATTTGATTCGCCGCAGGGGTTTTTCCATTTTATTACCGGCGGTAACTTTTTTCTGTTATCGATTCCCGACTGGGAGCGATAATTTTGGGGGTTTTCGCCGTCGATGGCCGTCCGGCGCCATGGCCTCCGGCTTCAAAAAGTGCCCAAACTGCACAAGAACTATGTCGATTACCGACCCGCATTTTGAATGTGTTCTTTGCTTAGGCAAAGACCACAACATTCAAACGTGCAAGTCTTGTGCTGAAATGACCAGTAAAGGTCGTCGTCTTAGGGCTGAAAAAATGGAGCAGCTTTTTTCCATACAACTGCTTCCACGGGCGTCTACTTCAACGCAGTCTTCTCCATCGACATCAGTTCGTCAGCTTATGATGAAGAAAAAACATCCGGAGGCGGGAGACGCCTCAGCTTCATCCCAGTCGTTATCATCGAAAGCATCGACTTCGGGAAGCGACAAACAAAAGGAGAAGCATCGCCATCGCCATCGACGGCGACAGGATACGGTGGCCGAAGAGACTTCCACAGGTACGGCCTCTCCGGCAAAGAAAACCCAGACGGAGACAGAGGCTCCAAGGCCTACTGCAGGGCGATCCCCACCGATATCGGTGCCTGGTTCCGAACCTCCTCAGGGCTCTGAGGGGGTATCGGCATCGCCTCCACCGCCTCCCTCCACAGCTGCTCTGTTTTCACCAGCTGTGAGAGTGGAACTTGACTCCCTCATACGTCAAGCGGTGCAACAAGCTCTACGTGAGGCGATTCCACCATTGATGCCGATGCCATCACCATCGATGCCCATTCCGACACCGTTGATTCCGAGGTCACCGACGATGGCAGCGGAACCGGAGACTATTCCTACCCCGGTACAGTCACCGATGCCGCATACGCCTCTACCGATCCCTTCCTCGGTGCCAGCGACGCCAGCGCCGGTTCCTACTGGGGATGTCACCATGCTACATCCGGTCTTTAACAAACTGGACTCACTCTTGGATATCCTTACCAAGCAATTACCACAGGATCCAGTTCCAGGGCCATCTGGAGTACCAAGGCAATTACCACTGGACCCAGTTCCAGGCCCATCAGGAGTACCAAGGCCTTCTAGGCCTCGTTCACCTGTGCCACCACATCCTAGTGACCCCGTTTCTTACCACATACCACATCATGAGCCTGGGGACTCTACCTCTGAGTATTCTTCGGATGAAGAATTATTCTCAGAGCCCTCTCCACCGGATGACCATAGAAAATCTCCACCTGAGGACCTCTCATTTACTAATTTCGTTAAGGAAATGGCGGACACCATCCCTTTTCCTATCCAAACAGAGGTGGATGAGAGGCAAAAGACTTTGGAAGTCCTACATTTTGTGGACCCTCCCAAAGAAATGTTGGCAATCCCGGTTCACGAAGTCTTCCAGGAATTACAGCACAGGATTTGGGAGCACCCAAGTTCTGTACCAGCGGTGAACAAGAGGGCTGAAGCCACTTACCTTGTACAGCCTACTCCAGGATTCCAGAGATCTCAACTGCCTCACCAATCAGTGGTGGTTGAATCTGCCCAAAAGAAAGCAAAAAGACAAAAGTCCCATGCTTCCCTACCGCCTGGGAAAGAAAGTAGATTCCTGGACAACTTAGGAAGAAAGATTTTTCAGGGTTCCATGCTGGTCTCAAAAATTTCTTCTTACCAGCTCTACATGAACCAGTACCAAAGGAACCTGTGGAAACAGGTTCAGGAACTCTCTCTTTCTCTTCCAGAGCAGTTTCAAGAGTCATTCCAAAATATTATACACAAGAGCCTTGACTCGGGCAAGCATGAAGTTCGAGCAACTTATGATTGCTTTGAGACAGCAGCAAGATTGTCAGCATCGGGTATAGCTGTGAGAAGGTGGGCTTGGCTGAAGGCCTCTGATCTTCGCCCAGAGTTTCAGGAGCATTTGTCGGATCTACCATGTCTGGGGGATAACCTCTTTGGGGACAAGATTAAGGAAGCTGTGGCAACCTTAAGGGACCACACCGAGACCTTAAAACAATTATCCTCTCAAAATCAAGAAACTCAAGTTTCTTCCAGAAAGTATCCCAGGCGTGACACTTGCCGACCGTACTACCGTCCACGTCGATACTACCCCCCAGCAGGTAGGCCAAGGGCTAACCGCCCAACACAACGCCAACAGCCTAGGCAAAGGGCAGCAAGACCTCAGCCACCTCCACAAACAACAACTACTTCTGGTTTCTGAAAAGCCCCAGAGAGCAGCAGCCACATCAACCCGTTTCCGGAAACACCAGTAGGAGGTCGCATACAGTACTTCCACAACAATTGGACCTCCATCACCACCGACCAGTGGGTGTTATCCATCATGACTCACGGTTACAGGCTGGATTTCTTAACTATCCCAATGGAAAATCCACCACTTCACTCTTACACAATAAATCAACATTCCATAATTCTTCAAACAGAATTATCCACCCTTCTGAGAGCCAGGGCCATAGAACCAGTCCCTGGGCCTCAAAAGGGCAGAGGATTCTACTCCAGATATTTCCTCATTCCAAAGAAAACAGGAGGCCTTCGACCCATTCTAGACCTCAGAAATCTCAACAAATTCCTAAGAAAAGAAAAAATCAGAATGGTATCCCTAGGCACCATTCTGCCTCTTCTTCAAAGGGGAGATTGGCTCTGCTCTCTGGATCTTCAAGATGCATACGCTCACATTCCCATCTTTCCTCCTCATCGCCAATACCTGCGCTTTCGGGTACTGGATCAGCATTTTCAATACAGAGTGCTGCCATTCGGCCTTGCATCAGCACCACGAGTATTCACAAAGTGCATGGCTGCAGCAGTGGCACACCTCCACAAGCAAAAGGTGCATGTGTTCCCTTACCTGGACGATTGGCTCATCAAGAGTCAATCAAAAGAAGGAGCTCTCACTTCTCTCAAGCTCACCATTCAAGTGCTTCACTCCTTGGGATTTCTCATCAACTACCAGAAATCCCATCTGTCACCAACTCATCTGATACAATTCATAGGTGCAGAACTGAACACTTCAATAGCAACAGCTTTTCTTCCAAGAGACCATGCTCAAACACTTGTCCTGTTGACTCACAATCTTCGCAAACAATTCCAGGTAACAGCTCACCAGTGCCTCATTCTTCTAGGGCACATGGCTTCCACAGTTCATGTCACTCCCATGGCCAGATTGACCATGCGACTACTACAATGGACGCTCAAAGCACAGTGGATACAAGCCACTCAACCAATGTCCACTCCCATTCATATCACACCAGAACTAAGATCTGTACTCCTCTGGTGGACATCAATGGACAACCTGCTCAAAGGCCTACCTTTCCAGCAGCCAGTTCCACAAGTGACTTTGACTACAGATGCATCCACCTTAGGGTGGGGAGCACACATTGGTCATCTAAAGACACAGGGCAAGTGGACACAGCTTGAAGCCTCTTTTCAAATAAACTTCCTGGAGCTTCGAGCTATACGCTATGCGCTACATGCGTTCAAGGACTGCCTATCGCACAAGACTGTTCTGATCCAAACGGACAACACAGTAGCCATGTGGTACATCAACAAACAGGGCGGTACAGGTTCCTACCTCCTTGGTCAAGAAGCAGCACAGATTTGGGACTGGGCCCTGACACACTCAATTCTTCTACGGGCCACCTACCTAGCAGGCATCCACAACACAGTAGCCTCAGTCGTCAGTTCCAACCGCACGAATGGTCCTTGGATCCAGCAATAGCATCCAAGATTTTCCAACGCTGGGGTCAACCGACGATAGATCTCTTTGCATCTCAACTCAACTACAAAGTGAACAATTACTGCTCTCTCCTCTGGCAGCAGAACAGCCTACCAAAGGACGCGTTTGCTCGCCATTGGAATTCAGGCCTGTTATACGCGTATCCACCGATACCACTCATAACCAAAACATTAGTGAAACTACAACAGGACAAAGGGACCATGATACTCATAGCCCCATATTGGCCTCGACAAGTATGGTTCCCCACACTGCTAGATCTCTCAGTCAGGGATCCAATTCGCCTGGGAGTAGCTCCCAATCTCATAACTCAGGAACAGGGTCAGTTGCGCCATCCCAACCTTCAATCCCTGTCCCTGACAGCATGGATGTTGAAAGCTTGATCTTACAGCCACTCAACCTTCCAACCGCTATATCTCAAGTGCTGATAGCTTCCCGTAAACCTTCCACTAGAAAGAATTATTCCTACAAATGGAAACGGTTTGCTTTGTGGTGCACTCAGAAAGATTTAGATTCTTTCACTTGCCCTACTGCCTCGCTACTAGATTACCTTTACCACCTCTTAGACTCTGGTCTTAAGACATCATCTGTAAGGGTACACTTAAGTGCAATCTCAGCTTATCATAACAAGCTGGGAGATGCATCTATCTCCACACAGCCTCTCGTCAGTAAATTCATGAGAGGCCTAACTCACATTAAACCTCCAGTTCATTCCCCAAGCATACAATGGGATCTGAACGTAGTACTAACTAGACTTATGCGTTCTCCTTTTGAACCCATAAATACTTGTGACCTTAAATACCTTACTTGGAAAACGGTATTTCTCATAGCCATTACATCAGCCAGAAGGGTCAGTGAATTACAAGCACTAGTCACATACGAACCTTTTACAAAGTTCCTCCATGACAGGGTAGTCCTCGGGACACATCCTAAATTCCTTCCTAAGGTTGTCACGGAATTTCACTTGAACCAATCCATAGTTTTACCTACATTCTTTCCTAGGCCTCACTCTCACCAAGGAGAAAGAGCCTTACACACTTTGGACTGTAAGCGTGCATTGTCTTTCTATTTAAACCGCACTACAGCCCAAAGAAAATCCAGTCAGCTGTTTGTATCCTATGATCCAAACAAACCAGGTAAAGCAGTGGGTAAGCATACTCTGTCAAACTGGTTAGCAGATTGCATACAATTTTGTTATGAAAAAGCAGGCCTTACTCTTCAAGGGCGAGTAAAAGCACACTCAGTAAGAGCAATGTCAACTTCAGTAGCACACCTACGCTCTGTACCTATTCTGGACATTTGCAAAGCAGCAACATGGAGTTCTCTTCATACCTTTGCAGCTCACTACTGCTTAGACAAAGAAGGAAGACAAGATTCAGCCTATGGACAATCCGTCTTAAAGAACTTGTTTCCAGTGTAATCCCAACTCCTTCTACATCCAACCTGCTGTGATTTCGGCTGATTCATTTCAACAACAATACCTCACTGTTACTTCAGCACAAAATGACTCAGCCTCTAGCTTGCTAATCACCCATATGTGAGGACTAGCATCCTGCTTGTCCTGGGATAAAGCAAAATTGCTTACCTTGTAATAGGTGTTATCCCAGGACAGCAGGATGTAGTCCTCACGAAACCCACCCGCCACCCCGCAGAGTTGGGTCCGTTACGTTTTATTATTTTATTTTTGGCTAACGCTTATTGCTACAAAACAAGACTGAAGGGAGACCCCTGTGGCAGGGAATATCATGGCATGCTGGGCATGCTCAGTAGGCACTCCGGTGCCATTCAAAAGTTTCATAGAAACTTTTAAAGAAGTTTTTCCGTACATAGGGCTCCATTACCGATGTCACCCATATGTGAGGACTACATCCTGCTGTCCTGGAAAAACACCTATTACAAGGTAAGCAATTTTGCTTTCTCTCAACTCCCTGACTGCATCCTACTCTTTCCCTCCCTATCTCCATCCCAGTAGCCTCTCTGATTCTCTCTCATTCACCCTCTGCCATCACCCCTTCTAGATTTCACACTCTCCTCTCCTTCCATAACATCTGTGTGTGTGTGTGTGTGTGTCTCAAACGCCTCCCCTCCCATTCATCATCTTTGGCTATCTCTCACTCCCCCATCCCAATCACTCCTGTTAACCTCATTCTCCTTCTCTCCCTTTCATTACCTCTGGCTTTCTGTCCCCCTCCCTTCCCCCTTCACCTTTGGCTCTCTCTCTACCACGATCTTGGCTGTTATACAGTCCCTACCAGCAAAGGTCCTCATTGAGCCACACTCTCTCCCGCTCTAGCCACCTACTTGATGACTCCATGACGCAGCAAGGCCAGTCCTGTTTATCCCTGCCTCTTGCACAATTTGATGTCTCTTTATCGAGTCACCTTGGCTCCTTGCATTGCACCACCTTGCCTTACTACTGCATGGCTCCTATGGCCGCCTTGCCTTGTCCTCTGGTCTCCTTGGCCGCCTCATCTTGTCCTCTGGCCTCTTTGGCCTTCTTGCCTTGTTCCATGGCTGCTTTGCCCTGCATTGTGGCCTTTGGACCTTCAGGTCTAGCTCTACATTGCCTTGTGGCCTGCTTAGGCTTCCTTGTCTATATGTACCCTGCTTTGCATTAGTTTCCTATTTGCCTGTGTTTGTTTATTCTTTGCCTTGTTCTCATGGTCCTTGTCTTGTCCTGCCCAGTCCTCCCTATGGCCCCTGCTCTCTGTGGGCCTTCAGTTCCAGCCCTTGTCTCCCACTACTGTCTTGCCTCCTGTTCCAGCCCCTGTCTTCTGTTTCCAGCCCTTGCCTTCAGTTCCAGCCCTGCTTTCTATTCTAGCCTTGATTCCAGGTCCTCTCCTGCCTGACTGCTATCATGTACCATGCCAGGAAAGTCCTGCCAACCCAGAACCTGTGGGCTCAACCCAAAGGGGAGGGGATTGGCCAGGCAGAAGATTTTGTCCTGCTCTGTCCTGAAATCCTGTACTGCTCCTGGTGGGGGGAATACCAGAATCCAGCCTGCCTGACCATGACACACTCATTTATACCATCACCATCTCTGCCCCACCCCCACCTTGACACCATAGCTGGCTCTTTCATATATACACAAATATATACTCCCTATCACCACCTCTGGCTTTCTTTTGCCCTCAAGGTACAGATACAAAGAAGGTATAATCTAACACTTCTCAAATAGATATATTAATGCTGTATCTAATGATGAGATAGTGAAATGTATTCATAAATGTCAAAAATGATACAATACAATGTTAATGTGCGTTTAATACAAAAAGTTCAAACATATAAGAACATAAGAACCAATTACACAAAATACATGTCAATCATGCAGATACACTATACCAAATATGATGCTTAAATTAAAAACCATATTACTCACACACATCATCCCTCTCCATCTGCCACACTATTTCTCATACAACCCCTCCATCCTATATGGCACTCATGCAGCCCCCTATCCTGATTCTCTCTCATTCTCTCTATTCCCTTCAATCTAGCCCTAGCCTCCTTACACCAGAACCCTTGGGAGCATAAATCTTGGGGACGAATAAGTCTTATTTCTGTTGCTGACTTCAGGGAGCTGGAGAGGGAGACAATATTTACTTCCACCTCATCCCTTCCCAGCATTTGTCCCTCCCTCAATTCTTTTAACATTAACCCCTTTTTCATATCACTCCTCTCAAAAGCATTCACTTCCTCTTGAACTGTCTACACCCCCAAGCATTCTGCCCCGGGCCTTTTGCTCCAATCATCCCGTAAGCAATCACTACTTCTTGTACTACCGCCTCCAAACAAAAACCACCTGCATTTACCCCCTTTTCTCCTCACCCCATTTCAGCATTCACCTTTCCCTTGCAACAAATCATTCTGGCCTGACTGGAGCTCCATATAACTCCCTCTTCCTCTCTGCTGGGAGCACAGTAATCTGCTGGGACTGGGCAATGTTCTCTCCAGCCCCTCCCCTCTGGACAGTGCAGTAAAGAAGAGTGTTCTACTTCAGGCAGAAGGTGAGGTGGAGGGTGAACAGGATGGGGAGGGCTGGGGTAGAGAGCCAACTGGTTCTCCCTGCTGCCTGTCAGCTCCAGCCTTGCCCCCTCCCTTCTTGTCATCCAACGCTGCTGGTCATAGACAGGAGGAGAGGAGCAGAGTAGGAAAGAAGGCAGAAAGCCTCTGCCTCAGCTCTTCCCTCGCTGTCTCCACAGCAACCAGCAGCACCGCAGGGACAGGAAGGGAGGGACTGGAGCAGAATGGCTTGTCTCTACTTTGTTAATGCTGTGTGTGCTCCCTGCTCAAGCCTCTCTCCTCCTGTCCTCCATAGTGCCACCCAGTTGAGATGGGGCAAGGAAGGCAAGAGCCACATTTTCTACATTGAAGAGCTACATGTTGGCCACCCCTGATCTAATAGGTTCTCTATCTATGGTAGTTTAGATTATTTCAAGTAGTATTTATAAGCCATAATTGAAGTTTTGCAAAATATGTGACAGAATGCTTCATTGATGCTTGTTGAAAAAGATTAGGAACATAGGATTATGCAGGAAAATATGCTGCAGGATTAAAATTTGGTTCATAATGGATATAAATAACAAGTGATTATAAATGGCTTAATATCAAGTGGAGTACCAAAAGAGTCAGTCTGTTTAAATTCACAAATGACTTAGGAATGCATACTGAAATTTTAGACTACTTGGGCACTGCCTGAGGATGGGGGAGCTCAGTAGATTTTGAAAGTTTTCATCTTTAATCAGCTCATTAACCTTGTAAATTTGTCAACTTTATCCATCTATTTGGCTGGATTTTGTTCAACTGCATATGTAATTGGGCCAGCTGAGACTGATCTGTTATGTTAACATAAATGTCTATTGTATATCTGTTGCAGAAGAAACGTTTGGTCACTTTAAGATTGATACCAACAGTGGGGAGTTAAGAACAAGTGAGGTTCTTTCATATAGTCGAAGATCCCTCTACAGAATAACTGTAACAGCATATGACCAAGGAACACCTCTCCTTCAAGGGCATGCAGTCATTAACATACAGGTAAACTCAAATTTTACTGCTTAAGTGCAGTTGATAGAAGGTTCTTCAGCTTTGATTCCATTTCTCTGGATGTATCCTATGTTGGAGAGAGATGTAAATTTGAAACTATATTTTTAGAGTCTATGTTTAGGAATAAATAATTGTGTATCATATGTGATAGTGGTTAGAGCAACAGGCTAAGAATGAGGAAAATCAGGGTTCAAAACCCACAGTATTTCCCTTGTGGTCTTGGGCAAGTCACTTTACCCTCCATTGCTTCAGGAACAAACTTAGTGGGCCATTCATCAAAGTGCATTTAGGCCCAGACTCGCATTGCATGCACAATAAATAGTGCCAATATGCAAATTGTAAATTTAGTATGCATGTGGGAGAAGTTAATGCAAATTAAGGTGTCCTACCACATTCCGCTATAACTTAACGCACACTAACACAGGATTTAAGGTCTGAAATAATTACACCTTTTTTTATGGTACAAGGGAAACAAAGATTTTAGCATGCGCCCGCAGCTATTATTGTGGATTGAACCCATTATCATATGCAATTAAAAGAGGTCTTCTATCAGACATACCTACCAGACCTTCCTGGGCCAATAAAAACACCTGTTCTTACCTCGCCAGTCTTCATAAACTCATAATATTTGTGGCAAGTTTACTTGTTGGGGGATACTGGATGCTTCATGTTTATCCTGTTGGACTCTATGCCATCCCGGACATAAAGCGCCACACCGCCTCCCGGGGGCTCCTCTCTGTCATTACAATTGTCACGATCACGCCCCTCCGCTCAGCACTCTGTGTGGACTTTGCTGGGCCTCAGGACTCCCTCTCCGCTCATATCCCACTGTCTGTCCACTCGAACAGCTCCTGCACACCGCTGCTATGGACTCCTCCACGTCTCTAGTCAGAGTGCCAGGCCTAGTCCTGGCACTCCCAAACAGAACACAGAAAAAGGTCTTTATCACAAAAGGGTTTAATGTGATCCTGTAGCCTCACCGGCTGCAGTCCTGTAATAATGCCTGGTTGTCTTTACAAGCCCCACGCCTAACTGCTTAGGTTCTCCTTAACAAGCCCAGAGTTAAACAGCTTTTAAAACCACAATTCCCTTCCAACCTTTCTCATACATCATTTACCAACACAGGATTTACCATCCCCCAACCTCCTGGTTATTACACCTCCATAGAGGAACAGCTGGAGCTTTCCTCTCCCCAGCTTACCTCCATCTCCTCCTCCCTGACTCTGAGGTGCCGGGCTTTTGTGGCCAGCTCCACCACGGCGGCACGCCCTCTTCCTCAGCTTCCATGGACTCTGCTGAGTCATAGGGATCAGTCCCTATTTCCTCCACCTGTTCCTGCTCACTTTCCAGCCAGGGGTCAGGTGCTGGTTCAGGGAACCTGGGAAGTGTAGTCTTTCTCATCTTCACCTGGGCCCCCTGCTGTCTGGCTCTGGTATTACCTGCCGCCTTATGGTGTCCTGTCAGTTCCTGCTCTCGGCAGTGCTGCACTACATCACACAATATAATTTGTACCCCAGTATAGCACTGTCCCTTTGGTTATCCTCCTTCCACCATTTTTCTGAGATGCCAATTAAGTCTATGTCATCATTCACTGCTGTACATTCTAATTCTCACAACTTACTTCTTAGACTTCTGGCATTAGCATACAAACATTTCAAAGTTTGTTTTTTGTTTGTATTTTCATTCTGCTTTTTAATTGATAGGGATAAGTTAGAATTTTTTAGCCCAGGAGAGTTTTTAGTTACAGGCACTTGGACTACTTTTCTTATTATTGGAACCTCACTGTCGGGATGCCCTAATTCTAATGCATCATTAGTATCCTTTGAAGATACCTCCCTCTGAACCATGCGCTGCTGAGTGACTGTCTGCTTTCCCCTTTCTTCTAGTTTAAAAGCTGGTCTATCTCCTTTTTAAAGGTTAGCGCCAGCAGTCTGGTTCCACCCTGGTTAAAGTAGAGCCCATCCCTTCGGAAGAGACTCCCCTTTCCCCAAAAGGTTCCCCAGTTCCTTACAAAACTGAATCCCTCTTCCTTGCACCATTGTCTCATCCACGCATTGAGACTCTGGAGCTCTGCCTGCCTCTGGGAACCTGCACATGGAACAGGGAGCATTTCAGAGAATGCTACTCTGGAGGTTCTGGATTTAAGCTTTCTAGCTAAGAGCCTAAATTTGGCTTCCAGAACCTCCCTCCCACATTTTCCTATGTCGTTGGTGCCCACATGTACCACGACAACCGGCTTCTCCCAGCACTGTCTAAAATCCTATCTAGGTGACGCATGAGATCCGTCACCTTCGCACCAGGTAGGCATGTTACTAGGCGATCCTCATGCTGTCTACATTCCTAATAATCGAATCACCTACTATGACGGCCGACCTAACCCTTCCCTCCTGGGCAGTAGGCCTTGGAGACACATCCTTGGTGCGAAAGGACAATGCACCACCTGGACAGCAGGTCCTTGCTACAGGATCCTTTCCTGCTGCACCAGGTGGATGCTTTCTGATCCTGAGATCTTCTTCCTCCAAGGCAGCACCAGGACTGCCAGTCTGAAGTTGGGAGTTGGCTACTGTGTCCCTGAAGGTCTCATCTATATACCTCTCTGTCTGCCTCAGCAACTCCAGGTCTGCCACTCTAGCCTCCAGAGATTGGACTCATTCTCTGAGAGACAGGAGCTCTTTGCATCACATGTACATGTACAATTTCTCACCGACAGGTAAAAAAATCACACATGTGGCACTCGATGCAAAAGACTGTGAAGCCCCCTTCTTGCTGCTGGACTGCTGCCTTCATCTCAACTTTGTTCAGTTCCTAGTTAAGTTTTAGGTTGCTATGGGAGTAGGAATGTGTCTAATTAACATCCTTTAAATATATTAGTGTGTCTGGTAGTGGCCTACAGGGGAATGATCAAACTCTCAATAAGGGTTTTTGTTTTTTGGTTTGGTTTTTTTTTGTGAAAGTGGCACCTGCCTATAAATTAAAGGATGAGCTAGGGGTGGGTGGGTTGGGAAATACAAACAGTCTAACTTCAGTTAAGTCAGCCAGAGTGACTCACTGCTCTCTTGATTAACAATTTTGGTACCTAATCAAACCAAATCACAGTACCTTAACACCTTTCCAAGGTGAGTGTTGAACTTTTCAACCTTTTTACTTAGGTATACACTGCTCCTAGCTTATTTCTAGCTTCTGGCTACTTTTTTTTTTTTAATATACAAACACTAACTTCTGCTTATTAGCTGCCTTACAGACTATTGAAAATAAACACACTAACTACTGCTAATTAGCTGCCTTACTGACTGACTATTTAAAAATACAGTCTAACTTCAGTTTATTCCCTGCCTTGCTGACTAGTAAAAGCACAAACACACACAAACACACTAAATAATATTCCCAAATAGTTAACTTCGTCCCAATTCTTTTAAAAAAGAAAATTTCCCAAGCAAAAACTTACTGATTCCTTTCAGCCACCAGCTAGGTGATCCTCTCCTCTCAGTGCTCTCACTGGATTGTGGGAAAGTTAGGAATTATTAAGAAGGGAATGGAAAATAAAACAGAGGATGTCATAATGTTTGTGTATCACTCCATGGTGAGTCCACACCTTTAATACTGTGTGCAATTCTGGTCACTGCATCTCAAAAAGGATATATTGCACTGAAGAAAGTGCAGAGAAGGGTAACCAAAATGATTAGGGGCATGGAATGGCTGCCCTATGAGGAAAGGTTAAAGAAGTTAGGGCTGTTCAATTTGGAGAAGAGACTGAGGGGGGTTCTGATAGAAGGCATTTAACTAGCTTCCTTTCCCTCCCCTCTCCTCAATCAGCTTTTCCCCATGTATACTGAACGCCCGCTTTACCTTATCTCATGCCGCTGCCCCACGCTACTTAAAATATTGATATATGACTTGTAATTAGTTTTGCACTGTTATGCTTCTCCTGTTTTATGTCTTTGTAGTAGTTCTATGATAACTTACTTATCCCTCTATTCACTTCCATTATGCATCGTACGTTCGCATCTCCCAGTTTGCTGCTCCTTGTTCTCTGTAACTGATTTCTCTCAGTTGTTCCCCCTTGTTCGATGTAAACCGGCATGTCGGTAAAGAAAACCCTTAAATAAAATAAATAAATACGGTAAGTCTATAAAATCATGAAAGGACTTGAACAAGTTCATGGAAATCGGTTATTTACTCTCTCAGATAATAGAAGAACCAGAGGGCTCTCCATGAATTAGCAAGTAGCTCATTTAAAACAAATTGAAGAAAATTCTTTTTCACTCAGTGCATAGTTAAGCTCTGGAATTCATTGCCAGAAGATGTGATTACAGCAGTTAATGTAACGGTTTAAAAAAGGTTTGGATAAGTTCCTAGAGGATAAATCCATAAACTGCTATGATGGTAATTAATAAGCAATAGTAGCTTGTGATCTATCTGTTTGGGTACTTGCCAGGTACTTGTGACTTGGATTGGCCATTGTTGGAAACAGGATATTGGGCTTGATGGAACCTTGGTCTGACCCAGTATGGCATATCTTATGTTCTTATGTTCTTACCTTGGTCATTGGGATGTCATGTTGCTGGTCAGACTGTATGAAGGCACGATTGGGAATCAGATGTTGTCATTTATTTATTTATTTTATTTTATTTGCTTTTATATACCGAGATTCAGCAAATGCCATCACGTCTGTTTACATATAACAATTTGAAAATAAAAAGAGGATACAATGTAACAAAATATAACGAATGAGGGGACAAAATGGGATATTACATGATATAAAGGTCATATATGTTAGAAATAGGAGTGTAATCAATGAATGAAGGAGGGCTGAAAAGAGGGAGAGGGATGGGTTAAGGAGTGTTGTGAAGGTTAAAATAAGAGTGAGGAAAGGGAAGGGAGATAGGATAATGGGAAGTAAGGAGAAGATAAGAATGAAAGAGGGGTGATTGATCTTAAGACATTATAAATGCTTTTTTGCAAGTCACCTCAGAAATGTCAATGCCACAGTATAATGTCTAATGACTCTAAGAGCACCTATATGTCTCCTAAGAAAAGGTTGACATCATTGAACCCAGCGCAAAAATGTGTTAGAA
This sequence comes from Rhinatrema bivittatum, assembly GCF_901001135.1. Lineage (NCBI taxonomy): Eukaryota > Metazoa > Chordata > Amphibia > Gymnophiona > Rhinatrematidae > Rhinatrema > Rhinatrema bivittatum. Next base: position 62,297,817 of record NC_042615.1, on the reverse strand, counting down.
GCTATTTCTCTTGCCTGACCCGTCACAGGTAGCCTTTATCAAATATGGAGATGACACAGTGCTGCAAGGCTGTTTGCAGGTGTAGCTCAGAGCTACTCATGTGGTGCTGCTGTTTGTATGTACCTAGAAAATATGCAGAATAGTTTGCTTTTTGCAATAGCTAGTATCAGTTACAGTTCTTATGTTATCTGTGGCCACCCTTAAAGCACATAGGCTGAGGACTCCTGACATGAACAGCTTGTGGAATGGTCAGTTTCCAAGGTGAGTCACTACTTTTCCGGTGTTTTATGGTTGGAAGCCCTTGCTGGTCCACATGGCTGCTGTTATTTGAGGCCAAGCTGGAAGAGTTGCTGTTTTATAGATTGTATCTCATGTGCTGTTTGTCACTTTTATAGTTAGTGGTGAGCAGGGCAGGTGTGCTGAGACACTCTGTCAGCTCTGTGTATAGCCCAAAGGCTACAGAAGGTGTTGTCATCTGATGACCTCAGGAGCCTACAACCTGCCTCATTCTCAAACTTATCCCTGTACTGAATGTATGGAGCAACAGTTCCCAGAGATGTCATGTGGTTGGCATGTTGGCTTATCCAGGGCTTCCCAAACCTGTCCTGGGGACCCCATAACCAGTCGGGTTTTTAGGATATCCTCAATGAATATGCATGAGATTAATTTGCATACCATGAAGACTCAGTATATGTAAATTGATCTCATGTATATTCATTGTGGATATTCTGAAAACCCGACTGGCTGTGGGGTCCCCAGGATAGGTTTGGGAAGCCTTGGCTTATGCACTTTCTGTTTTGGTCTCTTCAGAGACAAGCATTTCCTGTCATCTGAGGGCTTGAGGGGTCCATGTCAGTACCTCTAAGAAAGTGGTTATCATATATGCTTCTCAGAGATGTCTGTCATGTTGGCAGGTGTACCAAAATTTCTGTGCATTATTCAGACTCTGACTCCCTCTTTATCTGTTAGGGACCAGGCAGCTTCAGACATCAATGATGGATGATTACAGACTTGCCAGGAACATACTAATTGCCCATTTGTAGGTGCAAAAACTGCTGGAGGTAGTCTGTCCCCAAAAAAGAGCCAACATATATGTGTGACTGTGTGCATCTGAGTGGGTGAGGTGCTGTGTTAACCTTGGTCTACATCTGTGTCTGGGGATGATGTTGGCCTCATTGTTACCTCCATTACCATACTTTTGCATACGCCAGAGCAAGCAGTGTGTATGCATCTATTTTGCACACACTGTCTTTCGCCTCAAGTAATCCTGTGCTTCCACTGTTTACAATAGGTGCCTCAGAGATATACTTTTATTGTATGGGGAGAAAATGGCCTCATGCTTACTCAAAGAACATTCCACCTACGGCTAACACTATTTATTCCTTGTGTTGAGAAAGGGGGATGTTAAACTTGACAGCATCAGACCTCAGATATGGTGTCACATTTCTGGATGAGTAGATATCTGCCTGTAGTGTACACTTTCCACCCCCTGGACACTGATACTCTTCCACCTAGTACTTGGAATGTTCCTAATTGCCCTTTAATTTGGGGGTGTGCATGGTTCCAAGAGCTTCAGCTGCCTGAGAGGATTTGCTGTTGGGGTGGGGGGGGGGAATGCTTGAGACCTGCTAGCTCTCCTAATAGAGGTTCCTTTTTTTGAGACTGTGGTCCACTTACCTTCATCTCTGTAGAACAGATCCTGGGAAGGAGCACAATTGGACAAGGGGCTCCTCTTCTGGTCTGCAGTATGTACTTGTTGCGGTTAGCTACCTTTGTCTTCAACTGGGCCGTTATGTCCCGGTACCTATGGACCAACTGCTCCCCACTGTGTTTCATGCTGCTGAGCCTTGAGATAACCTGGGTGATGGTGCACCAGATGGTGCACCAGATCTGGCCCTTAGTTGTCCTCTCCCCTCTGCCCTCTCTGTCTATCCCTAGCCTGTCTTCCTCTCATCGGACTCACCTGCCTATCCCCTTCCCCCTCCCACCTCCTCCTATCCCTATCCCTTCCCCTTCCCCCTTCCCCCTCCCACCTCCTCCTATCCCTTCCCCCTCCCACCTCCTCCTATCCCTTCCCTCCTCTCTATCTCTACTCCTGGCTCTGGCCCTCCTCCTCCTTCCCCTAGCATTCCTGCCATCGTCCTCTTCCTCTCCTCAAGCCTCTCCACTCCTCTCCCCCACCTCTAATACTCCATCCTTTCCACTCCTCAACACCAACATGCCTTACCACTCCTCCTCACCCAAATACAAAGGAAGAGACAGCCAAACAGGGAGAACCAACAAAAACTTTCATACACACAGATCAAGGCAATAGACAAAGGGAAAGGGAAACAAATGAGAAACAAGCCATATGACACCTCACTCAGAATTCGCTAAATACCTCCAACCAACTACCACCAACTCACCTATTCTCCTCTCCTCTCTCCAGACGCCTGACACATTCTCAGAGGTGCTGCAGGAAGCCGGTATATAAAAATTAAAAAAATAATGTGCTACGCACAAATCGACACATGCCGTGTAAAATGACACACTGACACAACACGCGACACAACGCAACATGAGACACTTAAATTGCCTGTGAGATGCAGTACACAGGAATTTAGTGTAACCTTGCCCTTTTTTTTTTTTTTATTGCGGGTGCTATTTGTGCAATATTTATAGCATTTTAATGAATCTAAGCCTTAGGTTGTAAACACTTTATGGATAGAGAAATACCTACAGTTCCTGAATGTAATCTGCTTTGAAATGCTGAAAAGCAGACTGTAAATCAAATAAATTAATATAGCCTGTTCAAGGGTGGGGAAATACTGTGAAGAGTAGGAAGTGTGTAATTAAGATGTGTAGTAGTAGAGTGTGCACGCTGAGCTCAGGGTATATTGTGTGGTAGAGAGTGGATGGACTATTCAGAGAAGAGAGAGTGAGAGAGAGTGGGGCAGAGCTGGAGAGTTTAGGGAGGGAGCTCAACTTGCATACTGGTTATGCAGATGCAGGGAAACTTTCCTCTCTTTTATAGTTAGATTTTAGAGTTTAGAGTGGGTCAAGGTTCCCTATTGAGCTAGAAATGAAACTTTTCTACTATAGTCATAGGGAAGAAACATAAGAACATAAGAAATTGCCATGCTGGGTCAGACCAAGGGTCCATCAAGCCCATCATCCTGTTTCCAACAGAGGCAAAACCAGGCCACAAGAACTTGGCAATTACCCAAACACTAAGATCCCATGCTACTGATGCAATTAATAGCAGTGGCTATTCCCTAAGTAAAATTGATTAATAGCCATTAATGGACTTCTCCTCCAAGAACTTATCCAAACCTTTTTTGAACCCAGCTACACTAACTGCACTAACCACATCCTCTGGCAACAAATTCCAGAACTTTATTGTGCGTTGAGTGAAAAAGAATTTTCTCCACTTAGTCTTAAATGTGCTACTTGCTAACTTCATGGAATGCCCCCTAGTCCTTCTATTATTCAAAAGTGTAAATAACCGAGTCACATCTATTCGTTCAAGACCTCTCGTGATCTTAAAGACCTCTATCATATCCCCCCTCAGCGTCTCTTCTCCAAGCTGAACAGCCCCAACGTCTTCAGCCTTTCCTCATAGGGGAGCTGTTCCATCCCCTTTATCATTTTGGTTGCCCTTCTCTGTACCTTCTCCATCGCAACTATATCTTTTTTGAGATGCGGCGACCAGAATTGTACACAGTATTCAAGGTGCGGTCTCACCATGGAGCGATACAGAGGCATTATGATATTTTCAGTTCTATTAACCATTCCCTTCCTAATAATTCTTAACATTCTATTTGCTTTTTTGACTGCTGCAGCACACTGAGCCGACGATTTTAAAGTATTATCCACTATGATGCCTAGATCTTTTTCCTGGGTGGTAGCTCCTAATATGGAATCTAACATCGTGTAACTACAGCAAGAGTTATTTTTCCCTATATGCAACACCTTGCACTTGTCCACATTAAATTTCATCTGCCATTTGGATGCCCAATCTTCCAGTCTTGCAAGGTCCTCCTGTAATGTATTACAGTCTGATTGTGATTTAACTACTCTGAATAATTTTGTATCATTCCTTTCCAGATCATTTATATATATATATTGAAAAGCACCGGTCCAAGTACAGATCCCTGAGATACTCCACTGTTTACCCTTTTCCACTGAGAAAATTGACCATTTAATCCTACTCTCTTTTTCCTGTCTTTTAACCAGCTTGTAATCCACGAAAGGACATCACCTCCTATCCCATGACTTTTTAGTTTTCGTAGAAGCCTCTTATGAGGGACTTTGTCAAACGCCTTCTGAAAATCTAAATACACTACATCTACCTGTTCACCTTTATCCACATGTTTATTAACCCCTTCAAAAAAATGAAGCAGATTTGTTAGGCAAGACTTCCCTTGGGTAAATCCATGTTGACTGTGTCCCATTAAATCATGTCTTTCTATATGCTCTGTGATTTTGATCTTGACAATAGTTTCCACTAGGGATGTGAATCGTTTTTTGACGATTTAAAATATCGTCCGATATATTTTAAATCGTCAAAAATCGTTAGAGGTGATATATAATAGGAATTCCCCTGTTTATCGTCAAAAATCGTAAATCGGGGGAAGGAGGAGGGCGGGAAAACCGCACACTAAAACAGCCCTAAAACCCACCCCGACCCTTTAAAATAAATCCCCCACCCTCCCGAACCCCCCCAAAATGTCTTAAATTACCTGGGGTCCAGTGGGGGGGTCCCGGTGTGATGTTCCACTCTCGGGCCACCGGTGCGTTGATAGAAAGGTAGCGCCGGCGCCATTTTGGTTCCTGTCCCCTGACGTCACGAGTGTAGGAGATCGCTCCCGGACCCCCGCTGGACCCCCAGGGACTTTTGGCCAGCTTGGGGGGGCCTCCTGACCCCCACAAGACTTGCCAAAAGTCCAGCGGGGGTCCGGGAACGACCTCCTGCACTCAAATCGTGTTGCCGTAATGCAAAATGGCGCCGGCCATATGGCCGGCGCCATTTTGCAGTACAGCAATATGGCCATACAGGCGGCGCCATTTTGCAATGAGTATTGCAAAATGGCGCCGGCCGTATGGACATTTTGCATTACGGCAACACGATTCGAGTGCAGGAGGTCGTTCCCGGACCCCTGCTGGACTTTTGGCAAGTCTTGTGGGGGTCAGGAGGCCCCCCCAAGCTGGCCAAAAGTCCCTGGGGGTCCAGCGGGGGTCCGGGAGCGATCTCCTACACTCGTGACGTCGCGGGACAGGAACCAAAATGGCGCCGGCGCCATTTCTATCAAATGCACCCATGGCCCGAGAGTGGAACATCACACCGGGACCCCCCCACTGGACCCCAGGTAATTTAAGACTTTTTGGGGGGGTTCGGGAGGGTGGGGGATTTATTTTAAAGGGTCGGCGTGGGTTTTAGGGTTGTTTTAGTGTGCCCGAGAGTGGAAGATCACACCGGGACCCTCCCACTGGACCCCAGGTAATTTAAGACATTTTGGGGGGGTTCGGGAGGGTGGGGGATTTATTTTAAAGGGTCGGGGTGGGTTTTAGGGTTGTTTTAGTGTGCCGGTTTTCCCGCCCTCCCCCGATTTACGATTTACACGATATTTAAAAAAACAAAACTGCGACGATCCGATTCCCTCCCCCCCCCAGCCGAAATCGATCATTAAGACTATCTATCACACGATTCACATCTCTAGTTTCCACTATTTTTCCCGGCACTGAAGTCAGGCTCACTGGTCTATAGTTACCCGGATTGCCCCTGGAGACTTTTTTAAATATTGGGGTTACATTGGCTACCCTCCAGTCTTCAGGTACAATGGATGATTTTAATGATAGGTTACAAATTTTAACTAATAGATCAGAAATTTCATTTTTGAGTTCCATCAGAACCCTAGGATGCATACCATCCGGTCCAGGTGATTTGCTACTCTTTAGTTTGTCAATCTGGCCTACTACATCTTCCAAGTTCACAGTGATTTCGTTCAGTTCGTCTGACTCATCACCCCTGAAAATCATCTCCGGAACTGGTATCTCCCCAACATCCTCATTAGTAAACACGGAGGCAAAGAATTCATTTAGTCTTTCTGTTAGGTTTAAAATATTTCCTTTGGCAAGAAAAAATTAAAATGAAATTCCATGTATTCAGATTTGGATAATTTTTCTTATTAGAAGCTAAAACATTAATCATAATAAGCATTGTAAATAATAGAGAGCAAATTATGTGTTTCCTCTTAGTTTTGGGGTTAGCTAAAGCTGCTGTTAAAATTCTAAAGTTGTAGAACATTCATATGAATTCTTTACTTTGACCTTAATTCTGTGTGTGATTTTGGATGAGTCACTTTATCTTCTTGTGCCTCGGTTTAGTAAACTGCAACTGGGAATAACAAGTGGCCCTGACCATGTGTCCCCCAGTTTCATATAAAAGTGCTTTAGTCATAGTGAGTTATGTTGTCGTACCTATCTCAATACCAAAAGGCAAGCATTTATGAAGGTCATGAGAAACTAATCTAAGATCATATTTAAAAGTATTATCTCAGAGTTGTAAATTCAGTTAGGCTGTATATTATTATTTAGGTTAAGGCAATATTGCTGACAGGATTTTATTTTTTTAATTTTATTCCATAGTGATATAGAATAGAACATCACAATTCCCTTTTTTATTTCTCATTTGTATTTGAATCCCCAGGGAAACTACAGTTCCAAATCCTTAATCAGTACTGTCAGCTGGAGGCCATGGGTAGCTGTTTTTTTGAAGTTTTTAAAAGTTACTCTTAATGATCCACCTTCATTATTTTGAGTGTGAGGAAAGCAGAATACTGCTGTTACCCCTTACTCCTTATCATGTATTCCTTGTTTTGATTCTCATGTTTACCTATTCACTATTCCCCATAATACCCTCTCGTAATACTTGATCAATTCTAATTCTATTCTTGTTCAATTTTTGTTAAATTATTGTTAAATTATGTTCATATTGTTCATATTGTTAAATTATGTTCATATTGTTCGCTGTAATTTCCAACTGCTGGTTTGCTGTAAACCGAAGCGATATGTACTTGTACATGATCTTCGGTATAAAAAAGTCTTTAAATAAATAAAATAAATACCTTTCTTAACAAATTTGTGCTTGAACCATTCTGATCCATGTAAAACTTGAAAAATGGCTGAATCAGTTAACACATGACCTTTAGGGAAAGAAATCCTTGATCATGAAAAAGTGCCCAAATTTTATCCTAAAAGATTTACCGAAGATTAGAAATAGTAGATTTTTGGACAAAAAAGAATGAAAACAGAATAAGATCTATGAGGGTAACTTTGCTTCTATGCGTTACACACAGAAAAGGCCATTTACAAAATTGATGGCCTGATGACAGGTAAATAAATGCATGTATGTAGAGTTTGCACGCACATTTATTCGGTGTAAGCTGAGGCATTCCCAAGCGAGAGCTTGTGAAGTAGTTTGCACTTAGATATATACTTTTGCATATAAAATGTAAAAACTAAAACTAAATAAAGCCCAAAGAAAACTGTTTCAGGCAGAAGCAGCTCTATCAAGTGCAGGCGAAAATAGTCTAAACATTTATTATAGACTGGATTTCAGCAAGCCAGGACTCGTGCTTGACCTCTTTTAAAACACAAAGATTCCTGGACCTCTCAATCTCCACCCGTATAAACCAGTAACAATAGAAAAATCCTTTTTCAATAATTTTGCCAATGCAGGTAACACCATCTAAACATTGGTCAAAACTAAACATATTTAGATCCAAATGTAGCATCGGTAATTTCCGAACAGCTCAAGTATGTATCAGTGATGACTAAAGAACTGTAAACCCAACCCCATATAACATTTACCAGAATGTTTCTATTCACAATTTTTTAGGTGTAATTGTATGTGAGTAGTTTTGGTGGGATAATTTCATAAAGGAAAGTAGGTGCATACTTTGTCTTTGAAAATTAATGGAACTTATGTGTCTATTTGCTGTCAAATTTATGCCAGGTGTTTCAAAATTACCTCACTATAAGGGGAAGGAAAAATATAAAAGAATGGACTAGTTAATATTGAAATGAATTTGTGCAGAGCTGTTGAATCTGAAAGACTATTTAGTTACCGGTACATTAAAATGATATGCCAGTAAAATCAAGTTAGTAAGGAAATGGCTCTTGCAGTTGAACAGTTATAAAAGGGAAGAGTAGAAATTATGCATTTCTTCAACCCTTATATAGCAACATTAAACATTTGCAATATTTCCAACATTGTTTCAGATCATTCCGGTATCCAAAGAGAACATTTCAGTTGTTCAAAATATCAGGCACTTGGTCATACCAGAGAATGTTAAGCCTGGACAGTTGATATTTTCTGTGAAATCGCCTGATGATCATCTACAGGCTAATCAAAAAATGCATTTCAAGATCGCTGATGAAGATGATGATATCTACTTTGACATTGATAGCATCACAGGGGATGTTTTCCTCTCCAAGGAACTTGATTATGAAACAACTTCTCACCATCTCCTTAGAGTGGATGCAGTGGACCTCAACAAGATACCTGTGCAGAATTCTACTGTTATCCTTGGCATTGACATAGAAGACCAGAATGACCACACCCCTTTTTTCCTTGATAATTTTGTAGTTCTCAGCATTGAGGAAAATGTCCCTGTTGGTACATTGTTGTATACATGTGATGCAAAGGATGGAGATGGCAGTTTAGTGAACAGCAAGGTGCAATATTCTATGCATGCCAGTGACTCCAGTGAAAATCTTTTCCAGATTCATCCATATAATGGAACCATAACCACAGGGGTCCTACTTGACAGGGAGCTCACACAATCTATTATCTTTACAGTGACTGCTGCAGATCAGGCAGTAAATATAGCTGAACGCCGGGTGAGTTCCATGACAATAAATGTTGTCATATTGGATAAGAATGACAACAGCCCAAGCTTTGTGTCGTTACCTGTTTCTTATGTAATGGAAGACGCAGAGGTGGGCTCCTTAGTGCATCACATAATTGCTGAAGATCCAGATGAAGGCAGCAATGGAAAAGTTATGTACCACATTCTCTCAGGCAATGAAAACAAAGTATTCCTGCTACATAACTTAACAGGTAATGTAGTAAGATATCACCTTTAATTATTGTTGAGTACCTATTGAAGATTGTGTATATTCACTGCATTCATGTATTACTGTACTGTGCCCATGCATTTGCATTCAAAATGTTTAAATGCATTTAGAAATGTTTCTGTGTATAGCCACATACAGTTCTTTGTCTTCCCAAAGCTCTTTTAAAAGGGGTCTTGATATAAAGTTCATGCACCCAGTACATTAGAAGTCCACTGTGAGTGCACTGTTCTATAATAACACATATTTATGGCATGAAAACTTGTGGCGTGACTAACCTAAATGTAACTAGTTCAAGCCAGTGCTGTAGGGTCTCTGACAAGGAGACCATATATCAAATCACAGAGCTTTTACAATTGGAGGCATATGTTTTTTATATTACCTAGTTTTTTTGGTTTTTTTTACGGTTCCATTCCTTTAAGCAGGAGAATGTTCAAGTAACTTTCTTTGGCTTCAGTTCTGCAAAATTTCAAAGGTATGTTATTGACCAAGTATTTGGTGATATGTGGCCCACGATGTGCTGGAAACTAGATATTCGGGCTTGCTTGGGCAATATTCATCTTTGTCCTGTGGAGATTTATTCCTCTATATAATCTTTTATACATATCTGAATTTTACAGACCAGATACTTTTGTGAATAAAAACTGAGTATTCTAGTGGTTAGGCCACAGATTTGTAAAATCTTTATTTTTTTTCTTTAATCTATCTTTGACGCATTTTTGAGACACATAAGCAACTGAGGCCTTATTTCCATAGCAAAATTTTCTGGTGTTCACATTCTATGTTTGTCAAACATTTGGAGCATCATTTTCATGCAATATGCTGTATAAAACCACATCCCATCCTTGATTGCACCAAGACTTCCTCCTCACCTTCCAATCTTCCAAACCCTGGCTGGGAGTGGTAGTCTCTTATCTGCTCCCAATGCTTCCAGCTGCCCCTACAATTTCAGCATTCCAGGAAGGAGGGTGGGAGTCCTGGCTCAATCCAGGGGAGCTTGGGTTACTGACTAGGGTTGGTGGGCGAGTGGGTCAGTGAGGTGGACAGTGGATTGGCTGTGTTGTGCTTAAAACGGGGAAGAAAGGAGGTGGTGTCTGGCCTTGGGGCACTAATCTCCAGAGCTTTATAGATATTTTTTAAATTGGAGGGGGTGGGGAGAGTCATGGCCCACTCTGCTGAGACAGAGAGGAGGATACTATGCCTGGGCAAGGGCACTGCTTAGAGCAGTGGTTCACAACCCAGTCCTCAGGACACACCTAGCCAGTCAGATTTTCAGGATACACACAATGAATATGCATGAGATAAATTTGCATACAATAGAGGCAATACATGCAAATCTATCTCATGCATGTATATTCATTGTGGATATCCTGAAAACTTGACGGACTAGGTGTGTCCCAAGGACTGGATTGAGAACCATTACCTTAGAGTGACTGTGTGATCCGCGGCCAATGTCTTCTGCCTTAAGCGGCTACCGTTCCCTGCAAGTTGGGTCTTTGGGTGCAGGTAGGCACCAGTACTTACCAGCAAAGATATGTGAGGCGAGGGCTCTTTATATCCAGCCTTCAATTTGGGATACATCTAATACTGGTCCAATAGGGAGCTTCTGGAGGCAGGTCTCCTTAACACTATTTAGTTCCATAATTACTCTAGGATTCTTGCTGGCTCCACTGGAAGATCCCCCCTGGCCTTAAACATATAGGGTCACAAGGAGGTAGGAATGGGATCAGTTGATGCAGCCTCAGTTATTTCTAATTCTTTTGGCAGTATAGGGCTGAGGGATCAGGTCTTAAGGCCCTAAGTTTTCCTTTCTTCTGTCTTTGTGCTACTACTTAACTGGATATCTTTTACTCTTTTGAATATTTCGGGACAAGATATCTGGCTAACTTTTGCCAGATAGCTTGTCTGCTCGCTGCTTTATAGGTAGATTTTAAAAGGGCTATGCATGTGCCCATAAATGCTCATTTCTCGCCACGTACAAAGATACGCGCTATTTTATAAACTGTACACATAGGTTATAAAATACAATGTCTGCAAGTCTGCGCACATATCTTGCACGTACTTGGGAGAGAGAGAGAGACTCTTTATAAGGCTCAGTTTGATACTTTATATTTGGACCATTGTAAGGGGACACTTTGATTTTGGGGTGAGTTTTCAGGAAGGGGGTGTTACAGACACACTCAGAGGCATTCCTTGTAAAGAATTTTTGACCTTATACATGATGAAAATTCTAACAAGAGGAGCTGATTTGTACACTGCAGTCTTTGCTAGCTGCATTGTACAAATCAATTCCTTTTCATCACTTATAAGGTCAAAAGTTCTTTAGTGATGTCAATTTTACAAGAAATATCTCTGAATGTGTCTGTAAAACCCCTCCCCCCAACCCACCTCCCGAAAATTCACCCTGAATCAAAGTGCCCCCTTACAATGGTCCTTATATAGAGTATCAGGCTGAGCCTTTTAAAGAGTCTGTCTCTCTCTCTCCCCCCCTCTTCCCCCCCCCCCCCCCCCCATTATCCCTACCAAGGAGCTGTAGCAAAGTGGTGCACATAACATACGAGGGTAAGTCAGTAAGTAAGTCACAAATCTCTCTACTAAGGTAATAAAACATATATCTGTAATGTTGTCATATTCCATAGATGGCAGCACCTTAGAAGTGCTTATGTACATAAATAGTTATTTAAACTGTGCATGTGCAGGGGCTGTGTACACAAGGAAAATGGCTGCCGTGTTGACAGATTGTACGGTCGAAGAACAACGTGCTGTTGTCCGATTTTTGTGGGCTAAGGGCTTAGTGGCAAAAGACATTCATAAAGAAATGTATCCAGTATATGGAGAGAAATGTCTCTCGCGTAAAGCAATTTATAACTGGACCGATAAATTTGCACAAGGACGTGCCAACGTGAACGACGAAACCAGACCTGGTCGACCTGTAGAGATTGCGACAGAGGCAACTGTGAAGCAGGTTGAAGAGATGGTTCGCGCTAACCAGAGGGTAACAATTGACGAAGTTGCCAAACAAATTGGGTGTTCTCACAGATTAGCATATTCCTTAGTGCACGATGCATTGAACTTTCGCAAAGTCTGTGCAAGATGGGTTCCCAAACAGCTGACCGAAGACAATAAGAACACCCAGATGGGTGTCTGTTTGGAAAATCTCTGCCGTTATGCAAACGAAGGTGAATCACGTATTGTTACTGGTGACAAGTCGTGGGTGCACCACTATCAACCAGAAGCGAAACGCGATTCCATGCAGTGGAAGCATCCACTATCACCGACACTGAGAAAGTTCAAGCTTGTGCCTTCTGCAGGAAAGGTGATGTTGACTGTGTTTTGGGACCGAGATGGGATACTCTTAACCAGTTTTCAGAAGCGTGGTGAATCTGTTAATTCGGCTTCCTACTGTGCTACTCTGTTAAAGCTTAAAGGAGCTATTCGTAGAAAACGCCCAGATCTGGAAAAAAGAGGAGTGCTGATTCTTCACGATAATGCCAGACCACACACTTCGAATGAGACTCGTCAGACAATTGCGAACCTGCACTGGGAGTTCTTGAACATCCACCATACAGTCCGGATTTGGCACCCAGCGATTTTAACTTGTTTGGCAAACTGAAAAGCCATCTCGGTGGTAAACATTTCACCAGCGATGAAGAAGTGGAACAAGAGGTGAAGCACTGATTACGATGCCAGCCAAAAGACTTTTACGCAGAAGGTTTTGACGGACCTTTCAAACGCTAGGACAAATGTATAAATGTTCGCAGCGATTACGTTGAAAAGTAGTTGGTTTTTCCAAAAAAACTGTTTGTGACTATATTCTGTATATTTCACAGTAAATAATTCATCTTTTGCATTTAAATAAATTTCATGAATATTAATCCCATGTATGTTTGTGACTTACTTACTGACTTACCCTCGTATACATGGCAGCTGAAGAAAATTAGGAGTTATGTGCGTCAGTGCTGGAATTCCCATGCCTTACCCCTTTTCTGCCTACTTTTTCTGGGCACATATACATCAATGTACGCGTGCCCTTCCTTGCTATTTAAAATTTGCATAGCTCCCACACGGCCCACTTACGCGCGTATGTGGCCATTTTTGTGCTCGCAAGGCTTTTAAAATCTACCTCTTACTGAATATTGTCTCCCTAAAGCATGTACTTTTCCCCGCATTGTAGTGGAGGCATTCCTAGGTAAGGTTAGTTTGGGAGATAAAATTACATGCACAGTTTTGATCAGAAAACATATCCACAGAAACAGAAGGTATAAATCTCTGCAGGTGCTTTTCCTTTGGCAGTTGTCAAAGTGAAAATAGGCAGGTAATTTCCTTTGAAAATTGGTGCCTAAACCAAAGATAAATAGTATCTGAGGACTTTGCAGCAGTTTGGGCAGTTTAAAAATTGCCCTTCTTGAGTGTTGCCCACAAAACATTTTCTGCTCACTTGAGCTGCTTCGCTGTATTAGTAGAAACTTGCTGTACATTCTGTTTGTACAGTAATATTTGAAAGTTTTGTATCCATCATTCTGTTCATTTTTTTGTTTTTGTAAGATCAGAAGTTTTGTCTCTGGTATAAGGAAAACTCTTTAAGCGTTTAAAAAGTTTAGCAGTGTGATTAAGCGAGTATGAGCCATAGTCACATGCTTAAGCTTCAAATGTAATTGTGAACGCCATCTGATTCTGTGCTGATTTATCAAGCTTGTAGTATACAAAATCCAAAATGAGGTATTCAAAAAGCTACGTTTTTAACATCACTGATAATAATGATTAAAAGAGGCAACAAACTGCTAGGTTAAGGGTCTTGTTTAATGACTGTTTTTCCATAGGCACAGAATGGGAAAAAGACCTTTTTGAATGAGGTCCTAAGATACTAATAAACTACAAAGGCAGTATCTTGAAACTGTCTTTCTTTCCTTTCCCCTATTAAAAATGCTACAGGATTGCTTACCCTATCTTCTCTTTTGGACCACGAGATGCAGAAATATTATACTTTGAATGTGGTTGCATTTGATGATGGCACTCCAGCGCACTCTTCTATTCAGACGTTAACGATTACAGTACTTGATGTAAATGATGAAACGCCAAGCTTTAAACAGCATTTGTATGAAACCACCGTCTTGGAGAATCTAGACCCAGGGCAGTTTGTGGTTAGGGTGGAAGCTATAGATAGAGATTCAGGTAAGTTCAGTCTAATCTTTTATTATACATTGGGGCAGATAACTTGGACTTTCTGAACCTCTTGAATGTATCAAGATAAATGGCCCAAATCCCAAAGCACCAGTAGCAGTCCTGTGGGAATATGTAGAACATTAGCACCTCTCAGGATGTAACCTTTGAATAGTAAAAGGAAGGGACAAAAATAGAAGCGCAGAGGTTATAGGAAATGGCTATCAGACAGTATGTTTAACTTTATTAAAATTTATAAATTGCTTATATATCATGGACTAAGGCAGTGGTTCTCAACCTTTTTCCCATCATGACACACCTGACAGACCACACTGCTCATTACAATTCATGGCGGAAATAAAAAATTAAAGGCCCAGTATTATTTTTATTGTTAAGAATGACACAAGGGAAAGATACATATACTGTCTGAACAGAAATTGCTTAAATAGTAAACATCCCACACCAAAACAGCACCAATTTCCAGTACTCAAACAGTAAACACCTTACTTAAGAAAAGGCAACACTGAAAATATTACACCAGCCCTTAAGACATCAATACACCTCCTATTAGGAAAACGGAACAAGCCAGAAACATCACCCATCCCTATAAAACAAATCAAGAAATATAATATCAGTAGCGGTAAAACCATACTACCAAAAAGAACAGATTCTTTCGAAACAGCTGATGAATGGAATAGCCAATAATTAAAAACTCATATCAAACATTTCTAGATACCAATAAAATATTTTAAAATAGCAGACACAACGGCCCAATAATGAAAAATAATAAGGATACAAAAAATGTTTTGCTCTGCATAGCTGGGAACGTTTGATGTCCAGGTGCCCTGAGATTGTTTTGAATTAGCAGAAGGAGGGATGGTTTGCTTGCAACTTTCTCCTCTCTCTCTCTCACACTGGCTCTCAATCGCTCACATATACACATGCTTTTTCTCTCTCACTTATATAGGCTCTTAATTACACATTTACACACATGCTGTCAGTCTTTTCACGCTTACACATACAGGCTTTCAATCACACACATACATGCTGTCTTTTTCTCTCACACAGACTCATTCACATGCTTACACACATGCGCTCTCTCTTTCTCTCATTTACACACAGGCTCTCAATCACATACTCGCATGCTCCCTCACCTAAACCAGCTCTCAGTTACACACAGACACACATTTTATTTATTTATTTAAAAATGTTTCAATACCGCTTTTACAAACAGGGTTTAGTCAAAACGGTGTACAAAAAATATAAATCAAAAATTAAAAATTTCTTAAAATTACAGAAAACTATAATAAAAAATAAAAACACAAATAAAAATCCATAAATTATTAAATTCCACATTAGACATAACATAATCAAAATAAGTGCCATGTAATTGAAAGGGTGGAGAGGGCAGAATGGTGGAGTGGATGTAAAAAAAAATTGTTTGATAGTAGTAATTTTGAAAGCAATTTGAAAATGATATGTTTTTAAAGATTTTTTGAAATGAATTGAATTGGATAGGGATCTTAATGAATCTGGTAATATATTCCAGAGGATAGGGCCTGCTACTGAAAAGGCCCTTTTTCTTGTGATGTCTAGATGTGCTTGTCAAGGTGAAGGTATATCAAGAAAGTTTTTTGTTAGAGATCTTAAGTGTCTAGTGGGCTTGTAAATACGGAGGAGGGAACAGAGTCTAGTAGAAGAAGAGTTATGAATGAGGGAGTGGATGACAGTAAGAATTTTGTACTGTATTCTGAATTTTATTGGTAATCAATGATATGTCTGAAGTACTGGGGTAATGTGATTTCTAATTGAGGTGCCTGATAGGTTACATGCTGCTGAATTCTGGACTAATTGAAGTGGATGGATCGTATTATCTGGAAGACCTATATGTAGAGAATTACAGTAATCGAGACCTGAAAAAATAAGAGATTGAAGAATGGTGCGAAAGTCACGAAAGAATAGTAGTGGACGAAGACACTTCAAAAGTTGTAATTTATAAAAGGAGTTTCTTGTTACCAATGAAATGTGTTGCTTCATGGTCCCGGTCATGATGGTTGCGAACCGGCCCTTACCTCCGTGGTCCCGGTCCATCTCTGAGAGCCTGTGGCCTGCTTCGCGGCGTCCCCACGGGGGGGGGGAAAGACGCCGCCAAGGAACCCTTCCTGGACGCCGTCTCCTTAGGCGCGTGCAGGAGCCGCGTTTATGAAGGCTTTTTCCCGCCACTGAAGGCTCCGCCTTACCCCTGACGTCAGACTCTGCGGCCTATGTAAGGCCACCGCGGAGCCCAGAACTTTGCCTTGCAACGGGATTCCTTGCGGTTCCCAGTTGCTCCGAGCCCCGGAGTGTGCTATTGCGTTAGCAGCTCCGTTCCTGCCTAAGATTTGCTACGCTTCTGTGTCCAAGTCCTGTCTTTGCCTACTTGGTTCCAGTAACCTGTCCTGCTTCAGTTCCAGTGCTTGCCTGGTTCCAGTAACCTGTCCTGCTTCAGTTCCAGCTTGGTTCCAGTACCTGTCCTGCTTCAGTGCTTGCCTGGCTCCAGTAACCTGTCCTGCTTCAGTTCCAGCTTGGATCCAGTACCTGTCCTGCTTCAGTTCCAGTTTGGTTCCAGTAACCTGTCCTGCTTCAGTTCCAGCTTGGATCCAGTACCTGTCCTGCTTCAGTTCCTGCCTGATTCCGGATCCCTGCCCGCCTGCTTCAGCTCCAGCTTCCGTGATCTCCTAAGTCTCAGCGGCCGGGCTCCTACGAGCTCCTCCTGGGGGAGCTCCGGCTTCCAGGGTGAATCCCCTAAGTCCCAAGCGGCTGGGCTCCTATGGACTTCTCCCGGGGGAGTCCCAGCTTCCTGGGTGAAGCTCACCATCCATCGCCTGCCTGGTATCAGCCTCCCGGCCTGCCCTCAAGCTGAGGCTATAGTCCATCTCTCCCCAGTCTCTTGCAGGCCGGCCCAAGGGTCCACTAAAACAGCTAATTCACAACAAATAGTTACACCTACATTTTTTGCATATTTAGAAATAGGAATAGAAGTACCATTAAACAAGAAATGAGAGGGGGGACCTATAGATGATTCTGAAATGGAAGTGAGATGAACAATTTCTGTTTTTGCTGGATTTAATTTTAACCGGTTGTGTGAAAGCCATGTATTAATAGTTGTTAAATATAAAGACACTAAAGATAGAGTATGTGCCCCGGAAGTGTTATATGGAACCATAAACTGTAGATCATCTGCGTAGATTTTGAACTGTAAATTTAAAGAGGAGAGAAGACAGCAGAGAGCTAGTAAATAGATGTTAAAAAGAATGGGAGATAAAGAAGAACCCTGAAGAACACCTGAAGCAATTGTGTAGGAATCAGAAGAATGATTATCTATATTGACTTGCTGAATATGATCTGAAAGAAATGAAGCAAACCACTGTAAAACTGTGCTTGAGATGCCTATGGATTTAAGTTTGGAAATGAGGATCTGATGATCGACAGTGTCAAAGGCCGTGGAAATATCTAAAAAAACAATGATATAGTCTGTGTAAGAGTCGAAAGCTCGAAATATAGTATCAAAGGAAGTTAACAGAAGGGTTTCAGTAGAGTATCCTTTACAGAACCCATGTTGATTCGCATGTAGGATATCATGTTCAGATAGATAGTCGGAGAGTTGAAATAGAACTACTGACTCGATGAGTTTTGCTAAAGATGTTAAAGTAGCAATGGGTCTGAGATTACTACGGTCAGATGGATCCTTTGATTTATTCTTTATGATAGGTAGAATGGAAGTTTTTTTAAGGCAGTGTGGAAAATGTCCTGTTTCTAGAGATTGATTAACTAATAAGCTGAGAAAATTGCTAGCATGGGGACCTAATGCTTTAAAGAAGGCTCCAGAACATGGATTGTCTGGTGAATTAGAGGGGTTTTGTTTCCTTATGATAGTTTGGATGGTATTTTCGGAAACTGGAGTAAATTCAGACCAAATGTAATTAGACTCAATGTTATTATAAGAAGGTAAAGGTAATTTTGCAAACTCATTGGATATATCTGTGACTTTAGTCTTAAAGTAGTTGGCAATTTTATTGCAGGATACAGAATCATGGGTAATGGAATGCACATTTTGAGTTGTTGTTAGAGATTTTACAATATTAAATAGTGCATTAGGGTTACCATTTGCCTTAGAAATTTTATTAGCATAGTAGGATTTTTTTGCAATGTTTATATTTTTGTTATAGTGACGTAAGAGACAATAGTACGCATTTTTTGTTTCTGGCTTTCTGTTACGACGCCACTTACGTTCTAGTTTTCTAAGAGAGGTTTTTAAAGAATGCAAGGAGTTAGTATACCAGGGGACATTTGCTTTTTTCTTGTTGGGTTGCGTTTTGGTTGTTTTTAAGGGTGCTATTAAGTCTAAGTAGGAAGAAATAGCGGAGTTCCATTTAATAATTGATTCATCAATGTTAGGAGCTAAGGTTGTTGGCAGATTAGGAACTGCAGTTTCTATAAAGGAGTCTGTAGTAATAAATTTGTGCTTTAATATAAGAGAATGAGCTTTATTATTAGAAATGGTACAATTTATGTTAAGAGAGAAGTGGATAAGATAGTGATCGGACCAGGGTAATGGAGTGATCTTAGTTTTTTCTTTAATATTCTATGTAATTATTAAATTATTTATAATAATAATATTCTATGTAATTCTATGTAATATTAATTAATTACATAGAATTACATAGAATATTACATTTAATGTTCTATGTAAAGCCCCTTATCTCTGTTGGGCAGTTTATCGTTATATGTAAACCGGAGTGATTTGTAGTCTCTATAAGAACCTCGGTATATAAAAATTTAAAAAAATTAAAAAATAAATAAATATAAGGCAAAGGTAGAATTTATAAATACTAAATCTAAAGTTTGTCCTTTTGAGTGGGTCGGTGACTGTATGAGTTATTCCCAACCCATGCCGATCATGGCATCTAAAAAAGCATTAATTGTGGGTGAAGGACATGAGATATGTAAATTGAAGTCACCGACTAAAATAGTCTTACATAAGTCAACTGGTAAGGAGGCAATTGTTTCTATAAAATTGGATAAGTCTGAGTTGAGACATCCTGGTGGGGAATAGATTATACAAATATTTAAAATGGCAGTGGATATAAGTAGAATTTCATGAGGACCTGTAAGAGCCAGTTGTTTTTTTATAGGATTAAGAGAAGCCTTAATGATTGCTAATATACCTCCTCCTCTTCGATGTATTCTAGGTTCTGAAATAGCCGTATATCCTGAAGGACATAAGGAGTTTAAAGTTACAATATCTGTATCAGTCAGCCATGACTCAGTTATTAGAAAGAAGCCAGGTTTGTTATTTAGAACTAAATCAGTTAGAATAGGGATTTTTTTACGAACAGATTGTGCATTGCACAAGATAAATGAAAAAGTCATCATTAATGCAGCAATTAAAGTCGGCATTACCGTAATTAATGGAGCAGTTTTTTGATTTACCCGGATGAAGGGTCTTAAACTGTTTCCTTCTTGAGGGTAAGGAGCTGTATTTCCATTGCCAAATACTGTTGGAATATCCATGCTGCAAGGAAATTGTTGGAAATGTTGTCCAAAGAGTATGCCCCTTTTTCGCGCTCCTTCGTCGCGCGGCACCTGCTCATCACCGCGCTTTAAGTAGCTGGCGCTCCCAGATGATGTCAAAAAGGGGGGCGGTCCTTCCGGCCACGAAATCGCGGGAACAGCGTTGGTTTTTTGATTGAGAAGAGTTCCTGGGGGTCCGAACATGGTCTCTCTTTTACTTATACACACAGGCTCTTAATCATAGACACACATGATCTCTCTCACACATGCATACTCTTTCACACAAACAGGTTTTCAATCACAAACTTACACATACAGGTTCTCATTCATTCCATCTGAAACACAGGCTCTCAATCACACACATACTCTCTTTCACATATACAGACCTCAGTCATTCACATACATGCTGTCTCACTCACACACACACAGCACCTCAAATACATATGCTTGCTCATTCACTCCCCCCCCCCCCCCCAAACTAGCGACAGCAGCAGCCTCTTCCACTTCCAACCCTAAAGGCAGCAGCAACCTCCTTCACTTTCAGCCTTCGCAGAGAAAGGAGTCCCATCATTTTTCTCTAAGCCGTGCTGCTCATTCCTCAGGCTGCACCTCTCTTCTCTTCTTCAGGCTGACGCTGCCCGCACTAGCATGGTCTCTTCTTCCCATGCACGCACCTGCTGCTCACTTCTTCCTCTTCCAGGCCACAGGGGGGCGAGAAGAAGAGAGCATGCCGGTGCCGCTTACTCCAGCTGTCCTGCCGCGTTCTGCCCGGGTGGAGGACCAATTTTGCTTGGGTTGGGGGAGCAGCTGGGTCAGCGGGGGACCAGGAAGTGTGGCAATACTCCTGCATGTGCTTGGTGACACACGGGTTGAGAACCACTGGACTAAGGAATATACAATATTAACAGTCATAAAATAGTAACAAATAAGACAAATACATCACATAAAATATTAACAATATAAAATTGGATTAGTACAAAGCAGTATAAAATATTACATATCAAATAAAATAATACATCATATAAAATACTACCAGCAGCATAAAACTCAAATGAAACTTAAGCCACAAATACCTTTAAAGTGAATGCTCTATATTACTATTGCCATCTGGCTGTTTCTGCTGATCAAGCCAATCCAGGCCTGGTTTTAAACCATTGTAAGCATGAACGTGAAGAAGTAGAACAGGACTATGCCCGTGCATGCAGTGGGATGAAACCATGATCAGATTGAACCCCTACTTTATTGATACTGCAGCATAGTTTCTTATTGCATGTCTGTCTTTGAAAGAATAGTCAAACATGGATATTGGTTGGCAACAATGTATTAATAACGACCACAGAGAAGCACTGTGGCCATAGTTTTTCCCATTTTCAGTGCTGGGAAAGAAAATTTGATGCCAATTTGTAAAAGCTGTGCTATGGCAAACAAAGTTAAAAATTTAGCATGGATTTGATTACCGTCTTTTTGATTTATTTGTATTTTGTCAATGTTCAGTTTTCTTCAGATAATATAAAAAGCATACATCCAGTGCCTAGTCATCTGAAAAACGCAATCATTTCAGGTTCATAAGTTTTGTGACCACAATGAGTCAATTGCTGCTTCTTAATAGAGCTTCAACTTTTCTGTATACTCCAATTTAGAGGGTTTATTACTAACAAAGTGCAGATACATTTGTAAACTTCAGAGGTTAGAAGTAATTGACTTTCACAATTTTTTCTTAAAAGTCAAATATTATTTTGACTAAAGAAATGTATCTGCTGTTTGGATTGTGATGGGGTGAACAAACCACACACACATACCACATGGGAGAGGGAATGGTCAAAGCGATATGATCAGCTGCACCACCTATTATGTACAGGGGTAATTAATTAAACCAGTGGCACAGGGACTAAACCCCAAGCCATATGTCTGTAAATCTGATTGACCAAAGAAGACAGAGGAATTGGACGATTTTTTGTTTATTTTTCTACTTTTATATTTGTGAGTGTAAACAGTTGGCTTATTTACCAACCCTGTAAAGCAGAGAGACTAGCTCAAGATACTTTATTTTATAAATAAATGCTGTAAATCCTGGAACACACACACACTCTTCTAGCACATTTGTATCATATTCCCCTTTCCCTACCAGCTGGCTGCTAAGCCAAACCACCAAAAGTGATGTGAGAATAGGTCATTGATGCCTCTTAAGTGAACTGATAATTAGATTTAAGTTCTCCAGAAATTACATTTTAAGTGCAATTTTGGTCCTTATTTTGAAAATGCTCATCAAGATTTCCTGTAGGGAAAACAAACCAAAGAAATGGTTAATATTGAGGTTTGGTGCATCATATGTACCACTGAAATCTTTTAAATCCCCCCAAATTTGAGTGTTAGGTTGTTGGTATATTTTAATATTGTAATCTATAAGGTGAGGATGACATTGATGGCAAGGCAGTAGCACATATCCATGTTGTTTATTTTATTTATTTATTTATTTAAATTCTTTTAATATACCGATGCACAAGACCAAGTCTTATCGTACCGGTTTACAATAAACTAGGGGGTAAACCAATTAACACTGAAAGCAAAAGTTACATTACAACAGGGAATGTCGAACAGGGCTGTTAGAAAAAAGGGATAGATTAACGATTTCTAACTGGAGAGCCGTGCATGTGAGCAGAGAGTAGTTGCTTACATGGTAAAATTAAATACAATTTACACTTTAAATTTACACATGGTAAAATTATATACAATTTACACAGAGGGGTCAATTAGGCAAGTTATATAAGAGCGCAGTTAGCAGAAAACAGTTCCTTTGTGAGGCGGAAAGAGGACGCAACGGTGGAGTGTTGGTCTGTGTGGGTTACCATAAGGATTTATTCAGGGAAATGCTTGGGCGAACAGCCATGTTTTTAATTTTTTTCTGAATGTGATATGACAATGTTCCTTGCGGAGATCTGGCGGGAGAGAATTCCAGTGATGCGGACCAGCAGTTGATAGTGCTCGTTTTTCAATGGCGTTATGTATAGCGGATTTGTTCGGTGGAACCTGGAGGGAGTCTCTGTATGCAGATCTGGTAGGTCTTGCTGAGGAGTGTGGTTTGAGGGGTATGGTGAGTTGGAGAGAGGATTGCTGAAATATGGTTTTGTGAATGATGGTCAGTGTCTTGAAGAGAATTCTGTAGCGGATGGGTAGCCAGTGAAGTATTTTTAAAATCGGTGTGATGTGGTCCATACGGCGAGAGTTTGTGAGGATCCTGGCTGCAGCGTTTTGCAGCATCTGAAGAGGTTTGGTAGAAGAAGCCGGGAGACCAAGCAGAAGCGCATTACAATAGTCAATCTTTGAGAACAGTATGGCTTGAAGGACCGAGTGGTAGTCATGGAAGTGAAGGAGAGGTCTTAACTGTTTTAGGACCTGAAGTTTGTAAAAGCCTTCTTTAGTGGTGTTAATGAATTTTTTAAGGTTCATTCTGGATTCTAGGATGGCTCCGAGGTCTCTCACTTGATTTACTAATGGTGTATTAGTAGAGTTGGCTAGTGGGTTATTATCATTGGGGGAGATGACCAGCAGTTCAGTCTTGGACGTATTGAGAACAAGGCTGAGGCTTGTGAGAAGAAGATTGGTAGCGTGTAGGCAGCTATTCCAATAGTTTAGAGTGTCGGAGATGGGATCCTTGATGGGGATTAGGGTCTGCACGTCGTCCGCATAAATGAAATAGGTGAGGTTGAGGTTATTGAGTAGTTGGCATAGGGGGAGAAGATATATGTTGAATAGGGTCGGCGAGAGCGAGGAACCCTGGGGAACTCCTTGCTTGGCGGCTACAGGGGGAGACTCTTTGTTGATTATTTTTACTTTGTAATACCTGTCGCTTAGAAAGGATTTTAACCAGAGGAGTGCAGAACCTGAGATGCCTATATCCATCAGACGGTTGATGAGGATTGTGTGGCTAACTGTGTCGAATGCTGCCGAGATGTCTAGCAGAGTTAGCAAGTATGATTGACCTTTGTCGAGGCCCATCAGGATGTTGTCCGTTAATGAGAGTAGGAGAGATTCTGTGTTTCTGCATTTCCTGAATCCGAATTGTGATGGGTATAGAATGTCATGGGAGTCGAGGTAGTCTGTGAGCAGAGTATTGACCATTTTTTCCATTAGCTTGGCTATGAAAGGTAGGTTGGCAATGGGGCAGAAATTTATGGGGTTGGATGGGTCCAAGTTAGGTTTTTTTAGTGGTGGTTTCAGATAGGCTGTTTTTAAAGCGCCCGGGACTGTTCCTTGAGTGAGGGAACAATTTATGATGTCGGCCAGAGGTTTGGCGATGGTGTTTGGGATTGTGAGAAGGAATTTGGTCGGAAGTTGGTCTATTGGGTGTGAAGAGGGCTTCATTTTCTTGATAATAGATTCGATTTCCAAGGATGAAGTAGGATCAAAAGATTCTAGTGACCGTTTGTGTATCGATGGGTCGTGGTTTTGGTCAGGTGGCGGCTGGGAGTTTGGAGTAGGGTTGGAAGATGTCAGCGGATTAAGTAAATTTTTTATTTTGTTGTCGAAGAAAGCTGCCAGTTCAGAGGATTTGTTTTGTGCCTCTTCTTCAGGGATAATTGGAGGAATAGGGGTGGTGAGTGCTGCGACATATGAGAATAGTGTTTTTGGGTCGTATAGGAAGCCGTGTATTTTTTTGGCGTAGAAATCCCTTTTGGTACGAAGAATGGTGGCCCTATAGTAGCTCATTGCAGTTTTGTAGGAGGCCAGTGTGGAGGTGGTGGGATCCTTCCGCCAGTTTTGTTCTTTATGTTGTAGGTCTTGTTTGAGTTTTCTTAATTCTGATGAGAACCAGGGTTTTTTGTTAGTACGGGCAGGATTGATGTCTTTGGATGTTAAGGGGCATATTTTATCAGCTGCTGAACGGGTGATGGTTAGCCAAGAGTTCATGGCGGTGTCCGCATTTGTGAGGTCCAGGTTAGTTAGGTCCTTGGTGAGAGTGTTGCTGAGGGTTTCCATGGAGCATGGTTTTCTGAATTGGATCGAGGATTTAGGGATGTTGGTGGTCGGTTTTTATTTTATGGATAGTTCAGTTTCTATCATCAAGTGATCTGACCACGGAATGGGGGTACAAGAAGGAAGAGAAGTGGGTGAGATCGGATCATTTGTGAATATTAAGTCTAGCGTGTGTCCTGCTTTGTGCGTGGGTTTGTTGATAATTTGTTTGAAACCCATGGCCAGGAAGGAAGAGAGGAGGGCTTCGCAGTTGGCGGAGGGAGATGGGGAGTCAACATGCATGTTGAAGTCTCCTAGCAGGATCACTGGTGAGTTGGTATCGATGTGTTTAGCTACAAATTCTATGAGAGGCGATGGGTCGGAGTCTAGGAGCCCAGGTGGGGCGTAGATGAGGCAGATTTGGAGCTGGGTGGATTTGAATAGTCCGATTTCAAGTTTGGTCGAAGTTTTAATTGCGTGCTGGGCTAGTCTTAGTTCTTTTTTTGCTGCTAGCAGTAGTCTTCCCCCTCTTTTTTAGTTCTGGGGATAGAGAAAAAGTCATATAGTTGCATCGGTAATTGGTTGATTAGGGGTGTATCCGTGTTTTTCAACCAGGTTTCAGTTATAGCACACAGGTCCGGTTGAGTGTCCAGGAGGTAGTCATTGAGCAAGTGAGGTTTTTTTGACAGTGATTGGGAGTTGAGGAGGGTTAGTGTGATTAAAGATAGGCCTAGGAATTGGGTTAGAGGGGAAATCATGATGGGAATCAGAGATCTCTTAGACCGTTGTAGATTGAATAAGGGTGAATTAACTCTGTTGAGGGATGAGTGTGGGATAATAGGGATAGGGAAGGTTTGTATCATGTTGATTGTTGTAGGAGTTGGGATGATAGTTAGAGCCAGGGGGGAAGAGGATTGTTTACTGGAAGCTAGAAGAACTGGATGGTTGCTGTGCGAGAAATAGCTGCTGGGAGGTAGGTTGGGGGAGGTAGAGGTGAGAGGCTGGATTGCCAATGATATGAAGTTGGGCAGGCAGGTTTAGGCTTCCGTCACACAGTTTGTTAGGTGGCGTGGTGATGTCTCTAAAGGCTGAGAGGGAGCCGGTGGAAAAGGTGGATTGAGTTTTCTCTCTTCTCCCTTCACTCAGAGGCTGCACGAAGGGGCGCACTTCAGTTTAATGTTTGTATTCCATGTGTACAGGGTGAGGCTTAGTTTCATTGGCAGTAGGAAGATATATATTCATGCAGTTGGTAGTTTGTAAATGTAATGCTGCATTGTGGGTAATTGGTTTTATGTTGGCTTTTATTATGTACGTTAAATCTGTAAACTGCTTATTTTGTAAATTTTACTGGTTATGTGAAATATAAATTTTTAAATAGGTTTTTAAAAATGTTCTGGTGCTTCTGATGAAAAGGAATAGTTTTCAGCATGTAGGCTTTATAAAATATAATACAGCAGTCCTATTTGTCACTGGTATCAATGTGGAAAGGGCCTATGTCTCACTGAATAGCTGGAACTGCTGTGGTTGGTTATAGCTAACTGTAGGGATTTAGGTTAAAGGAGTAAAGAAGATGGAGAGGATGAGCAGAAAAAAGAATGTGATGAGGGAAGTAGATAAACAGTGTTAGATACAGGATGGTGAGGCAAAGGTTATATTAGTAGTAGGAGTAATCAGATTAGCCACAGTTTGGGGCCTGATTGCAAGACTTCCATTGAGCAATTTGCTAAATCTGTAACTCCAGCTCAATGTTTCCTACTGTCTTATTCTTGTGCCTATTCCCCTGAAAACCTTTCTTGGAGACACTCTGCTGACCTGCTATCCTTCATGTTCTTTGGATTTTTAACATTTTTTTTGACATGAATATGATAGAAACAAAACTCATAATTCCTCCACAGACTTAAGAACATAAGAAAACATAAGAAAATGCCATACTGGGTCAGACCAAGGATCCATCAAGCCCAGCATCCTATTTCCAACAGTGGCCAATCCAGGCCATAAGAACCTGGCAAGTACCCAAAAACTAAGTCTATTCCATGTTACCATTGCTAATGGCAGTGGCTATTCTCTAAGTGAACTTAATAACAGGTAATAGACTTCTCCTCCAAGAATTTATCCAATCCTTTTTAAAACACCGCTATACTAACTGGACTAACCACATCCTCTGGCAACAAATTCCAGAGTTTAATTGTGTGTTGAGTAAAAAAGAACTTTCTCCGATTAGTTTTAAATGTGCCCCATGCTAACTTCATGGAGTGCCCCCTAGTCTTTCTACTATCCGAAAGAGTAAATAACCGATTCACATCTACCCGTTCTAGACCTCTCATGATTTTAAACATCTCTATCATATCCCCCCTCAGCCGTCTCTTCTCCAAGCTGAAAAGTCCTAACCTCTTTAGTCTTTCCTCATAAGGGAGCTGTTCCATTCCCCTTATTATTTTGGTAGCCCTTCTCTGTACCTTCTCCATCGCAATTATATCTTTTTTGAGATGTGGCAACCAGAATTGTACACAGTATTCAAGGTGTGGTCTCACCATGGAGCGATACAGAGGCATTATGACATTTTCCGTTTTATTCACCATTCCCTTTCTAATAATTCCCAACATTCTGTTTGCTTTTTTGACTGCCGCAGCACACTGAACCGACGATTTCAATGTGTTATCCACTATGACGCCTAGATCTCTTTCTTGGGTTGTAGCACCTAATATGGAACCCAACATTGTGTAATTATAGCATGGGTTATTTTTCCCTATATGCATCACCTTGCACTTATCCACATTAAATTTCATCTGCCATTTGGATGCCCAATTTTCCAGTCTCACAAGGTCTTCCTGCAATTTATCACAATCTGCTTGTGATTTAACTACTCTGAACTATTTTGAGTCATCTGCAAATTTGATTATCTCACTTGTCGTATTTCTTTCCAGATCATTTATAAATATATTGAAAAGTAAGGGTCCCAATACAGATCCATGAGGCACTCCACTGTCCACTCCCTTCCACTGAGAAAATTGTCCATTTAATCCTACTCTCTGTTTCCTGTCTTTTAGCCAGTTTGCAAGCCATGAAAGGACATCGCCACCTATCCCATGACTTTTTACTTTTCCTAGAAGCCTCTCATGAGGAACTTTGTCAAACGCCTTCTGAAAATCCAAGTATACTGCATCTACCGGTTCACCTTTATCCACATGTTTATTAACTCCTTCAAAAACGTGAAGCAGATTTGTGAGGCAAGACTTGCCCTTGGTAAAGCCATGCTGACTTTGTTCCATTAAACCATGTCTTTCTATATGTTCTGTGATTTTGATGTTTAGAACACTTTCCACTATTTTTCCTGGCACTGAAGTCAGGCTAACCAGTCTGTAGTTTCCCGGATCGCTCCTGGAGCCCTTTTTAAATATTGGGGTTATATTTGCTATCCTCCAGTCTTCAGGTACAATGGATGATTTTAATGATAGGTTACAAATTTTTACTAATAGGTCTGAAATTTCATTTTTTAGTTCCTTCAGAACTCTGGGGTGTATACCATCCGGTTCGGATGATTTACTACTCTTCAGTTTGTCAATCAGGCCTACCACATCTTCTAGGTTCACCGTGATTTGATTCAGTCCATATGAATCATTACCCATGAAAACCTTCTCCATTATGGGTACCTCCCCAACATCCTCTTCAGTAACCACCGAAGCAAAGAAATCATTTAATCTTTCTGCGATGGCCTTATCTTCTCTAAGTGCCCCTTTAATCCCTCGATCATCTAACGGTCCAACTGACTCCCTCACAGGCTTTCTGCTTCGGATATATTTTAAAAGGTTTTTACTGTGCGTTTTTGCCTCTACAGCCAACTTCTTTTCAAATTCTCTCTTAGCCTGTTTTATCAATGTCTTACATATAAATTGCCAACGTTTATGCTTTATCCTATTTTCTTCTGTTGGATCCTTCTTCCAATTTTTGAATGAAGATCGTTTGGCTAAAATAGCTTCTTTCACCTCCCCTTTTAACCATACCGGTAATCGTTTTGCCTTCTTTCCACCTTTCTTAATGTGTGGAATACATCTAGACTGTGCTTCTAGAATGGTATTTTTTAACAATGACCATGCCTCTTGGAAATTTTTTACTTTTGTAGCTGCTCCTTTCAGTTTTTTTCTAACAATATTTCTCATTTTGTCAAAGTTTCCCTTTTGAAAGTTTAGCACGAGAGCCTTGGATTTGTACACTGTTCCTCTTCCAGTCATTAAATCAAATTTGATCTCTGTACTGCAAGCACATACTCTGGGATATTATGGTCTGTAGCACTTAATTTCTGCACAACACTAGGAAATCTGTGTATTTTTGCTTTAGTTTTATTCTGTATGCTTAGGGCTTATGAAAAGTGCTAGAGTGGCAGCACAGGAAACGAAAGCCCTCCATTTCTCCGTTAACAAGCAGGGCTCAATTAATTATGACATGTGGTTGATGTCATATGATGGCACCAAATAAATCCATCTCTCCGAGCTCAGTAAAAGTTTACTGAGCATATGCAATATTGCCTGTGTTTGCTGCCTCATGAGTTCCCTCAGTTTTATTTTGTCTGAACTTCCACATGGACATGTGACCCTCTGTATTTTGATATTTTTCTTTATTTTTCCTCTATGCTATTCTTTTTCCACTGCCTCGGTAGTTCCACAACAGCACATTTAAGTGCCGCCAAAAACAAACAAAAGAAAAAGATATCTTTTTTTTTCCTTCAATTTATTGAGTTGCTCTTTCAAGATGTTTGGGGAGAGGCCCAAGAAGAAGCAAATCATAAGTGGCTTCAAGACTTTCATCTACATGCTCTGGATGTTCTCCACTGATGCCCATGAGATTTGTTACAAATGTTTGGGCCCGGACCATGACATGGCAGAGTAGTTAAATCACGAGCAGAGTAGTTAAATCACAAGCAGATTGTGATAAATTGCAGGAAGACCTTGTGAGACTGGAAAATTGGGCATCCAAATGGCAGATGAAATTTAATGTGGATAAGTGCAAGGTGATGCATATAGGGAAAAATAACCCATGCTATAATTACACAATGTTGGGTTCCATATTAGGTGCTACAACCCAAGAAAGAGATCTAGGTGTCATAGTGGATAACACATTGAAATCGTCGGTGCAGTGTGCTGCGGCAGTCAAAAAAGCAAACAGAATGTTGGGAATTATTAGAAAAGGAATGATGAATAAAACAGAAAATGTCATAATGCCTCTGTATCGCTCCATGGTGAGACCTCACCTTGAATACTGTGTACAATTCTGGTCGCCGCATCTCAAAAAAGATATAATTGCGATGGAGAAGGTACAGAGAAGGGCTACCAAAATGATAAAGGGAATGGAACAACTCCCCTATGAGGAAAGACTAAAGAGGTTAGGACTTTTCAGCTTGGAGAAGAGACGACTGAGGGGGGGATATGATAGAGGTGTTTAAAATCATGAGAGGTCTAGAACGGGTAGATGTGAATCGGTTATTTACTCTTTCGGATAGTAGAAAGACTAGGGGGCACTCCATGAAGTTAGCATGGGGCACATTTAAAACTAATCGGCGAAAGTTCTTTTTTACTCAACGCACAATTAAACTCTGGAATTTGTTGCCAGAGAATGTGGTTCGTGCAGTTAGTATAGCTGTGTTTAAAAAAGGATTGGATAAGTTCTTGGAGGAGAAGTCCATTACCTGCTATTAAGTTCACTTAGAGAATAGCCACTGCCATTAGCAATGGTTACATGGAATAGACTTAGTTTTTGGGTACTTGCCAGGTTCTTATGGCCTGGATTGGCCACTGTTGGAAATAGGATGCTGGGCTTGATGGACCCTTGGTCTGACCCAGTATGGCATTTTCTTATGTTCTTATGGCAAACTACAGTTGCAGTAGGATATCTCTTGGAGCCCAATAGTCGTTTACCTGGATAATGCAGGATCTTCAAATGGCTGCTGTGCCAGGAGCCTCTGACCATGCCCCCGGACCTCCCTACCCACGCCCTGCCCCCGGACCGCCCCTCTAGTAAAGCCCTGGGACTTACACACGTCCCAGGGCTATACGCGCGTCGCAGGTCCTTTTGAAAATAGGTCCGGCGCGCGTAACCCCATTACGCACATAAATTCTCTGAAAATCACTGGGCAACAAATTAGTCATTTCCATGTGCTAAACATTAATGTGACTGTGAAAATGGAAAATTGGCTCTAGTTTTTTTGTAATATGCAATAATATAATTACATCTTGAATTGTATGCCAATAGTAGGAGACCTACGGTTAATACCGTTTGAAAAATGAAGTCATAGACTACGTCTTAGATTTCTTTGCTTGTCTCTTGTACACCTGTTCGGGAGCATCTCTGCGGAGTGTCCAGCAGTAGGCAGCCAGCATGACTATTTCAAATGCTCACCCTTTCTGACTGGGCTTCATATAGTACACTGCTGACGTCAGCTTACTCAGCAGCAGCATGGCAGTAGAACTGCATTGCATCAGAAAATGATGTAATAAACTCTGGATGATGTGTGCATGATGGTATTATGCAATATGATGCAATATTACATCATTCTAGGCTTATTTACAGTCCTGGATACATTTACATGACTAAACATAGAAAGTGAACTATATTAAATATCTTCAAAACGAGAGCCAATAAAAACTTTTCATGGTCATATTCGTGTTCAGTACATCAAGATACTACAGAGTAGGACCTTTTTAGGTCAGTAACACTTTCATTGTTGCCCAGTGACATCAGCTCCATAGAGTTTAAAAGACGCCTAATAAAAAAAATGTAGAAATCCTAATCACATTTAGCAAACCTTAATTGGTGGGGGGTGGCGCTATATGTTAAAAAGAGTTTAGAGTCAAACAAGATAATAGGTCTGCAGAAAACAAAATGAACTGTAGAATCTTTATGGATAGAAGTTCTATGTGGGAATGGGAATAGAATAGCAGTGGGGGTGTACTACCATCCACCTCGCCAGAATGAAAGGCAGCCGAAATGCTAACAAAAATTAGAGAAGCTAACAAAATTAACAACATAGTAATAGGTGATTTCAATTACCCCTGTATTGACTGAGTAAATATCATATAGGACATGCTAAAGAGGCAAAGTTTCTAGATGAAATAAATAACTACTTCATGGAGCAACTGGTACAAGAACCAACAAGAGGGGGAGCTATTGTAGACATAATACTTAGTGGAACACATGATTTGGTGCGAGATGTAAAACTGTTGGGGCCAGTTAGCAACAGTGATCATAACATGATCAAATTAGATTTGATAACTGGAGGGAGGACATTAAGGAAATATACTGTGATAGCATTTTTAACTTTCAAAAGGGAGACTATGATAAAATGAGGAACATGATTAGGAAGAAACTGAAAGGAGTAACTGAGAAGTTGAGGTTACAGCAGGCATGGACTTTGTTTAAAATGTACCATTATAAATAGAGTCCCAAAATGCAAATGCAATGAGAAATAAATCAAGCTCAATAGCATTTAATACGCTTAATACACGTATATTCTTCTCCTTACTGCTTAATATTTTCTTATTTGTCATAAGTAGACCAGCACTATAATTAAAAAAAACTATTTTTAATTAGGACCTTCATAACACCCATGTGTAGATATTCGCCTTGTAACACAACTGGGTCATCTATAATCATTGGTCCATCATTATCCAGCAATATTATTTTTTCTTTTTCTTATAGAATTTTTATATACATTTTAAATACTGCAATAAAACTAGAAGAATTAAGTGGAAATTAACATCCCTCTTATCAGGAAGTCATGCTTTGCCTGACATATCACGTTTCAAATAGACTGTGTCAGGGGCATAGACTTCAAATTCACAGTTATAACTTCTATAATTCTGTAAGCATTATATTGCAGTCAGTAGTGTTGTTTCTGTTGATTGTAATTCATTTACTTGTTCCTCCTTCATTTGATAGCATTCCATTGAAACAAGCAATATTGTGCATATAGAATTATAGAAGTTATAGCAGTGGATTTGAAGTGTATGCCCTTGATGCAGTCTATTCAAAATGTGATTTGATATGTCAGGCTAAGCATGACTTTCTGATAAAAGAAGGAAGTCATTTTCCAACGTATTCTTCAAGTTTTACTTGCAATATTTAAAATGTATATAAAAATTCCTTAAGAAAAAATATTTTTGGATAATAATGGGCCAATGATTGTAGATGACCCAGTTGTGTTACAAGGCAAATATTCACAAAGTACCAACATTTGGGTGTTATGAAGATCCTAAATAAAAAATTGTATTTTTATTATAGTGTTGATCTGCTTACAATAAATAAGAAAATATTAAGCAGTAAGAAGAAGCATTAAGGGTATCAAATGCTATTGAGATGATCATTGTTTAATACCATCTTTGAAGCTCAGACCAAATACATTTCACGCATTAAAAAATTTGAGATGAAGGCCAGATGGCTTCCAGCATGGATAAAATTGTTGTGTCCGTCGGTTCCCGACGCCCTCTTTCCGTCCTCCTTACCTCTTTGGCGCCTCCCTCTTCGTCCGCGGGAAGATTGGCTGCTGCGGCGTTCTTCTGCCGAAGTGCTCCGGCGTCCCCGGACCAGCTAGACGCTGCAAACAACCATGTTTCCTGGAGGCCTAGGGGGTGCGCGCAGCGCGGCCCTGACTGAAGTACCGGCAATGGCGCGAACCTCGGGGGTGTCCCCCGAAGATGACGTCACCCGCGACGGATATATAAGGTCTTAGAATTTGCTAACACATCGAGTTGGCAAGGGTTACTCTACCTAAGCTATTCTGCCTCCTCGGACTTACTAGGAGTACAGCTCCTCAGGGGCCTCGCTCTCTCCTTTGTTTTTCAGGTGACAGTCTGGAACTGGTACTTGCTCCTCGAGGGCTCTTGTTCCCAGACTTTATTGGTACTCTCTTCTGCCTGGAAGTCATCACTGCCAACTACATCAGTGAGTTACCATCGCTGTCTCAGAGTTTTCCCTGGAACCAGGTACTCTCTCCTCGAGGGCCTATACATTCCAGCTCCTGGGCTTCTATGAAACATTGTGTGAGTGTTACCATCTGGTTCAGTACATGAACTCTGCATACCCTGCCTACTCACTGTAATTCAGTTTCTCTACAGCTCAGCCTTCAGGGATCACTGTTCCAATATCTGAGGGACTACAGCCCAGCAGGGCATTCCAGCTCACTACTGCCACCTCTGGTGGTTCAGTATACTGTCTAATAAAAGAACTAGTGTGTGTCTGTCTTCATACTCTGAGCCTGACCGGTGGTCCCTCTCGTGATCTTCTCCCGGGGGCGTGGCCATCTGCCACCGGTCCAAGGATCCACCCACAACTCTCCTAAATAACAACAGATTGCTAATCCCAAGCATACTGTTAACTCCAAACTGAACAGATTGCTATCTCCCAAGCAGACTGTTAACTCCGAACTGAACAAAAATTGAGGGGAGGGAGGCTATTCTAACCAAAAGAACATATTTAAAAAAATGGAAAAAGGATCCAAAGAGATAAAACAGGAAACAGTATATATACTGGCAATTTAGATGCAAAGCACTGATAAGGAAGGCAAAGACAGATTTTGAAAAGAAGCTTGCTGTGGAAGCAGAAACTCATAATACATTCAACTACATGCGAAGCAAAAAGCCTGCGAGGGAGTCAGTTGGACTGTTAGAGGATCAAGGGGTAAAAGGTGCACTATGGCAAAACAAAGCCATAGCAGAGCAATTAAATGAATTCTTTGCTTCAGTCTTTACTGAGGAAGATGTAAGGCAGATACCCTTGCCAGAAGTGATATAGAAAGGTGATGATTCAGAAGAACTGAAACAAATCTTAGTGAACCTAAATTGACAAACTGAAGAGTAGGAAATCACCTGGACCCAAATGGTATACATCCCAGAGTGCTGAGAGAATTGAAAAATGAAATTCCAGACCTACTACCGTATAAGTAATCTGTAAACTATCATTAAAATCAACTACGATATCTAAGGATTGGAGAGTTGCTAGTATAACACCAGTTTTTAAAAGGGTTCTAGGGTTGAAACACAAACTAGAAGCCGGTTTGCTTGATATCCGTGCCAGGAAAAATGTTTAAAACTATTATAAATAATAACATTTCTGAATATATAGATAGTAAGGTCCACAGCAAACCGAGCACAACTAACTCTCAAATATATATCCAAACCAGAAGGTGAGTACTAGAACAAAGAGTATACAGTCCCGGAATTCCACATCAATTTTTAATGTCACACATTTTTATTATTCATATTGGCAACTCCACTGTGTAAATCAACAACTGTTTCAACAAGAAGGGTCCCCCGACACGGACCCGTGTTTCGCCAGGGGCTGCATCGGGAGGGACGCACAAAAGAGTTTAAATGAGTACTGTAAATAAAACATAGACATGGGACTGTATTAGAGGAAACAACCAGTGCCAAAAAATAATAGAGATTTCATAAGTCTAAAATTTAAAGAGAACACTTACCAACACGAAGTCTTTAAGAAGCATAACAGGGAGCGCGTTATCTATAATCAGACAAGGAGCTTTAAAGCTGTCAAAAGGCGCCAAAACAGTCACAGACCAATCAGCTGAGGGGAAAAAACCCACCAATCAAAACCCAGAGTTCTTATCCAATCACAGGTCAGGTGAAATGAACCCATTCAATTTCTTTGTTTAACCCTGCCGGAGTAACGGTGTTCAAACGGTGAATCCACCGTTGTTCATACTGAATCAAAAGAGAGTCAAAATCCCCTCCCCTAGGGAGGGCAGGAACCACTTCCAATACAAAAAAGAATATGTCTGATACTGTATGAGATGAAGAAACCCAGTGGTCAACCAGGGGGGCCAGGGCTCTGGCATGTTTGATATTAGAGCGATGCTCAATCACCCTTGTTCTAATCTGTCATGTAGTTTTGCCTATATAGAATTTTGCACATGGACAACGTATCACATAAATGACTCCAGCGGAGCTACAGTCAGAGGAGCCATATAGTGTATAAATTTTTTCTGAATTGGGGTCAGTAAAATGAGTCATAACAGATGTGTGTTTGCAAACAGAGCAATTACCACATGGAGTGTGCCTGCCAGGGATACGTTTCAAAGATGTTTGTGAGAAATCAGACCGAATTAAAATGTCCCTTAAATTTCTACCTCTACGATAGGTAAAGCGCAGGGAGCTCTGAAACAGTTCTGAAAAAGATAAAGCCGACCAATGTCTCCGGATGATCGTGGAGACATCATGGCTAAAAGGTGTAAATGGTAAAATGCAGTTTAAAGTGTTACTGTCATCCTTTTGTGTTGGGAGAAACAACACATCTCTGTTGACATATAGAGCTCTTTTAAAAGCACGTTTAAGAGTTCTTAAAGGGTACCCCCTCTGCTGGAACCGGGAGATCATCTCCTTAGCTTTAATTGTGTACTCAGCCCTGGAAGAGCAGAGCCGTCGGAGTCGGAGGAATTGGCCAGTTGGAATGTTTGATTTAAGGATTTTTGGGTGGCAACTATCATATTTGAGAATAGTATTTCGATCGGTTTGTTGCCTGTAAATAGAAGTTGAAAAAAGACCATTTTTTAGCGTAACTACCATGTCCAAAAATGGAATCTGATCATGATGAAAATCAAAACAAAACTGTAAGTGTGGGTTGCAGGTATTGAGCCAGTCAAAAAATAAAAAGAACTGGATTTCAGTACCCAGCCAAACCAAAAAAACATCATCGATGTAGCGATACCAAGCATGTATAAATTTTTGCCAGGAAGAGGGGTATATATGAGTCTCCTCAAATCGTGCTACATATAAACAAGCTGGGGACTGTATACTCTTTGTTCTAGTACTCACCTTCTGGTTTGAATATATAGATAGACATATCAAATTTCAAGGCAATACCATTCCAGTAGTAAATCAAGCTAGAAGCCTTGAGGTAATTATTGCCTGATCTATCCTTTAAATTACTTGCTAAATCAATAGTGCAAAGATCTTTCTGGAAACTCTGAATGTTACGCAGATTAAAACCTTACCTTGAACCCTCTGACATTTTGATCAATCTTGCAATCACTGGTTATATCAGGTATAGATTACTATAGCTCCATTTATCTCGGCCTGCCACATTACACCCTGAAAACTTTACAAATGATACAAAATTCATCAGTCCAAATCCTTACTGGCAGTTCAAAGTTTGAGCACATAAGCCCGATTCTAAATTCCCTTATTGACTTCCTAATGAACAAGATATTGAGCCTAATGTATAGAGCCTTAAGCAATGAAACCCTAGCCTGTAATGAGTAGTCTATTCAAAATGTATCACCCCCTCAAGAAGTTTACAATCCAAGGATTAAATTCTATTTGACATCCCTAGCCACAAAATTATCAGACTTGTAGATATCAAAGAGGCTTTCTCAGAAGCAGGCTCAAAACTCTGGAACCAGCGTCCCATAGCTTTAAGGAAAGAAGGATGCATAAAAAGATTCAGGAAACAAAGGCCCTTCTTTTCAGGCATGCTTATTATAACATCTGATAATAAATATATTCATCTGATCGCTGCATAGATAACTGCATTTTACTGTATTTTATAGTATTTTAATGTTCATTTTTATTATGTATGTTTTAATTTCTGTAAACCGCACTTTGGATATAGCGGCATATAAATATTTTAAATAAATAAATGGGACAAAAGCCAACATGTATTTATCCAAGGGATGTCTTGCCTTACCAATCTGCTACATTTTTTTTGAAGGCATGAATAAATGTGGGTAAAGGTGAATCAGTAGATATAGTATATCTGGATTTTCAGAAAGCATTTGACAAATTACCTAATGAGAGACTCTTGAAATTAAAAAGTCATGGGATAGGTGGTAATGTTCTATTGTGGATTGAAAACTAGTTAAAAGAGAGAAAACAGAGAGTACGTCTAAATGGTCATTTTTCTCAATGGAGAAAGATTATGATTGTGCACCAAAGATCTCTACAGAGATCCCTGCTTTTTAACATCTTTATAATTGACCTAGACATGGGAACTAGTGAGGTGATCAAATTTGCTGATGATACAAAATTATTCAAAGCTGTTAAATCACAAGAGGATTGTAAGAAATTGCAAGAGGGCCTTAAGAACATAAGAAATTGCCATGCTGGGTCAGACCAAGGGTCTATCAAGCTCAGCATCCTGTTTCCAACAGAAGCCAAACCAGGCCACAAGAACCTGGCAATTACCCAAACACTAAGAAGATCCCATGTTACTGATGCAATTAATAGCAGTGGCTATTTCCTAAGTAAACTTGATTAATAGCCATTAATGGACTTCTCCAAGAATTTATCCAAACCTTTTTTGAACCCAGCTACACTAACTACACTAACCACATCCTCTGGCAACAAATTCCAGAGCTTTATTGTGCTTTGAGTGAAAAAGAATTTTCTTCGATTAGTCTTAAATGTGTTACTTGCTAACTTCATGGAATGCTCCCTAGTCCTTCTATTATTCGAAAGTGTAAATAACCAATTCACATCTACTCGTTCAAGGCCTCTCATGATCTTAAAGACCTCTATCTTATCTCCCCTCAGCCATCTCTTCTCCAAGCTGAACAGCCCCAACCTCTTCAGCCTTTCCTCATAGGGGAGCTGTTCCATCCCCTTTATCATTTTGGTTGCCCTTCTCTGTACCTTCTCCATCGCAACTATATCTTTTTTGAGATGCAGCGACCAGAATTGTACATAGTATTCAAGGTGAGGTCTCACCATGGAGCGATATAGAGGCATTATGACATTTTCTATTTTATTAACCATTCCCTTCCTAATAATTTCTAACATTCTGTTTGCTTTTTTGACTGCTGCAGCACACTGAGCTGACGATGTTAAAGTATTATCCACTATGATGCCTAGATCTTTTTCCTGGGTGATAGTTCCTAATATGGAACCTAACATCGTGTAACTACACAAGGGTTATTTTTCCCTATATGCAACACCTTGCACTTGTCCACATTAAATTTCATCTGCCATTTGGATGCCCAATCTTCCAGTCTTGCAAGGTCCTCCTGTAATGTATCACAGTCCGCTTGTGATTTAACTACTCTGAATAATTTTGTATCATCCGCAAATTTGATAACCTCACTCGTCATATTCCTTTCCAAATCATTTATATATATATTGAAAAGCACCGGTCCAAGTACAGATCCCTGAGGCATTCCACTGTTTACCCTTTTCCACTGAGAAAATTGACCATTTAATCCTACTCTGTTTCCTGTCTTTTAACCAGTTTGTAATCCACGAAAGGATATCGCCTCCTATCCCGTGACATTTTATTTATTTATTTATTTATTTATTTATTTATTTATTTATTTATTTAATGAGTTTTATATACCGTCATTCGGTAAAGCCATCACAACGGTTTACAAAAGCTCAAAATGCAGGATTTTTAACAATTGAGCAAAAAGGGATAACAGGAAGTATATTAAACAAAGGAGATATATTCAATTGCAAAGATATTAACTGTTTTAGTTTTCGTAGAAGCCTCTCCTGAGGGACTTTGTCAAACGCCTTCTGAAAATCCAAATACACTACATCTACCGGTTCACCTTTAACCACATGTTTATTAACCCCTTCAAAAAAATGAAGCAGATTTGTTAGGCAAGACTTCCCTTGGGTAAATCCATGTTGACTGTGTTCCATTAAACCATGTCTTTCTATATGCTCTATGATTTTGATCTTGAGAATAGTTTCCACTATTTTTCCCGGCACTGAAGTCAGGCTCACTGGTCTATAGTTACCCGGATCGCCCCTGGAGCCTTTTTTAAATATTGGGGTTACATTGGCCACCTTCCAGACTTCAGGTACAATGGATGATTTTAATGATAGGTTACAAATTTTAACTAATAGATCAGAAATTTCATTTTTGAGTTCCTTCAGTACCCTAGATGCATACCATCCGGTCCAGGTGATTTGCTACTCTTTAGTTTGTCAATCTGGCCTACTACATCTTCCAGGTTCACAGACCTTGAGAGACTGGGCAGCCAAATGGCAAGTACACAGAAGCGTATGTGGATAAGAGACATAAATGCTGGGGCAGACAATGTAAGCTGTGTTCTGAACCTTTGACCGCTAGCGACAGGCATTTGTGTTTTATGCCCCCTATTGATCCTGCACAAATATCTGAAAAATATATATTTTATGATTGTGAATGTGTTCAAGAAACAGGTTTCATGTTCCAAATTATATATATGCAACAGATTTAAACAACACAAGAAACTGGGAGTTCAAAGGTCTTGAGAGTATTTCTGAGTTTAAGATGTTTTTGTGACAAAAAGTTCAAAGGATACACATTCTAAAGGCTATGATGGTTATTTTGTAGTTAGAGAGCTGCGAAAGGAAAAGCTGGATGTGCGCTTGTTAGCTCAGGGTGCTAAGCTCTTAGAAATTACGATAGAACCCCTGAGTATACAGTTTAAAGACTCTTTAAATTTCCTGCCCATGAAGCTTAGCAAGCTTCCACAAGCCCTGGGGTTTCAAGGCTGTAAGGGCTATTTCCCACATTTTTTTAACACCAGGTTTAATCAAAAGTATGTGAGTCCTTTGCCAGGTGTTGAGTATTATGGAGATGGGTATATGATGCCTGGAGAAAGAGAGGAATTTTTAAAGTGGTACAGGACAATCAATATAACACCTTTGATTTACAAAAGGAGCTTGCCTATTATTGCTAACAGGATGTGAACATTCTGAGACAGGTGTGTATCTTATACAGAACTGAAACCATGGCTATAACAGAGAGGCAGTTGTAGAGCAGGATGGCTGATCTAAAACTGTGAAAAGATGTTTAGATCCCTTCCAATATATAACACTGGCATCTGTGTGCATGGCTATGTACAGGTTTATGTTTATAGAACCCAAGACCGTGGCACTCGTCCTACCAGACAACTATCACAGACACACAAAGAGGTAATCAACGCCCTCTGTCCAGTGGCTGATGTAAACAGAGGCCGCAGAGCAAATACAGATCACCCAAGCTCTAAAGGGGGCTGAAAAGCAGGTGGGTCCCTATTTTCTCGATGATTATGCACTTATTGATGTGGTACCAACAGCTTCTGAATTTAATGGCTGTTTTTTCCACGGTTGTCCGAGCTGTTATAACGATAAAGACCAGAACCCCTTAACGGCTACAACCTTTGGTTTTCTCAATTACAAAACACAAATCAAAGCAGATTTCCTGAAAAGAAGAGGGTTTAAGGTCATAAGCTTGTGGGAACATGAATGGAAGAGAATGGTGAAAGAAAATATCAGGGGTTGTGCAGACTTTCTGGTTAAATCTGACCTACCGCAGCCATTAGTACCCAGAAATGCCCTCTTTGGTGGTAGAACCAATGCTGTTTGTTTGTACTATAAAGTTAGGCCTGATGAAAAAATACATTACTGTGATTTTACAAGTCTGTACCCCTTTGTCAATAAAACCAAGGAATACCCAGTTGGCCACCCGCAAATCATTTATGGCGGCTTTGGTCCCCTCTCAGACTATTTTGGGCTTGTTAAAGCCAAAGTGTATCCACCATGAAAGATCTTTTTCCCTGTATTACCATTCCGTATGAGTGGTA
Organism: Rhinatrema bivittatum; assembly: GCF_901001135.1. Lineage (NCBI taxonomy): Eukaryota > Metazoa > Chordata > Amphibia > Gymnophiona > Rhinatrematidae > Rhinatrema > Rhinatrema bivittatum. The sequence continues at coordinate 62,256,485 of NC_042615.1, read as the reverse complement.
AGCTCATGTCCCCACTGTGCCGCACATGTGCTGACAATAGTCTGCAGGATATGTGCAACTACACAGATGAGGAGAGAGCCCTCGTAGGAACTTGGTGCACTGTGGAAATGAATGAGGCTGTTGCAAAAGGGTATGTGGTTGCTGAAATATGTGAAATATGGCAATTTGAAGGTAAATCTATCAGTCTGTTTTCTGAATACATAAAAATGCATCTCCATCAAAAACAGGAGGCCTCTGGTTACCCTCAGTGGTGTACCGATGTAGAAAAACAAAACATGTATTGACTACTGCAATTCCATTCTGCTAGGTCTACCCACCTCATCATCCAAACCGCTTCAGATGCTTCAAAATGCAGCGGCCAGAATATTGACAAACTCGGACAGAAGAGACCACATCACCCCAATCCTAAAAAACCTTCACTGGCTTCCTATTTGTTTCCGAATTCTACACAAGTCCCTCACTATTATCCACAAAACCATCCACAACCAAGCACCTCTTAACCTTTAACTCCCACTCAGACTTCACACCTCATCTAGACCGATCAGAGAGGCCTACAGAGGATCCCTACATGCCCCTCCAACCAAAGTGACACACCACATAACCACAAGAGAACGGGCCTTCTCCACAGCGGGCCCAACCATTTGGAACACCATGCCCACTGAACTTAGACAAGAACCCTGCCTAATGACTTTTAGAAAAAGGCTTAAGACCTGGTTATTTCAACAAGCCTTTACATAAATTTACTGATTACCAGAACTAAGGTCCCGAGGCACCGCAATGAATATTTCTAGAACTCGTAGAACTCTTTTAATAACTGGCGTTATGTTTCAAGTTACCTTTGCTCTGTCTTCTTCTTACCCCAGTTTGCGCACCCCTGTTTTATTGAACTTTTTACTTCTTTACTATGTTAACGTATTTAAGTTATCGTTCCCCAGTTTTCTGTAAACCGAGATGATATTACTTGGTCATGAATGCCGATATAATAAAGCATCAAATAAATAAAAATAAATAAATAAATGTATATATCTGATTTTTACAAAAAAGGTGTAGTTTTAAGGCCTGAACAAGTTAGTATAAACCCCGCAAAGCACCAAATTGCCAAGCTCTTCTTAAACTCTTTCAGGTTGATACAGTACAGTGCGCTCTGGCGTCGAAAACGTGTGTCCAACCCCCTCAAAACCAATTGTGCCCACAAAATGCAAATGCATGTTGATGGCCCTATTAGTTATTCCCGCGCGATTCAGTAAGTAAAATGTGCAGCCAAGCCGCACATTTTACTTTCAGAAATTGGCGCCTACCCAAAGCTAGGCATTAATTTCTGCCGGCATCAGGAAAGTGCACAGAAAAGCAGTAAAAACTGCTTTTCTGTGCACCTCCGACTTAGTATCATGGCGATATTAAGTCGGAGGTCCCAAAAGTTAAAAATAATTTAAAAAAAAAAATTTAAATTGGCCCGCAGCTCGCGGGTTGAAAACTAGATGCTCAATTTTGCCGGCGTCCGGTTTCCGAACCCGTGGCTGTCAGCAGGTTTGAGAACAGATGCCGGCAAAATTGAGCGTCGGCTGTGAAACTTGTTGACAGCCGTCGCTCCTGTCAAAAAAGAGGCGCTAGGGACGCGCTAGTGTCCCTAGCGCCTCTTTTTGCCGGGAGAGCGGGTGCTCGCCCGCTCTCCCGCAAATTTTACTGTATCGGCCTGTTTGTGGGGGAAGTTTGGCCAAAGAACAAACCTACCTTTTACAAGTATTGTGAGAGGTCCTGACAATCCGTATAAGTATTTGTTTTCACCCGAATATGATGTTCCATCATGCGATTTTATTGATAATGAAACAGCATGTGTGACATGGAAGCATTCAATAGACTGCAGTGTGTTGTCAGGTAATACAAACATCTTCATTGCCTGTTTCACAACTGCTTATGCACGTTTAGCACTGTATAACCTGCAAGAAAGTTGTCTGTACCATGATACAGACTCTGTGATATTTGTGAGTCGTGAGGGTGCCAGCGACCCCCTCCCCCTTTGGGAGATTATTTAGGACAGTTGACGAGCGAGATACCTGCAGATGAGCATATCACAAAGTTTGTATCGGCTGGGCCCAAAACATATGGCTACAAACTATCCAGCGGAAAGACCTGTATGAAAGTGAAAGGGTTTACGCTAAATGTAGAAAATTGTAAAAAGATCAAATTCACTAATTTGAAAGATCTCGTCTTTGACTATAAAACTGTGGCTGTGGACAAGAGTCCTAAAAAAATACAGGTACAACAATCTGGGATCATAAGAAACAAAAAGACCTGTCCAAAGGCCTAACTAATTGTGTGGTGAAATTAGAGCTGGTGTTTTGTGGATACATTCTCACAGAGGCGTTACTAGGCAGTGTTATGTAAAAACCACCTTCATTCATTTTTTTTCTTTTTATGATAAAAGGCCTTTTCAAATCAAACGTCTTGAATCTCTGATGCTTTTATCCAACTGTTACATTTTTCAGGCCACTCTCGCCATTTCACAAAACACTGCTTGTTCTTACCTCTCCCTTTTACCTTTATAACCTTATCAACATGGTATATTCTGTCCTGTTGAGGGCTGACTTTCTGTAATTCTTCAGGATAAAAAGAACCTTGAATGGCTTCCTCACCATAATCTTGTATCTTGTACACTGTTTTCTGACCCCTTTTTAAGACGTCAGTTATTATAAATATCTCATCTGTCCATGTTTGTTCATAACCTTTTTCAAATTTCCCTTTAGTTTTTGACAGTCTAACATGATCCCCCTTTTAAAAAAAAGGCTTAGCAGGTTCATGTTTGTTGTTATTGCCGTAGACTGCTTTCCAGAACCGCAGAGAGTTTGAGGCTGTTACATCGATTGGGCAGGCCTGTATTGTTCTGTGAAAACTGCAGTTATAACTGTTCACAAAAGCCTGAAGCACATCTTCATATCGAAAAGTATTGCGCGCTGTAAAGTACCGCCACATTTTGGATTTTAAAGTCCTGTTAAATCTCTCCACAACTGCTGCCTTAACATCATTGTTGGTCACAAAATGATGAAAGCCTCTGTATTTTAACAAACTCTTCACAGAGTTATTTAAAAACTCTTTACCGCTGTCTGTTTATATGTTGTTGGGAACACACCCACCTTCAAATATATTTTCAAATGCCTCGGCCACTTCCCGACCTGTTTTTGTTTTTAGGCTCACAGGCCATGCTTATTTTGACAAAACATCTATCACCGTCAAAATGTATTTGTAGCCTCTGTTTATAACCAGACAAGACGATCAGGTCAACCAGATCTGCTTGCCATTGCGCATCCACATCAGACACTATGGTTTTATTTCTTTTAAAATGTGTCCTAGCAGATTTGTGTAGCGAATAAGCATCTTGCTTTGTAAGCCAATCACCTATTTCTTGATCACAGCCGGCGTACATGTTTTAACAGTATGAAAAAAAAGGCATTATACCGGCAAAGCTGCCTACAGCTCCTGGATCATAATACATTTTCTTTAAGATCCGCTGGTACATTCTTGTTTTTTATATGGCTGTAAATACAGAGGTCTGTTTTTTAAAAGAAAACTAAATCCTTGTGTTTTACCTTTGCAACTTACAGCACCCAACACTCCCCACTGCTGTTAATTATCCTCTGCTCAGGTTTCACTCGGGCTGGGCAGGAGGGTTGAGGCATGCGTATCTATAGTGTGGGGAGGAGAGAAGGGGGGTGGGGAGATTGTCCCTGTCTCTGTGTACAGAATAAGACACAGCTTCCTGCTACCTCACCCTGGTAACTTTTATTGGGGCATGCATGTCTACAGTGAGGGGAGGGGAGGGGGGAGATTCTCCCTGTCTCTGTATACAGAATGAGACACAGTTTTCTGCCACCTCACAGCTTGTAACTTTTAAAATCAGAGGGGCTAGAAAAAAAACATGCTTCCGGCTAAAAAAAGAATGCTTACGCCTTTGTCATCATTAAAAAGCGTCAGGGACATTTCTGCTGACGTTCTAGGGGTGTGGTTTTGGGGGATTTTGTATTGTACTTCTAGTGAGATCATCAAAAACAGCCAGAGTCCATTAATTCTGTCGTCGTTAAGAGTGACAGGACTTTTTCTGATGACGTTCTAGGGGGCGTGTTTTTGGGGGGTGGTGAGGGGTTGGACTCTCCATTCACTTCTATTGGGAGGAGCATGGGCAGGGCCTGGGATGCAGTTAGGGTCGGGGTTGGGTGGGAGGAGGTGTGGCCAGGGGCGGGAGGGTCATGGTCGAGGGCAGGAGGGGGCATGGCTATGCCCCCATTCACTTCTGTGGGGAGTGGGCGGGGCTTAGACCGGAAGTGACCGCTGATTGGCTGCTGTCATCATTATCTCTCCTGTCAATCAGTTTGATCAATCGTGTACCCCACTGCTGCATGTTCATGAAGGCAAGAAGGCTCTGCATTTGCTGGATTGTAAGAGGGCCTTGGCTTACTGTTTGAAAAGGATTCTGCTTCTTAAAAGGCTTCTTGATTGTTTGTTGTCTTTGCTCTTAATAGACTGGGAGTGGCAGTTGCCAAAAGAACTGTCAAATTAGCTAGCAGACTGTTTCATGCACTGTTATGTGCTGTTTAGTCTACAAATCACAGACTTCATTAAGACTTATCAAGTGAGAACTATGGCAACTTCAGTGGCTCACCTGCAGACCACCTCAGTAGTATAATGGGTACACGATCAATCAAACTGATTGACAGGTGAGATAAGGATGACAGCAGCCAATCAGCGTTCACTTCCGGTCTAAGCCCCGCCCACTCCCCACCCACTCCCCATAGAAGTGAATGGGGGCGTAGCCACGCCCCTCCCGCCCATCCCATCCTTGACCACGCCCCAGGCCACACCCCTTCCGCCACAGGCCCCACCCCTTCCGCAGCCAATCAGCGTTCACTTCCGGTCTAAGCCCCGCCCACTCCCCATAGAAGTGAATGGGGCGTAGCCACGCCCCCTCCCACCTCATCCCACCCTTAACCACGCCCCAGGCCCCGCCCCTGGCCCCGCCCCAGACCCCATCGATGCTCCTCCCCTCCCAATAGAAGTGAATGGGGAGCCCCTCCCACACCCCACCCCCAAACCACCCCCCCATGATGTCACAGATGACCCCGCCCACACCCCAACCCCAAGCCACACCCCCCTGTGACGTAGCGGGTATGACATCACCGGAAGTCCACCCCACACCGCCCCCCAAAAACACACCCCCTAAAACGTCATCAGAAAGGGTCCTGTCGCTTTTTTAATGATGTCAGTATTAATGGACTCTGGCTGTTTTGATGATTTCACCAGAAGTACAATACAAAAGTCCCGAAATATGCGCTCCTAGAACCTCCTGATGCCTTTTAATGATGTCGGAGCCGGTAGTATGCTTTTAGGAGGCAGGAAAACTGCAGGAAATATGCTTTTTTTCTAGCCACTCTGTTTTTAAAAAAACAAACAAAATACAAGCTGTTAGGAGGCAGAAAAACTGTGGCTCATTCTGTTGACAAGGATTTGGTTTTTTTAAAACAAGTGATTGAAGCTACCGGTGGTGAATTGTATGAACTGCAGGATCAAACTTTGCAAAAGACAGGTTTGTTTTTTTTTCCAAAAGACTAGGGACCGGGTAGTATAATGGGTACGCTGTCACTCAAACCCCCAAGCCAAACCCCCCCCAGTGATGTCACCAGAAGCCCAAGCCCACCCCTCCAAGCCCTTGCTGTAGATAGGCATGCCCCAATAAAAAAAGTTACCAGAGAGCAGGCAGGAAGCCGTGACTCATTCTATACACAGAGACAGGGAGAATCCAACAACACCCCTTCCCCCCGCCCCTCTCTGCCTCAATCCGCCCTTCCCCCAGACCTAAATCTGAGCAGAGGATAATTGAAAGCAGTGGGGGTGTAGGTTTGCAATGGTGAAACACAAGGCTTTAGTTTTGTTTTAAAAAAAACAGACTTCTGTATTTTACAGCCATATAAAAAAACAAGAATGCACCAGCGGATCTTAAAGAAAATTTATAATGAGCCAGGAAATACCGGCAGTTTTGGTGGTATAACACCTCTTTTGCAGGCAGCTAAAGCATGTATGCCGTCTGTGACCAAGAAACAAGTGATTGATTGGCTTACAGAACAAGATGCTTATTCTTTACACAAACCTGCTAGGGTACGATTTAAAAGAAATAAAACCATAGTGCCAGATATGGATTGGCAATGGCAAGCAGATCTTGTTGACATGACAGCCTTGTCTGGTTATAACAGAGGTTACAAATACATTTTGACGGTGATAGATATTTTGTCAAAATACACATGGGCTGTGACCCTAAAAACAAAAACAGGTCGTGAAGTGGCCGAGGCCTTTGAAAATATATTTAAAGGTGGTCGTGTTCCCAACAAAATACAAACAGACAGAGGTAAAGAGTTTTTAAACAGATCTGTGAAGAGTTTGTTAAAATACAGGGGCATTCAGCATTTTGTGACCAACAACGATGTTAAGGCAGCAGTTGTGGAGAGATTTAACAGGACTTTAAAATCCAAAATGTGGCGATACTTTACAGCGCGCAACACTTTTCGCTATGAAGATGTGCTTCCGGCTTTTATGAACAGTTACAATCGCAGTTTTCACAGAACAATACAGGCCCGCCCCATCGATGTAACAACCTCAAACTCACTGCGGTTCTGGAAAGTAATCTACGGCAATAACAACAAACATGAAACTGCTAAGCCTTTTTTTAAAAAAGGGGGATCATGTTAGACTGTCAAAAACTAAAGGGAAATTTGAAAAAGGTTATGAACAAACATGGACAGATGAGATATTTATAATAACTGACGTCCTAAGCAGGGGACAGAAAACGGTGTACAAGATACAAGATTATGGTGAGGAAACCATTCAAGGTTCTTTTTATCCTGAAGAATTACAGAAAGTCAGCCCTCAACAGGACAGAATATACCGCGTTGATAAGGTTCTAAAGGTAAAAGGGAGAGGTAAGAACAAGCAGTGCTTTGTGAAATGGCGAGGATGGCCTGAAAAATGTAACAGTTGGATAAAAGCATCAGAGATTCAAAACATTTGATTTGAAAAGGCCTTGTCTCATAAAAAGAAAAAAATGAATGAAGGGGGATTTTACGTAACGCTGCCTAGTAACGCCTCTGTGAGAATATTTCCACAAAACAACAGCTCTAATTTCACCACACAATTAGCTAGACCTTTGGACCTACAGGGCCCGTGGGAAGTGGGTCTGGTGGAAATACAGTACCCGAACACATGGGATAATATTAAAGAAGACCATAAATATGTTGTCACCACTGGTGAAGGAAGCACAGAGCATCACTTTGTTGTACGAAGAGGGTATTATGCAACCGTTCAAAACCTGATGGATCAAATGAACCACGACATGAACATTGTCCTCAAAGCCACGGCACCACGAATCATCTATGACCCCAATATCCGAAGAATCAAATTAAAATCAGAGGACAAAGCAGTAATTTCTGCAGGGGGTGACTTAGCGACCATTTTGGGGCTAGAAGCTAAAACGAATACGAACCGCTCGCTATTTCCAACGGATATCACAGGAGGGTTTAATACCCTATACCTGTATACGGATATTGTAGAGCACCAGCTGGTGGGAGACCATTTTGTGCAGCTACTTCGTTGTGTTCCCACTAAAGGGGGTAAGGACGAGTTTATCACCTTCACTTATGATAAACCGCATTATGTTCCTGTGAACAAGCAGCACATAGACACCATAACATTTGAAATAAAGACGGACCAGAACCAACACGTCTCATTTCGCTATGGGAAAGTGATCCTTAAGCTACACCTGCGACCCCGGAAAACTATTTTTTAAAATGGTTGTGGTTAAATACTATGGGGACCCTGGCGCCTACAGAAATTACTATGCAGCACAGGCCGGTGAAGGCCTTTCGGAGTATTACAGTGCTCCGGTCATGTACGGGGCTGGGATGGGCGGAATTTTTCATAGTCTCTTTAGAAAGGCAATACCTCTTTTGATAAGGGGTTTTGAGATTGTTAAACCTCATGTGAAAAGTGCAGCAAAAAACATCGCCAAAGATGTTATGGGCCGTGTCACAACGGCGGTTCTGCATAAAATGAACAATAACACAGAGCAGGAGGGGTCAGGATTAGTGGTTATTAGAAGAGCTGTTAAAAGAAAGAGAACCAATCAACAGGGGCCTCCTGAACCTTTTAAAACAAAGAAGACCAAACGTGTCAAGTCTCAAAAGACTAACCGCAAGGGGAAGAAGAGAAACCTCTCCGCCAAGAAGCAAGATATATTCTAAAAACTATGGCTTTTGTACATCAGGGGTCTGAAGAATGTTTGAAATCAGAACTGGATCTGTTTCAACTGGCCCCCACACAAACCAGCATAGAAAAAAGTGTTTATGTGGAGATTCCGCCATTATCTGCCTTGTCAGAAACAGCCCCTTTAGATTTTTATATAGCTGGACATGGCGAGGATTACCTGGATTTGAACAACACGTTGCTGTACCTGACCTGCAAAATCGTGAACGAAGATGGGTCCGATCTTGAAGTAGGGGCCAGAGTAGCTCTCGTGAACTATCCAATAGCCTCTATTTTTAGCCAGCTGGATGTCACTCTCGGAGATAGACTCATTAGTCAGAGCAACAACTGTTACCCTTATAGAGCCCTCATAGAACTGTTTCTCAATTACAGCGAGGGTCCTCTCAAAACACAGTTTACAAGCGGCCTATTTTATAAAGACCCAGCCGGAAACCATGAAGTGAGAGACGTGGGATCCCGTAATAAAGGTTTTACCGAAAGAGCTGTTTTTACAGCCGCTAGCCATAAAGTAGAGCTTCTGGGACATTTACATAGCGATCTGTTTTTTCAAGAAAAGCTGCTCATAAATGGCGTGGATGTGAAAATTAAACTAACGCGGAACAAAAATACGTTCTGCTTAATGAGCGGAGATGCCAACGAGAGGTACAAACTCCTTATTTTATCTGCAGCCCTCTTTGTAAGGAGAGTGAAAGTGTCACCGGGAGTGCGCTTGGGGCATGCAGAAGCGCTGCTGAGAGCTAATGTCAAGTATGCCGTGGACCGTGTAAGTCTGAAAGTCTTTAGCATACCGGCTGGCGCCCGTGTGACTAACCAGGAAAACCTCTTTTTGGGACAGTTACCCAAAATTATCGTATTGGGCTTTGTGGATAATGACGCTTTCAGCGGTAATTACTCTAAAAACCCCTTCAATTTTAAACATTACGATATTAACTTTGCTGCGCTGTATGTGGATGGTGAGCAAGTCCCAGGGAAACCTCTCCAGCCGTATTTCGATAATGGCTGTTGTATCAGAGAATACATGCAGCTGGTTCAAGCAACGGGTAAACATTTGAAAGACAGTGCTCTCTTGATTGATCGTCAAGAGTTTTACCAAGGTTATACCTTGCTGGCCTTTGACCTATCACCCGACCAAGAGTGCACGGACCACTACTCTTTGATTAAAACCGGTAATCTGCGGGCTGAAATCCGTTTTGCCATCGCTTTGCCACACACGGTGAATATGATTGTGTATGGTGTCTTTGACAACGTGATAGAAATTAACCACAGAAGGAACGTCCTTTTTGATTATCTATGATGATGAACACCGTACAGATCTACCGTATTTTAAAGAAGGATCCGTATGTTACAAAATCTTTTGTAGACGTCCTACCCAGTGACTGGCTGTCTGATGTACAAATAGAAAGGAAACCTGCAAGCTTGGTGGTAAATACCCACCCCCACGACCTTCCTGGAGAACACTGGCTAGCAATATACGTGACTGAAAACGGCACAGGAGAATTTTTTGATTCCTACGGGCAACAGCCTGATAATTTGTTCTTCCCTAACAGTATTATGAACTTTTTCAATAAACATTGTGAGGATGTTTTATACAGCAGCAAACAACTGCAACACCCTGTATCTACAACCTGCGGTAACCACTGTGTGTTTTTCCTACATCAACGCTGTAAAGGGCTGTCTTTTGAAAATATTTTAAAACTGTATTCCGAAGAACCATTGCAAAATGACAAAATGGTTTTACATTTTGTAAAAAACAACAAACAGAGAACATGTTGTATGTCTAAATCTTTTCGCTGTCTGTTTCATACCCCCCAGGTGTGTGTACCGTACCAAGAATATTGTACTAATCCTAAATAAAAACAATCTCTCTTGAGAGTTTTTGAAAAACAAACCAAACGTCTATAGTCTATATTTTAAAAAAGCCTTTTTTTTAATTTGAAAAGATATAATTACACCTTCAACCATCTGTTTGTGTCAAGTACTTTACGTCTTTTACGGGGGAGGGGGTCTTTGCACTTTACAGTCTTTGTGTACATTTCAGCAGTTGTCGCTGAAGGATTTTCCTTGAGCTGTACCAGCAGATCCCTGTTGGCTGGATTACCCATGACGGTGGAGGGCATGTTTAATTCTGCCAGGGTTTGCATGAACTCTCCCCAACCTTTGGGTATCCTCCGATGTGAAAGGGCACGGGTCTGTGTAGCTCCACGAATCAGGTCTAATAGGTTAGAGCCACTTACAGGTCTTCCCTTGTATACAAAAGTCCCATTACTCTCCCAGGATGCAATGTCCTTATTCTTTGACAGTTTATTGAGCAGTATTTCTGCATTTTTTCTACGGTGCATGCTGATGCTGTTTAACACTTCCTGCAGGATGGGGTCTGGGGGGCTTTTGTGCTCTAGAAATGCAGAGGTTGCTGTATCATCCTGTGGGGGTAGATACAGATTTATTCTTTCTTTTTCCATTTCTCCGTGTCTGTTAAGCACCAGATAGCGCTGTAGCACTTCTGAATAGCGTTTGGCTTTCTCATATTCAGACATACCAGAACTTTGAAGTATACCTTTCATTTCTTCATCGAGTCTTTGAACAGCTGTGGTTCTAATATTTTCCTCATGAACTGAAGGGCTTCTCAAACGGTCAAGTTGTTGACTAGACACTAAATACATTTTTTCTGTGTGCTGCATTAGTATTTTAGCTCAAAAGCCCCGTGATGAGTGGTAGCGTGAATCCTAGCAGAGGCCTGATAAACCCCCCTGACTGTTTGACCAGCTTCTTTTTTTTCTTAAGTGTTATTCTTTTATCACCCAAAATCCTTATGGCTTGACGTTTCCTTTTCAAGATGTTTATCTGCTGTTGTGATAAAGGAACATTACCTCTCAGAGTGTTTAGTGCGATCTCCGCTAGGGGCCCCCACTAAATCGTTAGAAGCGGCCTTTAGGATAGCTTTTCTCCGTTGCGGAGAGGCTTGAACTAAAAGTTTTAAAAGGGCTAGGTTCCGCTTTAAGCGAGCAGACATGATCTCTGGGACACACACAAAACAAATATGTGGGGGAGAATATATATTCACTTCTTTTTATGGAGGGGTTGTGTTTTTTCACAATATACCGTGGTCCATTCTGGTGGAAAGATGTTTGTCCTCAATCTGTAACGCTCAGGGGTCGTAGCATTTAAATCCACGATGAGATATCCATATGGCTTTCTGGTGGCATCCTCAAAGGCTTCTAAAAAGAAGCGTGACTTACCGGGGTACATCTGTCTGGCTAAAATAGCGATTTGCAACTTGTCTCTAGGATTCTTAAAGAGCTCCATATATTTGGTATTTAAGGCTATAGTTCTGCTTGTTTTGCCTTGACAGAAGACATTTTGTACAATATATATAATACTCAGATTTCTGTGATGCACGTATTGTGTGAAGGCTTTCTCGATTTCATCACTTTTACATGCAGAAGCCATCAAATCGTCTATAATAACCATATTTATTTTATTGGTTGGAAACAGTTGATCATCATTAAAAGTATCAGGCAAAGAATCCATAAAGGTAATAAAAGGATATTTACACAGCATTTCTTTATACAAAGGTTGCCAGCAACTATAACACCATACAATATTATCAGGCATGTCAGTCAACACACGTCCAGCGTGATCTAGCAGGTTTTTAACAAAGAAGCTTTTGCCGCTATTTGACGGTCCGGCTAAAATACACGAAAATGGGTGCCTCCAGCGCACATCCACAAATTCAGTATCCATAAGGCAGCGTGTTAAAACCCTCTTTTATCACCCTTTTATCGTATACGACCCTTTGTGTTTTCTTAAGTAGGCCGGTCTCTATCGCCCAGGTCTTTTTGTTTCTAATGATTCCAGATTGTTGTACCTGTATCTTTTTAGGACTCTTGTCCACGGCGTCAGTTTTATAGTCAAAGACGAGGTCTTTCAAATTAGTGAAATTGATCTTTTTACAATTTTCTACATTTAACGTAAACCCCTTCACTTTCATACAGGTCTTTCCGCTGGATAGTTTGTAGCCATATGTTTTGTGTCCAGCCGATACAAACTCTGTGATATGCTCGTCTGCGGGTATCTCGCTCGTCAACTGTCCTAAATAATCTCCCAAAGGGGGATCGCTGGCACCCTCACGACTCACAAATATCACAGAGTCTGTATCGTGGTACAGACAACGTTCTTGCAAACTGTCAAGCAGTTTGTACAGTTCTAAACGAGCATAAGCAGTTGTGAAACAGGCAATGAAGATGTTTGTATTACCTGACAATATGCTGCGGTCTTTTGAATGCTTCCATGTCACACAGGCTGTTTCATCATCAATAAAATCGCATGATGAAACATCATATTCGGGTGAAAACAAATACTTATACAGATCGTCAGGATCTCTCACAATACTTGTAACAGGTAGGTTTGTTCTTTGACCAAACTTCCCCCACAAAGAGTTTAAGAAAAGCTTGGCAATTTGACGCTTTGCGGGGTTTATACTAACCTGTTCAGGCCTTAAAACTACACCTTCTTTTTTGTAAAAATCAGATATATACATGTTTTGGTTTTCTACATCGGTACACCACTGAGGGTAACCAGAGGCCTCCTGTTTTTGACGGAGATGCATTTTTATGTATTCAGAAAACAGGCTGACAGATTTACATTCAAAGTGCCATATTTCACATATTTCAGCAACCACATACCCTTTTGCAACAGCCTCATTCATCTCCACAGTGCACCAAGTCCCTACGAGGGCTCTCTCCTCATCCGTGTGGTTGCACATATCTTGCAGACTGTTGTCAGCGCATGTGCGGCACAGTGGGAACATGAGCTTACCACTCACACGGACCGGTAATACTGGGAAAAAGATCTTTCGTGGTGGATACACTTTGGCTTTAACAAGCCCAAAATAGTCTGAGAGGGGACCAAAGCTGTCATAAATGATTTGCGGGTGGCCAACAGGGTATTTCTTGGTTTTATTGACAAAGGGGTAGAGGCTGGTAAAATCATAGTAATGTATTTTTTCATCAGCCCTGGCTTTATAGTACAAACATGTAGCATTGGTTCTACCACCAAAGAGGGCATCTCTGGGTACTAGCTGCTGCGGCAGGCCTGATTTAACCAGAAAGTCTGCACAACCCCTGATATTTTCTTTCACCATTCTCTTCCATTCGTGTTCCCACAAGCTTATGACCTTAAACCCTCTTCTTTTCAGGAAATCTGCTTTGATTTGTGTTTTGTAATTGAGAAAACCAAAGGTTGTAGCCGTTAAGGGGTTCTGGTCTTTATCGTTATAACAGCTCGGACAACCGTGGAAAAAACAGCCGTTAAATTCAAAAGCTGTTGGTACCCCATCAATAAGTGCATAACCGTCAAGAAAATAGGGACCCACCTGCTTTTCACCCCCCTTTAGAGCATGGATGATCTGTATTTGCTCTGTGGCCTCTGTATACATCAGCCACTGTATAGAGGGTGTTGAATATCTCTTTGTGTGTCTGTGATAGTTGTCTGGAGGGACGAGTGCCACGGTCTTGGGTTCTAAGAACATAAACCTGTACATAGCCATGCACACAGATGCCAGTGTTATATATTGGAAGGGGTCTATACACCTTTTCACAGTTTTAGATCCACCATCCTGCTCTACAACCACATCTCTCTCTGTCAAAGCCATGATTTCATTTCTGTATAAGACACAAGCTTGCCTCAGAATGTTCACATCCTGTTGGCAATAATAGGCCAGCTCCTTTTGTAAATCAAAGGTGTTATTTTGATTGTCCCTGTACCATTTTAAAAACTCCTCTCTTTCTCCAGACATCATATACCCATCTCCATAATACTCAACACCGGGCATAGGTCCCACATAATTTTGATTAACCCTGGTGTTAAAAAAATGCGGGAAATAACCCTTACAGCCTTGAAACCCCAGGGCTTGCGGAAGCTTGCTAAGCTTCATGGGCAGGAAATTTAAAGAGTCTTTAAACCGTATACCCAGGGGTTCTATCGTGATTTCTAAGAGCTTAGCACCCTGAGCTAACAAGCGCACATCCATCTTTTCCTTTAGCAGCTCTCTAACTACAAAATAACCATCATAGCCTTTAGAATTATGCGCTATGAAGGTGTATCCTTTGAACTTTTTGTCACAAAAAATCTTAACAAACTTAGAAATACTCTCAAGACCTTTGAACTCCCAGTTTCTTGTGTTGTTTAAATCTGTTGCATATATATAATTCGGAACATGAAAGCCTGTTTCCTGAACACATTCACAATCATAAAATATATATTTTTCAGATATTTGTGCATGATCAATAGGGGGCATAAAACACAAATGCTTGTCGCCAGCGATCAAGGGTTCAGAACAAAGCTTACATTGTCTGACCAGGCATTTATGTTTTTTATCAACATACGATTCACATTTTTCACACAGTATTTTAAGCAAACACTCAACTTCTTTTTTTAAAGCCAGAACCGTATGCCTTTCTAAACACTCTTGAGAACGACAATACAGCCTGCATTTCGGACATCTCAGCTGTAAACCAACATTATCTACACACATTGCTGTTAAACAGAGGCGACACTATAATGTACAATTATGATCGTGACTATATGGTTTCTGGCAAAAATGACAGAAGTTTCGCTCCCCATAGAACTTTTTTACATCTAAGATTCCATAAAAATGGTCATCATGTAGCAATATAAATACAGTTTTCTGGAATTCAGGTCTGTTCTTTGTCTTAAAACACCCCCATTCTTTTGTATAAAGCACAACTCTTATGTTTATACCTAAATGTTGTTCAAATGTTGAGACATCATCTAGCATGACCTTTTTATGTTCTGACCACCCTAGCTCTGTGTGCAGTTTTTTAGCACAGTCTAATAGCTCTGCATCTGTGAGCTTTGTTGGTGACATGAGCGCTGTAACGCTCCCTGTAAAACATAGGTTATTATCTGTGTTATTCAAGTCTATTAAATGCCTTCTCTTTTTATGTATGATTTGACTGTACAGAATAGACCTTAAAACCCTTCGTGACCCGCCCCCTCTGTTCCATATAACAAGAATGACTATGCGGAATGTCTCACCAAACTGTATCTCTCTATAACTCTGCAGGAGTTTACTAACTTGATCTAAGAAATCATCAGCGTTCAAATCCTGAGGGTTTAACTTTCCCGAATACAAAGAATTATGAAAACCTGTAGAATGTAAATGAATCTGTATATAATCATGGGGGGACACGTTATGGCTTATTTCATTTAGAACATGCTGTATGCCTTGTCTCACAACATTTTGCGCATCTATGAAAGAATCTATTCTATCTAAATTAATAAAACGAAATTCCTCTGAATAAAGCACGCCATTAAATTTTTCTAAATCACGGTTCCACCTTCTCACAAATTGCACAAAATTAACCGGTTCATTTTCTACAGCTGCATTTTCAGAGGTCTCTGGTATACAATTATTTACCAACCCCCCTGAAACATTGTCATCGGTACAATTATCTAAGAACATGCTTTCACATTCTTTCTCTACTTCCTCCCTGTGCACAGGTCTGTTGCTGTCTCTCTCATCTTTTCTTTCGGAAATAGGCTTTTTTGCAGTCTTTTCACGGTCTAAAATTAAAATAATAATAATTAACACGGGTGGGCTCATACTTTTTTTTTGCAATATTTTAAGAAGAATTTTTCTTAAACTATAACAGTATAGATTCTTACTTTTTTGTTTATCTCTCGGTTTTTTGTATGGTCTTTTGTCAGATTTCTTTGGCATATGCTGCTCACGGTCTGTTATGTAAAAAAAAAAAAAATAATGGTAATACCTTTTCTTTTACACAGCTGTGAACTAATTGTTGTTTTACCCGTACAGATATAAAAAAATACTTCTTACCTTCAACTGCATCTTCAGACTCTTTTCTCTTTCTTTTGGAAATAGTTTTGTTTGCATCATTTTCACATTCTAAAAATTACAAAATAAAATAAAAAAAACACAGGGTCACACACACACTTTTGATGTCTTTGTAAATAGATCTCTGCTTCGTTGACTGTTATGAAGGAAAAAAAGAGAGACATTTGGGGGGTCATAGACATTAAGGAAAACCTATTTCTCACCATTATTTGTATTGCTGTCAGAAATGCCTTGTTGATCTATTTTTTTTTTCTCTAAGGCATTACTGCATCCAGGCTGTTCTTCTTCTTCTATGTGTGTCTGATTTTGCAATATTTTCCTGTTCTAATGATAAAACAGACAAACACTGTTTTTACTACTGTTTTTTTAAAAATCATATCTAAAAATATACATTAAAACTATTAACTCACCTTTTAATTTTCTTTGTTTTCTTCTTTTAGTAAGTGACATTTTATTAATAAACACAGACTTCTGCCTTTCTTTGTTTGAAGAATCCATTTCTGTTTCAAACTCCAGACTGCTGAATCTTTTCTGGTCACCGGCTATACCCTTTTATCACCAGCATTAGGTGGGGCGTAACCACCAACAAACCTCAAAACCTGTGTATTGAAACAAAAAAAAAAGCTACCTGGCCTCTCTGTCATGTGATGGACATCTTATAGAATAAGATTGTTCTCTTGCTTGGGTTATCATTTTTGTATGTATTATCAATATCTCTTTAGATCTGAAGCCCATTCACAAAACTATAGTATGTTGAACCTTTTTTTTTTTTTGTGATTTAATGTTTGCTGACCATTGTTTCTCCCTGATTAGATTGTGTCCCAGACAGCTATCCGCACCTACCTCATTACAATATACATCCCCCCTTTTGTTCATGAAAGGTAGTGTGTTACCAGCGCCCTCTTAGGTCTTGGGGCACTTTACAAAAAAAAAAAAAAAAAATGGCCTCTCTTGAATGTCTTGTCATTCTGGTCTTTTTTTTTTCCCTTCCAAACATTGTCTCATTCTGATTAGATTAACCATTTACAGATCTTGGATCCAGACAACTTCCCCCCCCCACACATAGCTCATAGCAATATACATTCCTTAGTTAATGAAATAGTTGCTGTATCAACATTTTACAGCCTGTGCATTGATATCAAAGAGACTTAATAAAACCATAAGATATCCCCCCCTAAAAACTTCCATATCACCTTAAAGCACAATTGACACATTTTGTTAATTCTGATATATTTATTAGTTGTTTTTATTAACTAATTTATACACATGGCAAAATTTGTTAAAATATTACAAAGTATTTCATTGTCAATACATACTTCTGAAATACAGACAAGAAAAAACAAAGACTGCTTTATTATACATTTTTAAAAAAGGACTGGTGTTTTCTCCCATAGATGATGGCATTTATATATTTTATCATTAAAATGTCATCTGTAGGTTTAAGCAAACTTTTTGGTTTTTGAACAGGATTTTCAGCAGTTTTCACGCTGTGTATAAGATATATGATCAGATTCATATCGTCATTGTTTAGGCTTAATACACCTTGTTTATATGCTGCTAATACCACAAGATTCAAAACACGTTCTAGGCACAACCTGTTACAAGCGGTCCTTAATTGTTCCTGTGTGTCAGAGGCAGTCCAATAAACGCAACTATGATCATCCTGACTCGGATCGTCGAGAACACAGCCTTCGCAATTTTCATACCGTATGCCAGACAGACATTTTTTAAGAATACTATAGACAGCCACCCTTACGATTGATCTAAATGTTGTTTTTCGAAAAACTCCATGCACCGGCGGTGGTTTTGGGAATCCTATATAGCTCCACCAGCTGAAATCGTGCACATCTTCAGGATTGTTGTTTGTTTTTTTTTGATCACATGTATCTGGTTCTTTTATACTTGGACAGAAGCAGCAAATACAGTTCATTTTGATACCTGGTGTGTCTCCATATTCTTCTGTTTGTAAAGATCCTTCATTTTCCTATAAAACATAATGTAAACATTAAATTAAAACCTCTTCTAAACAAACTCTCTATTATAGATAGCTCCCAAACACGCCACCCCTAAAATGCATCATTAGAAGGAAAGAGATTTTTTCTTACCTTACACTCAAGCTTTTCCAACAAATAATCTGCTTCGGCATCCAGAGCAGCTTTGTGCAGCTCTAAATCTTCAGAGTCGTTTTCATTGATCAAGTTTGGATCCTGCGAATCAAAAAGCTTTTGTCCCAACGGTAGTTCATCAAAATCTGGGTCAGTGCTTCCTCCTTCTTCTTCTGCCCTCCGCTTTCGTTTATGGCTCCTCTTTAGTTTTGGCTGTTGAACGATTTTCATTTCAAGACGCTTAGGTGTTTTATATACGGCCATTTTCAGGAACAATTACAACAACTCTGCTTGAAGATTGTTCTCACGTGATCACTATCACATGCTTACTTCTATATCCGGTCTTGCAAGTTTGGGCGTGTCTAACAGAGAGGGGAGGAGGGAAGGGTTGTGGGGGAGAATACAGAAGTCTGTTTTTTTTAAAACAAAACTAAAGCCTTGTGTTTCACCATTGCAAACCTACACCCCCCACTGCTTTCAATTATCCTCTGCTCAGATTTAGGTCTGGGGGAAGGGCGGATTGAGGCAGAGAGGGGCGGGGGGAAGGGGTATTGTTGGATTCTCCCTGTCTCTGTGTATAGAATGAGTCACGGCTTCCTGCCTGCTCTCTGGTAACTTTTTTATTGGGGCATGCCTATCTACAGCAAGGGCTTGGAGGGGTGGGCTTGGGCTTCTGGTGACATCACTGGGGGGGTTTGGCTTGGGGGTTTGAGTGACAGCGTACCCATTATACTACCCGGTCCCTAGTCTTTTGGAAAAAAAAAAAAACCTGTCTTTTGCAAAGTTTGATCCTGCAGTTCATGCAATTCACCACCGGTAGCTTCAATCACTTGTTTTAAAAAAACCAAATCCTTGTCAACAGAATGAGCCACAGTTTTTCTGCCTCCTAACAGCTTGTATTTTGTTTGTTTTTTTAAAAACAGAGTGGCTAGAAAAAAAGCATATTTCCTGCAGTTTTCCTGCCTCCTAAAAGCATACTACCGGCTCCGACATCATTAAAAGGCATCAGGAGGTTCTAGGAGCGCATATTTCGGGACTTTTGTATTGTACTTCCGGTGAAATCATCAAAAACAGCCAGAGTCCATTAATACTGACATCATTAAAAAAGCGACAGGACCCTTTCTGATGACGTTTTAGGGGGTGTGTTTTTGGGGGGCGGTGTGGGGTGGACTTCCGGTGATGTCATACCAGCTACTTCACAGGGGGTGTGGCTTGGGGTTGGGGTGTGGGCGGGGTCATCCGTGACATCATGGGGGGGGCGGGTTGGGGGGGGGGTGTGGGAGGGGCTCCCCATTCACTTCTATTGGGAGGGGAGGAGCATCGATGTGGTCTGGGGCGGGGCCAGGGGCAGAAGGGGTGGGGCCTGTGGCGGAAGGGGTGGGGCCTGGGGGCGTGGGAGGGGGCGGGATGAGGCAGGAGGGGGCGTGGCTACGCCCCCATTCACTTCTATGGGGAGTGGGCGGGGCTTAGACCGGAAGTGAACGCTGATTGGCTGCGGAAGGGGTGGGGCCTGTGGCGGAAGGGGTGTGGCCGGGACGTGGTCGAGTGCGGGGGGCGTGGCTACGCCCCCATTCACTTCTATGGGGCGTGGGCGGGGCTTAGACCGGAAGTGAACGCTGATTGGCTGCTGTCATCCTTATCTCACCTGTCAATCAGTTTGATTGATCGTGTACCCATTATACTACTCACCTCGATTGACAACATCTGCAAAGCTGAGACTTAGTCATCTGTGTACACCTTCTCATCACTTGTCTAGTTAGCATGTCAAGGGATGAAAGTTGTTTTAGACAAGCAGTTTTGTACAATCTGTTAATCCAGTAGTCCATTCTCCATTGCTGGGGTTGGATTACTCATTCAGTAAGTGCTCCACTGTGCAGTCCTCAGCTTGGGTCTCCCCACCTGTCATGGCTAATTCAGCCTTGTTTGTTGAGAGAGAAAGCAAGGATGAATTAATCATACTTAATTCTCACCTGCTTCCCTTGAAATTGACTGAGGGACTCATGAGGCAGCACATGCGGAAATCACAGCACACGATCAGTAAACGTTTACTGAGATCAAAGAGATGAGTCCATTTGGCACCATTGGATGACATTACCCATGTGCCATGGCTAATTTATCATGCTGTCTACAGAGAACCATGTTTACAGGTAAGCAAATTTGTGATATACACATAATAGCTCAAGGTTCTCCATACTGCTTTGTCAGAGTGTTTCAACCTTTTTCTGGAGGAATCACTTTGCAGTATGCGAGGCTAATTCTGTCTCCATGCCTGTACATTCTCTGGCACCTCTGTCAGCTTTTGATGGTGGTGTTTTAGCAAACTGGACACTTGGGTACAATATGCACTCCCAACATCATAGACCACAAAGCTTCGATTTCTCAAAGGATCTTACAAAATATAAATCAGTGAAGGGTTTTTTAAATTTTATTTATTTATTTAACTTTTTTAGGTTATGAGGGCTGTCTCCCTGGAAGATAACTGTGGGGGAGTGCAATGGGCAGTATGGCCACACTCCACTTCTACCTTGTTTCAACTTGTGCCACTGCTACCATCCCAAGAATAGAACCTGACCTCCAGCAACATGCAGCTTTCAATGAGTTTAAATCATGCATCAGGCCAAGGTGGAAGTAATTGCACAGAGCCCTTTGAGAATGCTTGTGCAACCCTTGTTGAAAAATACTGATTATAGATATATACAGCCAACAGAGGATTAGGTTTCAACAGATCAAAGGCGAAAGGATATATGGTCACTATGGCCTTCTGACTGGGCAACATTATTCTATTTTATGTTCAAACAATTTTTATTGAGTAAAAGACAAACATATTCCACCCAGGCCGTGTTGACACTTCCACAGCCCAGGAACTTATTACAAATAACAGCAAACAGTAACTCATTTACAGATATGGAAAATCCCCCTCCCCGAGACAACCCCCCCACCTACATTATTCTATTTTAAATTGAGTGACTTTATAATTGCTTTAGACATCTGTCTTCACAACAAATGAAAATAATGTTGATGTCGTCTGATAAACTGCTGCCGGCTTCTGGTTATACGCTGAACTGAGCAAGTGCCACGCGGTTCAGCTGCCACTGGTATTTCTAATAAATTCATATTTGGCCGCATAATTCAGCTGTGCCCGATCAAATGTCGCTCTCTGACTCAGTGAAGTTGCCAAGCTGCAAGGGAAACATCTGAGCTGTGTTATCAAGGGAGCAAAATTATGATATTTCAGGACTTTTCCACTGAACTCCAAAAACGGAGGCATGAATTTGGAAAAGTAAAGGAGCTTAACCTCTTAGAGACATATATGCGTTGATGTACCCCACAGTGGTGGTAGATGGTAAAGTTACTATTTCCTCGGAGATACAGACAGTGGAGAAAATGGTTGCGGACATTAAGGGCAGATTGGCTACAGTGGCAACTGACTAAAGTCCTGTGCTGTAAATAGTTGGTCTAAATAGGTGCAGGAATAGCTGCTGGATTGAGTGGTGAACAATGCAAGTTCTTTTTGGGGAAAAGATTTATTTTATAAGCTTGTTTTGGTTTTTAGGACTGCAGGTCATCTACACAAAATACAGAATGTAAATTTTTCTTTTGGCCGCTTTGGGTAACGTGCGAGTAAATCTTGAACTTTTTCAGTTTTTTCTTTTCTCTCTGGAAAACTGCAGAAGGTGTTATTGCTACGTGGTGGAACTAATTTGTGTGGTTCTAATAGCAACCCAGCTTTTTGATCTGATTGGAACTTATTTAACTTCTGCGGGATAATTTTTTGTTTGGCAGTGGATCAGATAGCCTTGTGCAGTCCGAGCAGAGAATTTGCAAAAGATGTTTCTCCTAAAGCTTTCATCAAGCCTTGGCTTTCCTCAAACCCTATAATTCTTGTTAATACGGGGCTGAAATCCTGGTATGACTTTGTTATTCACTCTGGTTAGCATCTATAGTCCAAACATGGATGAAAGTGAATTCTATACTCGATTGAGAGACAAACTGTTAGCATTGGGTCCCACCTCATTAATAGTGGGTGGGGGATTGGGAGTTGATGCCCAGATCCTAGTTTGGATAGAACCTCTACACCTAGGAAGGGTACTGGGCAAAATCCTGATTATTGGGATCTGGTGCATAGATTTAAGCTAGAGGTCATTTGGAGACACTGCAGTCTGACTGTTCAGAATTACATACATTACTCCCATAGGTATAAAACCTATAATAGACTTGATTATTTCTTGTGTACAGCTGATGTAAGTAAACTACTGACCTGAACTAATATGCTATCCAGCATCTTTTCGGATCATAATCCAGTAGGGATGTTAATAGATCTAGTGGGGACTCGATCTCGGGTACAACACTGGGGTCTAAATACCTCCTTGCTAGGAGACCAAAAATTTAAAGAAATGGTCCTTGGTACGATTGCTGATTTTGAAGAATTTCATCCAGAAGCCGCTTATAATCCTACATTGAGGTGGGACTCTCTTAAAGCTTATATAAGGGTCGTATCAAAGTGTATTTAAGTCAAAAGCACAAATGACGTATGGTTAAACAGGCTGATATAGATGCTAAGATTAAAGTTCTAGAAGCTAAATATAAGGGAGACTGTTTATCTAAAACCTTGCAGGAGCTTGAGAAGGTATGTACAGAGTTGAGATCTTTGGAGGTTGGAAGGGTTGAACAGCGCTCAGATTTACCAAATTAAAATATTACAAACAGAACAAAGCTGGGACATTTTTAGCTAGCATGGATAGGCAAAGAACCAGTGGTAATATTATTGCCTCAGTCAGGGATAATTCTGGTCGAATGTGTCATTCATTTGCCGAGATTGAGCAAGTGTTCGTCAAGCACTTTTCTACACTTTACACTGCATTGGGCAAGGAAGATCCAAATGCTATTGCATCCTTCTTGGCATCTGTTCAATTGCCCAAGTTGATATTGGACAAGGATGAGACACTCCAATCACTCTTATGGAGATTCAAGCAGCAATTTCAGCTTTACTGAAAGGGAAGTGCCCATTTCCTGATGGGTACAACACACACGTCTATAAAACCTTTTGTTTAGTATGGGGCCCTTTCTACTTGGTTTCTTTAATTCTGCAGGCCAGGAGGGATTCTAATCTGATAATTTAGCTGACACCATTATTACTCTCATATACAAAAAAGGAAAGGATAGTAATGACTGTAGTTCGTATTGTCCCATATCGCTGATAAATTCTGCTATTAAGATATTAGCTAAGATCTTACAGATATGACTGGAAGATCTCATGGGAGGCCTGGTGCACAGTGATCAAACTGGGTTTATAAAAGGGAGAAAATCCATGGTGAACACTAGACGGCTTTTCCAAATTTTGCACAAAGTACAGAGCAAACACACTCCTGGTATGATTGTTTTGCTTGATGTGGACAAAGCTTTCGATAGGGTATCTTAGCTCTTTTTATTCGCCACTCTTCAGAAATTTGGATTACCTGAACGATTGATTTCTTGGTTGCAAGTACTGTATGCATGGCCAAGAGCTTGGTTATTTGTTAATAGCTCCTTAACAAAATGTTTTGGACATCCAACTAGGCACGATACAAGGCCTGTCCGCTATCCTCCCCTGTTATTTGATCTTGCTAGAGAACCACTAGCTGAGCTGATTTGGTGTGCTGCTAACATTAAAGGATTCAATTTAGGGGGCAGAGAACACAAAATTTCACTCTACACAAATGTGTTGTTATACTTGGCCACCCCAGATATCTCTGGACCTGTTATTATCAATCTTATAAGAAATTACGAGAAGTTATAAAGTTAACTTCTTAAGGTCTGAAATTCTTATGTTGGGGCTTGGCACACAGATTCCTGAGTCAATGTTTGCTTTTAAGTTAGCTAGAGAAGGATTTACATATTTAGGACTTAGGATAGTTCCTCTTTACAAAAATGTGTTCTTTTGCTAATTATACTTCCATAATAACTCGTATTAAAGTTGATCTCACTAAACGGGGCAATTTGTATATGTATCCTAACTAAGAAGCATAAATCTAGTCAAAATGAATATCCTACCTAGATTATTATATTTGTTTTCTCATCTGCCATATAATATTCCAATGACAGTTTTTTGAGGATTTACACTGTGCTATTGCTAAATTTGTCTGGAATTACAGACAAGATAGAATTGTTAAGTACGGTCAGATTTACGGTCTAAATAGACCCCAGCAGCTTAATAGGCAGCTGTCAGAGGAACCTGGATGTAATGCCTCATCCCCATTGAGCAACTTTTAAGTTTATCTGACTTATATGTAGCTGTCACGATGGAGGGAGCGTTAGGGGGGGCGCTCCCTATTGCGGGATTAGGGAATTGTGCCCTTGCGGTGAGACGTCCCTGCTGGGAAGACTGGAGATCCCTGACCCTCTACCGGACCTGCATGCTTCCATGAGACCACCAACGCATGGTGGTCTCTGAATGGTCCTCCGACCGTTCCAAAGCCCCTTCGAATATCGCTGGGTAACAGTAAGAAGCAGCAGGCCGGACAGAGGTCAAGGCGGTCAAAGACATCTGACACAGGACGAAGACTCAGGCATTGAGGGAAGATGAAGAGTCAGGCATGGCAAGGCAGACGAAGACTCATGGCAAGGTACAGTCAGGCAAGGCAAGTCAAGGTTAAAATCCAATAGTTAGAAGTCCGGAACCTCCAGGTAAGCATGTCCCTCCGGTGCCCTACATAGCCCAGCCGGGCTGGTCATGGACCACACAGAAAGGCATCAGGGCCCATGGAAATCCAAGGACATGGAACGGACAGGCGACCAAGATCCCTCAGGCGCCCTACACAGTCCAGCCCGACTGGTCGCGGACCACGCTGAAGGACTGGACCTGCCCAGGGAAGGGCAGACGTCAGGCTTACAGACATCAGGAACAAAGCAGTTCTGGCAAGGGATGAGATGTGACTTCCTTGGTGCCGTCTGATGGAAAGACCCACCAGCGCCCTCACCAGTTGCCCTACACACCCCAGCAGGGGTGATCGCGGACCACTGGGCCACTACGTGCTCTACTCAACCCAGCTGGGCTGGTCGTGGACCATGAGGGACGGGTCAGAACGGAGCTGCGGACATCTGGAACATGGACGAGGACATCAAGCTGGAATGGAACATCAAAGGAGAACATCTGGAACACTTGGAAACATGGTCATCAAGGAAACATCAAAGACATCATAGAGACTGGAACATGGAACGAAGAGGGATCCCATGAAGAATAATAGGAATGCCAGCAGGAGCGGCGAGCAGGAGTCCTGAAGAGGACAAGTTCCAGGGAGGAACTTACTCCTTGCGAAGGCGAGGAAGGACTGACCTGAGGAGCCTTTTGTAGGCTGAAGCAGGACATCCAGGGAGGAGTCAGAAGAGGACCACACCTGCACTGGCCCTTTTAACTCAGGCTGGAAGACTGGGCCTGCCCCTAGAAGGCAGGAAGAGGAAGTAGGACTGTGGCTGCGGCTGCTTCTGCTGCTGCTGTGTGTGCAGGAGCTGGGCCTCTGCGCAGGCCCGATTTGGAGGCGGCATCCTGCTGCTTTAAGATGGACCACAGGCGGCACCATGCCTCAGGAGAAGCCGGGTTTGAGGCCCCCTCTTCCCACCGAGGGCCCAAGGTAGGGTTGGTGGCCTCCGGCCACATGGGAACGCTGGTCGGTGGCCCTCGGTCCCACCCCTGTCCCCCGCCCTGTCCCTTTCACAAAGCCCCCTAGACATACGCGCGTCCCGGGGCTTGTGCGCGTCGCCAGGCCTATGCAAAATAGCTCGGCGCGCTAACCCCCCCTACGTACTAAGGCTTTATTAAATCTGCCCCAATGTATGTATGTTCCACTATTTTGCTCTGAATATTTGACCTATAAAATGGAGACCTCAAGACCCGAAAAAAGGTTTTTCTACTCTAATTCCATAGTACCTTATGGTTAACCAAGTAGCAAGAAGGAATGGTTCTTCCAAGTTTTCACTATATTATTGGGCATTCAGGCTTCTAGTCTAAAAATCCTGGTTTAAAATACATGCAGATGCAGCATGGGTATCCTGCGAGCAGGAGTTGGTTGGGGATCTCAGCATTCATTCATTCTGTTTCTTCCCTCTACATCTTCTGTGTTTAGATCCATCTGTAGGGAAAATCCAATTATGCCCCAAACAGTCAGAATTTGGCATGCTGTTTGTGGCATCTGAACCTGTTAGATGAGAAAAATTTCCCCCATTTCTCCTATCTATCAGAACTCTGGTATCGCTGGTCCTTACCTTCTTTAGAGCTTGTTAAACTGGGACAGAAAAGGTTTGACATTTGTAGCTCAATTGTGGTGATAAAGATGGGTTTAAGACCTTCACAGACCTAAAGGATGAATTAGATTTGGAAGAGAGGTCAAGGGCTCTTTACTTTCAATTGCGTGGGCGGCTGGAAAGATTTTTGGATATCTTTTGCCCCCTTCGCACTCTTAATCACATGAAAGCATTACTTGTGGATCTCGATGCCTCCTTTAAAGGTACTTCTCTAATGTATCTGGGAATATTGCTGGTTAAATATGGTTCGAGCACAGATGTTTGCTTAATCTCCAAATGGAATGCAGACCTGAATCTCACTCTAATTGACAAAGACTGGAAATACTTATGGCTATTGGTACATAAGAGTTTCATATGTGCAAAGAGGGTTGAGCTAATGATTGGATTGATGCACAGAATTTATAGAACCTCTTATCACTTTGCTGAAATCCTTCCAAATGCAAGTCCTATTTTCTGTGTGGGGAATTAGGCACAAACTTATATGTGGTGGGATTGCAGGGGTTAATTAGTTCTGAAATTGGTGACATAAGATCTCTGATATTATTGGTTACCCTTTTCATCTTTCCCAGGAGCTGGGGTTATTGGGAAAATGATCTGGCTCGAGATACCAGTGAAGTTCCAAGCCTTAGTATTAAAATTACTTTTGGCTGCTAGATTAACTATTGCAACTATGTGGAAATCTAATCCAGATATTGAAAGATGGTGAACACAAATTAAAGATATTGCAGATATTAAAAGATTTTAAGGGGGTGGAAATCCCTATATGAGTCCATATGGGACAGTTTTTGGAAATGTTGTGTTATACCTATAGTACCTTGAAGTTGATACGCAGCAGATTATGTATGAATTTGTGCATGTTTCTATTGTCAGATTTAAGTATGTGCGTTCTCTGTACCTAGATTGTAATGCTCTACTTCTCATCAGACATAATACTTGTTGTTTTTTTTTATTTAATTTTTATTGAGATTAACTATTACAGAAACAGGCAAACAATCAAAATGATAAAACAGAACAAATTGAGACAAAGCATAGAGCAACCCCTTTGCGTGGGATGTCCGCACTGTTACCATGAATTCAGAATACAATAGCCTAAAATCAACTTGTGACATCAGTGCAGCATTGTATCAGTACAGCAGTACATCAGTACAGCATTATATCATAAACCTCTGCAATACCTATTCTGCAGAAATATGAATAGATAACCAGTCAACATTGAAGATAAGTATTAACATTAAATTGAAAGTATTCGTTACAGCTGGAAATCATTACTTGTTCCGGGGCAAAACATTGCTTATTTGGCTCTAGGAAACCGGAATAGTATCAATGTCGAACTGGGATACTACATGCCATGTTAGTTTAGCATTGGGACTATTCTAGTCAACCATCTTGTATTCAGATATTCGTTTAGCCCCCTCAGCATTTTGATTGGTTGGGTATTGATTCAGTGATTCATTCTCTTGTTTCCTCCCCCAAGTTTTTCTTCCCCCCTCCCCTCCTTCCCATCCCTCCCCTTCGGTACTCAGCTAATATACAGGGAATGTAATGAATAGCTGTATAAAAATGCGGGTATCAATACAGACATGCCTAGCAATGCATGAAATGACCACATCGCAGGAACAACTACTTCAGCAGCCAAGAACACCGGTTCTCACAGGACAAGCAGGATAGTAGTCCTCACATATGGGTAGTCCTCACATATGGGTGACATCATCAGGATGGAGCCCAGTCATGGAAAACTTCTGTCAAAGTTTCCAGAACTTTGACTGGCCCCTACTGGGCATGCCCAGCATTGCACTAACCCTGCAGCCAGCAGGGGTCTCCCTTCAGTCTTCTTTTTTCCGTGCAGCAGTTACCTCGCAGTAAAGGAGCTCTGAAGAGATTCTTCACAGGAATTTTCCTCATGGAATTACTAAAAGTTAAATTGCCCCACAGGGGTCCCTCCTCTAACTTTCCTCAGACCGCGGTACTCCGGTAAGTTTTTACCCGTTTCCCGTCGATTACCGTTGAGTTTGGCCCTCACGGCCTACTGGCCGTCGACCCTACCGCGACTCGATTTTTTTCCATAGCCATGGCGTCGGGGTTTCATCAGTGCCCGGACTGTACCCGCACCATGTCTATCACAGACCCCCAAAAAGTCTATATAATGTGTCTAGGACACGAGCACGATGTCTTGACCTGCACTAAATGTGTCCTAATGACACCGAAGGGTCGCAAGGCCAGAATGGATAAGATGGAACTTCTCTTCCGTGCTCAAACCCCGACTCCGTCCATTGCATCGACGTCATCAGAACCGGCACCATCAACTTCGCGCCAGCATCGACTGCCGACCGGTGACCGACTGGCATTGACGACTTCTCGGCCATCGACACCCTCTACTCCCCCTCAGGATCGAGGGGATCACATGGAGAAACATCGCCATCAATACCGTAAGACTCGGATCATTGAGGGAGTGAAATCATCGACCTCGCCATCGTCCGAGCCGCTGTCGAAGAAACCCCGTCCAGGAAAGGCAGCGACCATTCCTGTGACCGGGTCACCGAGGAAACCCTCACCCGATTGGGGATTGGGAGCTGTGACTCCGCCATTAACGGTGGTCCCTCCGGCTATTCCTCTGCCTCCTTCTTCTGTTCCGGAGCCGGGGCTGCTTGCTCCAGGTCTCCGAGAAGAACTGGACCGGATGGTTCAGGAGGCCATCGACAAGGCAATGCAACGTCTTCAGGTTCCTCCGGCACCAACACCGGCACCACCTGTGGAACCGATCATCGACCTGATTCCGGCAGCGCTGGCACCGCTGCTATCCAGGATGGAAGCGCTTATGGCCGCTTTTCCACCGATGGCTCCCGGGTCTCCGATGGCTCCGATGCCCTCCCCACTGACAGCATCATCGGGAGGAGAAACACCGTTCTGCATCCCTCCATCGGGAGTTCGCCTCAGCCATCGATGCCAATACGTCCCTCACCACCGACCCATCCATCGGTGCCGATACGTCAATCGGCACCACCGAATCATTCGTCGATGCCCTCGATGCCTGCACCGGTGCCTTCGATGCCATCATCGGTGTCTCCGATAATTCCTCTAATTCCTTCGGAGCCTAGACCGGGACCTTCAGGTATCCAACCACCCTGCCCCCCTTGAGTTCCTAGAGGGACGGGTGCTGATCCTTATGATACCTGGGCTGATGATAAGAACATAAGAAATACCATACTGGGTCAGACCAAGGGTCCATCAAGCCCAGCATCCTGTTTCCAACAGTGGCCAATCCAGGCCATAAGAACCTGGCAAGTACCCAAAAACTAAGTCTATACCATGTAACCATTGCTAATGGCAGTGGCTATTCTCTAAGTGAACTTAATAGCAGGTAATGGACTTCTCCTCCAGAACTTATCCAATCCTTTTTTAAACACAGCTATATTAACTGCACTAACCACATCCTCCGGCAACAAATTCCAGAGTCTCATTGTGCGTTGAGTAAAAAAGAACTTTCTCCGATTAGTTTTAAATGTGCCCCATGCTAACTTCATAGAGTGCCCCCTAGTCTTTCTACTATCCGAAAGAGTAAATAACCGATTCACATCTACCCGTTCTACACCTCTCATGATTTTAAAACATCTCTATCATATCCCCCCCTCAGTCCGTCTCTTCTCCAAGCTGAAAAGTCCTAACCTCTTTAGTCTTTCCTCATAGGAGAGTTGTTCCATTCCCCTTATCATTTTGGTAGCCCTTCTCTGTACCTTCTCCATCGCAATTATATCTTTTTTGAGATGCGGCGACCAGAATTGTACACAGTATTCAGGTGCGGTCTCACCATGGAGCGATACAGAGGCATTATGACATTTTCCGTTTTATTCACCATTCCCTTTTTAATAATTCCCAACATTCTGTTTGCTTTTTTGACTGCCGCAGCACACTGTACCGACGATTTCATGTGTTATCCACTATGACACCTAGATCTCTTTCTTGGTTGTAGCACCTAATGTGAAACCCAACATTGTGTAATTATAGCATGGGTTATTTTCCCTATATGCATCACCTTGCACTTATCCACATTAAATTTCATCTGCCATTTGGATGCCCAATTTTCCAGTCTCACAAGGTCTTCCTGCAATTTATCACACTCTACTTGTGATTAACTACTCTGAACAATTTTGTGTCATCTGCAAATTTGATTATCTCACTCGTTGTATTTCTTTCCAAATCATTTATAAATATATGAAAAGTAAGGGTCTAATACAGATCCTGAGGCACTCCACTGTCCACTCCCTTCCACTGAGGAAACTGCCCATTTACATCCTACCCTCTGTTTCCTGTCTTTTAGCCAGTTTGCAATCCACGAAAGGACATCGCCACCTATCCCATGACTTTTTACTTTTCCTAGAAGCCCTCTAATGAGGAACTTTGTCAAACGCCTTCTGAAAATCCAAGTATATTATATCTACCTCAAGAGAACTAAAGTTCTTTGTAAAAAGGTTAAATCTGTTAAATGCTATTGTTACATTCTATGTTACTTGTAATAATGTTCAATGGTTTATTGTTATTGTTCCATGTTCTATGTAAAAAAAACCCAGGTCTAACTTCCCAGACCAGGGCAACCTCTTTCGTTACTTGTAAACCGGACTGATTTGTATTGCATACAGGAATTCCAGTATATAAAAATTTAAATAAATAAATAAAATAAGAGACACTGATGATTACCTCACCACCTTCACCCACTGAGAGTAGGAAGCGTTCTCCTCCAGAGGACCTCTCCTTTATAAACTTTGTGAAGGAAATGTCTGAATTGGTTCCTTTTCAATTACAGATGGAACAGGATGATAGGCACCAGATGATGGAGTTGCTCCAATTCCTGGATGCCCCCAAGGTAATCACCTCTATTCTCATCCATCAGGTCCTTCTTGATCTCCTCAAGAAGAAACTGGGAACATCCTGGATCAATTGCTCCAGTACTCAGGAAAGCTGACACTACCTATTTGGTGCAGTCAGCCCCAGGCTTTCAGAAATGACAGCTTGATCACCTCTCGGTCATGGTAGAGTCTGCACAAAAGAGGGCAAAGAGGTCAAAGCCTCACTTGTCTGTTCTTCCTGGAAAGGAACAGAAGTTCCTAGATAACATTGATCGCCGAGTATTCCAAGGGGCCATGCTCATCTCCCGAATTGCCGCCTATCAGCTTTATATGATCTGATATAACAGGGTCATTTTTAAGCAGATACAGGACTTCTCAGATTCCCTGCCTCAGCAATTTCAAGAACAATTACAAACCCTAGTAAACAAGGGTTTTGAGGCAGGCAAGATTGAGATTAGAACATCTTATGACATTTTTGACACTTCTACCAGAGTGTCTGCAGCTGCTATTTCGGCGAGATGGTGGGCCTGGCTCAAGTCTTCTGACCTTCACCCAGAAGTGCAAGACCGGTTATCCGACCTGCCTTGTGTCGGAGATAATCTGTTTGGCGAACAGATTCAACGGACGGTGGCAGAATTAAAGGACCATCATGAGACCCTGAAACAGCTCTTTGATGCCTTCCGACTTCTTCTCAAAACAGCCCTTCAGAAAGGACTCTAAGAAGTCATTCTTCCGCCTGATGAAGTCTTACCTGCCACCAACCAGATCCCGTGCCATGAGACCTTATCAAAAACCGCAGTCTCGTCAAGCCCGTAAACCAAACCACAAGCAATACTCCTCAACCAGGACCTGCTTCAGGTTTTTGACTTCCGCTTAGAGAGCAAAAAGCCAGATTCCTCTGTCGCACATACCAGTGGGAGGGTGATTGTGCCACTTCCACAACATATGGCATTCAATCAAATCCGACCAATGGGTATTGACAATCATTGCTCAGGGTTACCATCTGAACTTTCTCGCCCTGCCACCGGACTCCCCACCTTTACAGACGTGGAGAACATCTGAACACTCCATTCTTCTGGATGAAGAGGTTTCCCTCCTTCTCCAGTCAAGAGCAATAGAACCCGTTCCATACTCTCAGCAAGGCCCTAGGGTTCTATTTCCTGGTACTTCCTAATCCCAAAAAATCGGGAGGCATCCATCCTATTCTGGACCTACGGGCCCTCAACAAGTACCTCCAGCGAGAAAAGTTTAAGATGGTCACCTTGGGATCGCTTCTACCTCTTCTACAAAGAGGAGACTGGCTCTGCTCTCTGGCCCTCCAGGACGCATACATCCATATTGCGATAAGTACAGTTCATTGCAAGTATCTGAGGTTCCTAGTATGCCCCAAGCAATATCAATACCGAGTGCTTCCATTTGGCCTAGCGTGTGCACCACGAGTCTTTACAAAATGCCTCGTAGTCGTCGCAGCCTTCCTCAGGTTACAAGGTGTTCACGTCTACCCCTATCTGGACAACTGGTTAATCAGGGCTCCCACTCAGCAAGCTGCTCTGTTGTCCCTCAATCTAACCTTACACATTCTAATTTCGTTAGGATTTCTCGTCAATTACAACAAATCCTACTTAGTCCCATCTCAAAGCTTGTCGTTCATTTGGGCAGTCTTGGACACCTTACAGGCAAAGGCTTTCCTGCCTCGATAACGAGCACTGACTCTTGTATCTCTTGCTCACCAGCTGCAGTCTCAGCACTCTGTGACTGCATGCCAATTTCTTGTCCTCCTGGGACACATGGTGTCCTCAGTCCATGTCTTACCAATGGCTCACTTGGCCATGAGACTCATGCACTGGACTTTGAGGTCTCAATGGACTCAAGCTATTCAGCCTCTGTCGGCCATTGTCCACGTCACCGACTTACTCCGTCTGTCTCTCGCCTGGTTGAAAATTCAGACCAGTCTCCTCCAGGGATTGCTCTTTCAGGTTCCAAATCCTCAAATCATTCTCACCACCGATGCTTCTAACCTCGGGTGGGGAGCCCATGTAGCCGATCTGCAGACACAAGGCTCTTGGTCTCAGAGGAAGCCAAACCCAAATAAATTTCCTGGAGCTTCAAGCAATCAGATATGCTCTCAGGGCTTTTCAGGATTGCCTATCAAATCAGGTCATCTTGATTCAGACGGACAACCAAGTGGCCATGTGGTACATCAGCATGCAGGGAGGTACGGGCTCCTTCCTTCTGTGTCAGGAAGCTGCGCAGATTTGGGCGGAAGCTCTCTCCCATTCAATGTACCTCAAGGCCACCTACTTACCGGGAGTGGACAATGTGCTGGCAGACAAGCTGAGTTGCGTCTTTCAACCGGTCTCTCAACCCCTCAGTAGCGGACTCCATTTTTCAACAATAGGGATATCCTCGAATAGACCTCTTTGCGTCCCCACAAAACCACAAAGTGGAAAACTACTGCTCTCTCATTCGCAGCAAACACTCTCAACCCAGAGACGCATTCTCCCTCTCATGGACAACGGTCCTGCTCTACGCATTCCCTCCACTTCCTCTCTCTCGAAGACTCTCATGAAGTTACGTCAGAGCAAGGGAACCATGATCCTGATAGCACCTCACTGGCCACGCCAGAGTTAGTTATTACTATTTTATAAATGTATTGTATTTATTACATGTTTTAAACCCTGTAAACCGTTGTGAAGGCATGTCTGATATGACGGTATAGAAATACAATAAACTAAACTAAACTAAACTTCAGGATCTCTCCATCCGCAGGCACATTCCCTGGGAAAGGACCCACTTCTGATCACTCAGAACGATGGGAGCCTACGCCATCCCAATCTTGACGCCTTATCCTGACGGCATGGATGTTGGAAGGTTAATCCTTCAACCACTTCACCTTTCTGAACCAGTTTCCCGTGTCTTGATTGTTCTCACGGAAGCCTTCCACGAGAAAATCTTACTCTTACAAATGGAAAAGGTTCACGTCATGGTGTTCTTCTCAGTCCCTTGACTCCCTTTCCTGTCCAATCCCGAAGTTTCTGGACTCTCTCTGGCATCTGTCTGAGTCAGGTCTAAAGACTTCTTCCATCAGAAATGCATGTCAGTGCAGGAGCCGCCTTCCATAAAGGTGTCGGGAATGTCCCTATATCAGTACAACCCCTTGTAATATGCTTTTTGAAGGGCTTGCTCCATATCAAGCCTCCACTACGTCCTCCGGCCCCTTCTTGGGACCTTAATCTGGTTTTGGATCGGCTCATGAAACCACTGTTCGAGCCTCTTCACTCCTGTGACCTTCGATATCTCACATGGAAAGTGATTTTCCTTTTGGCTATCACTTCAGCTCGCAGAGTTAATGAATTGCAGGCTCTAGTTACCTATCCGCCTTACACTAAACTTCTGCAGGACCGGGTGGTACTCCGCACTCACCCTAAATTCTTACCTAAGGTAGTTTCAGATTTTCATCTTAATCAATATTTCATACTACCTACCTTTTTTCCCAGGCTCCATGCCAACCCAGGAGAACAGGCTCTGCATACCCTTGACTGTACAGCTGCCCACAGGGAAAGCACTCAATTTTTCGTCTCTTTACACCCTAACAAGTTAGGGAAGCCTCTGGGTAAGCAGACTCTCTCCTCCTGGTTTTATTTATTTAAAAACATTTCTTATACCGTCGTTTAGTAATGCACCATCACAATGGTTCACAGTTAAGCACAAAATAGGTTTGGTTTGGTTTCTAAATTATCCATAGGGTGCCAATATTATACGGTTACATAGTTCAATAATATACTCTAAATGGGGAATGGGTTGGGATTACCATTTATATGATTGTTAGGATAATCATATTTGTTTATATTGTCTTTCTAATTTAATACTTAATTATGAGAAAATAATAAAATGAGCAATTCTGCTTTTTTATAGGTGACTTTCAGCTGTGTGTATGTGTTTTTATTCTATGACCTCACTGTGAAAGGCTTTTTTGAAGAGCCATGTTTTTAAGCTTTTTTTGAAGAGTTTTAATTCCTTCATTAGTCTTAATTCCAGTGGTAAAGTGTTCCATAATAATGGTCCTGCCAAAGTAGTGCTCTCTCTTAACTTGGGTCAACTTTGCTGTTTTGACTGAGGGTTATAGTTAGCAGAGCTTTTATTGGCCGATCTGAGATTTCTTTGAGGAACATGTAATAGTAGTGCGGGTTTTAGCCAGTCGGCATTTTCGTCATTTATTAGTTTATGAACTGTGCATAGTGTTTTAAATGCAACTCTTTGTTCTATTGGGAACCAGTGTAAATCTGCAAGAGTTTGGGTGATATGATCTCTTCTGCCTTTTCCAGTAAGTTTCTGGCAGCCGAGTTCTGTAGTATTTGCAGTGGTCTGATAGTAGTATATGGTAATCCTAGGAAATGTGTGTACAGTAGTCCGTACTAGCAAATATTAATGCTTGTAGTACTGTGCGAAAGTGTTGCTGAGTTAATAAGGGTTTTAGTCTTCTAAGGACCATTAGTTTTGCGTAGCCTTCTCTTGTTTTTATTGATATGTGTTGCTTAAGGTTCAGTTCCGTGTCTATAATTACTCCTATGTTTCTAGCTTTACAAGTCAACTCCACTGATTTATTATTTTTAAGTTTGATGGGATTTTGAATTCTTTCAATGTTTTTTCGTTCAAGATGTGTAAATTCTGTTTTTTCAATGTTAATTACTAGTTCCATTTGGTTTAATAGCTCTTTTATTACGTCTAGGTATAACATTGCAAAGTTAGTGTTTTTTCAATTGATTCTTCAAACCGGTAGAATTAATTGAATGTCGTCAGCATATTTGTAGTGTATGATACCTAGTCCTGCCAGTAGGTGGCAGAGGGGGAGCATGTAAATGTTAAATAGAATCGCTGAGAGTGCTGAACCCTGGAGGACTCCTCTCTTTAGTTCGATTTTGTCTGATATTCTGTTTTTTTATCTGTACCTGATAAGATCTGTTGTTAAGATAGGATATGAACCATTCAGTTGTTTTGTTTTGTAATGAAATTTCCTCCAGTCTTATCAATAGTATGTTATGGTTACTGTTGCAAATGCTGCTGACAGATCCAGTAGTATCATGATGTAGTGTTTTCCGCTATCAAATCTGCGAAGTATGTTATCCGTTAGGGAGATTAGTAATGTTTCGGTACTATAGTGTTTTCTGAAGCCATGTTGTGACGGGAAGAGTATGTTATTGTTGTCTAGATGTTCTGCCTAGTTGCTTTTGTATTGCTTTTTCTATTAATTTTGCGATCATAGGCAAGTTTGAAACAGGTCTATAGTTACTTAAGACGTTTGGGTCACTGTTTTTCTTTTTCAGAATTGGTTTATTATTGCATTTCTTAAATGAGTCTGGCATAACTCCTTCATTGAGTGATAGGTTAATTATTTTGGTTAATGTGTAGGAGGTTATATCAGCTAGTTTTTTTATATCTGTGGTGGGAATGGTGTCAATTTTATGTGGTGCAGGATTCAGTTTTTTTATCATGCAATTCTACTTCGGTCTGGGATACCTTGTCGAATGTGGTGAATTGTGACATCTCTTTTTTGCATCTTGATTTCCTGTTTTTTTAGGATTCGGAATCTTGCTTTAAGGTTTTGCGATTTTGTCCTGAGAAATAGTGTGCTAAGTCGTTGCATTTGTTTCTCTTGTGGTGTTTGGTGCATCTCTGCTTTATCATTAGTCAGATTTTTTACTATTTTGAATAGTGTTCTAGGGTTTGAAAATTTCTCATTTTTGAACTAAAGAATTGTTTTTTAGCGTCAAGAATTATTTTTTTATAATAGCCTAGTTGTTTCCTAAATTTGGTTAAATTTTCTGCTGATTTGTCTTTTTTCCACCTTTTTTCTTTTTTTCTCAGATTTTGTTTGATTTCCTTTATTTTTTCATTAAACCAAGGGTTTTTTTGTTTTGGGTTCATGGATTTGCATTGTTCTTGTGGGGTTAATGTCATCTGCCAGTTTACTTGTGTTCGTTATCCATTCTGTTGTTGAGTCTATAGAATTTTTGTGGTTGAAGTTTATTAAAGTTTCTTCTAATTTATTTTTTAGTATGTCATGGTTAAAGGGGGGGGGGGGGGGCCCAATATTTAAATTCTAAGGGCTCATTCTTCTGTATTTCTTTTGGTTTTATGAATTTAATGGTGGATTGGATTAGGAAGTGATCCGACCATGGAATTTGACTATAGCTAGTATTTATGTGTTCAAGGTAGCTATGATTGATGTATGTCAGGTCGAATGAGTGGCCTGCTATGTGTGTGGGTTTATCTGTAATTAAAGTGAAACCCAGTGCTTCCATCATATCGTTTAGTGTCTGGCATGTATTTGATAATGGAAACACGTCCATGTGAAGGTTGAAATCTCCCATTATGATGGTAGGTTTTGATGTGTTTAGGTTTATTGTTAAATATTCTATTAATGGGGATACATTTAGGTCAAGTAAGCTTGTTGGGCAATAGATAATGCAGATTTGAGTGTGTTCAGTATCAAATAGTGCAATTTCATGGTTTAGAGGGGGTGTTGTTGGAATCATTTTACATTTCAATTTTTTTTTCAATAATTAGTGCTATGCCGCCTCCGTGTTTATTTATCCTTGGAATTGAGAATATGTCATAGTTTCTGTGTGCTATTTGATTTTTAATGATAATGTCAGATTTTTTTAACTATGTTTCAGTGATAGCGATGAAATTAGGTTTAATGTCATACAATAGATCCGTAATTATTGGGAATTTCTTTGTTATAGATTGAGCATTTACTAGAATGAAAGTTAAGGTTAACAGTTTATTTAGACTTAATGTGGTTGGATTTTTGGTTGTCTTTACTTTGATGAGATTATGTTGGTTGTTTTTTTGGTTATCAGGTGATTTGTTACTTTCTTTTAGTTTTTGCAAATAGTTGTGTTTGTTGCTGTATTTACCTTTGTTGGTGCATGTTTCTATGGGTTGGGCTGTCGATCCAACCCCTCCTTTTAGTGATTCCATCATGTCTTGATTTTGGTGCGTGTTTCGATGTTCTAATTCCTTTGGTTTTACCTTAGGCTTACGAAGGGGCATACAAAGGGGCATGCCCCTTTGTCGCGCCCCTTCGGCGCGCGGCGCCTCGGGACACGAGCCCACTTTTAAATCCTCTCCTGGGGTGCTTCCGGCGTCATCAAATTATCAGCGTCGACAGGGGAGGGGCCTTGATGCCTCTTCCGGGTCCGGAGGCAGCGTATGCGGAGAGAGAGAGAAACGGGAGAGAAAAAAAAAAAAAGAAACACCAGTTTTGATTTTTTAGAGTGATTTTTTTAGTGGTTGGCACACTCTGTGAGGGCCATGGCGACTTCCTGACATTTGCAGGGCTGCCACCTGGAGTTCTCTCCACACCTTTGCAGCCCACTATAGCTTGGATAAAGCCAGAAGACAAGATTCCATCTTCGGCCGGTCTGTCCTTCGTAACCTGTTTGCAACATGACGTACCAACACCCTTCCCCGTGCCCGATGGGGTTCAGGATGCCCTCTACCAAATTCCGCCCCAGTTGTTGTGCCTGTTGCACGCCTTTGGGTACATTTGGTGCATGTTCCGACATCCTCAGCTCGGTACTCACCCATATGTGAAGACTACCATCCTGCTTGTCCTGTGAGAAAGCAAATGTTGCTTACTTGTAACAGGTGTTCTCACAGGACAGCAGGATGTTAGTCCTCACGAAACCCGCCCGCTGCCCCGCGGTGTTGGGTTCGTAACGTTTTGTTATTTTATTTTTCGGCACTGCCTGTAGCTTTCAAATAAGACTGAAGGGGGACCCCTGCTAGCTGCAGGGTTGGTGCCATGCTGGGCATGCCCAGTAGGGGCCAGTCAAAGTTCTGGAAACTTTGACAGAAGTTTTTCATGATTGGGCTCCATCCTGATGGTGTCACCCATATGTGAGTTCTAACATCCTGCTGTCCTGTGAGAACACCTGTTACAGGTAAACAACATTTGCTTTTCCTCAAGTCTTGTTGTTTTGAAGGCTAGGTGTCAGTTGTAATTGAGTTTCTTTTGGCAATGGATATAGGTAATCTCCCCAAACATCTAACAGGCACGGCGTCCTCTTTGATGCCAGTGTCATGGCAGTTAAGTATTCCATTTGTAATAGTTTATGAAAATGTTGTGTCCATGCGGGCCAGAACTCTTGTGATTGCTCAGTCAATAATGCAAGAATTGTCGATTTCGCAATTAAGGATACTTTATCAAGAAACAGCCACTGCGGAGCGGGGCTCCCTGCCAACTGACGGTCATATATCCCAAAAAGCCATATTTCTGGAACCATAGGGATACTCCTATTCCACAGTCTGGTTAGTCGAGTTTGCAGGCTGCTCCAAAATTGTTCCACAGATGGACAGATCCAGAGACTGTGTATCATATCTGGTTGAGGGTGAGATCATCTAACACAACTGAGTGTGGATACCAACCCCATATAGTATGCTTGCTGTTGAGCATAATAAGCTTGATGTAGAAGTTTATATTGCGTATCTCTTAGACTAGCATTTTCCACCATCTTCGGGATTCACTCAAAGCAGGATATGAAATCCTCACATATTAAGGAGGAGTTAAGTTTACTATTCCATTTTGAGAGCAGCACTGAGAACTGTCGATTGGGTTGTAAATCCAATAATGCTTTATAAAACTGAGCGTACTTTTAAGCATTTGCCATTTGGCCCCAGCAATAAAGTTTGTAGGAGGTTAAAAGTGGAAAGGTCTGCATTCGCTCCCTTCAATCCACATATAAAATGTCTCAATTGTAAAAACCCGTAGTGGTCTTGAGTAGGGAGAGAATAACGCTCACTTAACTCCTGGAAACTTAATATATGTCCCTTTTCATCTCCAGAACTGAAGAGTTGGGATATCCGTGTTAAGCCCTTTCCCCGCCATTGAGAGAAAAGAGCCTGATTTTGTTCAGGTTTGAACAAAGGACATCCTGTGATCTGTAGGCATGCTGTATTTTTAGAGGAACTTCCAAGCTGTCTGCATATAAATTTCCATGCTTTCCGTAAGGGGAACACCACTCTACTTGAAACTATATGGGTAGGTAACAAGTTGCCTTGCAGATGTAAGATGGAGCTTAGTGACCAGGGGGGCTACCCACACCTTATAATATTCCAGGGGAGTGAAGTGCTCAGTATCGAAGATCCAGTCCCGGATATGTCGAAACAGGCAGGCTCAATTATTCATGGCTAGATCGGGACAATTAAGGCCTCCCCTCTGCTTAATTTGTATTAACATACCAAGAAGTATGTGAGAACGTTTACCACCCCAAATAAACTTGCGTATTTCCTTATTAATATCCATAACATCCTTGTGAGTTAACCATATTGGCAACATTTGAAACATATATATCCACTTAGAAATCTCCATCATTTTTAATAGTTGAATTTTTCCAGAGCGAGATAGAGGGAGGTTTCACCACAACCTAAGATTCTTAAGCAATTTTTGTTTTAGGGGCCCTATGTTGAGGGAATATAACTATTTGGGATTAGCTGAATTCTCACACCCAGGTATTTGAGGTCTGAAGTAACCCATTTCAGAGGAAATTCACCTGACCAGTTACTTTTTAATTTTCCATTAATGTCTAAGGCCTCAGATTTCTCCCTGTTTACCTTCAATCCAGCAACCGCCCAAAATCTGCTTGGATCCAAAGTACTTCAGGCAGTGAAGTCATTGGATTACTTAAAAAAAATTAATATGTCATCCGCAAAGGCTGCCACAGTAAAAGAATGATGTTTTGCCGAAAGCCCTGTATCTGCTCTGTCGTCCCTAATTTTTGTAATAATAGATTCAGTGATAAGATGTATAGTATGGGGGAAAGGGGACAGCCTTGTCGCACACCCAGATTAATTTTTATAGCCTGAGAAACAGAGTCATTTGCAACTAAAAAGGATTCCGGATTGTTGTATAACATAATTATCTGCTGTAGTATTTCTCCCTTGAGCCCAAACCTTTGCAATATGGAAAACATGTAGTCCCAGGCCACTCTTATCAAAAGCTTTTTCGGAATCGAATCTGATCGCTACTGAGGAGGATTCCGTGGCCCGCGTTATTTCAATGGCTGATATAAGCTTAATGACCGGTTAGCCTGACTTCAGTGCCAGGAAAAATAGTGGAAAGTGTTCTAAACATTAAAATCACAGAACATATAGAAAGACATGGTTTAATGGAACAAAGTCAGCATGGCTTTACCCAGGGCAAGTCTTGCCTCACAAATCTGCTTCACTTTTTTGAAGGAGCTAATAAACATGTGGATAAAGGTGAACCGGTAGACATAGTGTACTTGGATTTTCAGAAGGCGTTTGACAAAGTTCCTCATGAGAGGCTTCTAGGAAAAGTAAAAAGTCATGGGATAGGTGGCGATGTCCTTTCGTGGAATGCAAACTGGCTAAAAGACAAGAAACAGAGAGTAGGATTAAATGGGCAATTTTCTCAGTGGAAGGGAGTGGACAGTGGAGTGCTTCAGGGATCTGAATTGGAACCCTTACTTTTCAATATATTTATAAATGATCTGGAAAGAAATACGACGAGTGAGATAATCAAATTTGCAGATGACACAAAATTGTTCAGAGTAGTTAAATCACAAGCAGATTGTGATAAATTGCAGGAAGACCTTGTGAGACTGGAAAATTGGGCATCCAAATGGCAGATGAAATTTAATGTGGATAAGTGCAAGGTGATGCATATAGAGAAAAATAACCCATGCTATAATTACACAATGTTGGGTTCCATATTAGGTGCTACAACCCAAGAAAGAGATCTAGGTGTCATAGTGGATAACACATTGAAATCGTCAGTACAGTGTGCTGCGGCAGTCAATTACACAATGTTGGGTTCCATATTAGGTGCTACAACCCAAGAAAGAGATCTAGGTGTTATAGTGGATAACACATTGAAATCGTCAGTACAGTGTGCTGCGGCAGTCAAAAAAGCAAACAGAATGTTGGGAATTATTAGAAAGGGAATGGTGAATAAAACAGAAAATGTCATAATGCCTCTGTATCGCTCCATGGTGAGACCGCACCTTGAATACTGTGTACAATTCTGGTCGCCGCATCTCAAAAAAGATATAATTGCGATGGAGAAGGTACAGAGTTGGGCTACCAAAATGATAAGGGGAATGGAACAACTCCCCTATGAGGAAAGACTAAAGAGGCTAGGACTTTTCAGCTTGGAGAAGAGACGACTGAGGGTGGATATGATAGAGGTGTTTAAAATCATGAGAGGTCTAGAACGGATAGATGTGAATCGGTTATTTACTCTTTCGGATAGTAGAAAGACTAGGGGGTACTCCATGAAGTTAGCATGGGGCACATTTAAAACTAATCGGAGAAAGTTCTTTTTTACTCAACGCACAATTAAACTCTGGAATTTGTTGCCAGAGGATGTGGTTAGTGCAGTTAGTATAGCTGTGTTTAAAAAAGGATTGGATAAGTTCTTGGAGGAGAAGTCCATTACCTGCTATTAAGTTCACTGCCAT
The DNA here is from genome assembly GCF_901001135.1 of Rhinatrema bivittatum. Classification (NCBI taxonomy): domain Eukaryota; kingdom Metazoa; phylum Chordata; class Amphibia; order Gymnophiona; family Rhinatrematidae; genus Rhinatrema; species Rhinatrema bivittatum. The sequence goes on along the minus strand of NC_042615.1, from coordinate 62,213,599 downwards.
TAGCAATGGTAACATGGAATAGACTTTTTTTGGGTACTTGCCAGGTTCTTATGGCCTGGATTGGCCACTGTTGGAAACAGGATGCTGGGCTTGATGGACCCTTGGTCTGACCCAGTATGGCATTTTCTTATGTTCTTATGACATTGCACCGGGACTACGATTTTTAACGAACTCAGTCTGATATGGAGAGATAAGATCCAGGAGTACAGTACTCAATCTCTGGGCTAGAATACGGACAAAAATTTTTAAATCACAATTTAGGAGTGATATTGGGCGATACGAGGCCACTTGCAACAGGTCTTTGCCAGGTTTTGGGAGTACTGTAATGAAGGCCTTATTAAAATCAGGTGGAAAGCACCCCTGCTCTCTTGCCTCTCTGTAAAATTGACATAATGGCCCCGCTACTTGTGCCCCTAAAATTTTATAGAAATCGGAGGTAAACCTGTCTCAGCCTGGAGACTTATGGGCTTTACAGTTTTTTATGACTTGGAGGACCTATAATTCTATTATAGGTTTATTTAAATAAGCCAGCTGAGTCTCTGTTAATTGGGGAAGTGCCACATTTCTAAAAAAATTCAGTTTCATCTTGCGGAGACCCCACTCTATCCTCTGTGTAGAGGTCTATATAAAAATCACGAAGCACCTCTCAAACCTCTGATGTTTTTGTTAGCAAATGCCCATTTTTTGCACGGAGACTACTAATGAGTTTTCCTTCTCTTAGTGGCGATAAGCCTTGCAAGCAATTTTCCCGCTTTATTTCCAAATTGGTGGAAACAATGCTCTGAGTATCTCAGTGCCCTTTGAGCCCTGAGGTGCAAGAATGCATTTATTTGGTTTAAACAAGCCCAGTACGCTTCTTTGGTAATTTGGGATGGGGTCTGCGCTAGTTCTTGTTTTTTTGTTCGCAACTCCTTTTCTAAGTTTAAGATAGAGCTTATCATTTGTTTATTTTTCTTAATGGTATATGCAATGATAAGACCTCTAAGTACAGCCTTACCCATGGCCCAAGAAAGTGTTGGGTGCTCGAGATGTTGTTTATTATTTTGGGCAAAATCCTCCCACTTTTGGACAAGATATTGATGGAAATTTTTGTCTTCTCCCAGATACCCGGGGATCGCCATGGCTTAGGGGGCAGTCTTTCTTGTGACATCCTAAGTCCAACCCATACCGGTGCATGGTCCGTCACTACAATTGAACCTATGTCAGCTTCTTCAATTTTGGGGAAAAGGGTGGAGCCTGCAAGTACATAATAAATTTGAGACATAAAATTATGTGCCCGAGACACATTAGGATTCAAGACCCTCCATACATCAATTAAATCCAATTTCCGACATATAAACAACACTTCGGATTCCGCTGGTAGTTTAAAACTGTTCGGAACCCCAGACTTGTCCTGCATAGCATCAGAGACGCAATTAAAGTCTCCAGCTAGTATCAAGCACCCCTGCTGATGAATTAGAAGAGTATTAATTAGTCTAGTAAAGAAACTCCTATCAGTCGTGTTGGGGGCATAAATGTTACATATAGTCACGGACTGCCCTTCCAAACTCCCAATAATAATAATTTATCATCCTTCTGGATCAGCTGTTTCTTGAGAGACTATAAGTGGTGTGTTTTTATTGATTAGGATCGCCACTCCCCTTTTCCTCCCCACCGCTGGAGCAAAATGGCAAGCTATTACCCATTCTCTACACAGTTTTTTATTTTCAATTGGACTTAAGTGTTTTTCCTGAATGTATGCCAAATTGGCCTTAAGGCAGGCTAAATGTTGAAATATTTATTTCCTTTTTATGGGACTACCCAAGCCATCTACATTCCAAGATACAATTCTATATTTAGTTCCCATCATATCCTATGGATAAATCAGATTGAACCCGTTTCATAGTTATACATAGAAACATATATAAGCATAGAAATGACGGCAGAAGAAGACCAAACAGCCCATCCAATCTTCCCAGCAAGCTTTTACACTTATTTTTTTCTCATACTTATCTGATACTCTTGGCCTTTATTAGTAACTTTTTGGTTCTATTTACCTTCCACCCCCGCCATTGATGTAGAGAACAGTGCTGGAGCTGCATCTAAGTGAAGTATCTAGCTTAATTGATTAGGGGTAGTAACTGCCGCAATAAGCAAGCTACTCCCACGCTTATTTGTTTATCCAGCCTGTGCAATTCAGTCCTTGTTGGTTGTTGTCTGAATATAAATCCTCTTTTCTTCATTCCCCCAGCCTCACCTCCCCCTCAGACACCATCTGATGTTCCCAGCATTCATTCCATTGTCCCACGCATACTAATACCTTATCTGACCCCATTCACAAAATCCCTTTCCAGTTATTCTAGCACTGATTGAGTACCGTATCCCCGTTACCCTTCCCCACCCATCCTTGCCCCTCTTTTCTGTGTAATACCCGTCCAGGTTGCTAGAGCCTCGAATGGAGATCAGTTGCTGATGTGTTAGGGTTATAGGACCCCCCTGTCCTACCACTCCACCTGTTGCTTCCTCAGTAGGAACACATGCATCACTTATTTAAAACGTCTTATAGTGCTTTCGTGGACTCTAGTGTATCATACACAGTCCATTTCCCCTCTCGGTAGACCCGTAGTTTGGCTGGGAATTGAAGCATGAAGCAAACTTGCTTTTCTATCAAAAGGCTGCGAAAATGCTTTCCCCTGCGCTGTGACCCTGGCCGAGTAGTCGGGCGCCATGCGAATATTTTGACCCTCCAGCTGTAGGTTTTGCATTTTCTTCGCCGCTTGCAGTATGCAATGTTTGTGGTGAAAGTTCAAAATTTTTATGATAACAATTCTTGGCTGCAAAGCGCTGTTACCAACAGGCATTCTGGTCCCCAGCTGATGCGCCCTCTCAATTTCAAACGTAGGCTTACTTTCAGCCAGGCCTAGGGCGTCGGGTATCCAGTCCATAAGGGTGGAACGTGGCTTCTGATCTTCAATCTCTTCAGGTACACCCATAAGTCGTATATTTGCTCTCCGCGACCTATTCTTGAGGTCGTCCGTTTTATCAATTTGCTCAGCCAGAGATTTTTCCAGGATTTGTACCTGTTAGTGAGAGCAAGTATATCATCCTCGATAACACTGGTCCGCCCTTCCACCTGATCAAGTCTTGTGGCAAATTCTGCCAGTGTTGATTGAACAGAGGTCAGTTGTATTGAGAGGCCAGAAAATTTATTGTCTAGAGCCGCTACAACTGCTTCTTGAATTTCCTGCATGGTTGGGTGTAATGGTAGGCAACTGCCGAGTTCGTCCCCACTGCTGATTTTCCCGGCCACCGCCACCATCTTTGATTCCTGCCTGCGAGGTTTCTCTTTGTCCCTTTTTGCGGTTTTCGGTGGCATACCAATCGGCGATTTCTGCATATAATTAGTTATCGACATATGCAGCATGTCTCAGTCTATTTTTGAGTCCCAAATTGCCATTTTAGTGCTGATGGTGGAAGATATGGAGGTCCTATCCCCGGAGCCTTAACCAGAGCCACCCAGTTGCGCTCACCACATCACGTGATCTCCGACATAAAACTTGTTATGCTGGTAAGCTACTGATTAAATAAAAAGTTAAAAAAAAAAAGATAAACTGCTCCTGTTCTGTGTATTTTTGCTGCTTTTTCATTCTGATTTTCAGTCATGTGATCAATGAACCAGTTAGAAATGATTGTAAAAATCTGAGATTTCATTTTAAATATTTGCATATGTAACCAGGGGTTAAAAATATAAGAGGGTAAAGACTTTTTTTTTTTTTACTGACCTGAGTCCTAAGACTGTAAGAAAGCATTGCTGAGATGTGGCTTGCTTTCTTTCCTCTCAGTGGGTATGTGTCTTCCTGTGGGGGAGGGAACTGTGATGTCTCAGGTATGCAGAGTCCTGGAGCTGTGTGACAAGATTTTCTAAATGACAGGCTGCAGGGAATGAAAAATAAACAGCATCTTGTATTCAGTGCTGGCAGGAAAATAACACCTCTGGGGGACTTAGACATCTAGGGGGAGGTGGGAGGAATCAGCGATGAGGTTTTTGTTTTTTGTTTTCCTGTCCATTTACAAGGGGTGGGCAGGACTGAAGTAGAATAACCTCAGCAGGAAGAGCAAGACTGAAGACTCTGATTGTCAGTTTCCTATGGTCAGTCCTGCCAAAGCTAAGGCTTGTGGGAATTCCATGCCGAGGGATATATGAATGACCAGCTCCCATGATCTGGAGAGGGTTTTGCACATGGAGAGATGGGACACAGATAGAGAAGTGCAGATTTCTTCTGCCTTTTGCTTCTTTTATAGAGCCCCTTGCTGTGTCTGAAAGGTTGAAATCCAGAGGGAATTGTTGATAATACACTCCCATGTAGAGTGTGTATGATGAAAAGAAGGAATGAGATTGAGATTTAAAAGTTTTGTTCATATAGGGGAAACCCAGATAAGACTAGTAACAGCATAAGAATAGTAACAGTTACTTAAAATTACAGCCAAGATGCAGAGATTTTTATTGGTTATTTAAGTTAGACTGTTGTAGTGAGAAAATGTACTGACTACTGAGTATGAGTAATTGAGGTTTTAAACTGTGTTAATATTCTTTTTACATGTTGACTGAAAAGTTTAAATTGATAAAGTCTAATAGTTAATGGGCTTTTGAAGTTCTACAGCCCAAATACTTAGCTCAGATTTTGGTCAGAGAGTGACTGTGAAATTTTAGTGACTATTCAGTGTTCCATATGAAACAGAACTAGATATTTCTGGGTCAGCTTTAATTTAAAACCTCTGAGAACAACAATATATCAGAGGAGTGCAAATATAAGTATGTTTAAGCTGACTATAGAATAATTTGCCTCCCTGTTTGTGAGAAGAAGGTGATCTGTTAAATTTAGGAAAACTCTAAAACTTGTTTGATGAAAAAATGTGTCCAGCAGGATTGATGTAAGGAATTTCTTTCCAGGGTTGATTGAGCTGATTTGATTTCTTTTATTTTGGGAAATGTATTTTTAGATTGCTTGAAGTTTTGTTGTAAATCACTCAGGAAGATATAATCTGTTAGGCAATTAATAAAAGCTTTTAAATAAATAAATAATAGTCGCCAGCAGTCTTGCTTCCTCTGATCCTTCTTCTCTCTCACACACCCCTCTCCAAGCCTTCAGCCATCTCGATCCCCTCTCCCTAACATACAAAAGATAGTTGGAACCCATATGATATTAGGCCTTTTGTAATATGCATTGGGTATGTGCTTGGCCCTCAAAGTCATAAATAAACAAATACAATATAGTAAACTTTCCATACCAAAACAGCACTAAGTGCCAGCACTCAAACAGTAACAACCCCTATAAAAAGGCAACACTGCAAATATTACATCAGGCCGTAAAACACCAATACACCATCTATTAGATAAACAGAACAAGCTAAGTTTCCTAAAAATACCTGCAAAATAAAAAAAATACCTGTACCTAAACATATTCTTCAAAAGCTTTTAAAACTGCATAGGTCTCTTTTTCAGATGTCATATCAGAAACATTCACATCTAAAGATGGGTCCTTTATTGTCTCAATAGCTCACATACAATATTTTGGGATAGTTCTTGCATAGTCCAATAAAACCTATCACAGTCAGCCAAGAATACATTTACCCCAAGAGACAAATCTGTTGTAATCAAAACAACACTAACTCTCAGGACTCAAACAGCAACCACCCTACCTAGGAAAGAGAATCACTGCAAATATTTTATTGAAGCATTTAAAAACAGCAAACATATCAAATAACATCCAACAATTAAAACTAATAGAGAGAAAAAATATCCTCTGCTCTCCATACCTGGAAACTTCTGATTTCCAGTCACCATGAAATTGTCCTGGATTAGTTGGGAGGAGGGTGCACAAACTTTATTCTTTCTTTCCTCCATACACATACTCTAACTCGCATACACATACAGACACTCTCTCATACTTGGTGACTTTTTCTTTCTCACATACACATATACAAAGGCACTCTTCCAGCCTCAGTGGCTCTCTCTTCTTCATACATATTTACACAAAGACATGCTCTCACACTCAGTGGTTCTTCCTCCCTTACACATACACACCCAGGCACACTGACGCTCAGTGGCTCTCTCCACTCACATACAATCAAAGGCATGCTCTCACACTCAGTTGCTTTCTCTCCCTCTTATACACAGGCATTCTCACAGCATCTCTCTCTCCCTTTCATAGACATAAGAATGCTCTCACACACAAATTGAGTCTTTCTCCCTCACACACTCAGGCTCACTGTCACACTGAGTGGCTCTCCCCCCTACATGCACACAGGCACTCTCTCACACTCATTAGTTCTCTCTTCACACACATATACACAAAGGCATGCTGTCAGTGGCTCTCTTCCCTTCTTATACGCATAGGCATTCTCTCACACTCAGTGACTCCCTTTCCCTTGCACATACACACATGAAGTTTCACACTCAGTGGCTCTTTGTCCCTCACATATACATACATAGATACTCAGGCACTTTTTCCCATTCAGTGACTCTCTCCACACAGATATATATGTACTCTCTCATACTTACTGACTCTCTCTCCCTCACACATAAACATATTTAGTCATTCTCTCACATTCAGTGGCTCACACATACATAACACAGGCACAGGCAACTCTGACACTTGGTGTCTCTCTCCTTCACACACATACAAAGGCTCTCTCTCACACTGGGTTTTACACACAGAGGCACTCTTTTACAAAAAAGGCTCTCTCTCCCTCACACATACACACATACTCTGTGGCTCTCTCTCCCTCACATACACACACACAGGCATTCTCACACTCTGTGGTTCTCTCTTCTTCACACTCATACACTCACAGGCACTCACGAGGCCGCTCTGAAATCGGAGCGGCCTCGGAGGGAACTTCCCTTCCGCCTCCCCTCACCTTCCCCTCCCTTCCCCTACCTAATCCACCCCCCCCCCCCCGGCCCTATCTAAAAACCCCCCTACCTTTGTTGGCAGATTTACGCCTGTCGAAAGCAGGCGTAAATCTGCGCGTGGCAGCGGGTTGCTGGCGCCCCATTACCCGGCCCGGGGGCTGGTCCGGAGGCCTCGACCACACCCCCGGGCCGGTGCCACGCCCCCGGTCCCGCCCCGGACCGCCCCCTGGCCCCGGGACTTACGCGCGTCCCGGGGCTGTGCGCGCGCCAGTGGCCTATGCAAAATAGGCGCACTGGCGTGCGAGTGCCCTGCGCGCGTAAATCCAGCCGGATTTACGTGCGCAGGGCTTTTAAAATCCAGCCCTAAACCTCTTCCTTCCTACCTTATAAGAACATCTTTTCTATGTCTGATAGAATTAAACCCCCAACCTCTTGTATAACCATGGACTGTAATATATCATGAGATTTAAAGGATGTCTTCTTTGAGTATAAAAGTATGGTAGTCTACATACTTTGGAAAACAAATATTAAAAGATTTAGGTCTAGAAATGCCACATAACATTTGAAGGCAAAATATTTCATTTAAATAGTTGTATTCCCTCCGGAAGATTGATTGAAGGTCTTGGAGTGTAAATGCATGTCATTTAATGAGATTTCCTGCATTTCTGTGATTGGGCTCCGTCCAGTGACGTCATATGGGTGACGTCACTGGACGGAGCCCAATCACAGAAACGTTTGTCAAAGTTTCTAGAAAGCTTGACTAACACTGGCACACTGAGTGCACTGAGCATGCCCAGCATGCCATTATCCCTGTGTCCACAGGGGTCTCCCTTCAGCCTTCTTTTTTCCGCGCTGCAGTTAGCATTGCTTTCAGGAGCTCTGTGAGAAATTTCTCACAACTTTTCCTCATGGAAATACTCGAACTTATACTTCACAAATAATTTTACCCTACACGGGTCTCCCTTCGCGTACATTTCATCGACACTCGGTTCTATGCCCTGTTTTTCAGTCTGTTTCTGTCACCTCATTAACTGTTTCCCCGGGTTACCAACCGACTTGCGGCCTTTTTTTTCCCTACGTCTATCACCCTCCGACAGCCCCACGCTGCCCACGAGTGTCCTTTCTGCGATCCTCCACTGGGTTTTTCGGGGCTAGAGGGATAGGGACATCCACAGTTCTCGTTGCCGCCAGGGCCGCTATCAATGCCATTGATACCTCCATTGATTCCCTTGATGCCCTCATCCATGTCATCGATGCCTCCATGGGCGCTGTTGGTGCCTCCTTGGGCGCCCATGCCTCCATGGACGCCCTCGTCGGAGCCTCCATGAACACCCTCGTCGAAGCCTCCATGGACGTCCTCGTCGGTGCCTCCATGGACGCCCACGCCTCCGTGGACATCAACGCCCATCCCTCCGTGGACATCAACGCCCATCCCTCCGTGGACATCTGTGCCTCCATGCCTCCGTGGATGTCCATGCCTCCATAGACCTCCATGCCTCCGTGGACTCCCGCGTCGACGCCACCGAGGCCATCGGTGCTCTGCCCATGTTATCGTTTCCATCGATGCCTCTGATGCCGCCTTCAGTGCCACCATCAATACCTCAATCAATGCCCTCGACTACACAAAACGCTCCATTCTTTGGGTTCTAAACCAGAGCCCTGTGTAATTCTTGGGTGACAAACAATGCCAGGAGCAGTGAAGGCACGGTGACAGTCTGCCACCGACGCCATCCATGACATCGGTGGCATCTTAATCGGTGCTGGGGAATGACCGGGCCGAGCGCCAAGGGAAACATCGCTACTGCCACATCCTCGGTGCTGGAGAATGACCGGGCTGAGTTCCGAGGGATACAGCCAGCACCGATGTGATCCACATTCATTGCCGGCACTTATTCCACACCGGCATCAATGTCCATTGACCCGGTTGCAAAGCAGGCCCGGCTACACGAGTCCTGTGCTTCTCTGTACCCGAGGCGCCGAGGCGTTCCCCACCGACAACGTTGCCGGGTACTGAGCCACCACAAATTAATATGGAAGCGCCAGTCATGCCTAGCCTGTCTCCTCTGTAGCTATGCTCCCATACCGGCTTACAGAGTCGAGCTGGACATTTACGTCCCTCAGGCTGTCTTCGATGCCTCCCGAAATCTACCAACAGCGGAGCCATCGATATTCGCACCACGGTGGCACTGCCTCATTGCGATACATACAAATGACAGCCAAAGTCATCGCCGCCGACTCGTACTTCTGCGCCTTCACCACGAAGGACGGTAAGTAATCTAATCCCGCTTCAGTAACAATCCCATCGAGACCTAGTCACTAATAAGGACCAGATGGTTGCAGAAGGTGCTAGGTCATTTTATCTTCCAAGAACCTTATTTGTGTCACATATTGCCATTATCAGCTGTGTTTGACACAACACCAAGGGAACCTCTCTGCCAACACTTGGGATTGCTTCAAGAAGTCCTCCCGTTGCCAGCATCTGGACTCCATACTCGATAATACTCTGGCTTCTGGAGCCTAATTACAGCCCAAAATCCCAGATACACTAGCTGATCTGCTAGACAAAAAATCCAGCAGACACTGCCTCAATTGCAAATCCACCTCGTGACCTGATGACAGCTCTCTACGTTTTTTCTTGCACAGCAGAGAGAAAGATGCGGGAAGGATTTTTACTGCTCATGCCCCGTGTGAGACCAACTGATATCCAGATCACACCAGTTCCGCCAGTCAGGCAGGCTTCTGGTCTTTCAACCTTGCCAGACATCAGAGCGGCCATCCCACTAAAAACCAGGGCTCAGAGTACCGTTCCCCGGACGCAACAAGGAGGGGGATTTTAATCCCACTAGTCCTTTTTTTTTTTCTCCAACAATTCTCTTTAGAAAGGACTGTTCAGAATCGTGTCTCTCGGCACCATTCTTCCCTTACTACAATAAGAAGATGGCCTCTAACCTCTGGTCTTTCTATACGCTTCATAGTTTATGCTGGAGACGTTCAGATTCTAATTCCTATTGAAAAATCCATAGACCTAACTCTTAAACTCTGGGATATATATCAATCTGCCATTGAAAAAGTATTAACCCAAATGAACCTTTATGGGTAGAAATCCCTTGTGTGTCAGGGAAGACTATAGTGATAGGGGTATACTACCGTCCACTGGTCAAGATGGTGAGACGGACAGTGAAATGGTAAGAGTAATTAGGGAAGCTAACCAAATTGGTAGTGCAGTAATAATGGGAGACTTCAATTACCCCAATATTGACTGGGTAAATGTATCATCGGGACACGCTAGAGAGATACTTTTCCTGGATGGAATAAATGATAGCTTTATGGAGCAATTGGTTCAGGAACCGACGAGAGAGGGAGCAATTTTAGATCTAATTCTCAGTGGAGCACAGGACTTGGTGAGAGAGGTAACGGTGGTGGGGCCGCTTGGCAATAGTGATCATAATATGATCAAATTTGATTTAATGACTGGAAGAGGAACAGTGTGCGAATCCAAGGCTCTTGTGCTAAACTTTCAAAAGGGAAACTTTGATAAAATGAGAAAAATTGTTAGAAAAAAACTGAAAGAAGCAGCTACAAAAGTAAAATTGTCCAAGAGGCGTGGTCATTGTTAAAAAATACCATTCTAGAAGCACAGTCTAGATGTATTCCACACATTAAGAAAGGTGGAAAGAAGGCAAAACGATTACCGGCATGGTTAAAAAGGGAGGTGAAAGAAGCTATTTTAGCCAAAATATCTTCATTCAAAAATTGGAAGAAGGAACCAACAGAAGAAAATAGGATAAAGCATAAACGTTGGCAAGTTAAATGTAAGACATTGATAATATATCCGAAGCAGAAAGCCTGTGAGGGAGTCAGTTGGACCGTTAGAGAAGATAAGGCCATTGCGGAAAGATTAAATGATTTCTTTGCTTCGGTGTTTACTGAAGAGGATGTTGGGGAGGTACCTGTAATGGAGAAGGTTTTCATGGGTAATGATTCAGATGGACTGAATCAAATCACGGTGAATCTAGAAGATGTGATAGGCCTGATTGACAAACTGAAGAGTAGTAAATCACCTGGACCGGATGGTAAACACCCCAGAGTTCTGAAGGAACTAAAAAATGAAATTTCAGACCTATTAGTAAAAATTTGTAACCTATCATTAAAATCATCCATTGTACCTGAAGACTGGAGGATAGCAAATGTAACCCGAATATTTAAAAAGGGCTCCAGGGGCGATCCTGGCCCGCCCCCGAAATGCCGCGGCACGCCCCCAAAACGCCGCGTCGTTTCGGGAACGCCCCCGGACACGCCCCCTCCCTCCCCGTTTCGAAAGCCCTGGGGCTTTACGCGCGCCGGCGGCCTATGCAAAATAGGCGCGCCGGCGCACGATGGCCCTGCGCGCGTAAATCCTGCTGGATTTACGCGCGCAGGGGTTTTAAAATCCGCCCCTTAGAGAATAGCCACTGCCATTAGCAATGGTAACATGGAATAGACTTAGTTTTTGGGTACTTGCCAGGTTCTTATGGCCTGGATTGGCCACTGTTGGAAACAGGATGCTGGGCTTGATGGACCCTTGGTCTGACCCAGTATGGCATTTTCTTATGTTCTTCTTATGTTCTTAACCTCGCCCTAAATACAAATAATATAGAAATTCTATATATCTCTCCTAAATTAACCAAGGCAAAGGAGCTTGAAATCCAAGAAGCCACTAAAAATTACCCAATTTCACTGGAAGTACGAGATCTAGGGGTCTTCATAGACAGTGAATACACAATGAAAACCTGCATTAAAAAAATTATTAATGATGGTTACTTTAAATTAAATGTCCTTAAAAGACTAAAACCTCTTCTATTCCCAAAAGATTTTAGAACAGTGATACAGGCACTTGTCTTGTCAAAACTAGACTACTGCAACTCATTATTTTTAGGCCTTCCAGCAAATGTCACGAGACCATTACAACTTCTGCAGAACTCAGCAGCTAGACTTTTAACAGGAACTAAAAGAACCAATCATATTACCCCAATACTAAGGGACCTTCACTGGTTGCCTGTTAAATACAGGGCTCAGCATAAAATCCTGTCCCTAATTCATAAAACGCTCTACAATGATAAAATTGAATGGCTAACCTCATCACTTCATTTCCACATCCCTTCAAAAACCACCAGATCAACTGGGACAGGGATGTTACCAAACCCTTCCCCTAAGATTGCACATCTAAATAATGTTAGGGAAAGAACTATCTCTATTGCTGGGCCCCTATTATGAAATTCTATTCCACAGGAATTAAGATTGGAAACAGGCCTCAAATTATTTAAAAAGGGCATCAAAACATGGCTATTTAAACAAGCCTTCCAGGAGCTATTAACTTAAAGATTTCAGACTACTTAATATAAATCAAGGTTATGTATATTTTTTCAATTTAATATCTCTGCTCCTACTATACTGCCTCTCTATCAGTTTAAATATTATGATTATTTAGTTTACTATCTTATTTTGTTAATATTTTATTTTATTTATATTATGAAACTATGTATTTACTTCCTTTTCTCTTTTGGAAATGCAAATATTTTTAAATGACTATTTGTTAGCTACTATAAACCGGTTTGATATGTTCACATGAAAATTCGTTATATAAAAATTATTAAATAAATAAATAGTGAGTCAACAACATTTTCAATACTAAGTTCTACCGTTCGAACTAAATTCAACAACTTGTGTGTTTCACCAAATGCCTAGCAGTGACTGCTGTTTCTCTCTAGAACAAAATAGCATTCACCCTTTTTCCTTGCATGGACGACTTCCTAATAGGAGTCAGTCCAAGCAAGGAGCTCTGACTTCTCCAAGACTCGCTATAAATCTTCTCAGTTTGGCTGGGATTTCTGATCACTATCATAAATCCCATATCGAGTGGTTCTGGGCTCTATAGTCGTAACGGATTTCCTGCCCAACAACCACACAGACATCCTGTTAAATTCTTCACATTTCTGCACGCATGCCACATAGCTCAGCCCATCAATTCTTTCACTACTGGGCCTCGGGGTTTTAACTATCCACGTCACTCATATGGCCAGATTAGCCATGAGTACCACTCAGCGGATTTTCAAATTTCAGGGGCTCTAAGCCATTCAACCGCTTTCTTCCCTGATCCTTATTGCCGATCCAGTACCAAATCCTCAGATGATCTTGGCCATGGTCGCGTTCAACTAGGGTTGGAGAGCTGAAATCCATATCCTTCCAACCTAAGATGCGTCTATTCTGTTCCATGAAGAGTCTCAGATCACCTTCCTGGAGCTTCAAGCTATGCGTTATGCCCTTTATGCTTTCAAACACTGCCTTTCTCACAAAACTTTGTGCGTACAGACAGACTGATTAGTGGCAATGTGGTATTCCAACACACAAGCATGCACAGGCTCTTATCTGCTCTGTCAGGAGGCCGCGCAGCTCTAGCTCTACGCCCTTACACATTCCATGCGTCTTCGGGCCACTTATCTAATAAGCATACCGAACACACTAGCAGACCTCCTCACGAATGGTCTCTGAATCCATGTGTAGCGAGCAAAATCTTTTAGCGCTGAGGTCAACCAACCTTTGACCTCTGTGTCCGAATCGAACCACAAAGTGGACAGATCTACTCCCTACACATGCATCAAAATGCGTTCCCATGGATGCCTTTGCTTGCTCCTGCAACAAAGGCCTCCTATATACATCTCTTCCAATACTGCTCATAATCAAAACTCTCGTGATGCTACAACAGGACAAGTTTCAATGTTCTCAGAACCACGTCCTGGCCTCAACAAGTATGCTTCCCCATACTTCTCAACCTATCACTCCAGTAACCAATTCGCCTGCTCCCAGGTCAGTCTCATAACACACTCACTGATGTTCTCAAGTACTGATAGTGTCCCAACTGACTTCCACATGTAAATCTTGCAATTAGAAATGGCAAGATTTACCACACAGTGTACACAAAAGGGTATTCGTCCCTTTTTTCTGCACCACTCCATCTCTCTTACGCTATCTAGCATACCTCTCGGTTTCTGGTCCCCAGACAACCTCCGCATGGGTACACCTCAGTTCCATTTCACCGTACCACCTGGGACTAGGGGATGCCTGATAATCGACTCAACCCCTTATGAGTCAGTTTATCATGGGTTCTCTAATGATTAAGCCTCCTCTATGATCATTGCTTACGGAATGGGACCTACATGTAGTGCTTACAAGAATTCATACGTTCCCTGTTCGAGCCTCTGCGTTCATATAACTTAAAAATTCTAACATGGGAAATTCTTTCCCTCGTAGCCATCACTTCTGCTGAAAGGGTCAGTGAGTTGCAAGCCCTTGTTACATACTCACCTGACACTAGGTTCCTACGTGACCGAGTGGTCCTCCGTACTCACCCTAATATTCTTCTTAAGGTAGACGCAACCTCACTCAGAATATATTCTGCCCACTTTTTCCCAAGACCCTTTCTCACCAGGATGAGAGCTCTTTTTTCCACACCTTGGACTGTGAACGTGCACTTGCATTCTATCTAGACCGTACTGCACTCCATAGAAAATACACCCAGCTCTTTCCTTCTTCGTCAAAGACAAGCTGCGAGTTCCAGTGCGCACACAAGCTCTCTCCAACTGACTAGCTGACTGTATCTAATTCTGCTATGAAAAAGTAGGCCTTCTCCTCCAGAGGTGAATGAAGGCACATTCTGTAACGGACATGACAACGTCGGTACCACACTATCGTTCAGTACCAGTTGCCAATATTTCTTAGGCTGCGACTTGTAGCTCTCTTCACACATTCGCAGCCCCTACTGCTTACATATGGAAATCTATCAAGACTCTGCCTTTAGCCAACCTGTCTTGAAAAACTTTCTTCCACTATAATCCACAACTCCTTCCACAGCTGGATTACATCATATCTTAGCAACAAGCAATACAAAATCAAAATTGGAAATCATGAATCCAAAGCAATCCCCCTTAAACAGGGTGTTCTGCAAGGCTCCTCCCTATCATCTACCCTATTCAACATATATCTTCTACCCCTCTGCAACCTACTCTCTGAACTTGGTCTTCCACAATTTATATATACAGATAAAGTGCAGATACTCATACCAGTCAACGACTCCCTACCTAAGGCCATCAACACCTGGGAATCCACCCTGATCTCAATTAATATGCTTCTATCCAACATCCATCTTTCCCTCAACACTGCCAAAACAGAACTTATGCTCATCACACCACAAAATAGCTCTGACAACTCCCCACACCACGTGCCCCCCATATCTATCTCGTTCACTCAGCATGTTAGAGACCTTGGTGTCAGCCTGGACAACCATATGAACTTCAAAAAATTCATCAATTCCACTCTTAAAGAGTGCTTTTTCAAATTACATACCTTGAAAAAATTAAAACCCCTCCTTCATCTTACTGATTTTCGCACAGTACTGCAAGCAACCATTTTCTCGAAAATTGACTATTGCAACTCTCTCCTCCTAGGTCTCCCCAAAAACACCATCCACCCACTTCAAATCCTCCAAAATGGTACCGCCCACATCCTCACTGACACTCGAAAAAATGAACACATATCTCCCGTCCTCAAGGATTTACACTGACTCCCCATTGTACACCATATCCAATACAAAACCCTATCCATCATCCACAAAGCCCTACATAACCCTGACATGAATTGGTTCAAGGATTCATTAATATTCCACACCTCCTCAGGAGCAACCAGAAATCAATGCCCGGCAACCCTACGTACCCCCTCTCTCAAACTCTACAACCTTGCATCCACAAAAGCTCGCTCACTGTCCATAGCCGGTCCTGAGCTTTGGAACTCAATGCCAACTAGTCTATGCCAGGAACTCTGCCCAAAGAAATTTAAGCAGAAATTAAAGACCTGGCTATTTAAACAGGCATACACCTAAACAGGCAGACTCTTATACTCTTTCATCTTGCCCACTCAATGCAGGTCCCCCCAGGCCTCTCCCCCCCCTACATCTCCTTCTCATATTGTCCCCCCCTCCTCCCTCCATCCTCTTTTTAGGCCTCCCCACCCCTCCTTTCCCATTAGTCTTATACCTAGACATTACTGCCCCCCCACCCCCCTTCCCATCCCCAGACCTCCCTTTAAACATTCTGTTTTTACTCTTCTGTAAAACCCCTTCCCCCTGCTTCCAAATCTCTGTTCAATCTCCCATTTTTACTCTTCTGTAATTCCCTACACTCCAAGCTATCAAATTTTTCAGATAATTACCCCTGTAAAGTAGTATCCAGTTACTCAAATAACTCTGTAACATAGTATTCAATTTCTCAAATAACTATTCGCTGTACTTAAAACACATAAACTCTGTCATCCTTGCTCTTAGTTAACTATCGCCCCTCCTTATAATTATTCGCACTTACAAAAAGTTCTATATAAAGAGCTTTAAGCTAAGTCAAGGTTAT
Organism: Rhinatrema bivittatum; assembly: GCF_901001135.1. Lineage (NCBI taxonomy): Eukaryota > Metazoa > Chordata > Amphibia > Gymnophiona > Rhinatrematidae > Rhinatrema > Rhinatrema bivittatum. The sequence goes on along the minus strand of NC_042615.1, from coordinate 62,197,273 downwards.
GTTCCTTCGCATTTATAAATAGTTCATTTTACTCGCTTTAAACTAAGTTAAGATCATGTTTTGTTCGCATTTATAAATAGTTCATATTACTCGCATATATCAAGAGTTCTCTGTAAAGCATTTATAAGCTAAGTTCATGTTTAATGTAAACCGGTGATACTCACAGTGAATGTCGGTATATAAAAACTTTTAAATAAATAAATAAAACCATCTGCTGTGATTTCAGGCTCCCTCATCATTGCCAATAGCACCCCAATTATTGTGCCTCCGCAAGAGTTGTCTGCTATTGGCCTGTTGAAATATGAGTCAGCCTGTAGCTTGCTAATCACCCATATGTGAGGACTACCATCCTGCTTGTCCTGTGAGAAAGCAGAGTTGCTTACCTGTAACAGGTGTTCTCACAGGACAGCAGGATGTAGTCCTCACGAAACCCACCCGCCACCCCGCGGAGTTGGGTCCGCATACGTTTCTTATTGTCTTTTATTTTTCGCTCGCACTTTTTGCTACAAACAAGACTGAAGGGAGACCCCTGTGGACACAGGGATCATGGCATGCTGGGCATGCTCAGTGCACTCAGTGTGCCAGTGTCAGTCAAAGCTTTTTAGAAACTTTGACAGAAAAGTTTTCCGTGATTGGGCTCCGTCCAGTGACGTCACCCATATGTGAGGACTACATCCTGCTGTCCTGTGACAGGTAAGCATCCTGCTTACCTGTTACAGGTAAGCAACTCTGCTTTATTCTCTTATCAGGAATAAATTCCCAGCTATCATTTGAGATCTTACCAGGCACAGGATCTGAGTTTTTCAAGATAAATGGAGACACTGGAGAAGTGTTAACAGCCACCACTTTTGACTGGGACATGCACTGGCCCTTCACTGTGAAAGGTAAGCACATGAGGATTAGAGGGAAACAGCTGCAGTTGATTTTTCATGTTGCTGCTAAATTAGTATATAATTATTTCAGTCTTTTTTTTTTTTTTTAAAGATTCAGAAAGTATGCACTGATATTGTGCCTGTCAAAATGCAGTATTTCTATACATCTGTATCTGTTCCCTAATATTTCAATATCCGCAGTGAATATGCGTGAGGTACAATTTTATGCAATGGAGCCCATACCTGAAAATCTATTTCATGCATATTCATTGCAGATATCCTGAAAACCCAACTAACTGGTGGTCCCCCAAGACATGTTTGGGAGCTACTTCTCTCAAGCAAAGGATACAATATGATGTTCCAAGAGAAGTAAATTCAGGAGCAACATAATAAAATATTTCTTTACAGAAAGGGTCATGGATGCATGGAACAGTCTTCTAGTTGAGATGATGGAGACAAACTATGGTGGAATTCAAGAAAGCTTGGGATAGGCACAGAGGATCCCTAGTTGTGAATAACTGAAAGGATAGTGAGTGATTGATTAAAGTCTATGGCATTGCACCAGGAATGAAATTGAATAGATTAGATGGACCTTTCAGTTCTTATTTGCTCTCATATTCTCTATTTTCTATCTTTCTTATGATAGGAATTTCATTTAATGTGGCCAAACAACATAGCTTCTAATCCCACCTCCTTTGTTCTCGCCACTTTGGTAATAGTTCACCTGACCACATTAGTTTAGCACAACTTTCTAAGACATAGCATACTTATTAACTTGTAATACTACAGGATCTCATGAAGAAGCACTGATAGTAATTCCTTTCCCACCCAGAGCACTAACATGAACTTCCTGTGCTTTTCATATTAGTGCTGGTGACAGATGGTGGAATCCCTTCCTTATCCAGTACAGCCACAGTTATCTGCACGGTGATCTCTAGAAATGACTATGCACCTAAGTTTGTCTTTCCTGATGCTACAATTCAGATTCCAGAGAATCAGGACCCAAGAATAATATACATGATGCTGGCAGTAGATGTTGATGCTCGTTATGATGGGAGTGTCCAATACCAGATAACTGGTAAGCAAGTCTGTTTATTAATCATATCTCCATGCCAGGTCATCCAAGAGTAAAGGAACATGCTCCAGAGACATGTATGGAGATGAATGTCTGAAATCAGTTTTGATTTGAACTCTTTATGGGTGAGGAGATTCACTGAGCAGAAACTTAGTGAATTATTTCATTCTTTCATTTGTGTCCATAAGCATCTTCTGTATTATGTGAATATTTATAGTAAGCCTTTTTCATGCGAAATACAAGGCTGTAGGACAGAGAGGGTGAACTTGTGGTACATGTGGCCAAAGATGGCACTTCCAGCTAGTTCTGGCTTTTCAAAGTCACAACACAGCTAAACATGAATGAAGTCTTGCCAATGTTGGCAACCACCAACCTGGTTTTTCTTAGATCTTTTTCCTAGATAATATTTGAGGTTGAATAGTGCCCCATTTATGCTGTAGGAGATGAGAACACTCTGACATATCTTTATGCTTTGTGGGCTTGAGACTAGTCACCATCTTCAGGTCAGATGGTGATTGCATTCTTTCGTCCATGTGAGATGCATGAATCTACAATTCTCTGTCAGCAAGCAGGGCTGAATTAGCCATGAGACATGAATGACATCATCCAACAGTACTGAATAGACCTTTTTCTCTTAGCTCTAGAACTTTTGCTCTACTGAGAATGTGCGGGAGCTCTTGCTGAGGGGTCACCTTGTGAACCCCTCGGTCTTTTTTTCATCCAAACTTCAGCCTAAATTGATTTTTATTGTAATTCTTTAAACTTTTCCATTTACTATGTTGCCTCAATAGCCCCCCAAACAGCACTTTTTAGTGCTTTCTAAAAAAAAAAATATATATATATATATATATATATATTTCTTCACAGGATGTGCAGTGCCAAGAAGGCCATTAATAGTGGCTTCAGACTGTATGCAGCAGAAAACCAGAGATTACAGATGGACATGACATTTATTACCACTGCCTAGGTCTCAACCCACGACCAAGCCAGTTGCTACCACAGTGGCTGGATGTCTCCATGTTCCCAAAAGACCAGGGCCTGGAAGATGCAGTGGCGTATGTGCCTGAAGAGCTCCAGTCAGTCCTCCTCCCGGAGTGGAGCCTCATCTTGCTCCCCCAGTGCCAAGTTGAGCAGGAGCTCTTCGAGAGAGAGTATCCTCCCTCACTTGAATATGCCAAAGACCCCTCCACTTCCTCAGGGTAAAGCGAGCAGAGAAAACACCATTCACAGACATCATTGAACCCTTCATGGGCATCACGAAACTCAGAGCCTAGCAAAAAGAAGAAAGGCCATTTTTTGGAGCTGGCAATGCAACTAGTGCCAAAAAAGCATCAAGTCTTTGTGCTGTCAATGCAGCTGATGCATCATTTATCAGCGCATCGGGCTCTAGCACCATTGACATATTGGGCTCTGACACCACTGACATAACCAGCAAAGGAGCACGCAACACATAGATCCTCTACACCATTGATGCTCCTTCCCTCGATGCCTTGCATCAATGATGCACCGGGCCAGGGTACTCCTAACGCAATTGTTAATAAAATCACCAATACCTTCAGTGCATCTAGGAAGATTTTCAGGTGTGATATTCTTTACTTACTGCCATCAATTTCTACGGCAACGCCCCCATCAAGGTTACTGGAATAAGGCCTTCATCTGGACACACCAGATCCCATTTACTCCATAGTGCTGTTAATTTCTAACCAACTTGATGGACAAATTTTACAAAATCCAGAGGATATATAAAGAGGACTTAATTCTGATCTCTGAAGAGGATGTTCTACCTCCAACATCTGGTCAGAGGATATGTCAGTCCTTAGACCAAGTGGCAGAGTTGGGGAAGTCTTTCTTTACCTCTCTGGTGGCTAGAGGCAAGGAGAGAACTCTTCATCTTCTTTCCGATATATCAGGAAGGAGGAATCATGAGAGGTAATCCATCAGAACCTCCACAAGGTGGTTTGAGCTGTCAATACTCAGCCGAGTCCAGCCAGTTGGAGGATACTCACCAGGAATACATTCTTCCGAGATAAACAAGGATCCCTCAGTCACCTGCTTCATCATTGAGGTTCCTGAATCAGTGTCCCCCTGCTCTAGAATCTGAGAAAAGTTCGACAGTTATCCTTTCTGGCCTCCTACCTGAGCCTCGGAACACTCATCTCCAGCTGAAGACCTTTCTTTCTCTAGATTTCTGGATAAATTTGGTAAGGAGCTGGGAGTTGACGTCTGTAAACACAAGGACCCTTTTACAGAAGTCTTTGATCTTCTCCAGATTCAGGATACCCCAGCAGAGCCGGAAGCCATTTCAATCCATGCTATTTTGCAAGAATTACAATTGAGAATGTGAGAGAATCTGATTTCCTGTGCTCTGGTAGCTAGGAAATTGGACCTAAAGTATAGCGTCCAGAAGATTCCAGTTTTTGGAGTGGTTTAGTAGCCTCATCAATCAGTTCTGAAGTCAGCGCTAAAAAAGGCAAAGAAAACAAGAATATTCTCAAACACTTCACCTGGGAAAGACCCCTGGCTCCTGAACAATTTGGGTAAAAAAGTGTTCCAAAGTTATTTGTTTAATACACACATTTCTGTTCACTAATTTCAATGGTGCAAGACTTGCATGATTGTATTCAAAAATTGAAGCCGTTCCTTCCTTCAGTGGACACCAGCTCTGCATACTCCTAGCTGCTCCTTCATGTGGAAGAATGCAAATGCCATCTTATTCAATCAGTTTATGAGGTGCTTGATATGATGGCCTACTCCTTTTCAGCCACTATCAGAAAACGCTGAAGGCTTGGTTAAGAGCCAGTAGTTGTGTAACAATGTCCACGACATGTTAGCAGATGTCTCCTGCCTAAAAGATCACCTTTTTTAGAGACAAACTCAGAGAAACGGTTGCTCAAATCAAGGAGCGACATATGACAGTCAAATTGCTCTCAACTAGTTCAGAACAACAGTCCACTTCAAGGCAGTCCTACTACGCTGTTAAGCGATCATACTTTCACAATTCCAGTGGTACTGAGTTCTGCGCTTTCTTCTGCAGCAACAACGACTTCCGGGTGGAAGCCAACAGATGCCAACCAAAAGTGGCACAGCAGGTCCATCCCAAACCTGGACCAAGTTTTTGGCCAATCTCCAGCACTAATCACCTCTGGTAGAGGGAAGAATTCACCTCTTCCTAGAGAAATGGCACAAGATCACCAAAGATCAATGGGTTCTCCAAATTGTGGGGTCTGGTTACCGCTTGCATTTCTCCCAGCTTCCCCCACATTCTCATTTTTCAGCCTTTAATCCAGATCCGTTTCACTCAGCGCAGCTCTGCCTGGAGGTGGAGTTACTCTTCACACAGCAACAATAGAACTTGTCCTGTCCAATCAACATTGCCAGGTGTTCTGCTCCTGCTATTTTCTTATTCCCAAGAAATCTAGTTTATTGAAACTCAACCTGGATTTAAGAAGTCTGAACAACAATTTATTTCAGGAGAAGTTCAAGATGAACTCCCTTCATACAATTCTACCCTTCATCCGGGGAAGTGTGGATGTGTATCATCGATCTGAAGGATGCCTATGCTCAGATACCCATCCATCCCTCCCTCCTACTGGCACTATCTGTTTTGTGGTAGAATCCTCTTTCTATCAATTCTCTTTTAGTTACTTTTAGTGTCTATTTCTATTTTAGCATAAATTGTTTTAAAATGTTTGTAGGTACTCTTGATTTGTTTATGAGTTTTATTATTTTACCCGTCACAAGGTATTTTACATTATAGTATGTAGACTGTCATGTATTTCGGCTTTTAAGATTATTATTACTTAAAATTATTTATCATTTTTAGCATCTAAAATATAATTTTATGAACTTAACAGATTTTAGATGCCACTATACTTGATAAATGTTTTGTATTTCCTTTATGTTATTGAATGTAGACCGTTGTGAAGGCCGTGCCGATGTGACGGTATATAAAAACAATAAACCAAAATACCTGGTGCTCCTTTTCGGACTGTCAGCAGCACTGAAGGTCGTTACCAAATGCCTAGCATTAGTAGCAACTCATCTCTGTGATCAAGTCATCGGTGTCTTCTCTTACCTGGATGACTGGCTAGTGACTGTGACTTCCCAGGAAGGAGTGCTGATCTCCCTGCAGATGTCTGTTCAACTCATGCAATCATTAGGATTCCTAGTAAATTTTGAAAAGTCAACCCTCATCCAATCTCAGAAAATCAAATTCATCAGAACTTGTGTAGGCTCTCTACAGAAGAGAGCGTTTCTTCCAAAGATCGAGCAAACACCCTCAGGTCCCTTGCTCATCAATTGCTGAACTCAAATTAGACAGCAGCCAGGGAAGTACTAGTTCTGGGCTACATGTTGGCGGAAGTTCATGTGGTATCACTAACCCATTTCCACATGTGACTACTGCAGTGGTGCCTCTACTCTCCACAGGATCAGTTAACTCAGCCCTTGACCATGGTGAACATCTCACAGGAAATAAAGCAAGAACTTCACTGGTGGCTAGACATGTACATTCTTCAAGAGGGGGCACCACTCCAATCTGCTTCCTCATCAGGTGATATTAGTGACAGATGCTTCTGGCAAGAGATGGGGAGCCCACACAGATTCCTTCTGAACCCAAGGGACTTGGTCATTAGCAGAAACGTAGTTTCAGATTAACCTTCTAGAACTGCGAGCGATCAGATGTGTCTTAACGACTTTCTCACACCTCCTTGAGAAAAAGAGCATTCTCATGCAAACTGACAAAGTACCATGTTCTGTGTCAACAGACAAGGAAGCAAAGGTTAATGGACTCTTCCAAGAGGTGATAAGGATATGGGAATGGGTATGCAGTCACCAAGTGGTTCTTCAAGCAACCTTCCTCCCCGGGGTTGCCAACACATTAGCAAACTGCCTCAGAGGGTATTTCATCTGCATGAATGGTCCCTGAAACAGTCAACAGTTGACAGACTATTCAGTCTTTTGGGTCATTCATCAATCAACTTCTGTGCATTGGAGGAATATAGAAAAGTGGAAAGATTTTTTTTCCATTCTTCCCAATGAGCTCAGAACACTTTTCTGCTGAACTGGCATGCAGATCTCATATATACTTTTCCACCTCTTCTGCTGGTCGAAAATACAGTGCAGAAAGGCCTCAAAGATTGGGCTCGTCTGATACTTATTGTACTAGTATGGCCCAGACAAGTGTGGTTTGCGTATCTGGTACAACTATTCAGCAGCCCTCCAATCCTTAGAGGGGTGATCCATTCTTGTTAACTCAAGAAGAAGGGTGTCATATCATCTGACTCTTCCCTCTCTCAACTTAATAGATATTGAGAGCTCACTGATCTCCCCATTTTCCTTATCCAAAGAAGTTGAGGACATAAAATGGTCTCCTAGAAAATCCCTGAGTAGGAGCGGTTATGGCTTTAAATGGAAACAGTTCTCCTCATGGTGTCAGCAAAGCTTCTTGGACTTTATGGTAACTTGGGAGGTCATGACTTGGGAATAGCCAGTGGGATAAAGGAGGCAGACTCTAGCTGTTTCCTTATGTGCAATTTTATTTACAATGTAAAGCAAAACAAAAAACAATGCAGCTCACCTTGCAGTTCTAGTAACACTCAAATATTAAACATAGCAGGTCTTCTCAAAGAGGTTAGGACTTTTCAGCTTGGAGAAGAGACGGCTGAGGGGGGATATGATAGAGATGTTTAAAATTATGAGAGGTCTAGAACGGGTAGATGTGAATCAGTTATTTACTCTTTCGGATAGTAGAAAGACTAGGGGGCACTCCATGAAGTTAGCATGTGGCACATTTAAAACTAAAACTCAACGCACAATTAAACTCTGGAATTTATTGCCAGAGGATGTGGTTAGTGCAGTTAGTATAGCGGTGTTTAAAAAAGGATTGGATAAGTTCTTGGAGAAGTCCATTACCTGCTATTAAGTTCACTTAGAGAATAACCACTGCCATTAGCAATGGTAACATGGAATAGACTTAGTTTTTGGGTACTTGCCAGGTTCTTATGGCCTGGATTGGCCACTGTTGGAAACAGAATGCTGGGCTTGATGGACCCTTGGTCTGACCCAGTATGGCATTTACTTATGTTCTTATGCTCATATTCTGGGTTACTGCCTGCTCCCCGGGATGCCTCTAACCCTTCTGGGCCCTGTCTCCTAGTAGGTTAAGGGAACCTCCCTTCACCAGAATCCCTTGCAGGATTGATCCTTAAGGAAGACCAGGCCAGATAGCTGTGGCCGGTCCCTTAAGGTGGTTTGAGGGAGTTTCCTGTACACTCCTTCACAGACTAGTTCACATGCAAACCACGAAATCTACTTCAGTATTTGTGCTTTCTTTCTTCCTTGGGTCTCGGTATCTCATCAGTGACTGTACATCTCAGTGCCCTAGTGGCCTACCATATTCATGTAACACTTTTCTCCTGAGGGTTTCTTCTCAGAAGGCACACAAAAGCCTTTATTGTCTCTTTGGGCTTTCTTTCCTTGCCACAATCCCCAGGGGTGATTTCTTTCTGTGTTGGTAGCTATTGCTGTGGTCCAGGTGGTGGGATGACTTTCTTTAATGTGATCTGTAGTCAAGACAAATAATGTTCAAATAATAAGTTTTAATGATTCTGAGCAACTGGTAATCAATTTCCAGGTGTGGTAACTGTATGTACAATTTGTCCTTTTACTCTCCCTGTGTAAATGCTGATTCCCTGGTCCCAAGGTGAGTCCTGACTCCTTTGAACTGGGAAGCATGGGGGTTTTCCCTGCTTCTAGCTGGCTCCAATGGCCACGGGTTCCCTGGGAGTTTTCCACAGTCTTACCTGGATTTCACAGGAAGTTCTGAACTGTACCTGTTCCTTACTGAAGATCCTTGGAGGAGTCTTCCAAAATATTCCTTAGATTGGCATTTGGGGATTTCTCCTTCAAAACCCAGACTCTCACCCAGATCATAGTACTTCAGACACCATCTAAACTCTGGAGCTGCTTTGCTTCTCTCTACTTAGCTTCTAACGTGGCAGGATGTGCTCAGATACTTGAAAAACTTTAATGATCCTAAGACAACGACAAACCTTTTCCATGAGAAAAAAATCAGCAGAACCAGAGGTCACGAGCTGAGGCTCCAGAAGTGGTGAAGTCTAAAACTGTGAACGACTTCAAAGGGGCGTGGGATAAACACTGTGGATCCATCAAGTCTAGAGGGCGTGAATAAAGAGGAGGCATTCAAACACTGCACGGAGCGGCAGTAGCCACAGAGGCATTCAAACACTGCCCAGAGCGGCAGTAGCCACAGAGGCATTCAAACACTGCACAGAGCGGCAGTAGCCACAGAGGCATTCAAACACTGCATGGAGCGGCAGTAGCCACAGAGGCATTCACGGAGCGGGATGCCAGTGGCCAGTAGTTGGTGTTCCACCTTCACGGAGCGGAAGGATGGAGGGCTGCTATCTCCAAAAAAAACCAAAAAACAAAAAAATAAAAACAGGGGTGGGTAAGAGTATGGGGTAAGGGTGTGGCCTGCTTGTTACAGCGGTTGCTACCCCTAATTGAGCTGGACGTTCACTTGGATGCAGATACGGTGCTGCTCTCTAAATTGGTGGTGGGGTGGAGGGGAATTAGGGCTGGAGGGTACTGGAAGCCAATAGTAACAGGTGGGAGAGAAAAAAAGGGGAAAAAATGGATAAAGTGTGTAGCTTGCTGGGCAGACTAGATGGGCCATTTGGTCTTCTTCTGCCGTCATTTCTATGTTTCTATGTTTGATTTTCCCAAAAGGGTCTGGGAAAAGCTGTAGGCCTTCCCTGTAGGGAGGGAACCTTCACTCTAGGGCTTCTCTCCCTTAGAACTCTCCCTTCGACTCTCCCTGCAAAATTCCTCTTGACCCTCTTATAGCCAGGTCCACCTCTTCAGCTACCTCATAGGGAAGGAGCTGCTAATTCCTAGTACTCATCTATGAGGAACTAGGGACATCTAGTGGCCAACCATAGGAGTTGAGATTGAGGGTAGGCCGATCTCCATTCATCCTTTAGCATCAAAGTTCATGAAAGGCTTATGGCATATTAAACGTCCAGTTCTCAAACCACTTATTCCATGGAACCTTAACATGGTCCTTCAACAACTCAGGAAACCACTTTTTGAACCATTGGAGTCGATTTTTCTCAAATTTTTCACTTGGAAAGTGTTATTCCTTGTAGAAATCACATCAGCCAAAGAGTTTATTGCTCTCCTTTTATGAAGTTCTTTCACAACAGAGTGGTACTTCACATCCACCCTAAGTTTCTACCACAGGTGGTCTCAACTTTCCATATTCAAGGTATGTTACCTATGTTCATAAGAACATGCCATACTGGGTCAGACCAAGGGTCCATCAAGCCCAGCATCCTGTTTCCAACAGTGGCCAATTCAGGTCACATGCAAAATGAAAGTGAAAAAGGCTTTATCGCTTTAGACTGTAAAAGAGTGTTGACTTATTACAGAAAAAAATATCAGAACATCATCCGGCCATGCACTATTTCTCTCTTACAATCCCAACCGAATATTGTCCAATTGGCTGGCAGACTGCATTGCACTTTGTTATGCTCTAATAGGCCTTTACATTACAGATGTATCAAGTCAGAGCTATGCCTACATCCATGACTTATATGAGAGCAGTACTTCTTGAAGACGTCTGCAAAATTACAGCTTGCTTGTCATTGCACACCTTCATGTCCCATTACTGTCTGGACAACTTATCAAAAAGTGAAGTAAATTTGGACAAGCAGTTTTGTGTAGCCTGTTCACCCAATAGTCCATTCTCTACAGTGGGGTCCAGGTTATTTGCTCAGTAAATGCTCTGCTACAACCCTCAGCTTAGGACTCCCCACGTGTCATGGCTAATTCAGCCCTGCTTGGTGATGGAGAAATCAAGTTTGCTTACCATAAACAATGTTCTCCATATATAGCAGAATGAATTGGCAATGCTAAATACTCACTCACCTGCATGGAGAGTCGACTATCTGACTAGATTTAACTCTGAAATCAACTGAGGGACTCATGAAGCAATGCCCAAGGTGGAACTCCCACACATACTCAGTAGAGCAAAAGCTCTATGAGCTGAAAAGTAAGGGTCTGTTTGGTGCCATCGGATGATGTGACCCATTTGTCATGGTTAATTCATCCAGCTGTCTATGGAGAAGACCGTTTACAGTAATCAAACTTACTTTTTTGCTTAACTTTTACATTTTTAACTCAATCATCCCTTTTCAGAACTCTTTCCATTGTGACAAATTGTGCAACTGTTACTTTATGACTCTAATTAAACTCCTTTTAAAATCATCAGATTTGGAAATGTTGTTTTAATATTGTTCCTCATTTTTTTCTTTAGAGGAGGCAATAGTACAATTACTGTCAACAATTAAAATAAAACTTAAACTTCATCTGTTAGTAATTTTTTACATTTTTCTGGTATTTGACATTGAGGTTGACAAATGGTTACTTAAAGCGGTGGTATGGTAACAATATATTTTATAAACTATGTAGACTTAGAGAAAAGGCATATTTGTAAAACTGTAGATGTTTCAAAATGGATATGGCATTCTATACTTACTGTCAGGGTCACCCACCAATGCAGTTTTTAATTCTTACAGAAGAAAATATATCAAAGCACTTGAGTATACCAGCAATACTTGCAAATATTCTTTATCATTACAATTAATATAGTGGTATGAAATAGAATGGCATAGATTTCTAGTTGGTTTTGTTTTTTTCTTTTTTTTTCTCCATTTTGCAGGTGGAAATATTGGTGAATTCTTCAGCATTAACACTACATCAGGAGAACTTTGGACTACACACATTTTAGACAGAGAAGATATCAGCAACTTTATGATAGTCGTTGAATGTTATGACCTGGGTAACCCAAGGAATAAAAGCACCACCCAGCTACAGATTATAGTCACGGACGAAAATGACAATCCCCCTATATTTGCTGAAAACTATTACCAAACATCCGTGAGAGAAGACTTAGCGACTGGATCAGTGGTCTTTGATCTCCTTGCATCAGACAAAGACCAGGACTTGAATGGACAAGTAGTATACACACTGATTGATGATACATTTGGGGTATTTACTATAAACAGCACCACAGGTACTATTATAACTACAAAGGTACTTGATCGGGAAACCAAAAGTCAATACAAATTTAGGGCTGTAGCAAGCGATTGCAGCATCCACAGCCCAAAAAGCTCAACTGTAAAAGTAATGGTGCAAATTGATGATATCAATGATAATAAGCCTGTTTTCCTTGAGAATCCAGTTGTTGCTATCATTTCCATGGAAACCTCCGTGAATCAAACAGTAGCCTCCATAAGGGCTGTTGACATGGATCTGGGCTTGAATGGAACAGTGGTGTTTAGCTTTTTGGAGCCTGAGTCCTTGTTTCAGATTGACAGACAGACAGGAGAAATTCATCTTCAAAAGTCGTTGTCTTTGGAATATTTCAGTGTTAAGATGCTTCACGTGGTGGCTACAGATCAGGGTGCTCCAGCTAGGTCAAGTGTTGGTCTCTTGATGATCCATATTCAAGGGCAAGAGGAAGAGATTTCATTCGTTCACAGTCTGTATGAAGTGGTTCTACTGGAAAACAGTGCAGCAGGTAGGTGTGAGACTCCTATATACATATCCAAGTTATAGTACCAATTTAAATACACTTAACCCAGGAGATTATAGATGTTGCTAAGTTTTCATCTCAGCAAATCCAATTCTGATTCCCCTCTGGTTAGATTAGGTATAGATCAGTGAAATGAGATGTCAATTAAAAGCTGTTACAAACTAATGCTAAAAAAGAGAGACTGTGTGGTTGAATCATACTTCCAGTCAGAACCCATGGTCTTCAACCATATCTCTGCTACCTCTATTAATGCTGACTGAAACCATGGAAAAGTATTGCATTTCTGCCAGTGAGTTGTTGAGTAGTAATGATAACATTTTCTCTCCTCCCCATTTCTACTTTAGATGATGTTCTTCTACTTTGAAATGCATATATGCACACACACACACACACACACACATATATATATATATATATACACACACAGTGGCATTCCACTAAATTGTGGATTGGGACAAAAATAAATTAAATATTAAAATATGTAAAGAAGCAAGAGTATTGGGGCTTCTTTGCATACTTTAATATATATATATATATCTATATAGATATATAGCTATTTATAGTATTTTGGATCTAGGCTTTAAATAAAAATATGTAGGTACCTAAAATGGTATATCCATCAGAGAACCCTAAAATAGGATAAGTAACACCAATAATGTTTTAAATGATTTGTAGGATGCTTAATGTTGCAAGCTTTATTACACAATGACAAAGAATATCAAAACTATTCAAAAGATAAAATTGGCACAATAACACATATATTGATCCATTGTCCTAGTCAATAATTCCTCATTCATATCACTTCTAAACTCTCTTTAGTATTATGCATTTATAGCATGTATAAATAACATCATAAAACATTGCCAAAATATATACAGAGTGCTTGTAATGAAACAATAAAACACTTGCAAAAGAGTTGAACTTCAAGAAAGATACTGTTGTGCCTGTTGGCACGTGGTTAGGTCTCTGTTGGTCTTTTTGTCTTTGTGTGAGGACTACCATTCTGCTTGCCCTAGGAGAAAGCAGAGTTGCTTACCTGTAACGGGTGTTCTCCTAGGACAACAGGATGTTAGTCCTCAGGAAACCTGCCCGCCCCCCTGTGGAGTTGGGTTTCATTATGTTTGTTGTTTTCTTGTTTCATAATTCTTTGTTACGAGACTGAAGAGGGGACCCCGCATGGATAGTGGCACGCTGGGCATGCTCAGTGTGCCACTCAGTTTCTAGAAACTTTGACATAAGTTTTCTGTGCTGTGTTCCATCTGATGTTGTCACCCATGTGTGAGGACTAACATCCTGCTGTCCTAGGAGAACACCTGTAACAGGTAAGCAACTCTGCTTTACTTTATTGTAATGGTAATTCTGTTTATTCATGGATTTCTGAGGGCCAAGCCCACACCCAACACACATTACAAAAAGTCTAATTTCGGGGAGCGATTGGAGAAGGAGTGGGCCGCTGGCCAAGTCTCCCCGAACTTACCGCTAAAGTAAGGCCTTTTTCTCTGTTTCATCTGCTGTAACCCGTGGGGTTGTCTGCTGAGAAAAAGCCCTGAAATTGAATAACAGCTGCGGGAGAAGCAGACGCCGTTCCTGACATCAGAGGGGGCGTGGCCTCTTGTTTTAAATCCATCTGTAGTGCGGCGCTGTGATGCCACCGGTGCTTCACCTAAGCCGCGCCAAAGGGGTGCGTGGCTTGGTCCGGCTTAGTCCGGATGAGTTCGAGAATTTAGCTATAATATTATCTCGCTGACCGAATTTTCCTGATGGGGAAGAAGAGGAAAGCAAGAAATATGACTTCGTCACCAGTGCAGCATGTCAGCACCAGCCCGATGGACCAGCATGTCGTGAGGCATAGGACTGATCCAGGGGAGGAAGGGATGGGAAGCTCTTCTCTAGCTTCCATCAACCCAGGAGAAGGACCTATTTTACCTCCTCAGCCTACTAAGAGTTAACCCTCACAGGTGGCGACAGAACTGGTAGGATTTAACCCTTTGGAGGCAAGCTTGGTGACACAAGCTGGAAACCAAAGGGTCGAGGGTTGAGAAACCTGTGCTTACTGTTTTGCCTATTGATTCTATTCCAGTTTTTTCTGGTAGCAATGTTGGGGATTTTTCCCCAGACAATGTTACACTATCTGATGTATGGAATATTATTTCTAAATTAGATAATAATATTACTATTATGAATAGATCATTGTCCGCTGTGATAAATGCTAATGTTGAAAAAATAAATGAGCAAGGGTCTAGAATGTTGAAATGTGAAAAGGAATTGTCCGATCTGAAAAGTAAAATGCAACTAGTTCAATCATCAGAAAATACATTTATGCGGGACAGTTTAAATATTCATAGAGAATTAGAACGAATGGAAAATACAATGAGATTAAAAAATTTGAGAATAGTAAATTTTCCAATAACTCGTTTGCTCTCTCCTTTAGAAATGTTTAGGAAGTTTCTTAGAGAGATATTATTGTATAAAGATGAAGAATTTCCTAATTTGTCTAAAATATACTATCTTACTAAGAAGAAAGAGAAGAATGTTCAAAATCAGGAAAATCCCCCAAGTTTAGGTATTTCTACCTTTTTGGAGGATTCTTTGGATATAATTGAGAACAGGGCTACTCTCTTTATTGCTTTTTTATCTGAGCAGGATAAGGATAGAATGTTCAGAAAATTTTTCATTAATAAAGATGTCTCTTTTTGCGGACATAAAATCCAGATTTTCCCGGATGTAGCCAGAGCCACCCAAGCAAGGAGGAAAGCCTTACTGGCATTAAAACATTGTGTGGTGGCTCTGGGCGGTACATTTTTCTTGAAATATCCTTGTTTATGTTATGTAAACTACAAATGGAAAAAATTTGGGTTTACAGATCTGGTTCATTTGGAGATCTTTTTATTGGATAAATCGGAGTTTGATGCAGGAATATTAGAGGTAAATGGTCCTTAACAGAAGTAATAAATCTCCTCTTATTATAGATTAAGCTGATGTCTAATGGTAGCCCTATAGGGAATAGAGGGCTACTTAGATGTTAGATTTCCTTTTTTGATTTGGATGTTGTTCTCCCCCTATTATGTTTTGTATCACATCATATGATAAATTTAAAGTTTGGTTTATGTGTTTGCCTTAATTTTGGATGGTTGTGATACATAATATGTAAATCTTTTTCATGATGGAATCATTGAACAAATTAATAAAGAATAAATTGAAAAAAAACCAAAAAAACAAAAAGTCTAATTCCATAGGAGTTCAAGTGTGGCTTTTGTAGAATTTTGTGGTTTGTACCACAGGAATACATGTAAATATAATTATGCATGTTGTAAGTGAGATTTTTGCCTCAGAAGACTGTACTTTTGAATGTTCTTTTTCATATAAATTTGTTATAAAAGCATAATTTGTGTCTCTGTAAAGGGTGTGAGTGTGTGAGGAGGAGGGGTGGTGTATGTGCAAGGCTGTAAGGTTTGCCTATGGTTCATAATACCCTTCCCTATTCATGGTGGGGTGGGGGGGCATGTCAGTTTTGAAAAATATAGATTGCAGGACAGAGCTGTGCTTTATTTGATGGGCCCAGGACAGGCACTGAATGAATCGGAAAGGGGAGGGGGCAGAAAAGCAATTTTTTGCACAGGGGCAGCAAAAAAGCTAGCACCAGTCCTATGTAGGTAGTTGGGATAAAAGGCCTCTGGGGTAAATGTGGGTTGGGCCCTTTAAATGTGATGCCAGTATTATCTGGTGCAGCAAATTTTATATGTTTGTTTTATCTATCATTTTATTTATGATTTTGTGGTTGTAACCTGCCTAGAAGATAGTGACATATAAATCTTTTAAATATATAAATGCATACCCGCACACCCTGATTGCTTTATTTCACCATAAATACCTAAGGTTCAGTGAAGATAAACTGCATTATCTTTAATTTGGCTTCACCACAGACTCCCAGGATATTTACCAAGGTTTGGGGTATTCTGATTACTGTGTTCAAAATGCAAGTCCTGACACTGCAGGCTTTGCCTGTACCTCCTTGAAGTCTGGAAGTTCTTCTGAGATCCAAAAACTGCTTTAATAGAGTAACTTCAGTGTATTATACTGTCTAGAAACAATGGGGCAGTGTTGTGTTTGTGGCATCGTGTGAACCCTTGGTCGCAGTGGAGATGACTCCTCCCACGGAGAGGGGCCCTGTGGGGAACCACAGCGACAGGCTAAACTCAGAGAGCAGACACTTGTAGGTGGAAAGCTTTATTGTACTGCTGTAGATATATGGTATGAGGCAGGAAGGAAAGGCACTGAAGTCCAGCAAGGTGCCAATACGCTCAGACAGTCTCAGATGTAGAAGTCTCACTCAGATGCTCAAGGTAGATAGGAGCCCGCAGTGCGGGACAAGCCGAACCTGGTGGGTGGTGTTGGAGAACTGGATCACAGAGGTACTCACAGGAGCGTAGTGCGGGTGTCTTCCTGGTAATGGAGATGGTGGGACCGAAAGTCCGTGGTACAGGATAAACTGGACAGATAGGCCCTCGAGGAGCGAGTACCTGATAGTACAGAAGATCCTGAAATAAAATAGAGAGAGACCACCGAGAAGCGGTTGTCTAGTTAGTGGAACCCCGAAGGGTTTTTGGAAGTGAGAGGCCCCCGAGGAGCGGGTGCCTAGAGCTTCGACAGGAGCGAGATTCCTCGGAGGGTAGAGAGGCGTCTAAGCGAGCAGCTTAGAGCGGTTAGAGTAGCTAAACCGAAGTCCTTGCTGACTCAATGTAGGTAGCGTAGAGGAGGCTTAAATACCCGGAGGTATTGACGTCATGCGGTGGGGATGCCCCCAAGGTTCCCGCCATGACGTGTACTTAGGCGTAGGTAACTTGCGCGCTTGCCCTAGGAGGCCACGGGAAGGAGCATGGCGGACTGGGACGCCCATGCTGAGTTGGAGACGCCAAGGGTTTCGGCACTCGGCACCAGAGGCAGCCATCTTGCCGAAGGAGGAGGAAAAAGTTAGAAAAGAGGTAAGGCAGAGCAGTCGCAACCATCTGCGACCGTCGGACACAACAGGCAGATGCAATACAGTGCGCTCAGTTAACCCCATGGTTGGACGTGACTTTTAGACATGCATCCACAACCCCTTGTTCTGTAAGGGGATTAGTGCATCCAAAAAAAGGACATCAACCCCTCTGCAGATTGAAAAAAAAATTAGTGCCTGACCCGCACATTTGTATGCTTAAAAAAGTGTACAGAAAAGCAGAAGATTTGGAGCTTACTAGAAAAAAACTAGCAGTCTTTTCTGCTCATGCATGGAACTTCCTGTACTATTGAACCCCCACAACTTCTCTATTTCTTTTTTCTAATGGCCCAGACAGATTCCAGCCTGCTCTGTGGTTTTTATTTATTTTTATTATGAATTAAACATTTTTATATTCCGCAACTTCCATTGGTACGTCCACTGCAGAACACATAATATATATCCACAATTATTATCATAAAATGAACAATAAAATCACAATATATAAAATACTTCATATAAAATCTAATTAAAAGCCATGTTAAATTAATGAGTCTTGACCATCTTTTAAAATCTAATTAAAAGCCATGTTAAATTAATGAGTCTTGACCATCTTATGAAACAATTTTAGATCCCTCTGAGATCTAATTTCTAATGGAAGATCATTCCATAATCAATGGAATAGAAAGCACATTTACAAGAGGTCTGTAATTTATATAACTTCACAGCAGGTAAACTTACTAAGTACAAACCAGCTGACTTCAAGTCCCGAGCTGGTACATACCAGCTTAGTCGGCAAGCCAACATACATCCCAGCTCTGCATGCAATTTGTGCAAAATCACAACTATCCTAAACTGAATCCTCCAACCTATTGGCAACCAATGCAACAAAAAAAGGACTGGTAAAATATGTTCAAAATGCCCCACTCCACTTACTATTCTAGCAGCAGCATGCTGTATCAGCTGTAGAGCCCAAAGAAGTTTATTCAGAAGACTACTACAGTAATCCAAATTCCCTAGAACTAATGCCTGCAAAAACTGTTCTAAACAATTCAAGTTTCAAGAAATACCTCAATGACTTCAACAATTTAAATTTATAAAAAGAACTTTTAACCAGATACCATATATGAGGCTTAAATGTTAGCTGAGAATAAAAATATACACCTAAATTCCGAACCTCTATATGTAGAGCCAACATTTAATCATGGTACTGAATACTCATCTGACTATTATCATGGGTCTTTTTTACTGACCCAAAGAATTTTAGTCATCTTAATATTCAACAACAACCCTCTGCTAGTCAACCAATCTTTAATAGTGTCTATACACTTTTCAAATAGCAAAAGAGGGAGGGAACCATCTGTCCCACAAGAGTTGTATAACTGAATATCACCAGCATACATATAAAATTGGACACTTAGAGAATCAATTACCTTACCCAAAGGGGCCATATATATATTAAATAATACTGTAGATAATGCAGAACCCTGCTGTACACCTCCTGAAATAGCTCTCCATATAGACTGTGATTGCCCTCTTGAGATCCGCTGCTTTCTCTCATCCAAAAAAGGCCTAAATCATTTTAACACCATTCCACCCATCCCAAACGTTTTCAGCTGAGAATTAAAATCTGATGATTTAGAGTATCAAATGCAGTTACAATGTCCAGATATACGAACAAACCCAATAGACCCTTATCAAATCTTTGATTGTTGCGAGTGTGGGAGAGCAGTCACTTGTTCGGGACAGAGTGTGTGCCCTTGGGCCACAGCATGAGCCCAGAGAAGAACCCAGGGCATGTGCCGTGGCAGGCAAGGCGTATCCAAGCACGAGCGGACAGGCTGAAAACTCTGAGCACTCTGCCGAATCTGAACGCACCAGAAGAGACCCAGCAATGCAATGCTGGTCTCTGGATTAGCCCTCCGGCCACTCGATAGCCCTTTTGGACCTGCCGCCTAGGAACGCCAGGTGCGACAGGACGGACAGATGTTGAGAAGTGAATGCTGAAATATGAATGCAGATGAAGAATACTTGGAGAAACAGTGTGTGAAGTGGTGGAGGAGGGGAGCATTATGAATGCTCGGAGTAGAGCAATGCAAGAGCAGGGAATGCTTAGGGGAAGGGAGCTAACAAGATGGGATGAGGGGGTGCACATCATCCTACTCTCTCTCTAAAGTCAAGAATTCAAATTGAAATATCTGGTACTTTAATCCCCCATCCCCCCAAAGTCCATACTGCTATGTGTTCTGCAGGAGGAGACCAGGGCTAGGGTAGGGGGAAGAGGTTGCTTTAGAGCCAAGTGGGAAGAGGAAAGTGGAAGGGATATGAGTGCCAGGGATGGGGGTAAAGGATGTATGAAAAATCTAGGGGAAAGGCAATAGAAGGGGGTGAGAAAGCCAGAAGGGGAAGGGTGCATGTGAAAGAAAACCAGAGCTGAATAATGTAGGGGTGAAAGAGCCAGAATGTCAGTAGGGTGTGAGGCAGGCGGTATTTGTGAGAGAGAGCTAATGGTGGTGGAAGTAATAGGGTAACAGAGCCGCAGTTAGTGAAGGAGAAAGTGAGGATGGGTGACAGACAGCTAAAAGTAGTCAAGAAAGGGGAGGGATGGTAGCAGAGCTAAAAGTGATGATGGGATGGGAGAGAAAATGACAGTCCACAGGTGTGATGGGATGCAGGGTTGAGCGAGAGAGAGAGAGCCAGAGATCGTGATTGGGAGGCATAGGAAGAGAATGGTTTGAGAGAGACATACAGAGGGGTGTTGGGGAAGAGGTGGTTGTGTGAGAATCAGAAGGGGTGAAAGAGCCAGACAGGGTGCTGGAAGGCAGGGGAGAGATAGAGGGGTGGGTCAGAAGAAGGGAGAGAGGGCAAGGGAGATGGGGTAGAGGTAGCATGGGGAATTGAAAGAGATACTAGTGAGAGAATAAAAATAATGGGATACTAATAGAGATAGTGGGAGGTGTAGGTTAAATGCCAGTGACCCTAAATAGGATGTTCATCATGAACTTTTGAAGCCTACTACTATGCACACAGACTGAGTAAAAAGTGTAGGCCTAAAGCAAAGCAGACATGGAGTTTTGCAGTCTTGTGATGATTTTGACAACTTTACAAGGAGGAGAAAAGACTGTGTTTGTTCCTTCATATCAGAGAGTTGTCATCACCTCCTGAATGAGAGGAGAATCTTGGACCAGAACTGAGAACATGTTCTTGGTAAAACTTTGTATCCAGCCTGTTGCCAGCTATGAAATGGGTATTGTTCTAACACCTGTTTTGCCTATGGAGTCTGAGTGTATGAGAATATTCCTATGCATTGAAATCCGGATGACGACATTTGCATCCCACCAATCCTATGTCTGTAGGAGATAGCAAAATCCAATCCGGATCAACATTGGAATCTTATGGACCTGAATAGTCAGGAGAGACTCTGAGTCACCCAGATAGGTTTGGACGTCTGATATTATCTGAAAGAGCCTTTGGTAAGGGTTTTCACCATGGCTTTTTTCACAGATTCCCCAAGCTCTGCCAAGACAACTTTAACAGAACTGCTGCAGTAAACCTGCAAGCTAAACTGAATTTCAGGTACTCAGTACAGTCTGTTCTATAACCAAGAGGAGCTGTTCTTCCCAGCATCCCTTGAAAGACTTTTGGCCAATTAGTATACCTAATCTTTTTTTGACATCATACCTCATGGTCTGTCAGATTTTTGGGTTTCATCTGTCATACACCACAAGGGACTTCGCTGGATTAACCCTTAGTGTTGAGGAAGATCCCCTAGACTTGTGCAGAGGATAAGAACATTGGCTTTTAATTACTTTTCGGTTGGGCTAATTTAGTTTGGCAGTTGCATAATTATTAAGTGCAAAGTTGAGCTTAAAGATAACATTTATTTTCTGCTTATCTTACATGACAGTGCTTGCACTGTAAAACTAAAACTGTAACTGTAACAAACCAAAACTAAAGAAAGAAAATAAATAATTGTACCATATTACTCTTGTTTTCATGTATGCTGTTAATAAATTGACAACGTCACAAAAAGTTTCTATTTTCTTAGCATCTGGTCAGATGAATCCACGAAAAGTGGGTTATGTACCTCTACCAGCAGATGAAGATGGAGCAAATTGACATCACAATAAAAATAACCCCTGCAGTGACATCAGCCTGCCAGTATTGTCTGTCTCCAGCAGATGGTGAATATGCATCTCCCTACTGGGGATTGCTTTACTTTGAAAAGGAGAAATAAAAGGAAAAGTAATTTATCCTGCTCTCCTGTGGTGATACCAAATGGTCCCTCCCCAGTTGAGAATTCCTGAGGTGATTTTTGTGGTCCCTCAGATGAGGGCCTTGGTCTGGTAGCTGGTTATTTAGCCGGCGTGGGCTTAGCTGTTCAAACAGCTGAAAGGCAGTGGGTACAGGAAGCTGAGCGCAGAAGTAATGGTATTTGCCCTCTCCCTCCACAGCCAGAGACCATCTCTGTTCTCAGGAAGGGCTGAGTTCAAGTAAGTTTAAAAAAAAAAATTACAGAAACAGAGAAGGAGGGTTTTGTTATGTAGGGCTTCCTCCGGTCTCAGTGTCCGGCACAATGTTCCAACATTCGTCCAACTCAATGGGAGGTTTAGGGACGTGGGCAGCCTGACAGGTTGAGCAGCCTTCTTAGGCAAGGCCCTGCTCTGAGGCTTTTTTCGCTGCGTGCCATATGGTAGGTCTCAACAGCGTTTTGCGTGTTTTTGTTAGGCTTCAGGATTGTCTGTTCAGCTAGTGCATCTAGCTGCGCATCCAGGTTGTGCGTCCAGTTTTTGGATGCTTAGTTGGGCCTATGTTTGTGTGTCCAAGTTAAGCGGCATCCTTAGTGGCTGCACACTTACCCATGTGTGCAAGTTGAGCATTTGTTGTGCCCTTAAAGTTGGGGTACCAAGCATTATGGCGCATAAGTTTTGGGCTCCTAGATTTTTTGATGCCTAAGTTGGACGTGTACATTTTTTTGGACATATAAAAAAAAAAACAGCTGGATGCATGCCTTCAGTCATCTATTAAAAGTACTGATGGCCTAATGGCGCCTATAGCTAAGAAATCTAAGCACCTTTCCCTCTGTGTTGCCTGTCATATTCGGGCATCTCAGCCTGGAGCACCCGCTAGCTTGTGCCAGTGCTTTTTGGAGCTCAAGAAGAAATATCTTCCTCTGATTTTACTAAGCCTGGTTCTTCCCAGCAGGATGAAGGTCTGGGTAAAGGCGTGTCAGGAGGGGTGATTGATCTTGGAACTCCCCTAACTGGTTTGTCAGCTGGGGAGGGTAGCTCAGTGAATATAACTCAGGTGCCTTCTGGTTTTGGCATGGATCCTTCTGCCTTTTCATGGGTAGAATTTTTCCAGGGATTGTAATCCTTTCTTCAGGCGCAGTCCTCACTCCCATCCAATGCTGCCAGGGCAGAATCACAGATGGGGATCTCTCGCCAGGTTCTATTGTTAAGTGCCGAAGTACACCTAGATCGGCAGCAGGTCTGCCCAATAAGGATCCAAATGATATGGATGATGAGGCCGATCTTGACTCGCTAGAGAATGGAGAAATTACTCCGGATTAGAACCATATAGAACTATGCTGCGATTCTTCCATAGAAGAAAATGCTGGGAGAAAATGCTTGAAAATGCTGGGAGTACCTGGGCAGATTCCATGTCTGAGCCAATGAAAAATCCCATTTTGGTTTTCTTGCGTAAAGCCTCTTGTTTTTCCCTGTGATGGAGGCCATTCAAGAATTGATTGATTTTGAGTGGGGTGACCCAAAAGCTAATTTCAAAGGGGGGTCGGGTTTCGGAAGGTCTGTACCTTCTGGATCCGGTGGTGAGAGAGCATTTACATTTTCCAAAGGTGGATGCACTTGTTTGTGCAGTCTCAAAGCGGATGACTATCCCCCTGGAGGGAGGAGCGGCCTTGAAGGATATACATGATAGGAAGATTGAGGCTATTCTTAAGCAAGCCTTTGAAGCAGTGGCACTGACCTTGCAAATCACTTCTTGTTGTTCTCTGGTGGCTTGCTCTTGTTTACTTCTTTCTCAGGAGGTCGATGACTCTGGGGTGAATTCCAGTGCAGTTATGGACCCAGCAGCACCTTCTTGGCTGATGCAGGCTGCAATTTGGTCTGCACCTCAGCCAGAGCTGTGGCTTCAATAATAGCGGCCAGGCAGCAGGTATGACTGAGAATTTGTCAGCTGATGCAACCTCCAAGACTAATCTCACAAAATTGCCCTTTAAAGGCTCACGTTTGTTTGGGAGTGAGTTGTAAAAATTGGCCAGTAAGTGGGGCAAATCACCAGTTCCTTGCTTGCCGGAGGATAAGAAACAGGCGCCGTGCTCCTTTAGCATAAGAGTTCATGGTAGGGGATCTAAGTGTTTTTGTCCCTATAGAGAAGCGACCTTTCAGAGGACTTGACCGTTTGGTAGGTCGCAGTCCTTTTGACTCAGACAACCCAGAAGGGCCACGAACTCGGGTAGTGGAACCTCCCGAGCCTCCCAGTGAAGGTTTGCCGTTCCACCCCCAGGAACAGGAGATAGGGGGACGCATCTCTCTCTCATCTTATATAGCGAACTGATTCGGGCCCATAAGTCTTCCACATATAATGGGCAGGGGTTTTCAACGGAGGTTCTGGGATTTGTTTACTGGGTAAATCCCCCATTTTTTTTTTCCTATGCTACTGCGGTAGTTTAGTTGATAAGCAGGGGTGCACTTCCCAAACTTATCACACCACCCTGTATTCCAGTCTGAGACTGTCCCAGCCTATTATCCTTAGGCTGTAAATCTAGGGATTACACTTCCCTATAGTACACCGGGCCCGGTACTTTTTTCTAGAAGCCTAGTGCCCTAACAGTAAGCAACTGGCTCTATAGCCCTGCGCCCTGACAAATAAGCAGCAGGTTAGTTAAAAACCGGTTTCTGTATAATGCAAAACACTTTTGAAATGCAGAGGAATATACAAATCTGTCTGAGAACTGTGCAAAAATAAAGGAGCAAACACATTATCCCTTACAAGGTCTCCATGTAAGTGCAAGGCAAATGAGACCGCACAAAAACAAAGAGAAAAAGTAGAAATACCTTCAGGGATCCTGTGTCCTGTATTCCGTTCGAATCGAGAGAGGGAGCTGTGCGTGCCCTGTCTCCGTCAGCAGGAGTCGTCTCCCTGGCAACCCTGCAGAAGGCAAGGCCAACCCACGCCGTCCTGCAGAAGGCAAGGCAAGCACACACTCCCTGCTTCGCACCCGGACCAACGCACCATCTGCGATAAAAAAGTTTAACACAAGGCAACAGGCAAGACAGACAGTATATTTCTCTTGAATAAAGCCTTTTTATTCATTATATACCTAGTCTTATGCGCGCATAAGGAGGCCAGCCTAAGAAGTCTAAAAAAGACTGACCTGATTTGTGATTGAAAAGACTATCCTTAAGTACAGTTTGCATAGCAATTAAAAACAGCACTTCTTTGATTTAGGGTCACGAGGATCACAGAGAAACATTTGTTTGGACATTTGTTACTTCAAGCATTTTCTCAGCGCCCTGAGAAATTAACTAACCTTGACGATATCTACATTTTACAGCCCTTTTCCTGGGAATATGCAACTTCAAAAGATCTGTAGTGGCATCTGGGTGGGCTAAGAAAGGATCTTATTGACTTTTGTGCTGTACAAATAGGTCTGAAAGTTTACTAAAATATCTCTTGCTGTTTTATTTAAAAAAAAACAAAAAAACTCAAGGTCAATTAGATAACGGAAAGGATCCACATTTAATCTCAGTTACCCTCTCATGCCATTGCCAAACTCTCTATTATATGTGCCAATGTTCTTCTTAAATTCTTTGGAATCTGGCCTACAGCATACCCTACAATAATATATAGAATATTCTGCCCCCTCAATAACCCCAGGAAAATTGTTGCCTATATTTTAAATGTCCTGTCCTGCTTGGTAATATGAGATCTGCAAATCTGAAACTTGACTTGTAAAAATAAAATCTGAAAATCTGCTCCTCTTATATTAAAGAAACAAAGAAAAAGCAAATTACAACTGAGTCCTGTTTTGTAGTTATGTTCTAAAAGTAAATCACTCTGCAGTGATGAAGTAATCCCACTAGAAATCTAGGACATTCTCACAGGACAAGCAGGATGGTAGTCCTCACATATGGGTGACATCACAGGATGGAGCCCAATCATGGAACACTTCTGTCAGAGTTTCCAGAACTTTGACTGGCCCCTACTGGGCATGCCCAGCATGGCACCAAACCTGCAGCCAGCAGGGGTCCCACTTCAGTCTTCTTTTTTCAGCGCAGCAGTAGCCACGCGGTTAAGGAGCTCTGCAGAGATTCCTGACAGGAATTTTCCTCACGGAATTACTAAAATTTAATTTACCCCTCAGGAGTCCCTCCTTCAACTTTTTCAAGCCGCAGTACTCCGGTAAGTTTTTTACCCGTTTTCCATCGATTACTGTCGAGTTTGGCCCTCGCAGCCTACTGGCCGTCGACCGTACCATGGCTCAATTTTTTCATGGCCGTGGCTTCGGGGTTCCGCCGGTGCCCGGACTGTAATCGCACCATGTCCATCACAGACCCTCACAAATTCTGTGTAATGTGTCTCGGATGTGAGCACGGTGTCCTAACCTGCACCAAATGTGCCCTTATGACACCAAAAGGTCGCTAGGCTAGAATGGAGAAGATGGAACTTCTCTTCCATGCTCAAACCCCAACGCCGTCTATTGCATCGATGTTGTCAGAACTGGCACCATCAACTTCGCGCCAGCATCGACCTCCGGCTGGTGACCGTCCAGCATCGACGACTTCTCAGCCTTTGACACCCTCTACTCCCCCTCAGGACTGAGGGGATCGTAGAGATAAACATTGCTACCGGCATTGAAAGTCTCGGACCATCCAGGGAACGAAATCATCGACCTTGCCATCATCCGAGCTGCCGTCAAAGAAGCCCCGTCCAGAAAAGGCACCGACCTTTTCGGCGACCAAGTCACCGAGGCAACCCTCACCCGACAGGGTATCGGGAGCCGTGACTCCGCCTTTAACAGTGGTCCCTCCGGCTATGTCTCTGCCTCCTTCTTCTGTTCCAGAGCTGGGGCCATTGACCCTTAACTTGGTAACCAATGCGGTAAATTTACACAAAGGGTAATAAATACAACTCTCTATAGTCTTGTCATTAATTACACAAATCTTAGAGAGCCAAACTATATATATAAAATGTACAAAATTTATTGAAAATACCACACATATATACCTATATAGACAATAAAACTAAGCTAGCACACTCACTCATTCATATCCACAAATTAAAAAATATGTCTTCCTTGAGATACAGATTACAAATATAAATTGTATTATAACTTAATTTCACAAATGCTCATAGATTATAACAATTAATAAATTGTATATGTCACATATTGCCACGATCCTTTAGAGACATTTGTGCATTGTGTTCTGTGTCCGACAAAAGAAGATACACGATCTCTTCGTGTACATATAAAAGAATTGAAGAATATCAGTCCCTGAGGAAGCCCTCAATGATAGGGGTGAAACGAAGAGATCAATTTTTAATGATATCTTGTTTATTATTGCAGAATATGCTTTTTTGAGACTGCAGGTCGGCAGGTTCCATAAAAGACGTGTAAAGAAGTGAAAGCTGATAGACATTTTAACAGCTAATGGGAACGCCGAGCAATATGGAATGTTAAAAGACGAGTTCAGTATATAGAAGTGAACGCTGTGTTGAATGAGCCTTGAAAAAAGTTGTGAGGTGGTATATACATGATAAGTCTTCATATGCTTAGGTAGGTATGGCGTTTGTTAATTTAAACTGAGTTTCGACTCAGGTGTTCAGTGTAGGGTAGAAAGAAAAATAGTGTGCGTTTTTGATTATAAACATATTGATTAGATTTTGGGGTAAAAAATAAAAGGAAAATGAGGTATTGGAATTGGTAGATTTTTGTGTATTTAGGTGTGATCATGAGTGGTCTTATGTGTTTAGAGTTTAAGTAAACAGGGTTAAAGATAGTTTTAACTGTTGATGGTAATTATAAAATCAGGAATGGAGTTTAGTATAAATTTTAAGATAATTGTCTATATGTATTTCAGTGTGAAAGCACATATAAAAGAATTGAAGAATATCAGTCCCTGAGGAAGCCCTCAATGTTAGGGGTGAAACGAAGAGATCGTGTATCTTCTTTTGTCGGACACAGAACACAATGCACAAATGTCTCTAAAGGATCGTGGCAATATGTGACATATACAATTTATTAATTGTTATAATCTATGAGCATTTGTGAAATTAAGTTATAATACAATTTATATTTGTAATCTGTATCTCAAGGAAGACATATTTTTTAATTTGTGGATATGAATGAGTGAGTGTGCTAGCTTAGTTTTATTGTCTATATAGGTATATATGTGTGGTATTTTCAATAAATTTTGTACATTTTATATATATAGTTTGGCTCTCTAAGATTTGTGTAATTAATGACAAGACTATAGAGAGTTGTATTTATTACCCTTTGTGTAAATTTACCTCTGTTAGAAGCAGTGACAGGAGTGGGTAAATTTAGACCTCATTCCTGGCACGGATTTTTTTTTTATATTAAGGGGTGGGATGAGGGGTCAGGATTGCAGCTGGGACCAATGGGACTGTGAATGGGTGAGAGGGTGTAGGGGTGAAGCCAGATTTTAAGATGTTCATCAAGCAGGGAAGTGGTGGGGGAGCCCGACCTGCAGACCGCAACACTTTTCACAAATTTAGGAGAGGTTTGGGGAGGGTGGAGGTTGCATAGCCACATAGGGCACTTATTAAATTTGGTTGGGGGAGGGTAGAAAATTGGGCCTAGGCCCTTTTTTCTCTTTTCTTTTATTCCTTTTTTAAATTTTGATAGTGCTACTTAACCGGACATCTTTTAAAGATATCTGGGTAAGTAGCAAGTTATCCAGCCACTCAAGGATGGGTATCTCTAGACCTGCTCTGAAATAGGTCTAAAATAATCCGGCTAACTGTAAATGATTCTCCAAAACATGCTTAACATAACTTAGCTGATTGGAACAGAAAATTTGCTGAGTTAGCTGGATAATTTAACTCCTCCCCAAAGCACCCTTGGAATGCCGCTTTTTTTTATCCAGCTAGATTTTAGCCAGATAATGACTTTTCCGGCTAAAATGTAGCCAGATTAGAGGCTCAGTATTCAAAATCTTGCCATTTAGATGGATAACTTGAGTTATCCATCTAAAGGCTTTGAATATTGACCCCCTAAGGTGAATATGATTTATAAATATGGTTTGTAGATATTCTGAACATCAGATTTCTTTGAAATTCTGAGACCAGACTTGAACATTCCTGCTGTATAGCAACTTCTAGTTGTATCTCTGACTTATTTCCTTTATTTCATGCTTGGGCTACAGGCAAATCTTAAGTTAACTATTATAGTGTTATTAGAAAATCTATCAGCAATTGCTTGCTCACTTCACTTAACATTGATAAAGGACAGAAACTGACTTTATCTCTGCAGGCACCCCAGTTGTGACGGTGGAAGCTCATAGTACTAGCTCAAATGGAGAAAACATAGAATACAAGATTTTTAGTGAAGAAGAAGATGGGTCATTTGCTGTAAATCCTAACACAGGTAAATGCTAAAACTTGCTGGCAGAGTCAGATTTAATTAAAAAAATAAATAAATAAAAGTATTGGGAATGATGCATTTCAAGTACATTTCAGTGACCCTTTTTTTTTTTATGGCTGTTCAGTTGTGCCATCAGGTTATAAAAATACTATATGTTTTTTAAAATGTAGTGCAATAACAAGATAAAATGCCAACACAGCTTGAGTGGTGAGACGAGGTGGTAATGGGGTACTAGAAAAAACATCTATATATATAAACCACAGAATTCAAACAGCAAATATTGTGAATATGGTTTTGGAACAGTATCAGATTGCTAAGGACTTATTTCACTGAAATTCCACATAACTACCAGTAGTTCTCTGTAACGCTTAAATTAAAAACAAAAATCTGTTTACTTTTTAGATGGTATAAAATAATTTTCAAAACATTTGTAAGATTTCTAATGATTTTAGCATGTAGGGAATTAAATGCTGAATTGAGATAATTAGAAAAAGAACATACATGGAACATCTTCATCAGAACTTCTGTGGGACATGAGTAAATGCTCTTATATAGATGTATGTCTGCATTTGGACGGAGAACAGTTCTAAGGTTAATGCTGTTGGACTTTGGATTAGGAAAATTTCTCAAACTCCTAGGTTACATTATAGTTTGATTTTGCCATTGACCTTGGAAAAATCATAGATCAGAAATTGACCACAAGTTATCTACCAGACCTGTCTGATCTGTCCATTTTCCCTACTACTGTACTACTACAGTTTGTATTTTATTTCTGACTTTCTCTGTTCAGGTTCCACCACGATGGATTGTCTGTCAAAAAATAAACTACTATGGTATAAAACATGCCATTATCAAACAGAAAATAAGAAGACAAAGTGGTATAAAACTATTTTATTAAATTTTTATAAGAATTCAAACAGTAAAATAGATAAAGAGTTTCTTAGAAGATCGGTGTGCTCAAGCTCATACACTGCCATAATAGCAGAAAGGAAGCACATAGAACTGAATCATAGTGTCCGTTAGCTCATCATAGTTGAATGATGCCTTTTACTTAGAAAATTTTTTATTAATTTATAACAAAACTAAAAACACAAAAAAAACTTACCAGAAATCAATAATAAATTCACAAATATAAATATATTTCACAATACTTAGAAAAATAAGTTTCCTCCTAGAGCCCCCAACAAAGACCCTTGTTCACCTGCCCAATGCTTCATCAGGGGCTGTATAAAATAGGAGAACTTATCTTAAACATCGATGATAAACTTCTTGAATAGAGTGAAGAATGATTATTCTTTTGACACTTGGTCTTCCTGTGAAGAATATGAATCAGTGGTTTCACTTCTAGGCCCAATCTCTCAATGCTATAGATCTTAAGAACATGCCATACTGGGTCAGACCAAAGGTCCATCAAGCCCAGCATCCTGTTTCCAACAGTGGCCAATCCAGGTCATAAGAACCTGGCAAGTACCCAAAAACTAAGTCTATTCCATGTTACCGTTGCTAGTAATAGCAGTGGCTAATTTCTATGTCAACTTAATTAATAGCAGGTAATGGACTTCTCCTCCAAGAACTTATCCAGTCCTTTTTTAAACACAGCTATACTAACTGCACTAACCACATCCTCTGGCAACAAATTCCAGAGTTTAATTGTGCGTTGAGTGAAAAAGAACTTTCTCCAATTAGTTTTAAATGTGCCACATGCTAACTTCATGGAGTGCCCCCTAGTCTTTCTATTATCCGAAAGCGTAAATAACCGATTCACATCTACCCGTTCTAGACCTCTCATGATTTTAAACACCTCTATCATATCCCCCTTCAGTCATCTCTTCTCCAAGCTGAAAAGTCCTAACCTCTTTAGCCTTTCCTCATAGGGGAGCTTTTCCATTCCCCTTATCATTTTGGTAGCCCTTCTCTGTACCTTCTCCATCGCAATTATATCTTTTTTGAGATGCGGGGGCTCAGAACATTCCTAAGTTTCAATCCCAGTTTGACCATTTTCAAATTGGTACTGGCCAGCCAATAGCATGCTTTTGTCCTTATGGCTTCAGGCCCCCACTAGACTACCAGGGCAAATTTGATACGGCCTGGGGTGTGGGGAGGTTCAGGAGGGTGAGCTAGGATAGGAGTGCAGGGGATTATTTTTCAAAAAAGGAATGGTTTAAGAGGTTGGGGGTGGAGCCTGCAACACATCTACACTATGTTAAAAATGTTATTTTTTTGGATGGCCACCTCAAGGTGCAGTGAGGTGTGGGACAGAGGGTCTTGAAAGGACCCAGGAGCTTTTGCCACACTTGGTGGGAGTTACAGGGCCAAGCAGCTCCTTTAAAGTATGGCTCCAGGAGCATCGGGATGCATATTACCACCCTAACGCTCACAAGGAAAGTTGTAGGTAACAATTAAGCAGTTGTAGGTAACTGAATCAAATAACTGTTTGCAGTATTTGAGGCAAGCCATGTTGTTTGATTTACATGTTTTAAGTGTTGCGATCTTACCTTGCGATCTTACCTTGCGATCTTACCTGTCTTCTGGAGGCCGCTCCGAAGCCAGGGCCTTGCCTGTGAACTATCCAGGACTTGCTCCAGGGCCTGGGAGGCCTCGCTGTTCTTGAGGCCTGCCTGTGGCTTGCTTGGACTTCCTGGTTCGGCCACGCCCTTTTCCCTAGGGGCCAGCCCGTGGCTCTCCACCTCAGTTATAGGGCCAGCGAGGGGCAGTCCAGGTGAACTCCTCCCAGGGAGTTGCCTGCATACAGGAGTACAAAAGGACTTTCACTTCAGTTCCTGTTTGCCTTCAGACTGAGTTTCACAGTTGTCTGTGCTTCTTCCTCGGTCCAGATCTTCCGTGGTCTTCGCTTGTCTTGATGGCTCCCTGTCCTGTGTCACTGCCTGTTTCCTTGATGTTCCAGGTGTTCCTAGATGTTTGTTCCTGTTCCAGTTCCTGATGTTTCAACCTGCTTTAGGCTGCCAGGAGTGCAGCAACCCTCTTCAGACTGCTTGTGCAGCGCTTTACCTTTCCTGCACTGGTCCCTCTCCTGCGGGTGTAGGACAGGGTGGTCTGTGACCTGACCAATTGTACTGGCAGCGTAGGGCGCCCTGAGGGACAGTGCTATTGTCGTATACCTCCACATTCCTGCTTGTTTCAGCATCTATGATGTCTCCGCCTCAGCCCTCGTCTATGATGTCTTCGCCTCAGCCCTCGTCTATGATGTCTTCTGTGTTCCAAGGACTCTGTCTGCACTCGTCCTCTGTCCGGCCTGCTGCCCAATGCCATTACCCAGCGGCAGATCCGAAAGGGCTTGGAACAGTCGGAGGACCGTTCATCAATCAACATTGCTTTGTTGGTTGCCGTGGGCGTGCAGGTTCGGTTGAGGGTCAGACCTTGTTCTCTCGTCCTTGCTTCAGCCTTGCCTCGTCTAGCTCTCCATGCTTGCACCGGCTCACCTCCCATAGTGTGGCTTGGGGCTCTTCCCTGAGTCTCGCCGTGGCCCAAGGGCTCACTACACCTGCTCCAGAGGCGACCGCACTCCTCACGCTCGCAACAGGATCCGAAAGGCCTCCCAGCCCTCGGATCGTCAGCAGCGTGGAGGATGCGCTCGTAACAGAATCTGAAGGCCATGAGCTCGGTGAGCTGTGCTTGTGATGGATTTGTTTGGTCCCAGAATTTTTTTTTTCTCTTCTGATTTTCGTCTCACGACCTGCTGGAGGCGCCAGCTTCTGCCACTGATTACGACCTGCTGGAGGCGCCAGCTGTCTGGGTTCCATGACCCGCAGGAGGCGCCTGCACCCAGACCATCTGCTCCTTTTTCCCAGGATGGAGTTCCATGACCTGCAGGAGGCGCCTGCGCTCCTCCTGATGTTGCTGTAGTTTGCTTCCGCCCTGCCCCCCCCCCCCCCCCCCCCTTGTTTCCTGCTTTTGCTTGTTTCTGCTGTGGTTCTGCTTTACCCTTTTCTTGCTGTGGTCTTGCTCTTGCCCTTTGCTGTTGTTGCTCTGGGCGCGCTTGTTCGTGCTGTGTGTGGGCGCGCTTGTTCGTGCTGTGTGTGGGTGCGCTTGTTCGTGCTGTGTGTAGGTGCGCTTGTTTGTGCTGTTTTCCGCCTGTGGCTCGTCTGTGCTGTTCTCTGTCTGTCCTTCGTTTGTTCTATTTTGCTTCCGCTTGTTTCCCGCTTGTGGGTTCCCGTCCTCCTCGTTCCCGCGTTTTGTTCCCCGCTTCCTGTTTCTCCCTCTTCGCTCTTTCGCCCTTCGCTCCATCGCTTTCCGCTCTCTCGCTCCTTGCTCTTTCGCTCCTTGCTCTTTCGCTCTTGGGCTCCCTTGCTCTCCGTTCCCTTGCTCTCTGCTCTTTCGCTCTCCGTTCCCTTGCTCTCTCGCTCTCTGCTCTTTCGCTCTCCGTTCCCTTGCTCTCTCGCTCTCCGCTCCCTCACTCTCCGTTCCCTTGCTCCCTCTTTTGTGTTTTTTGTGTTGTTGGTCGCGCGGTCTCCTTTCGCTCAGTCGCTGCTCGCACGGTCTCCGTTCGCTCGGTCGCTGCTCGCGCGGTCTCGTATTCGCTTGGTCCCGTGTTCATCTGGTCCCGTGTTCCCTCGGTCTCATGTTCGTTTGGTCTCGTGCTCTTTGGTCCCTCGTCGTGCCTTCTGTGATTTGTGTGTTTGCTTGCTTGCTTGCTTGTTGGAGGTGTGTGCTTGCTTGCTTGCTTGTTTGTTTTCTTTGCTTGCCTTCTGTTCTGGTCTTTCTGAAAGGGGGGGACCCCTTTGAGTTGGGGGTACTGTTGCGATCCCTCCTGTGGCTGCACCACAGGAGGCATCTTACCTTCTCTTCTGGAGGCTGCTCCGAAGCCAGAGCCTTGCCTGTGAACTATCCAGGACTTGCTCCAGGGCCTGGGAGGCCTCGCTGTTTTTGAAGCCTGCCTGTGGCTTGCTTGGCTCTGCTTGGACTTCCTGGTTCAGCCACGCCCTTCTCTCTAGGGGCCGGCCCGCGGCTCTCCACCTCAGTTTTAGGGCCAGCGAGGGGCGGTCCAGGTGAACTCCTCCCAGGGAGTTGCCTGCATACAGCAGTACAAAAGGACTTTCACTTCAGTTCCTGTTTGCCTTCGAATTGAGTTTCACAGTCGTCTGTGCTTCTTCCTCGGTCCAGGTCCTCCGTGGTCTTCGCTTGTCTTGACGGCTCCCTGTCCTGTGTCTCTGTCTGTTTCCTTGATGTTGGTTCCAGATGTTCCTAGATGTTTGTTCCTGTTCCAGTTCCTGATGTTTCAACCTGCTTTAGGCTGCCAGGAGTACAGCAACCCTCTTCAGACTGCTTGTGCAGCGCTTTACCTTTCCTGCGCTGGTCCCGCTCCTGCGGGTGTAGGACAGGGTGGTCTGTGACCTGACCAGTTGTACTGGCAGCGTAGGGCGCCCTGTGGGACAGTGCCATTGTCGTATCCCTCCACATTCCTGCTTGTTTCAGCGTCTATGATGTCTTCGCTTCAGCCCTCGTCTATGATGTCTTCGCCTCAGCCCTCGTCTATGATGTCTTCGCTTCAGCCCTCGTCTATGATGTCTTCTGTGTTCCAAGGACTCTGTCTGCCCTCGTCCTCTGTCCGGCCTGCTGCCCAATGCCGTTACCCAGCAGCAGGTCCGAAAGGGCTTGGAACAGTCAGAGGACCGTTCATCAATCAACATTGCGTTGTTGGTTGCCGTGGGCGTGCAGGTCCGGTTGAGGGTCAGACCTTGTTCTCACATCCTTGCTTCAGCCTTGCCTCGTCTAGCTCTCCATGCTTGCACCGGCTCACCTCCCACGGTGTGGCTTGGGGCTCTTCCCTGAGTCTCGCCGTGGCCCAAGGGCTCACTACACCTGCTCCAGAGGCAACTGCGCTCCTTATGCTCGCAACAGGATCCGAAAGGCCTCCCAGCCCTCGGATCGTCAGCAGCGTGGAGGACGCGCTCATACCATTAAGATAGTAATTAACATCAATTTTCATGATAATCAACTTATTACCATACTTGCAGTGTCAAGCGGGGGAAGGGTAGAAGGGAGAAATACATGGTAGGCTATTTATCATGCAGTAAATGCCTAATGCAGCTAAGAAAATGACCTCCTAAGTTTGTACCTGAGGCAATGGAGAATAAAGTGACTTTCCTAAAGTCACAGGGTGTGTTAGTGGGATTTGAACCTGGTTTTCTGGTTCTTAGCCTAATGCTCCAACTACTAAGCTGCTCCTCCACTAAATCTCTGAGACTGAGGTCCAGGGAGTCCAAATATGTCTCCTAGACTATATGAAACTTCTATAAAGAACAAGAGGAAATAATAAATCCTATTATTCCCAGGGTGTTAATGGCAGGGGATATTTGTGTTTGCATCTTTTGTCTCCTAGTTAAATGTCCCAGTTACAAAGTTACACCATCTCTCACTTATGAAAGCAATTTTGATACTGCCTGTGTGCCTGCAAGCTCATTTTCAAAGGGGAACTTCCCACAGAGTTCCCCTTTGAAAATAAGGATAGTGACCAAATAGTGGATTCGTTTTTATCCACATACTTTGTACCTACATAAAATCAGGTGAAAGCATAAGGATAAATTTTAAACACTTGTGTGTGGTGACATATATACATGTATGTGGCTGGGTGCATATTTGCTATAGTATTTTATAAAATGCAAATATGATATATGTACGTTTTACAAAATACGTGTAATTCTATCAGCAAAATTTGTATATGTAGGCTTACGCGCAAATGTATGCAATGCATTGATACCATATATATCAATGGATTGAACACATGTACTTTACCCTCTATTTAAAATATATATATATGTGTATACATTTTGTGTGAAAGTAAACTAGGACTCACTTAAGTCCTGATTAGCACATGTAAGTTGGCCAAGTTAAAAAAAAAACCAAAAAAAACATGTGCATGTCAAAAAAATTAACCAGTTAGTCCATCGGTTCACCCAGTCCTACAATTCATCGAGACTCTCCTGGTTCTTCAGCTTGAACTCCCCCAAGTCCACCCAGACCTCCCACCCTGTCAATACTACACAATAAACACATTTAATAACATTTATACCACATAATTAGGTATAAAAATACATGAGTATGTTGGAAAATGTATGCATGTGTCTTTTAAAATAGCAGCTTATGCACATAACTGGTGGCCATACCCCTAGACTGCCCCTTTATTTACACATGTATATGTACTCGCAAAAGTGAACATGCACGAAGGTAATTTTCAAAAACATTTCCTCAGGTAAAAGAGTGCTTTATCTGCAGAAATTGCTTGCCTGATATGGGGTAAACATACACATGTATGTCCTGTAAAAGTATAAGTTTTGCTGGTCTGAACAGAGGTATTTCCAGGGGTGAAGTTGGGGTGAGGATTATACTTACATGCTTAATATTTCAGAAGCGTGTAGATAACATTTCCCCCCAAAATTGTGTACATTTTAACAGATGCAATTCTGAGCAGGTAGTTTTGGTAGGATAATTGTCAAGCGAATATATGCGTGTAAGTTTTGTTTTGAAAATTGGTGTAACTTATGCATGCCTTTGCGAACTGTCTTATGCAAATTGTTAAACATTTACCCCCTTTAAAGGTGAATTTTAAAACCGGCGCACACAAGTCAGGAAGCACCCATTTTATAACATACTTGTGCATGTTATAAAATAGGCTGGTCACGCACACGTGCTCCCAGTTTTAAGTGGGCACATTCCTGTGCACCCACATGCCGCTTCTACTGTGTAAGGGGGGGGGGGGATTTTAAAAGGGGCATGCGCCAACACTATTGCCTCTAAAACTAGTTCATTCCCAGTTCACCCAATCAAGAGAGGTCTTCCAAACCTCCCTAGTTTAATAGCCTTCCTTCCCTCCAGTTAGCCCTGACCCTTAAAAGCCTGCCTAGTTTTCTTTATTTTATCACTTACACGTCAGCCATAGCAGAAGTAAAGTTATGTGGCAGGGGAGCCCGGCATATACCAGGGCGCATAAGTATTTACCTACACATCTCATGTTCATGCCCTGACATGCCTATGCCCCACCCAGACCACACCCATATCCACCACTTTTTGAAAACTTCCGAGATATGTGCGCTCTGATAGATACATTTTTATTATTTATTTATTTAACAGTTTTAATATACCGACATTCGTGGAGCACATCAGGCCGGTTTACAAAAAACTTGGAAAGGCAGAAAATACAAAGAACACGGTAGGGGGAAAGGGGGAGCAGGCGAGAGCAGGGGGGAGAGTGGGGGGTGGGGGGCGAGAGCAGCTGGAAAGGATAGTGCAGCAGTGCGAAATACGATAGGAACTATAATTAACTGGAGGTATCGAGAACAAAATACAGCAATTTCTTAACGATAAAAGCGAATCAGGCTGAGAGTTAATTTAAGTCGATTTCAAGATTTTAAAAGCCAAGATACATGTGTATCTTGGCTTTTAAAATCCGCTCAGTGTAAGCGAACCCAATATATTTGCACATCTCCTAACTGATGAGCATGCCAGGCTTTTAAAATTCACCTTTCAGTGTAAAACGTTTGTGTGTCTAACACACAATTCCACCACAGTTTTCATTATTTGGTACTGTACAAAAGTGTTCTTAACCTTACTTCAGCAATTATTTGCAGCTTATATTTTCTTGAAAATAGGTTTTTCCCCTCAAATGTATACTTGTCTCCCTTTTCTCCAGGTGACCTTACGGTTAGAGAGCCAAAATTTCTTGACTTTGAAGTTAAAAGTAAAATGCAGCTTGTGATTTTGGCTGAAAACAGTAGGCACATAGCATACTGCAGAGTGAACATTTTGATGAAAGATGTGAATGATAACGCACCAAGATTTGAGCATAGCTATCACAAAACCTCCGTATGGGAAGGTCAGCTCCACAATACATATATTATGCAGGTAATGGGGACTTATCTTCATGGAAACTTGTATTTTGAACTCTCTCCAAATAAAAAAAATCGATAAATATGTGCAAGATTATATATACATGTATACATTTCTGCAAATTCCTTATGGAAGTATGAAGAAACTTTTACAAAAGAGGTGCCAAAGCTCATAATGCAAATAGAACAATGATCCAAAAACTGTTTCTTAGCTGAGGTTTTACAGATATTTGTTTCAGTAGCAGGCAGCAGTAATTAACTTTCACCAAGTATTTCAATAAACCTAATTGAGACACTGACTTGAATTTTGCTCAGAAATCACTATCTTCTTTTCTGAAATCACAGTGCAGGAAACTAGACATCTTCTCTCCTCTTCTAAACTCACTTATTCTTCCTATGGCCCCATTCCCACCCAGCTCCTCGGCTCTTTTCCCTGCAGTCACATTCTCAATCTGTCACTTTCTACTGCAATTGTTCCCGCAGACTTATGACATGCTGTGATCACACCACGCCTCAAAAGCCCCTCACTGGATGCTACCTGCCCTGACTATCATCCTATCTCCTTCTTCCCTTTCACACCCAAACTACTCAAACATGCTGTGTTCACCTCTTCTGTCTTGTCTTTCTTTCATCTCCAGCCATTCTCGATCTACTTCAGTATGGTTTTCATTCTTTTCATTCCACAGAAATAGCCCTTGCCAGTCTCCAATGACCTATTCATTGTTAAGCCAAGGCCTTTACTCAGTCCTTATGCTCCTTGACCTATCTGCTATTTATGACCCTGTTGATCACCTCATAGTCCTCGATACTCTCCTCTCACTTGGATTTTGGGACTTCTTCCTGTCTTGGTTTTCTTTTTCTCTCTCCCATTGTGTCCTTTGAAGGATTTTCCTCTACCACTATCTCACTACCAATTGGACCATGTTCCCTTGGTACTCTGATCTCCTCCCATGGCTTTCAGTACCATCTTTACGCTAACAACACCCAAACCTATCTCTCTACACCAGAAATTTCATCAAGTATGCAGTCCCAAATCTCAGCCTGCTCATCTGTCATTGCTCCTTGGATGCCCCACCTCCACCTTAAACTCAATATAGCCAAGACTGAACATCTTTCCCTCCCATAACCCACTTTTCCTCTTTTCCCTTTCTATATTTCTGTGGATAACATTGTCATCCTCCCATTTCTCTCAACTTATAACCTTGGAATCATCTTCAGCTCAGCTCTCTCATTCTCTACACACATCCAAAACACCACTAAAATGTCATTTCTTTCTCTGAACACACTTCCAGAGCCC
This sequence comes from Rhinatrema bivittatum, assembly GCF_901001135.1. NCBI lineage: Eukaryota > Metazoa > Chordata > Amphibia > Gymnophiona > Rhinatrematidae > Rhinatrema > Rhinatrema bivittatum. The sequence goes on along the minus strand of NC_042615.1, from coordinate 62,157,958 downwards.
TTATCCACTCTCTCATATTTCCCACTTATGCTACTGCAGCCTGCTCCTCAGAGGTTTCCCAATTAATCATCTATCTTAACTACAATGTTTCCAAAATTCAACTGTGTGACTTATCTTTTCTCAGTGTCATTACAGCCGTTTCACCACTCTTTTTAAGTCACTATGTTACAGTTCAAGCTCCTGTTACTCACCTACAAGAGTCTTCTGTGATAACTTGAGTGGTAGCGGCTTGGACATAGCCAGAGGAAAAAGAAGGCAGATTCTGGCTGTGCCTTAGGTGCACTTCATTTACAGTTTAAAAAAGGAAACTCAGCAAGGAGCAATGCAGCTCAGCTTAACTTCAGGTAATGCATAGTCCTGAAACGTAAACTCAGAACAAACAATGCGGCTCACCTTAGCTTCCGGTAATGCACAGTCCTTAGAATTAACATGCAGTAGGTCTCTGCCTGATCCCCAGGGCCTGCTAAACCCTTCTAGGCCCTGAGGTCTTTTACTCTGGTGAGGGGCTCCTTCCTTCACCTAGGATTCCCTGTGGGTCTCAATCTTAAGATGGACCGGGTGAGATAGCGGTGTCTGATCCTTTAAGGTAGTCTGAGGGAGTTTTGTGTACACTCCCTCACACTTTCACTCTGCAGCTCCACACTACCACTCCTCTCTTATCTTGTGAAATCTACTCATTGGCAAGTCACTCTTATCTATGCTCTTCTTCACTGTCAACTTCCAACTCCATGCTTTCCACCTTGCTGTACCATAAGCTTGGAATAAACTTCCTGAAATGGTGTGTCATGTGCCTTCTCTCGCCTTATTCAAATCCAGTCTAAAACCCCACTTTTTTGAGGCTGCTTTTAAATCTTTAACTCCTGATTCTCCCTCTCACAACCTTATTAGTTCTAACCATTTTCTTAATCAATGAAATTCTCCAAGTCTCTTTTGTCCTGTGTGTTTTTCTTGATTAAATTGTAAGCTCTATAGAGAAAGGATTATATGTATTTATATAGAGCTGCATATGTCAAACAATGCTGTAAATGTGATAAGTAATAATAGTAGTAAATCATCAATGAAAAAAATACAAGTAGCCATACAGTGCTGCATACATCAAGTATTGGCCCTGGAGGAAACTGGATTCATTGCAGGTTTTGATACCTTTTATTAGACCAACAAAAGAATTGTCCATAGATGATGAATAAGAGCTTTCAAGTTGACACAGGGCTGTTCTTCCTATCACCTTTGCTAGGTCAGTTTAAAAAAAAAACCCCTATGTGGTCCTGAAAGCCAAGTGCTTCATCACAATCTTAAGCTAACCATTGTGTTGGTCCTTTGAAAAGATAGTACAGCCTGCAAAGAATCCAGTTAATAAAAACAACCTGAATTAGCTTAATTCCACTTATTTCATGTTAAAGCCACTCTTACATATTTTTGCTACTGAGTTTATAAAGGCATTTATCAAAATTTCACTCCAGATTTTCTCCAGTGTGAAATTTACTCCAAATTAATCAACAATGTGCCATTATTTTTAGTAGGGAAAAGGTACTAGGGCAAAACTTTGATGAATCTGTCTTGGTTTCTTTTCCTACATGATTTTAAAAAGATAAAATTAACTGTCGCATTTTGATAAGGCTGAGGTCATTCACAAGAAATGAAAAATAAATGGTGTCAAATTATTCTTATAGAACTGTGGATTTCTTTGTAATTTGAATCATGTGTTGGATTGTAATTAAATTTGTGATCCTTGTTCTGACACAGGTTTTTGTCACTGATGTTGACAGCGGGATTAATGGGCAAATTGAATATTCAATCATATCTGGCAATGAAAATGAAGCATTCTTGATTGACTCGTCGCAGGGGATTTTAATAACAAATGCAATCTTAGATCGTGAGATTACCCCTTCTTACAGGTTTGTCTGTAGACAACTCTTTTCTGATTTGAAGATTACTAATTTGTTTTCAGTAGTTCACCAGTTTCTTGAAGTCTTTGTATTTGTTTTGGTGGTAATATGCTCTCACAATGTATTGAGGGAAGAACTCAATACATTTTGATCGGTGACCATAAGCTGTGCCCATAGTACAGGTATTGATTGTTCAAGCAGGGTGTATTGGGTCATAATTTTAAGTTAAACTAAAATGATCCCTCACCCAAAACCGTGGAAGGGGAAGTCACAGTTCTTTACCATATTGGAGAATTTGTATTGTTTTTTGCATAGTTGTGGGATTGTTTATGATTTTATATTGTCTGTCTTGTAATTTTATTTATATTAATTCTATGTTATATCATTTTGCTTAGAGCTTTTATTGGATAGGTGGTGCTATAAATGTACGCTATAAATAAATATTTGTTTAAACCTAAACCCCATATCTAGTCTGGAAATTATCCATGGTTTCACAGAAGTGGGGTTTCATAGCTGACTTGATGACTCAGTAGCAGTGCTGTGAATTGCATTGCCGGGGGACCTGGAATCAAATCTCAAGCCTGGCTTGTGCTGCAAGGACCAGCTAGGGCTGGGAATTTTGTAGTATCAGCATTCCTGAGGGAACAAGAGAGTTTTGGCTATCATATGTCAACATATGAATGCACAAGTGGAGTAGAATCTGAGCAGGCAGTAGGTTTTATCTTCACTCTTCATCTGGGACCACTCCTTAGACTGGTTTGCTTGGGAGAGCGATGCACTGTCATATAAGCCTCAAAATAGTGAGGTATTAAAGGAAAAAAAGAGGAAATATAAGGGATGCGAAGGGGATCTGGTGCAGGTAGGAGCAACTCTGCAGTGCTGGATGAATCAAGAACAGGTCCAGGGCGGTGGGGCATGTGCACCACCACCACAGAACAGGAGACAGCTTCGGATGACTGGGTGAAATTCCCTGTCACTCGGGTCATTGCCCCAGAACAGCAGGCGATATTGGAAGCTGTGCTTTCTCTGGAGGGAGCCCAGGTCATGAGCAGCTGATAATCTGGGACTTGAAATGGCTGTGAGGAGTTATGCTGGCCTTCACCAAGGCCATTAGTACGGCCGGGGTTCCTGTAGACACGCACTTGGGACAGTTGGGTGAAGTTCCCAGTCACTTGGGTTCTTGCCCCTAATCAGCAGATGGTGTCAGAGGCCATATATGAGAGTTTTGCCCCCAGGGGGCACCTGAGTCAAGAGTCGACAAGAATTCAGGCCTAGGAGCAGCAGTGATGTATTGTATTGGGCCATGCAATGGCTGGGAGTATAGCAGTTAGGCATTTCAGGCAATCACAGCAGGTGCACATAATAAAAAAAAAAGGGGGAGAGTTGGTAGTGAAGGAGGGTTATGTGGACCAGCCTATGAGTGCAGATCTGCTTCATCCTGCCATGGCATGCATTCTTTAAGGACTTGATCTGTCGAGCTGGAAGGGTTTATCCATGGGCAATGGAGTGGCACACTCCAAGACCATGGTTAGGTCAGCAGCCACCTGGAAGTTAGAGGAGTCGGTTGGCCATATTAAGAAGGTCCAGGTTGGGCGGCCATGCTGAGAGTGGCTTTATCTGGTGGCCATTTTTAAGGGTATAAGGACCAGGCAGCCATATTGGGGCTGTCTGGGTTGGGTGACCATCTTAGTAGTGGCAGGGATCTGGTGGCCATAGGTGAGGAAGCTAGATGGAGCTGGATTGAAGGTGGTCTGCCAGGTGGCAACCTCGCACCCATATTGAGGATGTATGGACTGGGCAACCGTCCCATCAGAGAACTGGTTAAGCAAGTGTTGACGGTGTCAGGGCAAGGCTGCCACTGAGCTATTAGCCAGACAGAATACAAGTTATAAATTAATTATTCTGCAGTCTGACAGCCACATTTTTGGGCCTCTCATACTATGTAGCCATAAGAAAAGAGGTAAAGCTGGGCAGCCTTCCTTATAGGGTAGAACTGCGTTGTACAATTCTATGCCAAAAAAATATATATACATAATCTCCATGGCCATCCTGGGGATATCAAATAGTGTGATTATTTGCAGTGTCCACTTGGCTACAGGCTCTATATTTCCTTATGGGCAGAAGACAGATTTTCAATTAAGTTGAACGATACTGCTTGGCAAGTATCTAGCTATGACTGTCAAGGCCATGGATAGACATAGTGGCCAGGTTAGTCACCAGTATTGGTAGGGTCTCTACTGGGTTTATTCTATGCGCATGGTAACGTAGTCAATGAGCCTCATACTGTTGCAAGGCAGCATAGTAATGATGGTAAATGTGGGTGAAGTAGTTTATATAGTTGGCTCAGTGGGTAGTTGGGGTGGTGGCAGCCATATGCCTTCTGTTGAGGGTAATAATTTTCTGCTTCATGGAGGTACTTCCATGCATATGTAACCTTTTTTTTTTTTTTATAAAGGTTGCTCCATTTCTTTTTCCATTTTTTGGCCACTGGGGTGTCTGTGTTTGTTCATTGCCATTCTGTCTTCATTCGTTGGCCAGAGTTTATTGGAAACAATTTCAATCTCAAGCTTACCATAATGCTCTTTTAATGCATACATTGAACTTAAAGGATGTACCCCTCTGAAATTTATAAAATGTACAAGAGTCTCCTGGATCGGGCCAGAGGTACAAAGTTCTGAGTACTTTTCTGTATCTTTCATTCATATTTTCTGGGTGTCCAATTGAATCTCCTGGTAATTTAAGGCTTTTTGTGTTCCACATAGGATTCTGATTTATGCCTTCTATCGGATCGGCATACCCTAGGGAAAGAGCTGCATGCCAATGTAATTGGCTTGGGACCAAGTGGTGGATGCTTTTTTTGACCATGCCCAAGTTTTCTTATTTTAGAGAGTGTATATTTTCATCGCCCTATATAAAGCATGGTAAATTAGCATCAGTTGTTGATTTGCTGGGCCATGGCTTGCCTGGCAGTAGCGCTTATATCGCTTGGACTTTCTGACAGCACACTGGACCATATCTTTACAGACATCCATTTACTTTGTTCACCAAGTCACTTATGGCATCTAGGTACCTGTTCTTTGATGTAGATAGCCTTTGGCAGTGTTGCTCGTGTTGCTTTGCCTGTAAGAGAGCTCATGCATGTCAGTATTTAAATCATTTGACAATTGTTTTGTTCAGCAAGTCACTTATTACATCTTTATTAATTTATTTGAAACTTATATTCAGCTGCTTCCGAATTATATATCCGTTCAGTGTGGAATACATATTATATACATAAAATAAATTTAACTAAAACAAAACATAAAACATGCACTAAAACATGCCTACAATTACACAAGCATCTGTTCCCAATGCATCTGTACTATATGTGTTGGCAGTTCTGGTGAATAGAGTAGCTGTTTATAAAGGCTCTCCTTGTGTCCTCTGCTTGATCCTGCTTGTGTGTTTGTGGAAGGACTTTGACACCCTTTCTTCTATTTTCACTGTGCAATCAACAGGGATAAATGCATGCTACTCTTCCACAGGAATTTTCCTGAGTAAATTCTGCAATTCCCGAAGCAATTCTCTCACCATGGGCACCTTCATTCTCACAGTTAATGACTGATTGCTATCAGACTTCCATGATGAGATGCATCTGGTGTCGTTTAGGACATCTTGGAAGCGATTACATGCTATGACTTGATTTTAGCAAGTAGGTTGGATATCACTTGGCCTACAAAATAGCATGCATATGTCAGTGCCCCTTATGCATGGCGATGTTATGAAATTCACTGTCATCATCTGGTCATTAAGTTATTTATTGTGTTTGGGCATTTGGAAGTCCATATTTAGCCTCGGCAAGTTAGCCAGATAAACTTATCTGGATAACTTAGCTTATGTAGTCGGTGGTTCAGCTGTGCTAACTTTAGGAAAGGTCTGCAGGATGATAAGACTTAACTGGATAACATATCCAGTTAACTCAGCTCCTCCCAGTTACGCCCCTGAACACCTCTAACTTTTCCGGCCAAATTGTAGCTGGATAAAAAGTTATCCAGCTAGAATTTAGCCAGATAAGTTCCCAAATATTCTTTTAGTCGGATAACTTCTGAGTTATCCAGCTAAATGCTTCTGAATATGAACTTCCTGATCTATTTCTGTTGCAGTTCAGGAGCAAATTGGTCAGCTACTTTACAGATGCTTGCGCCATCTGGAGCTGTGCAGGTATTATTGTGGTTGTGGACAGCAAAGCTCTGGCTTGTCAGGTGGATCACAGACAGTATGCTACCTGTTCAGGACTGATACATGGCACCTCTTTTATCAAGTTTTTATGTAATGGCCTCCAATAGTAGATTTTACAAGCTGCTTATTGGTAAGTTCATTTTATCTTTCGCTATTCTCGCAGAGAATAATGGATTGCTATCAGATTTCCATGTCAGGCAGCTTAAAGTGCCTGACATGGCATCCATATATCAGCTTTTTCTTACTTATCTTTCTTTTCTTCTGCAGGGCATTGATGACATCCGTTACCTGCTGTGACTTGCCTCATGGTAATTGGGTGTGTGTCACTTGGCCTTCAGATAGAACACATATATTATTATCCCTGCATGTGGTGGTGTTATGAAATCCATTGTCATCCTGTGGGCAGTAAGTTATTTATTGCATTGGGGCATATAGCCTTGATGTGCCTATTCTATCTCAGTCTGCAGTTCGGAAGTGAGTTGGCCACAATCTCTAACTGACTCATCTGTGGGAATGGTTCCTGCATCTCTATGTGCCTCAGAGCTTGCCCCATTCTGAGTTGTGCTAGCATTCTTGCAGTTGAGGACAGTGAAGCTCTTGCTTGTCAGGCATGTCACTGACAGCATGCCACCTATCCAGAACTGGGTGTATAGCCCATCTTTTATTGGCTATTATAGTAGCTCACGCAAGCCATTTTTTCCATACCACAGAATGTGGTTTCCATTTGTCAGGTCCCATTGTCTTCCACGAGCTCTGCCTCAGCTAATGACCAGTCACTTCCAGGCATGATAGTTACTCTTCAAGTATCCCAGCTCACTGCATTGACAACATGTCTTGGGCGGCAGTGGAGTTAATTGGTGGTTAATCCCCTCATTCAAGACTCTTTCCTCATTCTTCAGTTATTCATTCCTGTGAGCAAATTCAGGAATGGTTAGTTTACTCTCCTGGTCTGGTATCTAGGGCAGCTAGACAGGCCTTAGAGGTTCCTGGTAAAGCAACACACTAACATTGTAGCAGTGTCACCATATCTCAGGCCTTCCACCATGCATTCCAGTCTTTCTGCGTAGGATATACAGCCTGGATATCTTTCTTTAGTTTCCTGCAACTCATGCAACCTTGCACTAAAGCGATTTTGTTTGCTACCACATAGTCTCTAGACCTATTGCTCTGCTTTTCGGGAATTCTTTTCTTACACGTCACATAATCTATGCATGCTCTTCTCAAAACTTGCATATTTAATAGGGGCCTGTCTTCATCTCAGGGCTTGCTGAAGTTCGATATGGGACATAAACCAGGCAGATCGAGTTAAGTGCATCCAGTTCTAGCAGCCAAAGTTGGGTTGTGACATCCAACTGTATATGCTTGCCCACCCCCTCCCCCCTCCAGTTGAGCTCTTTACCCCTGTCGCACTTTGATAAGATCAATGCTTGATACCCCATAGAACTGTTTTTCTTCTTGTACCCTGCCCCTTATTGCTCTTGGTTACACCACCAATCCATATGGAACATAGTCATTCTATGCCATGACTTTGACATCCCTCAGTGTGAAGGGCCTCATATTGACACACATGTTGATAGCTAGAGGCAGTGTTCAGCCTTGTCAAGTTTGGGATAATGACACAGAGCACCCCTTTACAGGTCAAGAAAGTACATTTGATTGCTGGCCCCTCCAACATCCGGAAATAAATATATTTTCTGACCGCAGAAGGGGATATCCTTATTTTTAAAGAATTTCTCAAATACATACTCTTTTTCTCTCTCCAGAGAAAAAAAACCAAATACAGTTACTCTTTTACTTATAATGTCTAGAGATTCCTCAAGGAATATTGATACTCCTGGACTCTTCTCCATTTCCCCACCCACATTACTCCCAATCTGAACAGGGAAATAAAAAATTTTAGATATAGCAGGGATCTTATCCTCATCAAATGACAAATGTTCCTGCAAATACTTCCTAAACATTTCTTGGGGAGATAAGTCTTGTTACTGGAAAGTTATCAAAATTCAAGTTCTTGACTCTTATCAGATTTGTTATGAACGCGCTGCCCGCGGGTCTCTCCATGAGCAGGCTCACTCACCCCACGCTGCTGTTTTCCCGATGCGGCATGGACGCCACTGTCTGGCCTCCCACGCGGCCGGAGCCGCGGTCTGTGATCTCTCTCGCGGCCCGGAGGCTGCCCCTGCTGCTTGTCTTCGCCGTGACAGGAGCCGCGGACTTTGTTTCATCTCTTCGTGGGGCCGGGACCGCCCCCGACGCTACTGCTATCTTCGCGGCGCAAAGGCCGCATCCCCGGGCCGGAGTGGTGGCTGGAGCCGCCCCCGGGGCTTCCTGCAGCGGCCGGAGCCGCTACTGTCATCGGGCCTGCTCCTCAGGCCCAGCCTGCGCTCCTGGCATCTGACGTCGGTGCAGGCCGCTGTCCGCGGTCCTGCACAGCTCTCCTGCTGCTCCTTAGGCGCCGGTGCGCGCCTCTCTTCTGGATTTAAAGGGCCAGGCACAGGAAGTGTGCTGGCCCCACCTAGGGAGTGGACTTCCTGCTCAGCCCTATATAAGGGCTGCCCCTTCAGTCTGTCTTGGCCTTGCATCGGAGTTACTTCACTCTGGAGGCTCCTGCCTGCCAGAGCTCCGTCAGGTCTTCTTGTCTTCTCCATGGAGTTCTTGTTGCTTCCTCTCGTCATGCCAAGTCATGTTCGTGCCTGAGGTCCCCGTCCAGGTGTCCTGGTGTCTCGTCTTTGTCTTCTGTTTCCTGATGTTCCAGGTTCCTTGATGTCCTGTTCCTGTGTCTTCGTCTTCAGCGCTCTTGAGCCTTCTGGTACCTGTGAGGCCGGGGGTCCCTTGGATGAGGTTGTGCCCGAGTGAACCAGCCTACAGGTGGACTGGTGTCCTGTGCTCCTGAGCCGTCATGTCCTGCCAGCCGTTGGTGGAGCTTCGGACGACAGCGGCTTCGTCATTGGAGTTCTGCTTCGACTGGATCCTTTCCTGTGCTTGTCCCGCTCCCAGCTTGGTCTGCGACTCAGTCCCGCGGGTGGCCTGAGTAGGGCACCCTGAGAGACAGTGCCAATGTCCTTCCGCCCAGCTTCTCATCTCGTCTGGACTTCGTCTGTTCCTTGTCTTGTCATGGATGCTGTTGCATCACTCTTGGTATCATGTCTTGTTCCTGATGTCGTCGCATCGACCCTGGTCCGGGATGCCGTCGCATCAGCCACTGGTCCGTGATGTCTTCGCATCAGCTGTGGTGTCAAGTCTTCTTCCGCGATGCCGTTGCAACTATCCTGCTGTCATGTCTTCGTCCGCGATGCCGTTGCATCAATCCTGCTGTTATGTCTTCGTGTCAAGGCCCGTCTGCCCTCGACCTCAGGCCAGGCCTGCTGCTCCATGCTGTTCCATGCAGCAGGTCCGAAAGGGCTCGGAATGGTCGGAGGACCATTCACATTCCAGCATCATCATGTTAGCCATGGGAGCTTGCCAGCCTGGCAGAGGGTCAGACCGTCAGCCATGGTGGAACACGCAGTCAACCCTCGGTCCGGTCCTGGATTCGTCTGGGGTCGGGCTGAGGCCCAAGGGCACACTAAAACAACCCGTCACATAACAGAATGCAAGGCCTTTAGAGGCCGTCTCTCTCAACAGAATGCAAGGCCTTCATGGCCCCTCTCGACAAGATTTTCAACATTTTCCAATTCTAAATGTAAAGGCAAGCTGTCAAATATATGCATATTTTCAGCATTCTGAATATTCTTTATTTAATGATTTAATATTTAATGATGTATGCATATTATCTTTAAAACCCTTGTTTCTGTAAAGCCTGTTGCTGTTAAATGTTTTACTGTTTTTTAAACTGTTACATGTAAAGCCTGTTGCTAATTTATTGTTTCACTGTAAACCGAGGTGATGTATGTCTATACGTACCGCGGTATAAAAGAATCTATAAATAAAATAAATAAAAATAAATAAATTCTGAATTTTTGTTGACAGAGTTTTCACAGATGATTCCGGCTCGATTAATCTTTTCCCCTGATCTTCGATAGACATTTTATTAACATTAACTAACGATGTAAGGCAAGAGTTAATCTGTGAGACATTTGAGTCTAACTTAACCAGCATTTTCCACAAATCCCCCAAGGTAATGTTAGATAAATCTTCAGGATTCATCTGAAGATTATCAACACTAACAGGAGAAGTCCCACTTAAAGTTCTTAGATGTTGTGTATCCAGCTGAGATGTTACAGCTAATTTACCTATAGATGAGTTTAGGTCTCCCTTACTCACATTTACAGAACTATCTCCAATGGAACATCCTTCAACTGTGGAACCTGGGGGTTGAGGAGGAGTAGGGCTGTTGCCCGGACTCAGACACACCTCAAGGATGTCTCGAACACAGTCCGCTTGTGGCGTTTGCCTATTCACATGTGTATCCATGGGTCCGATGTTACTACCGGTAGCTGGAGAGGAAGTAAAGATCTTTGCTTTCTGCTTTTCGCCCCATACAGCCAAATTCTATCAATAAATTCCCAAATACTCAAATCAGTCAAAAACGGTTGAAGGCAGTCTAAGCCGGTCAAAGCCACGTGCGGCTTAGGGGGACGGCAGCGGCGTGCCACACTGCCGCGGGATTTTGTAAGGTCCCACGGTCCCACAAGGATGACGACAGCGGCCGGCTCAGGGCTCAGCTATTTCTCTCTCACCAATCTCAGTCTCACCAATGCGTTCGTTGTGCAGGTAGGGCTTTATCCGAGAACCTCCTCTCCTCCACCAGGGTCCCCCCCCCTTTTTTTTTACCTTTCCTTCCACATGGGCTTCATTATCCTGCAGTAATATGCAGTACGTTTATGGCAATGATATTTCTCTTGCAAGTTTGAAACATAGGTCCTTGATAGTCTTTACAGCTATAGGTAGCATTAATGATTTGGGGATATGGTTACAGCTAGGTGAGGAGCCCATGGCAAGCAAGGTTTTGCTACTCTGGGCTGTGGCAGGGTTGACCACATCCAGAGGTACACGGCAAATGTTATGTTGGAAAGCTGATCAGACAGAGAATACCAAGTAGCTGGGGTATTCCTGCTACTATTTTGCATGGATAGGTGATAGCAAGAGGAGTTTCTTGTCAAGTCTTCAGCATTGATTGTCAGGATTGGCCTGCTTATCACCCAGAATGTGTTGCATGTTTAATGAGTGACTCCTGTTCTTTTACGGAACAGGCTGTCGTCACACCACAGAACTTAGTCAATAATCAAGGATCAAATTGCAGGATACCTGAGGGAAGAGGCTTCGATGGTCCTGCGATGCCCACAGCAGAATGTTGCAGTAGCATAATACTTATTAAGCCTTTATGAATTGAAACAGCAGGCAAGGGCATGATCATCCTTGGGGACTTGAGAATATATTTAGTGGTTGAATTGTATGTAATTTTCCTATGTTGCGGAATATCCATCCAATAAAGATCTTCTTTCAAATAATGATGAGACATAAGAGTTTCTTTCACAGGTCCAATTGGAAAAGGGCTGGGACAGGGGACGGGAGGAATGCGGAGTGGGTAATTACATAGGTGGAAGAGAGGAGATGTGTTTCACCTGACATGGACGAGCATATGGGGACAGACTTAAAGATCTAAACATGTATATCCTAGAGGAAAGTGTTACCTGCAGGAACTCTCCCGATGGCGTCAGCGTTTCCCCCTAACGCTGGCTTCTCTCACGGTGCGGCTCCGCACGAATCAGGGCTTGGCCACGCCCCTTATGATGGCAGATGCCGGTGGAAGTGTGGGGCAGCACGGGAAACTTGCCCTATATATAGAGAGCCTCTTCTCTTTCGCTTTGCTTCAGCCACAAGTGTGTTGGGGAGTTTCTTGCTGTGTTTCCTGCTGCTTGCTGCCTGCTTGACCCGGACTGCTTTTTGGATTACTCTGCTTGCTGCCTGCCTTTGGATAAGTTGCCTTGGTTCCTGTTGCTCGCTGCCTGCCCTGACCTGGACTGTTACTGGATTACTCTGCTTGCTGCCTGCCTCTGGATAAGTTGCCTTGGTTCCTGTTGTTTGCTGCCTGCCCTGACCCGGACTGCTACTGGATTACGTTACCTGCTGCCTGCCACTGGACTACTCTTTTCTGGTTCCTGTTATCGCTACTGGCTCTACCTGGACCACCAGGGGTTTCCTACCCAACGCCAGTCTCCGAGCTTCCGGTTCCAAGGGTGTCAACTACTCAAGGTAAGCGGTCACTGGCCTTGGTTCCACTTACCAGTGTAACAGAAAGGTGGAATAGAAGAGATAAGATAGAGACATTTAAAAGGTTTCCATGCAGAGGAGGTGGGCCTATTTCAAAGGAAAGGAGGCTCTAAAATTGAGGGTGAAAGGAGGTAGTCTCAAGAGTAATCTAAGGAAATATTTATTTACAGAGAGGGTAGTAGATGCATGGAACATCCTCCCCATAGAGGTGGTGGAGACAAGGACAGTATTTGAATTCAAGAAGACATGGAATAAGCGACTGTGAGGATATCAAAAATTGGTCTGACTTGTACATTTCCTGTTCGTGGTGGATAAATTTGATTAAGATGTGTATCTTGCCTAAGCTGATGTATTTGTTTCAATATCTTCCTTGTAATGTGCCTCTGTCTTTATGGCTTTGAATGGATAGGTGAGGAGCTTCACCTGCATAACAAGGTAACATATATTAAGAGGGAGGTATTGTATAGGTCCAAATCACAGGGGGACATGCGGTTACCAGACTTCCAGAGTTATTACTGGGCAGCAGGGCTGGTTTAACCGGGAGGCCTCAAGTGGGTGGTTTCAATTGGAAAGGGCTCATATGGAGAGAATAGAATTGCCCTTAATGCTGACTTTGCCCTCTCTTTTGGAGGTTGCCAGAAGGATCCTAAGGAATAATCCTTTAATTGCACAAACGATGCACATTTGGAGGAAGGCCTGTAAACATGTAGGGATCCCAAGATGGAAATATTCCCCAGTGTTGCCACTAGCTAAAAATCCATATCTGTCATACAGTTCCTTTTTTTCTGGCCATGGTTAACTGGCAGAAATGTGACCTTCGATTTCTCTGGCAGCTATGGAGGGGAGAGATCATTGAGTCATTCACAGATTTGGTTAAACAGTTGCAGATAACGGAAAATACTCAGCCCATGTATCTACAGATGAGGGATACCTTGACAAGATTGGGTCCACGTTATTTTGAGCGGTTTCTCAGTGATCATATGCTGTAGGGGAAGGCTATTTCTCGTATATATCATTCCATAACTGATACAGATGAAATTCTAGACTGAATTACTTCACTGATACAACAGTGGAATGATGATTTACAACTCTCATTGGATGATACTGACTGGGATAAGATATGGTGGGAAGCACATTCTGTTTTCATCTGCAAAAAAGATTGACGTTATGGTTAAACTCCTACATCGTATGTATCATTACCCTATGTTTTTTATAGTCTTCTCTGGGTCAGCTTCCCCATTGTGCTGGCGTGGCTGTGGACTAAATAGTACTTATTTTAATATGTGGTGGTCATGTCGCAAGTGATTTTTTTTTTTTTGGAAGGATATAGAAAGGGAAATCAGATTAATGTGTAATAATCATTTTTCTTTAACTCCTTGTGTTGGGCTTCTGGGTTATTAAAAGGACAAAATATTTCAGCCACGGATAGACTCCTTAATCAATGTTTCTACACTGCCAAGCACACAATTGTGTTGTATTGGAAAGGGGCTCCCAATATATCTTAGTGGTATTCTCAAATGATGGAGATTGCGATCATCATGAAACTTATTAATTAAGGCAAAAATTGGATAAATATGAATTTATCAGGAAAAGGTTTTAGGATTATTTACAAAAATAGTGCATTGGTTAAAGTACTGGCTTGGGAGTGGGTGGTTATGCTAAATTGAGGGGTGATTGAATGTCTGTTGTGCATGGGTGGGTTTGGAGTAGGTCACTATATCTTTTGGTGTACAATTTTGTGACTTAGGAAGCATGTTAGCCTTACTATGCAACTATTTGTATGGCCTTTTGTATTCTGTCTGTTAAAATAAATAATTGCAAAAAAAGAAAACATGGAATAAAGACAGAAGGTCTTTGAGGGAGCAGAAGTGGATCATAAAGCTGAGTAATTAAGAAACGGAGAAGTCACACAAATACCCAAATTTTGAATTTCAAAAATACCGACTTTGTCAAAATGGGGATATTCCTGGAGGAAGAACTAAAAGACTGGGAGATAATGGGAGAGGTGAAATGACAGTGTGCCAAATTAAAAGGAGGTATTTCAAAGGCAACAAATCTATATGTTAAAAAAGTAAACAAAAGTAAGAGGTAAAAGATACTGATCTGATTCTCAAATGAATTGGCTGAAAAAATTCAGGTAAAAAGAACAGCGTTCAAGAAGTATAAAGGATCCCAAAAAGAGGAATACAGGGAAGAATACCTGGTGACACTGAGGGGAAACAAAGAAAGAAATCAAGAAAGCAAAAAGTGAGGCAGAGGAAAGGATTGTCAAAGAGATAAAGTGAGTTGTTAAAACATTTTTCAGATATATTAGAGAAAAGGGGGCCTGAAGTGATATAGTGAAATTGAAAGGTGATGGAGCAATATTTAGAGAAAGATGAAGAAATGGCAGAAATATTAAACAAATACTTTAGTTCGGTGTTCACTAAAGAAGACCCCGGAGAAGGCCCGTTGCTAGTAAACAAGAAACTGAAGGAGAATGGAATGGATGAAACTCCATTCACAGAAGAGAATGTATGGGAAGAGCTAAGAAAACTGAAAGTAGACAAAGCCATGGGGCCTGATGAGGTTCATTCCAGGATACTGAGAGAGCTCAAAGATGTACTGGCGGCTCTGCTGCATGACCTGTTCAATAGATCCCTGGAAATGGGAGTGGTGCCGAGTGATTGGAGAAGAGCGGCGGTGGTCCCTCTACACAAAAGTGGGAACAGAGAGGAGGCTGGAAACTACAGGCCGGTTAGCCTCACCTCTGTGGTGGGAAAAGCATTGGAATCGCTGCTGAAGGAAAGAATAGTTAACTATCTTCAAGCAGCAGAATTGCTGGACCCAGAGGCAGCATGGTTTCACCAAGGGAAGGTCCTATCAGACGAATCTGATCGACTTTTTTGATTGGTTGACTAAGGAATTGGATCAAGGAAGAGCACTCGATGTCATCTACTTGGATTTTAGCAAAGCTTTTAATACGGTCCCACACAGGAGGCTTGTGAATAAAATGAGAAGCTTGGGCATGAGTGCCAAGGTGGTGGCTTGGATAGCAAACTGGTTGAAGGACAGAAGACAATGTGTGATGGTAAATGGAACTTACTTGGAAGAGAGAGCAATTGTGAGTGGAGTGTTATGGTTAAGCAGTGTTTGGGTGGATCCTTGGGTACTGTGGCAGATGACCACGCTCTCGGGGAGGAGCCCCATGAGGAGCCACAGCACTGGGCTAGACTCAGAACGCACAAACACAAAGTTAGTTCTTTATTGTACAGCTTGAAGAGTCCATCAGAGGTGGCAGTAGTGAGGCAGTCTGGTAGTAGCAGTCTCAGGACCTTGGCAAAGGGAGCCCTTCTCACCCCGTTGGTATTGGGAGGTTCCGAAGCAGATCTCCCAGCAAGATAGTACTGTGGATGAGATAGACTGAGAGTTAGAGTACTCACTAGATGTTTGCTGTAGGCATGCGATTCCACCAGGTTGTAGAAGAAAGTGCAGGCACCGAGGCAGGGAGAGCAGGCCCTCGAGGAGCGAGTACCTTTCCCTGTAAGGCATCTGAAATAAAGCAGAGGGCCCCCGAGGAGCGGGTACCCAGGTTAGCAGTTACCCCTAAGGGCAGAGAGAGAGCTTCCAGTGGCAGCATGGAAGCAGCAGAGTACGTAGACAGAAACAGATTTGAGTCCTTGCTAACTCAACGAGCTAGCAAATTCGAATAGGTGATATACCTGGATGGCATGACATCAGCAAGGGGGGATGCCCCCGAGGTTCGCGCCAAGGTTGGAATAAAGACGTGGGTGACACACGCGCATCTAGTAGGTACCTGGGAGGAGCATGGCAGGAGGCTGCATCATAGCCATTCCAGGGACGCCGGAGAGGTTGCCTAGTAGACGCGGCGGTAGCCATCTTTCCTAGGTAAGTGGGAGGAGCCGTGAACAAGGTGAGGCAAATGGGGCGAAGCCATGTAGCACCGATAGACGCAACAGTACCCCCCTTCAAAGGGCATCCACGCTGTTTCCTACCAGGTCTTGGTTTCTGAGGATGCAATCTATGGAAGTCTTGTAGCATCTCTTTATCCAGTATATTAGCCAATGGAGTCCATGATAGGAGGTATTCCCATACTCTGCCTCTTTTTCTCATATCGAGAATAGCGTCTACCTTGTATTTGATGTCTTCTTCTGCATCCATAGGTGTCTTGTTGGAGAACTCACTAAGGATCAATGGCTTCAATAGTGAGACGTGAAACGCATTGTGGATTTTCAATGTAGGTGGTAGCTTCAGACTATAGGTGAGATTGCCTAATTGTCAGAGGATGGGAAATGGTCCAGCGAAGAGAGGAGCAAAGCGAGCTGAAGGTAGTTTAAGTCTCAAGTGCTTAGTGGATAGCCAGACTTTGTCACCAGGCTGAAAATCTGGAGCCTTGCAGTGGTGAGCATCATATCCTTTTTTAGCTCGAAGTCCTGCTTTAAGAAGCATCTCTTTTGTCTGAGTCCAAAGTTGTTGAATATCTTTGGCAGTAGATTGAGCTGCCGGAGATGACACTGATAATGGAAGTGGCAGAGGTGGCAGTGGTAGTCCGTAAACCACTTTGAATGGTGTTGATCCAGTGGATGTTGCTGGATGAGAATTGATGGCGAATTCAGCCCAGGGCAACAGTTCACTCCAATCATTCTGGCGAGTGTTCACGTAGGCACAAGTGAACTGCTTGAGTGTCCTGTTCATTCTCTCTGTTTGCCCGTTAGATTGTGGATGGTATGCTGAGATGAAGTTGAGAGAAATATCAAACTTTTTGCATAGTGCCTTCCAGACCTTAGCTGTGAATTGGGCTCCTCGATCGGAGACTATGTGCTTAGGCATGCCGTGTATGCGGAAGATGTGCGTGATGAAGAGCTTGGTGAGCTCCATGGCGGTGGGTAAGCCGGGGAGAGCCACAAAGTAAGCCATCTTTGAGAACCGATCTACGGTTACCCAAATCGTGTTGTTTCCTCCTGAAAGTGGTAAGTCTACCACGAAGTCTATGGCGATGGTTCATCTGGTACTGGCAAGGGTTGGAGCAGACCCCAAGGACGACCGGGTGGCATCTTCCGTCTGACACAATTTGCGCAGGAAGCAACATAGGAGAAAGAGTCTTCCTTCATGGTGGGCTACCAATAAAAGTTTTGTAGTTTATTTTATTTATTTATTTTATTTATCGAGTTTTATATACCGTCATTCGGATTCATCATCATAAATCCATCATACGGTTTATTTATTTATTTATTTATTTTTTGATTTTTATATACCGGTGTTCCTGTATTAAAATACAGATCACATCGGTTTACATTGAAACATAAAAATTACGCCAAGAGGCGGTACATATAACAAGGTTATAGAACTTGGAAAACATGGAAAACAGGTTCGAAAAATAACATTGAGAAAATTGTATAGTCTCTTTGAGAAACCAAATCATAAAATAAGGCGTAATTGTCTAAGATAAATGTGATCTGCAGAAGGGATTGCGATGGTGAGAAAATCTTGATAGCTGGAGGTAAAAAATAATCAAAGTTCTGGAAAAGCTTGGCTAAAGAGCCAGGTTTTAATTTTCTTTTTGAAGGAAGCGAAGCAGATCTCAAGGCGGATGTCTGGCGGGAGCATGTTCCATTGGACGGGTCCTGCTAAAGAGATGGTACGTTTCTGATGTAAGGATATTGTTGAAGGAACATAGAGTGTGCCTTTATAAGCTCCTCTGATAGGTCTAGATGAAGAGTGAAAACGAAGTTGGGTACTTAAGTGGAGTGGGGATATGTTGTAAATAGATTTATGAATTGCTGTGTATACTTTATAGAGAATCCTTTGCTTAATAGGCAGCCAGTGGAGGAGTTTTAGTATGGGGGTTATATGGTCTCTTTTATTTGTATTGGTAAGGATTCTAGCTGCAGAGTTTTGAATCATCTGGAGGGGTTTGATGGATGAGGTAGGGAGACCAAAAAGGAGCGAGTTGCAATAATCGATTTTTGTTAGAATAATGGCTTGTAGAACCATCCGAAAATCATTGAAGTGGAGAAGTGGTTTCAATTTTCTCAGGACAAGAAGTTTATAGAAGCAGTCTTTAGTGGTGGTGCTTATAAATTTTTTGAAGTTAAGCTGATTATCTATCATGACGCCTAGATCACGTACATATGGTGAGTGATTAATTATAGGAGTGGTAGAAATGAGTGGGACAGCTGGGTATATTAGATTGTTATTAACGTCATGATTGATAATTAAGATCTCGGTTTTGTTGTTGTTGAGAATAAGGCTGAGACTGGATAGAAGATGATTGATTAGTTGCAAGCAATTATTCCAGTGAATCAAGGTTTTGTGTAGGGATTCTGAGATTGGGATGAGTATTTGGATGTCATCCGCGTAAATGTAGTGTGTTAGGTTTAGATTATTAAGAAGACGACAGAGAGGGAGAAGGTAAATGTTGAAAAGGGTTGGAGAGAGGGAGGAACCTTGAGGGACTCCTTGATTTGCTGGGACCGGGTGTGATTCTTTGTTGTTTATCTTTACCTTGAATTGTCTATTAACCAGGAAGGACTTGAACCAGCTGAAATACAAGAAATATGAAGCTTACAACGTTAATGGGGATAAACAGGGTTTCAAAAAGATTTAATCTGTTAAACATAGGGGTATCAAATGCTAGTGATTTACTGTTCTGTTTTACATAGAAACATAGAAATATAGAAACATAGAAATGACGGCAGAAGAAGACCAAACGGCCCATCCAGTCTGCCCAGCAAGCTTCACACGTTTTTTTCTCTCATATTTATCTGTTTCTCTTAGCTCTTGGTTCTATTTCCCTTCCACCCCCACCATTGAAATATCTAGCTTGATTAGTTAGGGGTAGTAGGGGTAGTAACCGCCGCAATAAGCAAGCTACACCCATGCTTATTTGTTTTACCCAGACTATGTTATACAGTCCTTATTGGTTGTTTTTCTTCTCCCCTGCTGTTGAAGCAGGGAGCTATGCTGGAAATGCGTGATGTATCAGTCTTCTCCCATGCCGTTGAAGCAGAGAGCCATGCTGGATATGCATCGAAAGTGAAGTATCGGACACAATTGGTTTGGGGTAGTAACCGCCGTAACAAGCCAGCTACTCCCCACTTTGTGAGTGCGAACCCTTTTTTTCTTCTCCCCTGCCGTGGAAGCAGAGAACTATGCTGTATATGCATTGAAGGTGAAGCATCAGGCTTATTTGGTTTGGGGTAGTAACCGCCGTAACAAGCCAGCTACTCCCCTCTTTGTGAGTGTAAATCCATTTTTCCACATTTCCTCTTGCTGTTGAAGCTTAGAGCGATGTTGGAGTCACAGTAAGCATGTGTATGTTTATTGAATAAGGGTATTGTCTCCAGGCAGTAGCCGTCATTCTGGCGAGTCACCCACTCTTCATTGGCGGCCTCTTGACTTTATGGATCCACAGTGTTTATCCCACGCCCCTTTGAAGTCCTTCACAGTTCTGGTCTTCACCACATCCTCCGGAAGGGCATTCCAGGCGTCCACCACCCTCTCCGTGAAGAAATACTTCCTGACATTGGTTCTGAATCTTCCTCCCTGGAGCTTCAAATCGTGACCCCTGGTTCTGCTGATTTTTTTCCTACGGAACAGGTTTGTCGTTGTCTTTGGATCATTAAAACCTTTCAAGTATCTGAAAGTCTGTATCATATCACCTCTGCTCCTCCTTTCCTCCAGGGTGTACATATTTAGATTCTTCAATCTCTCCTCGTACGTCATGCGATGAAGATCCTCCACCTTCTTGGTCGCCCTTCTCTGTACCGCTTCCATCTTGTCTTTGTCTTTTTGTAGATACGGTCTCCAGAACTGAACACAGTACTCCAGGTGAGGCCTCACCAAGGACCTGTACAAGGGAATAATCACTTCCCTTTTCTTACTCGATATTCCTCTCTCTATGCAGCCCAGCATTCTTCTGGCTTTTGCTATCGCCTTGTCGCATTGTTTCGCAGACTTCATATCATTAGACACTATCACCCCAAGGTCCCTCTCCTGCTCCGTGCACATCAGCTTTTCCCCCCCCATCGAATACAGTTCATTCGGATTTCCACTCCCCATATGCATGACTTTGCACTTCTTGGCATTGAATCTGAGCTGCCATATTTTAGACAGAGTTCTGCGTTGGCCAGGGTGTCCTGCCAGTTTAGAGTCATGAGCCCATGCTAACAACTTCTTTCTGAGGTTCTTGGGTACGATGGTTTTTCCTGCAGGTACTGAGTGAGTAGCTGCCAAAATAACCCTTTCTGGGTCAATGATGTGTTGCGGTTCCTCTGGAATGTCCTCAGAGAGGAATGAGCGAGACAGGGCATCTGCTCTGATATTCTTATCTCCAGGGCGGTATTTTAGCACAAAGTTGCATCTGTTGAAAAACAGAGACCATTTCGCTTGTCTATGATTTAGGCGCTGTGCGTGGCAAAGGTACTCCAGATTCTTATGGTCTGTAAAGACAGTGACTTGATGTTGCGCTCCTACGAGCCAAGGGCGCCATTCTTCGAATGCCATTTTTATAGCTAGGAGCTCTTTATGTCCTATCCCGTAATTTTTCTCTGCTGGAGAGAAGCGACGGGAGAAGAATGAGCATGGTTGTGGAACCTTCGAATCACCGGCCTGGCTTAGTACCGCCCCTACGCCAACGTCTGAGGCATCGACCTCAACGATGAAGGGCTTGGTGGGATCCGGATGTCGGAGACACGGCTTGCTTGAAAAGGCATCTTTTAATTTCTGGAATGCAGCTATTGCCTCCGGAGACCAATTTGCAACATTGGCACCTTTCTTCATCATAGCTGTAAGCGGAACAGTAAGTGAGGAGTAGTTCTTGATGAAAGTCCTGTAATAGTTGGTGAAACCTAAGAAACGACTGAGAGCCTTTAGACTGGTGGGTTGTGCCCATTTCTTAATGCTCTCCAGCTTCTGTGGATCCATTTGAAAGCCTTGGTTGGAAACGATGTAGCCCAAGAAAGGCACTGATTCCTTGTGGAATTCACATTTGGATAGTTTGGCTTAGAGATGATTCTCATGGAGTCTTTGCAGTACTCTTTTGACATCCTCCAGATGAGTGGTCATGTCTTGAGAGAATATAAAGATGTCATCTAGATATATAACGACACACTTATAGAGGAGATCCCGGAAAATGTCGTTCATTAAATTTTGAAAGACACAGGCCGAAGGGCATCACTAAATATTCAAAGTGACCGTCCCGGGTGTTGAAGGCCGTTTTCCACTCATCGCCAGCTCGAATGCGAAGTAAGTTGTAGGCTCCTTTCAGATCAAGCTTGGAGAATATCTTAGCTCCCTGTAGTCTGTCGAGTAGCTCTGAGATCAGAGGCAGGGGATAACGATCCTTCACGATTATCTCGTTGAGACCCCTGTAATCTATACATGGATGCAATGTTCCATCCTTCTTCCCCACAAAGAAAAAACCTGCGCCAGCAGGAGACTTGGAGGGTCTTATGAAGCCTTTTTGGAGGTTTTCATGAATATACTCGGACATGGCTTTATTCTCCATCACAGAGAAGGGGTACACCCGTCTCTTGGGTGGTTCAGTGTTAGGCTTCAGATTAATAGCACAGTCATAGGGTCTGTGAGGCGATAGTACATCTGCAGCTTCTTTTGAAAAGACATCTTGGAAAGTTGCATATTGAGGTGGCAACCCCGGCATTACTGGGGTGGTTGGCATGCAGGGTATAGGAGCGACCTCCATCAGGCATTTACCATGGCAGTCTGGACCCTAACATGAAAGTTCCAGTGTAGCCCAACTGAATTGAGGCATATGCTGCTGCAGCCACGGTAATCCCAGTACTATAGGGTGCATGGCCTTCTCTAAAACAAAGAAGGAGATAGTTTCAGAATGGAGAGCACCGGTTCGTAGACATACTGGTTCGGTGAGTTTGGTTACTTCACCCAGTAAGGGCTCTCCATGGATGGAAGATAGAAATAGTGGAGTCTTCATAGTGATAGTGGGGACCTGAAGGTGCTCCACTAATCATTGTAGAATGAAGTTGCCTCCTGCCCCTGAGTCCACTAGGGCAAGAGACTGATACTCTAAGGGTTCGCAGATCAAGGATATAGGAAGAGAGAACGGAGGAGAAGGGGCAGTAAGACCTAAGAAGAGTCCTCCCACAGGACTTAGGTCTGCCAGTTTCCCGGACATATAGGGCATGTTTGAACAGCAAGGCTAGCTTGTCCACAGGACATGCACAGCCCCAATTTCTTCCGTGTTCTTTTGATGTCAGATGGCTGCGGCCCAATTGCATAGGTTCTTCTTCGCCAGCAATTGGAATTGAGGGAACAGGCCTGGGTATGGACTTAACTCGTGCTTCACACTGAAAGGTTTTTCTGGGAGTCTTGTTCTCTTGAACCTTGTCACGAAGTCTGCAATCAATCCTTGTTGCCAACTTCACTAGTTCAGCCAAGGTCTCAGGCATCTCCAAGTGGCGAGCTCGTCCTTCAGACAAGAGTTCAGTCCTTCAAAGAAGAGGGTCCTCAGGCATTTAGGGTCCCAATACAATTCAGACGCCAGTGTCTTGAATTCGATAGCGAAGTCAGCTAATGGTTTATTACCTTGCTTCAGGTGAACCAAGGAAGATCCTGCAGTGGTATGCCAGGCAGGGTCATCGAAAACTGATTTAAACAGTTCGAGGAATACTTCAAGGACATGAAGAATCAGGTCCTCGCGCTCCCACAGCGAAGAGGCCCAAGACAGTGCTCTTCCGTCTAGATAAGACAAGATATAGCTGGTCTTGGCATAAGCTGTGGGAAAGTGACTGGGTTGCAGGGAAAAGTGCATGCAACGCTGGTTAATGAAACCTCTGCATCTCCAAACTTCTCCCGAGAAGCAGGTAGGAGCAGATAGAGGTACAATAGTCTTGACCGTCACTTCAGGCGGTGTAGTTTCTTTTCCTGTGGTGGTGTGGTGGTAGGTAAGTTCATCTGTGTGTGCAGTAGGTTGAATTCAGTGGTCAAACCTTCCAGCGCATTCTGCTGTTCGGAGATTCGCTGGGCCAGGCTGGAATGGCCTGCAATGCAGTGAGCTGAGCCGAATCCATGGAGTTAGCAATCTGTTATGGTTAAGCGGTGTTTGGGTGGATCCTTGGGTACTGTGACAGATGACCACGCCCACGGGGAGGAGCTCCGTGAGGAGCCACAGTACTGGGCTAGACTCAGAATACACAAACACAAAGTTAGTTCTTCATTGTACAGCTTGAAGAGTCCACCAGAGGTGGCAGTAGTGAGGCAGTCTGGTAGTAGAAGTCTCAGGACCTCGGCAGAAGGAGCCCTTCTCACCCCGTTGGTATTGGGAGGTTCCGAATCAGGTCTCCCAGCAAGGTAGTACTGTGGATGAGATAGACTGAGAGTTAGAGTACTCACTAGATGTTTGCTGTAGGCATGCGATTCAATCAGGTTGTAGAAGAAAGTGCAGGCACCGAGGCAGGGAGAGCAGGCCCTCGAGGAGTGAGTACCTGTTCTCTTTAAGGCACCTGAAATAAAGCAGAGGACCCCCGAGGAGCGGGTACCCAGATTAGCAGTTACCCCGAAGGGCAGAGAGAACGCTTCTAGCGGCAGCACGGAAGCGGCAGAGTACATAGACAGAAATAGATTTGAGTCCTTGCTAACTCAACGAACTAGCAAATTAGAATAAGTTATATACCCAGATGCCGTGACATCAGCAAGGGGGGACGCCCTCGAGGTTCGCGCCAAGGTTGGAATAAAGACATGGGTGGCGCACGCGCACGCACCCTAGTAGGTACCTGGAAGGAGCATGGTGGAAGGCTGCACCATAGCCGTTCCGAGAGGTCGGCTAGTAGACGCGGCGGTAGCCATCTTTCCTGGGTAAGCGGGAGGAGCCATGAAAAAGGTGAGGCAAACGGGGCGAAGCCATCTAGCACCGACGGATGCAACATGGAGTGCCACAAGGCTGGATGTTGGGACCGGTCCTGTTCACTATCTTTGTGAGCGACATCGCGGAAGGGATAGAAGATAAGGTTTGTCTTTTTGCGGATGATACTAAGATCTGCAACAGAGTGGACACGCCGGAAGGAGTGGAGAGAACGAGATGGGATTTAAGGAAGTTGGAAGACTGGTCGAAGTTATGGCAGCTGAGATTCAATGCTAAGAAGTGCAAAGTCATGCATATATGTGGAAATCCGAAGGAAATGTATTCGATGAGGGGGTGAAGGGCTGATGTGCAGGGAGCAGGAGAGAGACCTTGGGGTGATAGTGTCTAACGATCTGAAGTTGGCAAAACAATGTGACAAGGCGATAGCTAAAGCCAGAAGAATGCTGGGCTACATAGAGAGAGGAATATCGAGTAAAAAAAGGGAAGTGATTATCCCCTTGTACAGGTTCTTGGTGAGGCCTCATCTGGAGTACTGTGCTCAGTTCTGGAGACCGTATCTCCGAGACAAGATGGAGGCAGTCCAGAGAAGGGCGACCAAAAAGGTGGATGGTTTTCAGCGAATGACTTATGAGGAGAGATTGAGGAACCTAAACATGTATACCCTGGAGGAAAGGAGGAGCAGGGGTGATATGATACAGACTTTCAGATACTTGAAAGGTTTTAATGATCCAAAGTCAAAGACAAACCTTTTCTATCAGAAAAAAATCAGCAGAACCAGGGGTCATGATTTAAAACTCCAGGGAGGAAGACTCAGAACCAATGTCAGGAAGTATTTCTTCACGGAGAGGGTGGTAGACGCCTGGAACGGCCTTCCGGAGGAAGTGGTGAACACCAAAACTGTGAAGGATTTCAAAGGGGCATGGGATAAACATTGTGGATCCATAAAATCTAGAGGATGTGAATGAGGAGAAGAGGCATGGGGGTGGCTTGCGGGAATGACGGCTACTACCTGGTGATTAATATCCTTATTCAATAAACACACACACGGTTAATGCGACTCCAACATTGCTCTATGGAGTGGAAAAAAGGATTTGCGTTCACAAATAAGCGGGGGAGTAGCTTGCTTGTTGCGGCGGTTACTACTCCAAACCAAATAAGCCTGATACTTCACTTGGAATACATATCCAGTGCAGCTCACTGGGGGATGAAGAAAAGAGGATTTATATTCAGACAACAACCAGCAAGGACTGAATTGCACAGACTGGGTAAACAAAAAAGAGTGGGAGTAGCTTGCTTACTGCGGCGGTTACTACCCCTAACCAATTAAGTTAGATACTTTACTTTGATGCGACTCCAGCACTGCTCTCTGCATCAATGGCAGGAGGGAAGGAAATTGAACCAAAATGGGCCAAGAGTAACAGATAAGTATGAGAAAAATAAGCATGAAAGCTTGCTGGGCAGACTGGATGGGCCATTTGGTCTTCTTCTGCCGTCATTTCTATGTTTCTATAATCCTCGAAAGGACATCCCCTCCTATCCTGTGACTTTTTAGTTTTCGTGGAAGCCTCTCCTGAGGGACTTTGTCAGACGCCTTCTGAAAATCCAAATACACTACATCTACCGGTTCACCTTTATCCACATGTTTATTAACCCCTTCAAAAAAATGAAGCAGATTTGTTAGGCAAGACTTTCCTTGAGCAAATCCATGTTGACTGTGTTCCGTTAAACCTTGTCTTTCTATACGCTCTACAATTTAGATCTTTAGAATAGTTTCCACTATTTTTCCCTGCGCTAAAGTCAGGCTCACTGGTCTATAGTTTCCTGGATCACCCCTGGAACCCTTTTTAAATATTGGGGTTACATTGGCTACCCTCCAGTCTTCAGGTACAATGGATGATTTTAATGATAGGTTACAAATTTTAACTAATAGATCAGAAATTTCATTTTTGAGTTCCTTCAGTACCCTAGAATGCATACCATCCGGTCCAGGTGATTTCCTACTCGTTAGTTTTTCAATCTGGCCTACTAAATCTTCCAGGCCCACAGTGATTTGGTTCAGTTCTTCTGACTCATCACCCTTGAAAACCATCTCCGGAATTGGTATCTTCCCAACATCCTCATTAGTAAACACGGAAGCAAAGAATTCATTTTGTATTTCTGCAATGGCCTTATCTTTCCTAAGAACCCCTTTAACCCCATGGTCATCTAACAGTCCAACAGACTCCCTCACAGGTTTCTTGCTTCGGATATATTTTTAAAAGTTTTTATTATGAGTTTTTGCCTCTACGGCCAACTTCATTTCAAATTCTCTCTTCGCCTGTCTTATCAATGTTTTGCACTTAACTTGGCAATGTTTATGTTTTATCCTATTTTCTTCAGATGGATCCTTCTTCCAATTTTTGAAGGATTTTTTTTTTTTTTGCTAAAATAGCATCTTTCACCTCACTTTTTAATCATGCTGGTAATCGTTTTTGCCTTCCTTCCACCTTTCTTAATGTGTGGAATACATCTGGACTGCGCATCTAGGATTGCATTTTTAAACAAAGTCCATGTCTGTTGAACACTTTTAACCTTTGCAGCTGCACCTTTCAGTTTTTTTCTAACTATTTTCCTTTTGAAAGTTTAGTGTTAGAGCTGTAGATTTCCTTTTGAAAGTTTAGTGTTAGAGCTGTAGATTTACTTTATGTCCCCCTTCCAGTTATTAGTTTAAATTTGATCGTGTTATGATCACTATTGCCAAGAGGCCCCACCACAGTTACCTCTCTCACCAAATCCTGCGTTCCTCTAAGAATTAAATCTAAAATAGCTCCCTCTCTCGTTGGTTCCTGAACCAATTGCTCCATGAAGCAGTCATTTATGACATCTAGGAACTTTATGTCCTTAGCATGTCCTGATGTTACATTTACCCAGTCAATATTAGGGTAATTGAAATCTCCCATTATTATTGCACTGCCAAAATAGTTAGCTTCCAGGATTTCTCTTAGCATTTCATCATCTGCCTGACCATTTTGTCCAGGTGGATGGTAGTATACTCCTATCACTATACTCTTACTCAACACAGCTGGGATTTCTACCCATATAGATTCTATTGAGCATTTAGTCTCTTGTATGATCTTTATCCTGTTGGACTCTATACCCTCCTAGACATAAAGGGCCACACCCCCACCAAGTTGATCCTCCCTATCATTGCGATATAATTTGTACCCTGATATAGCACTGTCCCGTTGATTATTCTCCTTCCACCAGGTCTCTGTGATACCAATTATGTCAATCTCATCATTTACTGCTATACACTCTAACTCTCCCATCTTACTTCTTAGACTTCTGGCATTGGCATATAGACATTTCAAAGTGTGTTTTTTGTTTGTAATAACTACCTGCTTTTCAGTTCTTAGGGATAATTTGGAAATCTTTAGCTCAGGTGATTTTTTTACGTATAAGCACATGGACTAAGTTTGCTTTTATTGGAACCTCTCTGTTGGGATGCCCTAACTCTCCTGTTTCATTAGTATCCTTCAAAGATACATTTCTCCGAACCATGCACTGCTGAGTGACTATCGGCTTTCCCCCTTGTTCTAGGTTAAAACCTACTCTATCTCCTTTTTAAAAGTTAGTGCCAGCAGCTTGGTTCCACTCTGGTTAAGGTGGAGCCCATCCTTTCAGAAAAGTCTCCCCCTTCCCCAAAGGTTTCCCCAATTCCTTACAAAACTGAATCCCTCTTCCCTACACCATTGTCTCATCCACGCATTGAAACTCTGGAGCTCTGCCTGCTTCTGGTGACCTGCGCATGGAACAAGAAACATTTCAGAGAATTCCACCCTGGAGGTTCTGGATTTCAGCTTTCTAACTAAAAATCCTAAATTTGGTTTCCAGAACCTTTCTCCCACATTTTCCTATGTAATTGGTGCCCACGTGTACCACAACAGCCGGCTCCTCCCTAGCACTGTCTATAATCCTATCTAGGTGACACGTGAAGTCTGCCACCTTCGCACCAGGCAGGCAAGTTACCAGGCGGTCTTCACGTCCACCAGCCACCCTGCTACCTACATTTCCAATAATTGAATCACCAACTATGATGACCGGCCTAACCCTTCCCTCCTGGACAGTAGTCCTGGGAGATTTGTCCTCAGTGCAAGAGGGCAATACATCACCTGGCGAGCAGGGTGATGTTCTCCTACTGGGAGACTTTTCTGATCCAAGGCAGCACTGGGGCTGCCAGACTGGATTTGCGACTTGGCTACTATGTCCCTGAAGGTCTCATCAATGTACCTCTCTGTCTGCCTCAGCTCCTCCAAGTCTGCTACTCTAGCCTCCAGAGATCGGACTCGTTCCCTGAGAGCTAGGAGCTCTTTGCACCGAGTGCACACATACAGTCTCTTACCAGCAGGTAAAAAATCATACGTGACACTCAATGCAAAAGACTGGAAAGCCTCCCTCTTGCTGCTGGACTGCTGCCTTCATCTTAGTTTTTTTGAGTTCCTAGTTAAGTTTAGGATACTAAGGGAGGTAGAATTAGAGTACTTTAAATTTACAGGTGAATTTACTAATTAATCAGCTAGTGTCCTACAATGGGATGATTAAACTTTCAATAAGGGCTGGTACAATAGTATGATTTAGATAAGAGCCTGATTGATTTTTAATGAGAAAGTGTTTCTTGCCTAAAAAGAATGTTCAAGCAGCATTGTCTAAATTATCAAGACTGCTCACCCTGTAAAAATGTTACTAGTAGTATTATTACCCTTATCATAAGGCTTGGGGGTAACCTGCACAGAGCAGCAGTTACTACCCTTAACAAAAATATGGAATAACCTACATGGAGCAGCAGTTATTATTGTAAGAAACTTGCTGGGCAGACTGGATGGACCGTTTGGTCTTTTTCTGCCATTATTATTATGTTACTATGTAATTGGTATGGATAGGCAGATTGGATAGATCATAATGGTCATTTTCTGCCATCATATTTCTATGTATCATATCTCCCCATCTCTCCTTTAGGATATACATTTTTAGATCCCCAATTCTCATGTGGCTTCTGAAGCAGATCCCACACCATTTTAGTTGCCTTTTTCAGGATTGCCTCTAGCCTCTATCTTTTTTGAGATGTGGTCTCTAGGAATGAACACAGGATTCCAGGTGACTTGTACAGTGGCATGATAACGTCCTTTTTTTCTGTTGTCTATGCCTCTCTCTATGCATCCCAGCATTCTTCTAGTTTTAGCCTCTGCCTCATCACACAGTTTCACTATCTCGAGATCATCCAGAACTATTTCCTGGTCAGTATACATCTGCTTCTTATCCACCATCTCATATAGCTCCTTTGGATTTCTACACTCCAAATGCATGAATTTGCACTTTTTTGCATTGAATTTCAATTGTCAAACACTTGACCGCTCCTCAAGCCGCATAAGAAGGAACATTGGCGGCGGCTCGCCCACGTGGGGTGCGGACAGCAGCGGCTTCCAGGCCACGCTGCAGGTGAGAGGCTGCTTGCGGCTAAACCTGCAAGCAGAATCGTAACAGCACCCCCTCCTTAAGGGCCCCCTCCTCAAGCCTCCTTCCAGCAGCTCGGAAGGGTCGAAGTTATCACATCCGGATGGTATATCATTTTTGCCACTCGCTCAGGTGTGTCCACTTTGTTGCAGATTTTAGTGTCATCCACAAAATGACAGATTTTCCTTCTAACTCTTTCCCAGTTTTGATCAAAACCAGCCCCAGGACTGATCCCTGAGGCATTCTACTAATTGTCATTCTCTTCTAAGAATTAATTCCATTTACTACCACCCACTGTTGTCAAACACTCAACCAGTTTTTAGTCTTCCACCTTAGGACCTAACCCCAGGCTGCTCAGTTTATTCATGAACCTTCTATGTGGAAAAATATCAAAAGCTTTGCTGAAATCCAAGTAAACCACATCCAGTACATATCTTTCATCTAATTTCTTTTTCACCCAGTTGAAGAAATTTGTCAGGTTTATTTGACATGATTGGCCTATGATAAAATTATGCTGCCTTGAATCCTGAAGCCAAGATAAGATTTACCAACCTGTAATAGCCAACCTTCTCTGCTACCACTTTTATGAAGAGGGACTACATCTACCCTTCTCCATTCCCTTGGAACCACCCAATCTCCAACTGTGCAACCATATAAAAATCCAAATCCTAAAATTAACAAATGACATAATATACAATCAAAATAAAAATAACAAAATAGAAAACCATAATAAAACCAAAATACAATTTTAAAAAACATAACAAATTCCTACAATACCTGATTATAATACACTTTGAAGTGGCTGAAAAGCAGAATATAAATTACAGAAATTTGTTTGCTTATTATTTATGTATTTATCAACAAGAAAATTCATGGAAATGCTTGTTCATGCAGCAGCTACAGTACATGTAACTCTCTATGCAGGTCTCCATTTGAGGGGATCACAATGGCACGTTAAGACTCGCTGGAATCTCGGCCATTATTTTTCAGGATACCAGTTACAATTTCTCTTTCCACTGTTCGGGAGCGCTAGGGAGCGGTCCTGGTTCCGGGGAGATTGGTGTGCCCTTAGACCATGGCACGACTTCAGAGGAACTCCGAAGAAGCGCCGAGGCAGGAAAGACGTGTCCAAGAACGGACAGGCTGAAGACCAAGGCCCTGACCTCTGCCGAACCCGAACACACCAGATGAGACTCAACAACGCAATGCTGGTGTTTGGGGTAGCCCTCCAGCCACTCGATAGTCCTTTCAGACCTGTTGAATGGGAACGGCAAGCGCGACAGGATGGACAGAGGTCGAGGAAAGGCGATGGAACTAGAACAAGAACAAGACATGGATACTTGGAGACTAGGACGAGATTGGATACTTGGAGACTAGGACAAGGCACTTGTATGAGACAAGGCACTTGGAGACTTGGACAAGGATTCAGGATACTCAGATGTGGACGAGGATTCAGGATGATGAGGACTGGGACTCAGGATGCTCAGATGAGGACGAAGACTCAGGATTCTCAGAGGCTTAGGCTAGGACTCAGGATACAGGTACTAGTACGGGTTGAGTACTGCATCGCAGCACGCCCTACACAGCCATCCATGGCTGGATGCAGACCACGCCAAAAGCGAAGCGGACTCCAGCGAGATAGTGAAGACTTGGATCTGGAGACATGTCAAAGATTCAGGAGAAGCCTGCACAGAGGCGTGCCCTACACAGCCGCCCATGGCTGGTCACGGACGACGCTGAAGCGAAGCAGGTTCTGGCTTGAGTCTAAGTCATGGACAGAAGCAAGCGCAAGGTGCTTCAAAGACCGGGAACAGGATTCAAGACTCGGAACTTGGATTCAGGAACAGACCTCGGCATTAAAAGCAAGGGCCTTCCGGAGGCTTGTGCTGCAGACGTGAAGGTAGGCCTTGTTCCACGAAGCACCCTACACAGCCCCCCATGGGCTGGTCATGGACCATGACAGAGGCACGCCAAGAAGGCTGGGTGAGAGGAACCTGGAAGCTGGACAAAGAGCTAGTGAAGAGGACATCGGGATCAGGACTGAAACATAGGACATTAGGAACATATGGACATCAGGGACATCTGGACGAAGACAAGGGATCCAACGAGAGACCAGGAAGCACGGACAAAGTCGGAGACGAAGGACCAGGAACCACAGACGAAGACAAGGAAATTCCCACGAGCAACAGAATGCCTTGACGAAGCGAAGATGGACCTCGGAAGCCTTCTGGATCAATGAGCTGGAACAATGGAGAATCCAGGAGCAGACTGGCTCCTTGTGAAGGCAACGAAGGACTGACAAGAAGCCCTTTTCATCAGGTGGGGCCGCGGGGCTATTCCCACCGCGGGCCCTTTAAATGCTGAGAAGAGGCATGGCCGCGCACCTAGAAAGAGGCAGGACCAGGGACAGTGACGCCAGTATCCGTGCCGCAAAGAGGATCGAGCAGGAGCAGCACTAGGCTACAAAGTGAGGGCCTGGCGTCGGCGGCTCCACATCGCAGTAGAAGGACAAGTCAGTGGCAGCTCCCTGCCGCAAAGGCAGGCAATGGTGCTGGCACTCAGGCCACATTGATGGCAGCATCGACTGTAGCCTCCAGGCCGCATAGGAACAGACAGCAGTGGCGGCACTCGGGCCGTGTGGAAGGTCCAGCGGCGGCGGCCTCTGGGCCACAGAGAGAGATCTGGTCATCGGCAGCCCAGCCGTGAAAGGGCAGCGGCGGCCTCCAGGCCGCATAAGAAGGAACATTGGCGGCGGCTCGCCCACGTGGGGTGCGGACAGCAGCGGCTTCCAGGCCACGCTGCAGGTGAGAGGCTGCATGCGGCTAAACCTGCAAGCAGAATCGTAACAGCACCCCCTCCTTAAGGGCCCCCTCCTCAAGCCTCCTTCCAGCAGCTCGGAAGGGTCGAAGTTATCACATCCGGATGGTATATCCGGGACAGATCGAGGGTCCAAGAACTAAAGCTGGAACTCCTTGGTGAGGGACTGAAGTGATGAAGTATACAAGGCTGAGGACATGGAGCGGAGGTAATCGAAGATTCAGACAAGACATACACAGAACACTTAAGGTGCAGGTGGACATCATACAAGGTTGCAGGACAGCAAGACTGCATCCCAGGTCCTTATAATCAAGGTGATAGAGATTTATAACTTCCATATTACCTTGGAAAGGCAGGGTAACAATCGAAGACTCATTTCTTGAGTCTTCCAAGACTGAAGGTAGTTGAAGGATGAGATATTAGAGTGCAGAATTGAAGTCAAGTTGAAGGATTCTAGAAAGACTAGTAATCCAACGATCCTATGGTAGAAGAAGTTGAGGACAATGAGTCCAGATAGCAGACCAGGACGAGTCAAGGAATAGCCTTGGTATTTCTAGAAGATTTGAAGCTCTCCAATAGTGTCCAATTTCGGGTTTTAAGCATGGATAAGCATACGGCATTAGACACTAGCCAATGTTCGAGAGCCAGGTCTTAGGGAATTCCGATGACCGGGTGACTAGGCAGTCTCTTAGGTGACAGGATGTTAAAGGAAGCGTAAGCTCCTTAGCATGCGGTATTCCAAGGGTAGCAGATAACATAAGGTGGCTACTTCTAGGTGGTCACAGGGTGGAATTCCGCTCGGTAGTGAACACAAGGTGGATTCTTCTAGCTGGTGTTTTGCTTTCATAACGCAGTAGCAGGTGTAGATTAGGCTCACTCGGGCTGGAGGTAATCCAACAAGGATGATTATACTTAAGAGCAGGACTATTCCAGGCACAGACTTCCTTGTATTTCCTTTGAGGGGACGAACCCTTAGGCGAGGGTAGAAGTGAAGGTTTCTCTGTTAAGTTGACACTCAGACTTAAAGCATTCTTGGCTGATGGTAGAATTGTCAAGCGCCATTGTAAGCCAGGACCTTGACAAGATGGCCAGATAGAATAGGGCTGCGGACTGGCAGATGGAGTGGCATCCTTTGGAGTACTAAGAACAATGCCAGGGGTAGTTGTACTAGGAGAGACGTGTTTAGACAGAAGCCCTTGTAAAGCTGAAGAGACTTGCAGCGAGCCCCAGACTTTTCTGACCAGAGGCAACTAGCAATGAGGTCACCAAACCGTCACCGACGAGTGAGGTTCAAGCATTGCATGAAGAAACATTGAAAGTGTAGGAACGCAGAGAAATGTTACTGGGCTTTGAATACAAGGTGGTAAGCCAGGCTGAAACGTGCAAACTGGTTGAATCTGAAAGTACTAAGCAATACAAGCGGGACTGTCTTGCTGGTTCAACTCGAGGAGTAAGGAAGAAGTAATCCAAAGCCCAGTTGAAGGATGGCAACAGGTTGGGTGCAGGTGCCTCTTGCAGGTCATCTGGAACGAGAGGCCTAAACAGGCTGTGGAATTGAGAACCATGAAGAACGAATTCTCCTTACAAGGAGATGAAACTGATTGACCGAAGTCACATGGTTTCCTGCTACGTGATGGTAGCTCTTAGGTGCAGGTTGTCTGCAACGAGGTACCATAAGTTGATAAGCATGAAGTGTGGATATCCCTTGCAAGACAGTGAAACTGATGGACGGAAGGCACAGTGTTTCCAGCTACGAAAATAACTTCTGGGTGCAGGTGCTTCCTGCCGGTCATGAACAAAAATGTACTCAAGGAAAAAATATAAAATCTTGACCAGGTGGAAACGGAGGAAAGGAACCAGAAGCTTTGGCAGCTTAGTGGAAGCTAGTGAGCCTGGGTGCAGGTGCCTCCTGCAAGTTGTAAACAAAAATATACCCAGGCCATGTGGGAGCTTCCCAAGGAAGGGTCTTAATAATGAACGGAAGCTAGCGCCTCCTGCGGATCGTAGAAAAAAACAAAATCCTAAACGATGGCTGGTGCCTTCAGCAGGTCGAGGGATTCGCAAAAAAAAAACTTAGACTAAAAAGTCTTGAAAAGAAAAATATTTCTTGGATCAGGAATTCTTGGAAGTCCCGTCTCAGGAAGACACTCACCGGACACATGGCCTTCGCAATCTGTTGCGGGAGTGCTAGGAAGCGGTCCCGATTGCGGGGAGATTGGTGTACCCTTAGACCACGGCACAACTGCAGAGGAGCTCCGAAGAAGTGCCAAGGCAGGCAAGACGTGTCCAAGCACTGGCGGACAGGCTGAAGGTCAGGGGCTCTGACCTCTGCCGAACCCAAACGCACCAGATGAGACCCAACAACGCAATGCTGGTCTCTGGGGTAGCCCTCCGGCCACTCGATAGCCCTTTTGGACCCGCTGTATGGGAACGGCAAGCGCGACAGGATGGACAGAGGTCAAGGACAGGCGAAGGAACTGGAACAAGAACAAGACAAGGATTCTTAGAGATTTGGACGAGGATTCAGGATGCTTGGACGAGGACTCAGGATACTCGGACAAGGATTCAGGATTCTCAGACGAGGATGAGGACTCAGGATTCTCAGAGGCTTAGGCTTGGACTCAGGATACAGGTACTAGTACGAGTTGAGTACTGCATCGCAGCGCGCCCTACACAGCCATCCATGGCTGGACACGGATCATGCCGAAAGCGAAGCAGACTCCAGTGAGGAAGTGAAGACTTGGATCCGGAGACATGTCAAAGATTCAGGAGAAGCCTGCACTGAGGCGTGCCCGACACAGCCGCCCATGACTGGTCGCGGACCATGCTGAAGCGGAGCAGGTTCTGGCTTGAGTCTAAGTCATGGACAGAAGCAAGTGCAAGGTGCTCCAAAGACCGGGAACAGGATTCAAGACACAGGATTCAAGACTCGGAACTTGGATTCAGGAGCAGACCTCGGCATTAAAAATAAGGGCCTTCCGGAGGCTTGCGCTGCAGACGTGAAGGTAGGCCTTCTGCCACGAAGCACCCTACACAGCCCCCCCATGGGCTGGTCATGGACCAAAACAGAGGCACGCCAGGAAGGATGGGCGAGACTAACCTGGAAGCTGGACGAAGAGCTGGCGAAGAGGACATCGGGATCAGGTCTGGAACATAGGACATCAGGACACCAGGACATCTGGAATAAGACAAGGGATCCAACGAGAGACCAGGAAGCACGGACGAAGTCAAGGGAATTCCCATGAAGAACAGAATGCCTTGAAGAAGTGAAGATGGACCTTGGAAACCTCCTGGATCAATGAGCTGGAACAACGGAGAATCCAGGAGCAGACCTGCTCCTTGCGTAGATAATGAAGGACTAACGAGAAGCCCTTTTTATAGGGATGAAGAGGAGACGCCTTGGAAACGTCATCAGATGGGGCCGCGGGGCTATTCCCGCCGCTGGTCCTTTAAATGCTGAGAAGAGGCGCGGCCGCACACCTAGAGAGAGGCAGGACCATGGACAGCGACAGCAGCGTCCGTGCCGCAAAGAGGATCGATCAGGAGCAGAACTAGGCCACAAAGTGAGGGCCCGGAGTCGGCAGCTCCACGCCGCAGAAGAAGGACAAGTTAGCGGCGACTCTCTACTGCAAAGGCAGGCAATGGTTGCGGCACTCAGGCAGCATTAATGGCAGCATTGACGGCGGCCTCCAGGCCATGAAGATGGCAGCAGCGGCAGGAAGCGGCTTCCAGGCCACATAGGAAAGGACTTTGGCAGCAGTGGGTCTCGGGCCATGTGGAAGGTCCAGCGGCAGCAGCCTCTGAGCCGCGGAGAGAGACCTGGTCGGCGGCAGCCCAGCCACGAAGGGATGCTGTCAGCGGTGGTCTCCAGGCCATATAGAAAGGAACATTGGTGGTGGCTCACCCACCATGGGGAGGGGATGTTGGCGACAGCGGTGGCCTCCAGGCCGTGCTGCAGGTGAGAGGCTGCTTGCGGCTAAGCCCACGAGCAGCATCGTAATATGCACATCACTAAAATGGCAGCATGAATTTTGCAATCTTCTACAGGTTCAAACTTTTCACCCACCTCAGATTCATATGGCATATTTTATTTATTTATTTAGTTAGTTAGGGACATTTGATATTCCACCTTTTCCCAACTTTGGTTTCAAAAGTTGAATTTCAATAAAATGTAAATGTACAGCTTACATTCAAACAGAATGTGCAATTGGAGAAGCAATAGAATCCAACATGGAATCTCGTTTGTGAAGAGTTTAAGACCCATTTGAGTTTCTTCTGTGTATAAATAATCCTCAATAGAAGTTTTGGACTGGATGAAGTGAGTCTTAGATGAAGGCCTGTGCAAAAAGCCAAACCTTTGCTTTTTTTTTTTAAGTTAAGGTAACATGGTTCAAGGATAAGTGGTAGTTTGCTCCAAATTTTTTGTCCTTAGCAATTAGACATTTGGGTATCACTTGGGCCATCTATGTGGCCAAGGAATGTGGAGCAAGAAGGAACAATATCTTCACGTAAACTTGATGAAGATGAAAGCTGTTTGCCAAAGCACTGTTAGCTTTCAAACATTTCATAATTAAGAAAGTCCGTCAGATTTAGGCAGACAACATTGTAGCTATGTACTATGTAAACAAACAAAGGAGAATAGGATCTAAAGTTCTGTGTCAGGAAGCAATAAGATTTTGGCCGTGGCCACTGGAAAGAAAAATACGTCTCTCCATAACATACATACTGAGAAAGTCCAGTGTTTTTGCAGATTCCTTATGCTGTCACCTACAGCCTCATGAATGATCTCTTCACAGGAACATCCCCCAACATTTTTTCAGATATAGGGGGCTCCACAAGTGGATCTGTTTACGGCGTCGTTCAATCACAGGCTTTCAGTTTATTACTCCAAATTACAGGATCCAAAAATTCTGGCTTTTCCCCCAGTAGGTTTAATTGCCAAGACAATCCTAAAACTCAGACAGGACAGAATAAGGATAATTTTAAAAGCTACATTCAAGCTACGCCAAGCTTGGTTTCTGTGACTCCAAAGACAGTTATTCAACCCATTCATCTACCCATTTTTGTGTTCCAATCTTCGCACTCTCTGGCATTAACAGCCTGAATGTTTCGAGCTGAGTTTTAGAAGATAATGCCCTTTTCAACAGGAATCAAATCAATCTTGCTAGCTGCAAAAAATCCATCTACTAGATGTGTATGAGTTTAAGTGGAAAAGGTTTTCGATTTGGTGCAGCACACAAAACAAAGATTCCTTTGTTTGTGTGACTTCACTACTGATACAATATTTTCTTCATCTTTTGGATTCAAGCTTAAAGTCTTATTCAGTCAGACTTAGTTCCATCACAGCATGCCATCACCAGTCAGATGATTTTGCAATTTCTTGCTTCCCAATCATAGAGAAATTTATTAAAGGCTTAACCAGCTCCAACCACCAATCAAAGATCCACCAGCACAATAGAACCTTAATGTAGTCTTTTTCTAGCAGCAATTGCGTCACCATGAAGAATCTGTAAACTTCGAGCAGTAGTAATTGCATCATCTTTCTTGTAAATAATCAGAAACAAAGTAATGCTCAGGACTCACCCAAGGTTTATGCCTTAGATTGTTTAACAGTTCCATTTGAATCAATCAGTTGTTCTCCCTACTTTCTTCCTCAAACCTCACATTAGTTTAGCTGATCAAGTGTTTCATACTTTAGACTGTAGAAGAGCTATGTCTTTTTATTTAGAAAGGATGAAAACTTTCTGAAAGTCCTCTTGGTTATTCATTTTCTATGGATTAAATAAGCATATTCCTGTTACCAAGCACACTGTTTCATTTTGATTATCTGACTACATCTCATTCTGTTATAAAGAGATGGGAAAAGTGCTCCCTAATAAAATCAAGGCTCATCGTGTTTGCGCTACTACAGCCTCTGTAGCTTTTCATTGATCAGTTTCAATACTAGACATCTGCAAGGCACATTACTCTCTGGACCAAAATT
Source organism: Rhinatrema bivittatum (assembly GCF_901001135.1). Classification (NCBI taxonomy): domain Eukaryota; kingdom Metazoa; phylum Chordata; class Amphibia; order Gymnophiona; family Rhinatrematidae; genus Rhinatrema; species Rhinatrema bivittatum. The sequence continues at coordinate 62,119,512 of NC_042615.1, read as the reverse complement.
CACACAATGATAAAGCACTAGGACAAGCAGTTATCACAACACTCCCACATGCATTTCAGCTTGGGTTGCTTATGTCTTCAACAGAATATTGAAGTACTTGTCAAGCCTCAGCTAGAGAATCTCCATTTGTGTGTTTGCATTTTGTCCTGCTTGTTCCTGAAGAAAGCAAATTTGCTGAACTGTAATGGGTGTTTTCCATAGACAGCAAGACATATCAGCCATACAGTCTTGCCCTCCTTCCCAAAGAGTTGGCGTTCAGCCAGAGAAAAGATTGAGGAGACTCATGTGGGTCCAGTGCACGAGAACTCCCATGCATGCTCAAAGGTTTTTACTTCTATGATCTGAAAGAGCATGTCTGGGCCGGTGCCATCAGATGAAGTCACCCATCTGTGTGGCTGATTTGTCCTGCTCTCTACAGAAAACACTTGTTACAAGTGAGCAGCTTTGCTTTAATAATAGTGGCCTCAGCATAGACCCCTGTGAACCTCAACTTGCACCTTATTGCAATTAGAATATGTAACATAGTGGCCCTTTATAGCCTCTGCTTCAGTCCGGTCCTAATCTACTTGAAAATGTTATTCTTAAACCCTTTTTTAACTTAAAAAATAGTTTTTCTGCAATCAAAAGCTTTAGTGAAGTCCAGAAAAACTATATCAATCATGTTTGCCTTATCAAGTTGGAATCTAACATTCTTGAGTAAATATGTAAAGTTGGTCTGGGAGGATCTGTTTCTCCTGAATTCATTCTTATTCTTGCTAATCATTCTCCATAGAACCAAAAGATCATAAAAGAAACACAGCTTCCTCGAGATTCACATATTAAAATTATGTAAATTGCCACAGTGAACATCCTTCTCTACTTTTGGTAATTCTTAAGTAGTTTCCTTCTTTTATGGTCTTTTATTTCACTTGCTTAGTCAAGAACTCAGTTTCTCCAATCTGGTGTTTCCTATTTTAAAAATGTTGGTTATCCTTTTTGGATGTTTTATGTATATTTTGGGTTACAATGCTAAGGCATAGCTTTGTGCCTTTCCTTTTACTGAATGTGAGGGAGTGATAAGACTCCCAATGCGTTTGCAAGCTCCCAGCTGTATGTTTGAAAGCCTTAAAATTGATTTTTGCAGCCAGTGGGATAAAATAAAATTCTAATACACTTTTACTTTGAAAAGCCAATGAGACAAGTAATAGTACTATGAGGACAATTTAGCTACTTTGCTTTCTTTTGCGCATCACTTCCTTTGTTCTATGGCCTCTGGCTTATCATGTTGCGGCTGACTTACTTTCATTGGCAGGTTGGTACTCCAAGCAGCAGACAGAGGTCATCCCAGGCTTTCTGCTACAAGCACAGTAGAGCTACAGGTTGTGGACATCAATGACAATGGACCTACTATTCCATCACTGGAAACAGTAGATATAGCTGAAAGTAAGCATGCGATTCAGTAAAAATAAGCACGTTTCAGGTATACCATTGCATTTAAGACTATTGTTAATATGAAAAAATTACTGTCCACAGAGAAACACACAACTGAATATTACTTCAAATTTTGCTTCTCTGTATAGAAATACACATTTGGCATGTGCAAGTAACATGCATTATGATTGTTGCAACAATGAAGCTTGAATTTTTTGCTGCAGGGACTTGTTTGCAGCATTCACAAATTTTGTTCTGTTTTTCATCAATTTTGCTACTGAAACATTAAAAGGTGAATTTTCAAAAGTACACATGTAAAAAATATCACTTACACATGTAAAGCAGCATATACACGAGTATGTGCTATTTTAAAAACCTCGATATATACACGTAAATCAAGGTCCGCAAGTAAATTTACACAAGTAAAAAAAAGGGGCTGGCCAGGAGCATTCCTGGGAAGGTCAACATTTATGCGAGTAAGTTATTTTATAAGCAATTTACACATGCAAATGTAGTTCCTTACTCAGGTATATTTACTTCTGCTCAATATCAGGAGTAAGTAATCATGAACACCTTAAAAGTTAAAAAAAAATGACTGGGTAGGGGTCTGGGTGAGATGGAGGGACTTCAGGCTGAAGGACCAGGTGGGTCTTAAGGAGCTGCAAATGGACTGGTAGACTAATTGGTAAAACTGGTTATTTCAGTGCCACATGCATATTATAAAATTCCCTGACTTAGGAGGTAATTTTAAAAGGAGTTACACGTGTAAATGTAACATAATATCATAGCAATTTTAAAAAGCCATTTTTGCACATAAAGTGCACTTGCCTGTGAATATCCTACGGACAATTCAATGGCATTTATTGTAGCAATTTTCAAAAGCCCACTTCCACAGGTAAACTGCATTTACATGTGTAAAATCCAATGTTAAGCCTGTAAATGCTTTTTAAAATTAGGTCTTTACGGTTCAATTTTAAATGCCCAGCACATGCAAATACTGGGAGATACGTGCGGGGCTGGGCTGCTCTTGTGCCAAGCACATTTTCAGATTGGCTTGGCCACGCCTGTGTCTCCCAGTACGCGCGGAAGAGCTGGGTTTCTGAAAAGGGGCGGGGGACAGCGCCATGTGCTGTCCCAGTGAAGCGCGCGCCAGCAGCTGGCCAGCGTGCGGAACTTACTTCTGATCGTCAGAGCAGGTAAGTTTTAAAACAAAAAAATTAGGGTAGGTAAGTGGGGTTTAGGAGTTGGGGCGGAGAGGTGAAAAGGGAGGACGAGCAGCTAGGTATTACGGAAGTTCCCTCCCAGTCCACTTCTTTATTGGAGCAGACTGGGAGGGAACTGGGGAAAGGCCTAGTCGCGTTGGCATGCGTTTATTAAAAAGTCTCCCTTTGCGCGTGCGAGTTGGCACTCGCGCACCAATATAAAAACGGGTCTGTGGGTATTGGATTTTATAACAAGCGTGCGGTGACGCGCAAATGTTATTAAATCGACGCACACATGGGTGCCCATGTGTAATTTTTAAAATTTACATCTTAATGTGTAAAAGCCAATTTATGGGGGAGTAATAATGTGAGTAAAATCTTTAAAATTTGAAGTACATTTGTACACACTTATCTAGCTAAATTCCAATTTATCCAGCTAAGCAGCGCCTTTCCCGCTACTTAGATGGATGAATTTGAACTTATCTGGTTAAGTAGCAGCAGTACTTAGCCAGATAAGTCTGAAAAGTGCTACTTGTCCATCTAAGTAACGCTTTGCCGACTTATCCGGCTAAGTACTGCTTCTTAGGGAGATAAATCGGAACATATCTGAATAAATACTGTTACGTATCCAGATAAGTTTGAATTTGTGTGACTCGCAGTTTTTACATACGCGACCATGTTTGTGCATATATGTATTCATATTTTATAGCTTGTGCTTTTTATTTGCGTGCAGGTTATAAAATACGTAGCAATTTTGAACGCGCCCATATACATGCGTAAATAGGCACATGCGAGCAGTTTAAAAAGTTATCCTCCCTGTGCAGAACTGCGGTAATGTGCCAGTTTCTTGTGGTGTTTTATTCTGATGCATGCTTTTAATAATTATAGCATGCATGAAATGCTCTGAGCACCTAATCTTCATTGTTTCCTTTTAATATAACCATTTCAGATGCTCCACTTGGTCACATTGTGACTCGTTTCTCAGCCAGTGATATGGACTTAAACCCAACTCTGTCCTACAGCTTTACTGAAGATGGTAACCCAGGAATGACGTTTGCTATTGATTGGTATAGTGGAGTTATCATGCTGGTGAAACCACTGGATTTTGAAGAAACTGTGTACTACCAGCTGCAGATCAGAGCTTCTGATTCAGTACATGAAACAGAGGCAGAACTCACTGTCCAGGTTTTGGATATTAATGACAGCCCTCCAGTTTTTGTGCAGGACTCATATCAGGTAAACAGAAGCAGTTCAGGAGGGGAGAGGAAGTCTGTGGGTGTATTGAGCAATTGAGTGAAATTTATAATTTTCCAATGAATGTGCTTCATTCTGCAGAAAACTATAAAGCAATGACTATAATATGGAATAATTCAAAACTTAAATTCATACAATATACTTTTTGCACACTCAGGTGAAATCTCCATGGTTATTTCCTGTAGTATAACAAATGTTCCAGGCAAATATTCCCACTCCCTGTGTTAAATAAAAGTGGCACAATCTGCTTTGCAGTGAATCCAATAGCAAAAATGTATACTTATTTCTCACCGTGAAAAGGACTTATAAGAATGCGATTACTGTATAAATTAGGCAACCTTCATATAGCACTTGGTTCTTGGATATTGTTCCAAGTAACCAAACAGAGCTGAAATTGCTTCTGTGTGCAGTGTTTTTAATCATAGGTTTCTTAAGAATATTTTGTCAAGCTAGTATCGGCTTAGCTGAATTAAAGTTAGTAAAGTACTTAATTTTGAACTTGTTGCCAAATGCCGCGATGAACTGTAGATCGAATGAGGAGGTCCCTTTCAGGTTCGCGCTCTTATTCCCCGGCCAGGGCTATTAATTAAACATCCTGAGAATAGGTTCCTTTCAAGTTCTCATCGCCGCTCGCTGTCGAAACGCCCGACACTGCAGGGTTTCGGAATCTCTTCCTTCTTCAGGGGTGCAGCAAGCTAGAAACTGTGGCCAATTCTGTGGACATGCAACCCGATGTCTATGATCAGCGCTGAATTCAGCTGCACCCCTGAAGAAGGAAGAGATTCCAAAACCCTGCAGTGTCCGGCGTTTCGACAGCGAGCGGCGATGAGAACTTGAAAAGAACCTATTCTCAGGACATTTAATTAATAGCCCCGGCCGGGGAATAAGAGCGCGAACCTGAAAGGGACCTCATCATTCGATCTACAGTTCATCACGGCATTTGGCAACAACTTCAAAATTAAGTACTTTACTTTCTCACAGGACAAGCAGGATGGTAGTCCTCACATATGGGTGACATCATCAGGATGGAGCCCAATCACGGAAAACTTCTGTCAAAGTTTCCAGAACTTTGACTGGCCCCTACTGGGCATGCCCAGCATGGCACTAACCCTGCAGCCAGAGGGTCCCCCTTCCGTCTTCTTATTTCCGCGCAGCAGTAGCCTCGCGGTTTAGGAGCTCTGAAGAGATTCCTGACAGGAATATTCCTCACAGAGTTAGTTAAACTTAAATTGTCCCACAGGGGTCCCTCCTCTAACTTTTCTCAGGCCGCGGTACTCAGTAAGTTTTTACCCATTTTCTGTCAATTACCGTCGAGTTTGGCCCTCACGGCCTACTGGCCATCGACCATACCGCGGCTCGATTTTTTTCTATGGCCATGGCGTCGGGGTTTCGTCGGTGCCCAGACTGTACTCGTACCATGTCTATCACAGACCCTCATGGAGTCTGTGTAATGTGTTTAGGCCGTGAGCATGATGTCCTGACTTGCACCAAAAGTGCCCTAATGACACCAAAAGGTCGCAAAGCCAGAATGGAGAAGATGGGGCTCCTCTTCCGTGCTCACACCCCAACGCCGTCCATCGCATCGACATCATCGGAACCGGCACCGTCGAAGTCGCACCAGCATTGACCTCCGTCCGGTGACCGTCCGCCATTGACGTCTTCGCGGCCATCGACTCCCGTTACTCCCCCTCAAGATCGAGGGGATCGTAGGGAGAAACATCGCCATCGGCATCGTAAGTCTCGGACCGTTGAGGGAGCGAAATCATCGACCGAGCCACAGTCCGAGCCACCATCGAAGAAGCCCCGTCCAGAAATGGCATCGACCATTCCTGCGATCGGAGCATTGAGGCCACCCTCACCCGATCGGGGTTTGGGAGTCGCGATTCTGCCTGTAAAGGTGGTCCCTCCAACTGTGCCTCCGCCTCCCTCTTCCGTCACAGAGCCGGGGCTGCTTGCTCCAGGTCTCCGGGAAGAACTGGATCGGCTGGTCCAGGAGGCCATCGACAAGGCGATGCAACGGCTCCAGGTTCCTCCGGCACCGAGAGTGGAACCGGTCACCGACCCGATAACAGCAGCGCTGGCACCGCTGCTATCCCAGATGGAGGCGCTCATGACTGCCTTCCACCGGTGATTCCCAGGTCTCCGATGGCTCCGGTGCGCTCCCCGTTGACAGCTTCATCGGGAGGAGAAACACCATTCCGCATTCCTCCTTTGGGAGTATTGCCTCAGCCATCGATGCTATTTCGTCCCTCGCCATCGATTCATTCATCGGGAGCGATACACACATCGGCGCCATCGATGCCTTCGATACCGGCACCGATGCCTTCCAGGCCGTCCACAGTGCCCCTGGCGATTCCTTCGATTTTCTCAGAGCCTCAGCCGGGGCCTTTGGGTATCCAACTCCCTTCTCGTCCTACAGGTCAGTCTGCTGATCCTTATGACACCTGGGGTGATGATACTTCTACAGACACCGATGACTTACCTTCACCTCTCTCTCCTACTGAAAGTAGAAAGCGTTCTCCTCCAGAGGAACTTTCTTTCATTAATTTTGAGAAGGAAATGTCTGAGTTGGTCCCTTTTCAGCTTCAGACAGAGCAGGATGATAAGCACCAGATGATGGAGCTCCTCCAATTTCTGGATGCCCCTAAAGTGATCACTTCTATTCCCGTTCATCAAGTTCTTGACCTCCTCAAAAAGAATTGGGAAAACCCAAGATCCATTGCCCCAGTCCACAGAAAAGCTGACACTATCTATTTAGTACAGTCAGCCCTCGGCTTTCAAAAATCTCAGCTCGACCACCACTCAGTTGTGGTGGAATCGGCTCAAAAGAAAGCAAAAAGGACGAAGCCTCACTCATCTACCCCTCCTGTTAAGGAACACAAGTTCCTAGACAATATTGGTCGACGAGTGTTCCAAGGGGCCATGCTCATCTCCAGAATTGCTGCTTACCAGCTGTATATGACCCAATACAATAGGGTCATTTTCAAGCAGATACAGGACTTCTCTGAATACCCTGCCTGAACAATTCCAACAACAGCTTCAAATCCTTGTCAACAAGGGTTTGAAGCAGGAAAGCATGAGATAAGAACAACTTACGGTATCTTCGACACCTCTACTAGAGTGTCTGCAGCTGCCATTTCGGCAAGACTATGGGCCTGGCTCAAATCTTCTGACTTTCGGTCATAAGTACAAGACAGGCTATCTGACCTACCATGTGTAGGGAACAATCTGTTCGGTGAACAGATCCAGCAAATAGTGGCTGAATTAAAGGACCATCATGAGACCCTTAAACAGCTCTCATCGATACCTTCCGACTTCCCCTCAAGACAGCCCTTTAGGAAGGACTCTAAGAAGTCATTCTTCCATCCATTGAAGTACTATTCTCCACCAGCAAGGTCCCGAACTACGAGGCCTTCTCAAAAACCTCAGCCTCGCCAGGCCCGAAAGCAAAAGCCGCAAGCAGTTCCCCAGCCGGGGCCTGCTTCAGGTTTTTGACTTTCACTTGGAGAGCAGCAGCCTGATTCCTCTGCCAAGCATACCAGTGGGAGGTCAATTGTGCCACTTTCACGGCATGTGGCAATCAATCACAACCGACCAATGGGTGCTAGCAATCATTGCTCAGGGTTACCACCTAAACTTTCTTGCTCTTCCACCGGACTCACCACCTCTGCAAGCATGGAGAGTATCCGACCATTCTGTCCTTCTGGAGCAGGAGGTTTCCCTTATTCTCCAGTTAAGAGCAATAGAACCCATCCCACTCTTGCAGCAATGCCTAGGGTTCTATTCCCGGTACTTTTTGATCCCCAAAAAAATCCGGGGGAGTTCATCCAATTCTGGAACTACATGCTCTCAACAAGTACCTACAGCGAGAAAAGTTCAAGATGGTAACCTTGGGCTCGCTTCTACCTCTTCTGCAAAGAGGAGACTGACTCTGCTCTCTGGACCTTCAGGACGCATACACACACATTGCGATAACTCCAGCTCATCGCAAGTACCTCAGGTTTTTAGTACGCCCAAAGCACTATCAATACCGTATGCTTCGGTTCGGCCTAGCTTCGGCACCACGAGTCTTTACCAAATGTCTCGTGGTTGTCGCAGCTTTTCTCAGGAAAGAAGGTGTTCACGTCTATCCCTTTCTGGACGACTGGTTTATTAGGGCTCCAACCCAGCAAGCCACTCGTCATCCCTCAGTTTGACCCTACACACTCTAATTTCTCTAGGATTTCTCGTCAATTACGAAAAATCCTACTTAGTCCCATCTCAAACCTTGTCGTTCATTGGGGCAGACTTGGACACCTTGCAAGCAAAAGCCTTTTTCCCACAACAACGAGCACTAACCCTCGTGTCTCTCACTCACCAGTTGCAGTCTCAGCATACAGCAACAGCTCACCAATTCCTCATCCTTTTAGAACACATGGCGTCCTCAGTCCATGTCACACCAATGGCCCGCCTGGCCATGAGGCTCATGCATTGGACTCTGAGGTCACAATGGATTCAAGCTGTTCAGCCTCTGTTGACCATTGTCCACATCACCGACTCACTCTGTCTATCTCTCGCCTGGTGGACAAATCACAACAATCTCCTCCAGAGTCTGCCCTTTCAAGTGCCAGATCCTCAACTCATTCTCACCACCGACGCTTCCAATCTCGGGTGGGGAGCCCACGTGGACAATCGACAGACACAAGGGTCTTCAGGGGAAGCCAAACATCAAATAAACTTCCTAGAACTTCAAGCAATGCGATATGCTCTCAGGGCTTTTCAGGAACGCCTGTCAAATCACGTCATCCTGATTCAGACGGACAACTAGGTGGCCATGTGGTACATCAACAAGCAGGGAGGCACAGGCTTCTTCCTTCTGTGTCAGGAAGCTGCACAGATTTGGTCAGAAGCGCTCTCCCACTCGTTGTACCTCAGGGCCACCTACTTGCCGGGAGTGGACAATGTCTTGGCAGACAAACTGAGTCGTGTCTTCCAGCCACACGAGTGGTCTCTCAACCCCTCGGTAGCGACCTCAATCTTTCGCCAATGGGGATACCCCCAGACAGACCTCTTTGCGTCCCCTCAGAACCACAAAGTGGACAACTACTGCTCCCTCATTCAGAGCGAGCGCTCTCAGCCCAGAGATGCATTCTCCCTCTCGTGGGCAACCGGTCTGCTCTATGCATTCCCTCCACTTCCTCTTCTTTCAAAGTCTCTCGTGAAGCTACGTCAGGACAAGGGAACCATGATCCTGATAGCACCTCACTGGCCACGCCAAGTGTGGTTTCCTATACTCCAGGATCTCTCCATCCGCAGGCACATTTGGAAACGGACCTGCATCTGATCACTCAAAACGACGGATGCCTACGCCATCCCAACCTTCGGGCCTTGTCCCTGACGGCATGGATGTTGAAAGGTTAATCCTTCAACCACTTAACCTTTCAGATTCGGTTTCTTGTGTCCTGATTGCTTCGCGAAAGCCTTCCACAAGAAAATCTTATTCCTATAAATGGAAAAGGGTACACATCATGGTGCACTTTGCAGTCCCTTGATCCCTTTTCCTGTCCAATCCCAAGGTTTTTGGACTATCTCTGGCATTTGTCAGAGTCAGGTTTAAAGACCTCTTCAATCAGAATGCATGTCAGTGCGGTAGCCGCCTTCCATAAAGGTGTCGGGGAGTTCCTATATCAGTACAACCCCTCGTAACACGCTTTTTAAAGGGCTTGCTCCATATCAAGCCACCTTTATGTCCTCCGGCCCATTCTTGGGACCTTAATCTGGTTCTTGGTCGGCTCATGAAACCACCATTCGAGCCTCTTCACTCCTGTGACCTAAAATATCTCACATGCAGGCCGATACAGTAAGGAGCGGTAGGAAGAGCTGCGTTAGTGCCGGGAGCACCCGCGGTTGCCGCACGCACAGTCCGGCTCACCTACCGCTCGATACTGTATGTAAATAGCTTGCAAATGCAAGCTGCGTCTAAGAAGCATCCGTGAAGCGTTAGGCCCGCGCAACCCATTTTACTGTATAGAGCGCTATACAGTATCCCTGGTGCGCTGGCCTAACACTTCACGGACACGCTGGCATCTGTCATTTCAAATGTCATTTCAAATGACATTTAAAATGACAGGTACCAGGAAGTGGACGGTTCTCCTACGCTCGGGATTGCCAGTCCTCTCTCCCCTCCTCTGGAAGCAAGCAATGAAAGCTGAAAAAAATGGAAAAAACGAAAAAAAAAAAAAAGTAGCAAGGGAGAGAGGACGGGCAATCCTACGCTTGGGATTGCCAGTCCTGTCTCCCCTCCTCCCGAAGCAAGGCGCAAAAAGCAGCCTTGCTTCGGGAGGAGGGGAGAGAGGACTGGCAGTGTAAAGCAACGAAGCGACTTACTTTTTTTGCAGCCCCCCTCCAGAGACGGACATCGGCGAAGACGGACCACGGCTCCCCTGCCTCCCGGAGGCGAAGATGGATGCCTACACGGGCGAAAGCGGCCCCTGTGCGTGCGATTGGGCCGCTCAAGGCGTGACGTCATGACGTTTGGCGTCACGGCATGTGACGTCACGTCTTGAGCTGCCCAATTGCACATACAGGGCCGCTTTCGCCCTTGCAGGCATCCATCTTCGCTGGGAGGCAGGGGAGCCGCGATCCGTCTCCGCCAATGTCCGTCTCCGGAGGCGGGGCTGCAAAAAAAGTAAGTCGCTTCGTTGCTTTACACTGCCAGTCCTGTCTCCCCTCCTCCCAAAGCAAGGCTGCTTTTCGCGCCTTGCTTCGGGAGGAGGGTAGACAGGACTGGCAATCCCGAGCGTAGGATTGCCCGTCCTCTCTCCCCTCTCTCTCTTGCAACTTTTTTTTTTTGCTTTTCGCTTTTTTCCGCTTTCGTTGCTTCGGGAGGAGGGGAGAGGACTGGGGCTGACTCGGAGACCAGCACCCATGGACGCGGCCAGGGCAGGTGAGCAGGGGCGGGGGAAAGTTTGCCGCCTCCCTTACCCCTGCCTCTAACGCAGGGGTAAGGGTAGGCAGTAAGTTAGCAGATTAAACGCGCGGCCAAAACGGCAGGGTAAAAAGCGATAGTCGGGGTGCGCGTTACTGTATGGAGGGAATAGCTAATTCGTCGTTTAAGGACGCGGTAGGAGGTAGGTTAAAGGGGATAGTGTATCACGGGTTGGACTAACGCGGCCGAAAGTGGGTAGAAAGCGGGTTAGGTGCAGGGTAACCGCGGCCGCACTTTACTGTATTGACCTGATGGAAAGTGATTTTCCTTTTGGCTATCACTTCAGCTCGCAGGGTTAGTGAGTTACAGGCCCTAGTTACCTATCCACCTTACACTAAACTCCTGCAGGACCGGGCGGTACTCCGCATTCACCCTAAATTTTTACCTAAGGTAATTTCGGAGTTTCACATTAATCAATCCATCATACTACCTACCTTCTTTCCCAGGCCCCATTCCAATCCAGGGGAACAGGCTCTGCATACCCTTGACTGTAAACGGGCTCTAGCGTTCTACCTAGACCATACAGTTGCCCACAGGAAGAGTACTCAGTTATTCGTCTCTTTCCATCCCAATAAATTAGGGCAACCTGTGGGTAAGCAGACTCTCTCCTCCTGGTTGGCGGACTGCATATCTCTTTGCTATCAGCAAGCAGGCATTCCTTTTCAAGACCGTGTCAAAGCACACTCTGTGAGGGCCATGGCGACTTCAGTAGCACACCTACGATCGGTGCCGCTTCCTGACATTTGCAGGGCTGCCACCTGGAGTTCTCTCCACACTTTCGCAACCCACTATTGCTTGGACAAAGCCGGAAGACAAGATTCCATCTTCGGCCAGTCTGTCCTGTGTAACTTATTTCCAACGTGACGTACCTACACCCTTCCACCTGCCTGGTGGGGTTCAGGTTGCCCTCTACCAAATTCCACCCCAGTTGTTGTGCCTGTTGCACGCCGTTGGGTACATTTGGTGCATATTGGGACATCCTCAGCTCGGTACTCACCCATATGTAAGGACTACCATCCTGCTTGTCCTGTGAGAAAGCAAATGTTGCTTACCTGTAACAGGTGTTCTCACAGGACAGCAGGATGTTATTTATTATTTATTTATTTTTGGTTTTTATATACCGATCTTCCTGCATTAAATACAAATCAAACCGGTTTACAAGGAACAGAAAATTGCCTGAACGGCGATACATAGAACTCAGAACATACATAGTAAATAGGGCAAATACAGTTAAAATTTAAATTTAACTGAACAGAGAAAAAATATTTAAAAAATATTTACAATGCATAGTCATAAATGTCCTAAAGCATTCAGAGAGAAAAATGTGCTTAGTTAAAATGCAGAGTCTGGAAATGCAAGGTTGAATAACCATGTTTTTAATTTTTTCTTAAAGGATATTGGGCAAGGATCTTGTCTAAGGTCCGGTGGGAGATTGTTCCATTGAGTGGGTCCTGAGGTAGAGAAGGCTATGATCTTTAGTGATGTTTTTGCTTGAGGGACGAAGAGAGTGCCTTGATAAGCTCTTCTCATTGGTCTAGTGGGATTATTAGGGCGAACTTGGTGAGTTAAATCGATTGGGGCAAGATTGTGAACAGATTTGTGCATGATGGTCAGCACTTTGTATCGGATTCTATATTTGATAGGGAGCCAGTGAAGGTTGTATAGAATGGGAGTAATATGGTCCCTTTTTTTAGAATTGGTTAGAATCCTGGCGGCTGAATTCTGTAACATTTGAAGTGGCTTAGTGGTGATAGCCGGGAGACCAAGTAATAATGAGTTACAGTAATCAATTTTTGTGAGAATGATTGCTTGTAACACCAGACGGAAATCATAAAAGTGCAGGAGAGGTTTAAGCTTCTTAAGGACCTGTAGTTTGAAGAAGCACTCTTTTGTTGTATTGTTGACAAACCTTTTGAAGTTCAACTGGTTGTCCAGGAGAGTGCCTAGATCTCTTACGTGAGAGGTCTTTTTGATGTTATCTAGTTTTGTTGAAGGGAAGTTAGGAAGAGATCGGTTGTCAGCTTGAGGTTGATCATCTTGGTGAAAAACTGTCTCCCTGGACTTGAGGTTTTCATCTTGAGAAATGATTATGAATTCAGTTTTGTCTGTGTTGATAACTAGGTTAAGCTGGAAAATGTTAGTCCTCACGAAACCCGCCCGCCGCCCCGTGGAGTTGGGTTCGTAACATTTTGTTATTTTATTTTTCGGCACTGCCTGTAGCTTTCAAATAAGACTGAAGGGGGACCCCTGCTGGCTGCAGGGTTAGTGCCATGCTGGGCATGCCCAGTAGGGGCCAGTCAAAGTTCTGGAAACTTTGACAGAAGTTTTCCGTGATTGGGTTCCATCCTGATGATGTCACCCATATGTGAGGACTAACATCCTGCTGTCCTGTGAGAACACCTGTTACAGGTAAGCAACATTTGCTAACTTTAATTCAGCTAAGCCGATACTAGCTTGACAAAATATTCTTAAGCAACCTATGATTAAAAACACTGCACACAGAAGCAATTTCAGCTGTGTTTGGTTACTTGGTACAGTATCCAAGAACCAAGTATTATATGAAGGTTGCCTAATTTATACAGTAATCGCATTCTTATAAGTCCTTTTCACGGTGAGAAATAAGTATATATTTTTGCTATGATTTATTTTTTTCTCACTATTAGAGGTTTTTTCTATGTATAGTATTATTGCAGTGAATCCGGCAGTTTCTAAATATTGACTGATATCTCTCTAGTATAGTTCAGAATAGTAATATTGTTTCAGTGGTATAGATTTAGGTGAATTTTTATGCTTTGAAAGAGATTTCTTTTCTTTTTTTCTGTTGGCCCTGAAAGTTATTGGCATGAAAGACAAGACAGCTAGCTTACCTTCTGTGTTCTGGAACTGTTTTTGAGAGCGAGGATACAAAAGTTTGAATGAAGGATAACATTTGATAAATTAGGCCCATAGTGTAGAGGAAGTAAATTCCATGTGTGTTGTGAGTTGGCCAATGCTGGCAAAACACTAGTGCCACAAAATTGTGCATTTTGTTAGCACAGTGACTGTTTACTAATTAAAAACAACATTATAAAAAAAAAATTTTTTTCATAAAACTGTTGACTATTACACTGAATGTTGAAATGCAGTGGCACAAATATTCTTGGAGCTTATAATAAGCTATTAAGCAGCCAGGGTAAAATAAATAAGTACAAAGTTAAATAACTACGTTAAAATGGGCCCTGAAGCTTCGTTCTATGCTGTAGAAGTGAAAATGTCAGCTGAAGCTCAGGAAAAAAACTAACTTTGGCAGGAATATTTTGTGAAATCTTGCTTCTATTAGTATTGTGTTACTTTGGGAGACATTGAATACCATTTAACTTGCTGAACTGTTCTGGAATGAGTGGTGTTTGAACTGAAATCTGAAATGGATGTTAATAAAACACAACGTTCAGTTTGCATCCTGGAACTGTTGCAAACGTTTTTTTAATGTTCTAATTCCGCAAAACTTATTTCAGCTTAAGAAAACCGGTGGGTTGAACCCTTCATAGAAGAGGGCATTATGTTCTGTTTCTAAAATAAAAGATGAAATGTCCAGAAATTGTTATTAACTATTGTGTGTGTGTGTGTGTTTGTGTGTGTATGTGTGTGTGTATATATGTATATAGATAGATATAGATATATATACCAAAATATTCCCTGTTAGAGAAATAAGCATTAATGTACTGAGTACAGAAATGGTATTACAAAATTTTAAAAATTCCTTTATTTACAAATTACACATAGGGGGTAGATTTTAAAAAAGAGCGCGATCGCCTACTTTTGTTCGCGCAGCAGGCGCAAACAAAAGTACGCTGGATTTTATAAGATACGCGCATAGCCGCACGTATCTTATAAAATCCTGGATAGGCACGCGCAAGGCTGCCGATTTTGGGCAGCCTGCGCGCACTGGGCAGCCGGCGCGCACCGAGCCGCGCAGCCTGCCTCCGTTCCCTCCGAGGCTGTTCCAAAATCGGAGCGGCCTCGGAGGGAACTTTCTTTCGCCCTCCCCTCACTTTCCCCTCACTTCCCCTACCTAACCCACTCCCCCAGCCCTATCTAAACCCCCCCCCCCCTTATCTTTGTCTGCTGGTGCGCCGTCATCCGACCCGGGGGCTGGTCCGGAGGCTTCGACCACACCCCCGGGCCGGCGCCACGCCCCCGGTCCTGCCCCCGAAACGCCGCGTCATTCGGCCCCGCTCCCGACATGCCCCCTTAAAAAAAACCCGGGACTTACGCGCGTCCTGGGGCTCTGCGCGCGCTGGCGGGCGAGGGCCCTGCTCGCGTAAATCCAGGCGGATTTACGCGAGCAGGGCATTTAAAATCCGCCCGATAATGTATTAAAATAAATGTGCTTGTATACAAAACCAATCCTAAATCGCATCAAGAATAATACCAATGAGACACCAATTCCTAACTAAGCTACTTAAAGAACTTAAATCAAAGTCAGGAATACAAAAGTATCTTTGTTCTAACAATAGTAAACTGTTAACAAAATGTGCTAGCTAATAAACATGCCACAGCTAGCACATTTTGTTACTAGCTTACTAAGAAGAAATGGAGAAAGAAGTTGGAAAGGAGATGTTTGTATAGTACCACTTGCCTCCTGAGGTGATACGGTGTGGTCCCTCCTTTAGTAGAGTGCCTTCAGTCAGGTAGCCATGACTGGCTTGGACCTAAATTCCAGTTAGTGGTTGCAGGACAAGAGAGGGTTGGTGGTGAAGTTTTAACCTTCCAGCCCCATAGCTGGGACTTGTCCCTGCTCCCAGGCAGGGAGGGCTGAACTCAAGTAAAAGTTTTTAATTAAAAAAACAAAACAAAAACCAGCCAGAGACAGGAAGACAGCAGGCGAAGGGTCTGTTTCCTTGGTGTTTGGCTATACCGCTCACACCTCTGGGTAGTTCTGTTAGGTGAGGAAAGAGAGCAGGCACGGCAGGTTGCGCAACCGGTTGACTAGGCCCCGCTCCTAAGCTTCTCCCATTTGGTGCATGGTACGCCACAGGGTACTTTTTGTGCGCTTTTTTGCTGCAGACCATTGGTGCGGGTTTGCACAACTGTATGTATGTCTGTTCTCGTCTGTGCATTCAGTTTGGGCATTCTTCCTTCTGGATGTACATCTTGTGAATCCAGTTTAGGCATCTGTTCTGAATGTCCAGTTTGGGAATCCAGTTGGATGCACATTTTTTCTGTGTCCAGTTTGGGTGTGCTTGTATGTGGTTCCTACGATTGGCCATCCTGGATCATCATTACCATTTTCGGTCTTGCCTTTCAGACTAGTCACAGTGCCCAGGACCTTTTCCAAGGTCATGGTAGTGGTAGCGGTAGCCCTTCGCAAGAAGGCATTCTGATTCACCCTTATCTGGATGACTGATTGATTCGAGCCAAGACATTGGAAGAGAGTCTTCGTGCTTCCAGCAGGGTGGTTTCCTTGTTACAGGAACTAGGCTGGATGGTGAATCTGGCCAAGAGCAATTTCAGCCATGTCAGACCCTGGAGTATCTTGGGGTTCATTTCAGTACAAGGCATGGCAGAGTGTTTCTGCTAGAGTCTCGGATCCCACACATTGATGCTGCGAATTCGGCCCCTGTGGAACTCTATTTGTCTGACCGTGTGATCTTATCTATAGGACCTGGGGTTGATGGCTGCTGCATTAGAAGTGGTTCCCTGGGTGAGGGCGCATATGCACCCTCTTCAGCACACCTTGCTTTCCCGATGGAGTCCACAGTCGCAGAACTATGCAGTGAGACTGCTCCTTCAGTTAGAGGTGAGATCCCAGTTGAACTGGTGGTTACACGCAGACCATCTCAGGAAGGGAATTTCCCAGATGATGCCAGATTGGTTGGTACTCACAAAAGATGCGAGCTTCCGGGGCTGGGGGGCTCACTGTCAGGAGTTGGTGGTGTAAGGGCGCTGGATTGCAGTGTAGCGGAGGTGGAACATCAACAAATTGGAGACATGAGCAGTTTGGCTGGCATGCCTGCAATTCACTGAGCAGCTAGAGGCTCGAGTGGTCCAGGTCATGTCCGACAGTGTGACACCGGTGGCTTACATCAATCATTAAGGTGGAACCAAGAGTTGACAGGTGTCTGAAGAGATAAATGCACTCATGGTATGGGCGGAGCAGCATCTCCTAAGCATATCGGCCTCTCATATTGCCCATAAGTACAATATCAGAGCCAATTTCCTCCACAGGAAGAGCATGTACCCAGGAGATTGGGAGTTGGTGGACGAGGCCTTTCAGCTTCTGGTGAACCGCTGGGGCCTTCAAGATATAGACCTGTTGGCGAACTTCAACAAAGCAAGGGTTCCATGCTTCTTCAGTCACAGGTGGGACTTTAGTGAAGGGGTAGGTCAATCTCAGACCTGACCTCGGCTGCTGGAATTTGATTTGGTGGTTAACCTTTTTAGGGCGAGCTACAAAGAGTATGATTCCTGATTTTTGTTGATAACTGATACGTGGCTTCTCTAGCCCTTAGTTTGCTAGATATGTTCCTTCTTTTGCCTGAGCTCAGTGTTCCTGTTGCTTGAGAATCATGTTAATAATGTTCAGGTTTCTCCTAGGACAAGCAGGATGGTAGTCCTCCCATATGAGTGACATCATCCGATGGAGCCCAGCACGGAAAACTTTTGTTAAGAAACCTTGACTGGTAGACTGAGCATACCCAGCCTGCTGCTATCCGCGCGTCCACGCGAGGTCCACCTTCAGTCTCTTCTTTTCCACGGTGCAGTAGCCTCACAGTGGTGGAGCTCCAAATCCTGTCTTTTTTTCGGGGGGTTTTCTGCATCAGGTCCCCCTTCGCATTCGGTTCCTCCATTCAGTAGGAACCCTTTATTTATTTATTTAAAACTTTTCTAGACCGATATTCATATAACATATCACATCGGTTTACATGGAACTGGAATAATATAACTCAGAAAAAATAATATAACTCAGAATATAACTCAGAAAAAATAATATAACTCAGAAAAAAGAGGCAAAGTTACAATGAACAGGGAGAAATAACTTGGAAGTAGGAAGAGATAGATATAAATTGAGATTAGAAAAGTAAAGAGGTAAGAGGTGACTAGTTAGGGCACAATTAAACTAAATGGAATGGCAAAAGGAAGTCAACTGTTAATACAATGGTTTATATAAACTTAAGAGGATAAAAGTAAACCCTTGGCTTTTGCCTTCGTTACTCGCGGTCGATTCCCAACTTCTGCACCGTGGTACCTGTCAGTCATCGACCGCGCGCCAGCCTCTTTGTCGATGGCATCGTCGGATCCGCATGAGGTGTGTATCCTCTGACCAGGGGCCTCGCATGACGTCCGGGGAGGTGTGTGACCAAATGACCCCCCAAAGGGCGTCGAGCACGCCTTGACAAAATGGAGAAGTTCTTCGGCTCTCCAAAACCTTCTACTTTGGCTTTGGTATCCTCGACGCCCAACGACTGCGGGGAGCCATCCCCGTCTCTTCCCCTGGCAGTCCCTCTCTCCAGTACCCCTAAGGGAGAGGGATATCGATCGTCGGTGGTCTCTCCCCTCCCCCTAACATTGAGGTCATCGTCTTCCCCGGCGCCGGGGAAAGACTAGGCCGAGCGCCGGAAATCCAGGAAGCATCAACACCGGTCACGGTCTCGCCATGGTTCCAGTTCTGGAGCGGCATTGGTGGCTACAGAGCCAGCATCGAAGCGGCACCGGCCACCGGAGGCACCAACCTCCAGTGCCCCCGGTAGCCCAAGGCGTTCCCCACCAGCAATGGTGCTGGGCATGTGCCTCCTCATGATCCTTCTGAGGATGTGGCGGTGATGCCTCATCCCCCTCCTTCAGTCCTAACCACCCAGGACTTTCAGGAGGAGTTGGACCGCAGGGTGCAATCGGCGGTGCTCAAAGCACTACAGAGCATCGAGGTGCCGGCGCCACCAGCCCCCATATCGGGGCCTGAGCCTCCGCCATCGATGCTCGCACCCCTGCTGGAGCATCTGGACGTCCTTCTTGGCGCCCTACCGACAAAACCGGTGCCTGAGAGGCCCCCGATGCTTCCTCGGCCACCGACGTCCTCCACCAGAGCAATCCCGATTCCTGGGTCCTCCAAGGACGATGAGGCCTCGGGGACCAGGCACCCTTGCCCAGAGTTCCCCGGGCTTCTGCTGGTTCCTCCAGGCATACCGTGGCCAATGCCTCCCTTGATGCCCGGAGTTCCATCGATGCCTTTGGGGCCCAGGCCTACTGCCCCTCCCGGTCCCCGGTGTCCAGGCCCTAGAGAGGAGGAGGGTTCATATGACCCATGGGGTGATGACTCCTCAGACTCATCCTCAGAGTTCTAAGATGACCCCCTCTCAGAGCCTTCCCCTCCGGAGGAACGGCGTTGATCTCCACCCGAAGACCTGTCGTTTGCTAGCTTCATAAGGGCCATGGCAGAGGCCGTCCCCTTCCAGCTCCTATCAGAGGAGGATACCCGTCACAAGATGCTGGAAGTCCTCCAGTTCATTGATGCTCCAAAAGAGGTCATGGCGGTGCCGGTCCACATCTTTAAGGAGCTCCTCCACCGGATGTGAGAACACCCGGTGTCTGTGTCTCCAGTTAACAGGAAGGCCAATGCAACTTATCTGGTACAACAGGCCATGGCCTTCGAACAGCAGCACCTACCCCACCAGTCAGCAGTGGTGGAGTCCACACTTAAAAAGGCCAGATGTTCCCGGACACACACTTCTGCCCCTCCAGGGCACAAACACAGTGAGCTCGATGGCATAAGGAGGAGGATGTTCCAGGAGGCCATGTTGGTGGCCCGTATTGCAGTCTGCCAGCTATACATGACTCAATACAACCTCAACCTATGGAAGCAGGTTCAGGAGCTTGCGGAGGGCCTTCCCCAGCAACAGCAGGAGTCTCTTGCAGCCATTGCCACACTGGAGCTTGAGGAAGACACGAAGTCAGGTCTACCTATGACGTTTTTGAAACCGTAGCCCACTTAGCTGCCAGAGGCGTCGGTGCCAGGCGGCTGGCCTGGCTTTGGGACTCAGGTCTCCGACCAGAGGTTCAGGAAAGGCTTACAGATCTTCCCTAGACAGACAAAAACCTGTTTGGAGATAAGGTGAAAGAAGTCATGGCGCAGCTGAAAGATCCCAGAAAGCAAAGAGGTAGGCGATCTATAATGGCCATCAGGTAAACACAAAAGGATAGATGCCTTGATCTTTTTCAAATATTTATTAAAGTAGAGACGTATTCATAAAACTGCCCGACTCAGGCCGAGTTTCGCAGCTCACCAGCTGCTGCCTCAGGGGCTTAGACAATCCAAGGTCTTGAATGAAATACAATGGTGTAGTATCATCAAGCAACAAGTAACTGCATGTCAGCAATGCAAAAACAACTTGCAATTCTCCGTTCGTAATACAGTCTCTACTGGTATACGAAACTCGGCCTGAGTCGGGCAGTTTTATGAATACATCTCTACTTTAATAAATATTTGAAAAAGATCAAGGCATCTATCCTTTTGTGTTTACCTGGCAGCTGAAAGGTCAACATGATACTCTTCAGCAACTCTCCGCCAGCCCCTCTGAAGGCCCTTCCTCCGCCAGAAAGAACTCCAGGCCGGGCTCTCACAAGCCCTTCTACTGGCCAAGGAAGTACTTTCCTCCAGCTACCCTTGTCCGCCCGCCTTCGTACAGCCCTAGAGGTCATGGCCAACATCAGTGGGTTCCGAGAGCCCAACCAACCCCCCCAGCAGGCTTCATCTGCCTATTTTTTTTTGTACTGGCGGCGAGGGGGCACGAGCCAAACACCGGTTCCCCTGGCAGTCAATCCC
Organism: Rhinatrema bivittatum; assembly: GCF_901001135.1. Lineage (NCBI taxonomy): Eukaryota > Metazoa > Chordata > Amphibia > Gymnophiona > Rhinatrematidae > Rhinatrema > Rhinatrema bivittatum. The sequence goes on along the minus strand of NC_042615.1, from coordinate 62,098,880 downwards.
CCAGTCGGTGACAGGCTCTTTTGCTTCGCTCTCCGCTGGGAAGCGATCACTTCAGATCATTGGGTCCTCTCCATTGTCCGCCAGGGCTACCGCCTGAACTTCAGCAGGCTCCCAGAGACTGCACCCCCATGTCCATTGTTGAGTTCACCCACCCATCAGGACGTCCTTCAATCGGAACTCTCCGCCCTTCTAGAGGCGGGCATGGTAGAACCGGTTCCCCGTAAGCAGCAGGGCCACGGCCTCTACTCGAGGTACTTCCTCATTCCGAAGAGAAATGGCAGTTTGTGCCCCAACCTCGACCTCAGGGTGTTAAACCGATTTCTTGTAAGAGAGAAATTCAAAATGGGGTCTCTTAGCACGCTGATCCCACTCCTCTGAAGAGGAGGCTGGCTCTGCTCCCTTGACTTGAAGGAAGCTTAAGCCCATATTGCTATTGTTCCCAGACACAGGAAGTACCTCCTTTTTCTGGTGGGGATGGCACATTTTCAGTACAAAGTACTGCCCTTTGGGCTGGCATCAGCCCCACGAGCCTTCACAAAATGCTTGGCGGTGGTGTCTGCCTACCTCAGGCGTTTGCTCAGTCCATGTCTTTCCATACCTGGATGATTGGCTGATCCGGAGCGACTCCCACTCTGGGGCCCTGAATGCACTGGCCTTGACGGTTCAGACCTTGCAGGCATTGGGATTCATCATCAACTTCCCCAAGTTGCATCTCAGTCCATCTCCAAAGGTAGACTTTATTGGCGCCTGGTTGGATACGACACAAGCGAAAGCATTTCTGCCCAAGGATCGAGCGGTTTCGCAACAGGAAGAGGATGCCAGCCCGTTTACTGCTGCACCTGCTGAGCCATATGGCAGCCTCAATCCACGTGACCCCCTTGGCCCGCCTCCGCATGAGGGACCCTCAGTGGGCCTTGCGGTCCCAGTAGTGGCAGGCATCCCAGAATCTAGAGGTTCCGGTGATGGTCATGGACCCTCTCCGCCTCTCCCTGACCTGGTGGGAGGCCCTGCCCAATTTGGAAACCGGGCTCCCATTTCAGCCCACACCACTCCAGATGACCTTCATCACCAATGCCTCGCCTCAGGGGTGGGGGTCCCACATGGTGCCAGATAAACTTCCTGGAGCTTCAAGCAATCCAGTATGCCTTGTGGGCCTTCTAGGACAAACTGTCCTCCATCAGAACCGACAACCAGGTAGCGATGTGGTACATCAACAAGCAGGGTGACATGGGCTTCTTGCTCCTCTGCCAAGAAGCGAAACAGGTCTGGAATTGGGCCCTTTCCAGAGAGATGTATCTACGGGCCACCTACCTACTGGGTCACCTGAACACACTGGCGGACCACCTCAGCCGGACCTTCCAGCCACATAAGTGGTCCCTGAACCCGGCAGTAGTAGCCCACTTATTCTGTCGCTGGGGTACACCAGACATGGACTTGTCGCTTCTCCCCACAGTCACAAGGGGAGCATGTTCTGCTCCCTGATTCCGGGGAATGGCCATCCAGCCTGCGATGCATTCTCCCTTCACTGGGGCAGGGTCTCATGTTCGCTATCCTGCTCCTCTCGAGGACTCTGATGAAACTGCAAGAGGATGAGGGGACCATGATCTTGGTGGCACCCTCCTGGCAAAAGGCAGGTGTGGTTTCCTCTATTCCAAGACCTGTCCATGAGAGCGCCGGTCCCACTGGGGACGGCTCCCGACCTCATATCGCAGAACCAGGGCACCCTGCGCCACCCGAATCTCAAGGCCCTGGTCCTCACGGCATAGATGTTGAGTGCATAATCCTCTAGCCCTTGCAGCTCTCAGATGGTGTCTCCAGGGTCTTGATTGAATCCCAGAAACCTTCCACCCGGAAATCTAATAGCTCGAAGTGGAAGCGTTTCTCCTCCTGGTGCGGCAGCCACGAACTGGACCCTTTCTCCTGTCCGCTCCCCTGCCTGCTGGATTATTTTTGGCACCTGTCCGAATCTGTCCTCCAAACCAGCTCGGTCCGAGTACACTTCAGCACCCTCAGCACCTACCATTAGGGTGTCGCCGGTGCTCCCATTTCAGTCCAGCCACTGGTTGGGCGCTTCATGTGAGGCTTTGTTCAGCTGAAGCCCCCACTTTGCCCACCAGCAACCCCATGGGATCTCAACGTTGTTCTGGTGAGGCTCATGCGGCATCTGTTCGAGCCTCAAATCCTGTGACCTGAAGTTTCTCACCTGGAAAGTTATGTTCCTGGTGGCGATCACTTCTGCTCACAGGGTCAGTGAGATCCAGGCCCTATTCATGTACGCTCCATACACAAAGTTCTTCCATGATCGTGTGGTGCTGCGCATGCATCCAAAATTTCTGCCGAAGGTGGTGACTGCTTTCCCCATCAACCAGTCAATCATCCTTCCCATATTCTTCCCACAGCTTCATTCCCATCCGGGGGAACGTGCTCTCCACACCCTGGACTGCACGCGGGCACTCACTTTCTATTGGACCGTACAGCGAACCAGCTTTTTGTGTCTTTTTTTTTTTTTTTAAGTTGTAATTTTTTTATTGGTATCAGATAGTGTCATACATGTCAGAATGCAATCAGTCACAATACCGTTACTCACAGCGAAAAGTAGATTAACTGAACATCATGACCAGAAGAACCTGGAAATACCAATTTTTCCAACCATCCATATCTATCCCCCCCTCCCCCCTCTCGCACACAGTCATCATGGGAAATATCATACAAATAATAAAGAATATCAGTCCTATTGATAAGAAAAGAATAATACAGACAAGTTGAAAAGTATATAGAATCAGATCCATCTTTAGCAGTCCCAAGTCAAAGAAAAACCCTACAAACACTCCTGTAAAAAGCATTGCAGCGGTAACATGTTGCATTATAGAAATCGAAAAACTGTTATACATTGAAACAATTATTGTGCATCTCCACCATTTGGTTTAGCTATTTCAAACTTTCTGAGGTGTTGTCCATTGCACATATTTATACCATATTTTGTGAAATTTAGCTAATGTTTTGTGTTTATGGGCCGTAATTTCCCCCAAGGTATGCATAACTCTCACCCTGTCATAGACATCCTGGATTGCTGGGGGTGACGTATCCCTCCATTTTTTGGCAATTGCTCCCCTGGCTGCAGTTACGACGTATTTAATAAAAGCATTATGAAACTTAGAAAGCTGTGGGTTGTCTTTGTTCAGTAACGCCTGCGATGGCACAAGTGATATTGGCTCTCCGAGAACTGTTGTCAGCCAGCGAGCAATAGCATCCCAGAAAGGTGTAATGCAGGGACACTGCCACCACATATGAAAGAAAGTTCCCGGTACCTGGCATAATCGCCAACAAAACTCAGAGACAGTGGCTCGTATGCGATGTAGCCTATCTGGGGTCAAGTACCACCTGTATAGCATCTTATACCCATTTTCAATGTGAGAAGCAGATATAAGACCCTTACCCATTGAATAAGATAGGTGTTTCCAATCCTCCAACGGCCAATGTTCCTGAAGATCCTTTTCCCAAGCAATAACATGGGGAGCCTGGTCACTTAACCCTCCCATTAGCATAGCATATATACGAGCTATGTGTCCTCTGACCTTCGCAGCTTGTATGCATAAGGCTTCAAATGGCGTGATCCCCAGCGGGAGCTCTACTGTCATCTGATTGTGGGTTAGAAAATGCAATACCTGGAGATAAAAGTAATGATCCTTAGAATCAAGATGGAATCTCGCGGAGAGCGTTGGAAAGGACCGCACCCCACCAGGATCCCACATGTCAGACACCTGCATGATGCCCCTAACTTTCCATCTTCTGGCAATATCAGAGTGTGCTGCGTAACCAAAGGAGGTGTGGTGAAACAAGTGGGTGCTATGAAAATGTGTCCTCTGGCCCACTAAGACCGACCGCCAAGTATTCCAAATGGTTATTGTCGCCTGTACGGTGGCAGGTAGCTTAGCAGAGGGAATCCAGGTGGATCTCCTCTGCCATAGTAGTGCCGTGAGGGGGAGGTCTCCCACAATTGCCTGCTCTAATTGTACCCATGGCTTTTGGTGGGATTTATTATGCCACTCCACCGCCGCCTTTAGATGTGCAGCGCCTTGGTAACCCACAAGATTGGGCATGCCTAAGCCTCCTTGTAACTTAGGAAGACATAAAATCTGCTTTCTGATCCTTGGTTTCTTCGCCCGCCACAGATATTTAAAAAATCGACTCTGCCATTTATATAGAAATTTTTTGGGTATTACTATTGGTAGAGTTTGCAACAAATATAAAATCCTTGGCAGAATATTCATCTTTAGTACCGCTAAGCGACCCAACCAGGAGATGTGATAGCGATCCCACTCCTCCAGATCCTTGTAAATTCTGGCTAACAAGGGAGGGTAGTTAAGTTGAAAAAGATCCCTCGTACATCCTATGTAAATCCCCAAGTATTTTATTTTCTCTTTAGCCCACTTAAAGGGATGAGTCTTCCTAAGTTGGTCCACCATTACCGTCGGTACGGATACATTAAGCAATTCAGATTTTTCCCAGTTGATTTTAAACCCCGAGATCTTGCTAAACGCCGAGATCTCGTCCGTGATGGCCACTAAGGATGAGACAGGGTTAGTTATGGTAAATAAAATGTCATCTGCGAATAAAGAAAGTTTAGAGGAAAATGATCCAACCTTCACCCCCTGGATAGCTGAATTGGCCCTGATATGGTGCGTGAATGGCTCCAAAAAAAGAGCGAAAAGTAAGGGAGACAGAGGACACCCCTGGCGTGTGCCTCTACCCACAGAAAAAGGTTGAGAATACCCTCCATTAATCTTTAAGCAGGCTTTCGGGGCCTCATACAGCTTTTGTATCCAGCGTATAAAGCGATCCCCAAAGCGAAAACATCTCATAGTGTGGAACAAAAAGGGCCAATGTACATAGTCGAATGCTTTTTCAGCATCAAGCGCTAGTAACAATAGAGGGGTATGGTGCTCACGAGCCCAGTCCATAAGACTTACTATTTTCCGAACATTATCGGAGGCCATCCGGCCAGGTATAAATCCTGATTGGTCAGGATGTATCAATTGCGGGAGCAGACTATTAAGCCTATTCGCCAATATTTTCGCCAGTATTTTCATATCCAAGTTAATCAGTGAGATCGGGCGATAGGACCCGCACAAGGTGGGATCACGCCCCGGCTTAGCCAAAATTGTAACCCCTGCCAGATTAGCTGAGGAAGATAAGGACATATCCCCCTGAAGGGCATTAAAGAGCTTAACCAATAGTGGCGTAAGTTGTATAGCAAATTTTTTGTAAAAGCCAGCCGTCAGGCCATCCAATCCCGGGGACTTTCCCACCTTTAAGTTTTTTATGGCCCAGGTGACTTCCGCTGGAGTCACATCCCGATCCAAAAACTCTTGATTATCAGGGAGTATGGTTGGAAGAGAGGAATGAGATAAGTAGTCTTCAATCTCTGGACTATTAATGGCTAAATCAGTAGCATACAATTCCGAGTAAAAACGTATAAAGCGTTGCCTAATTGCAGTGTTAGAGGTCAACATAGCACCCTGTTCATCTTTTATTTTAATAATATTATTTTGCATTTGTTGGACTTTCAATTTTCTGGCTAACTGACGTCCCGCTTTGTTCCCACCTTCATAGTATTTTTGCTGCGTAAGAGTGAGTGAGTGCGCTATGTGGGCCGCTTCTAATTCCTCCAAGTGTGCCCTGAGTCTGTCCATTTCTCCCAAGATTGCCTCATCTCCGCTACTCTTATGTTTGAGACCCAGTTGTTGAAGGCTCTGTAGCGTTTCTGTTTTATCTTTGTTACGCTGCTTTTTCAAGAAGGAACCTCTGGCCACAAATTTCCCCCTGAGGACTGCTTTTAAACAGTCCCAAACTAACATAGGGGACAGACCGTCCTGGTCATTAAATATCAGATATTCCCTGATCTCCTCCTGCATCTGCAACACAAAATCAGCCTCCTCTAGTAGACTCTCGTTCAGCCTCCAGAACCGCTGCCCCCTGTCATAGGAATTTAGTTCCAACTGGATAGTGATCGGGCTATGATCTGACCAAGTAATGAGGTCTATTTGTGGGTTTTTAACTTGATTGACACAGCTTTTAGCTATGAGGAATAGATCAATTCTGGAGTAAGAACAGTGAGCTCGCGAGTAAAACGAAAAGTCTCTGCCCCTGGGGTTCCATATGCGCCACACATCCAGGAGATTTAAATGAGTCAAGAAAGTTTTAAAGAGTTTACGGTCTTTCTGAGAAGTGTAAGCAAAACCCTTAGAATTATCTAGAAAGGGATTCAGAGTGATGTTAAAATCACCCCCTACTATCACGTGACCTTCCGCCTGCTTGTCTATCAAGGTACGAATACGACTTAGGTATGTACCCTGCCCACTGTTCGGTACATATACATTAACAAGTGTATATTTCTCCCCGCCCATCACAACAATGAGTATGAGGTATCTCCCCTCTGGATCTTCGTACCTGGTTACCTCTTCATACATTACATCTTTGTGAATTAAGACTCCTACCCCCAAATATTTATGGCTTAATGGGCGGGGCACCCAATACTGAGCCGGGTAAGACGGATGTTTAAGGAGGTATTCATGACGCCTCTTCAGGTGGGTCTCCTGAATGAAGGCCACTGAAACCTGGTGTCCAATCAAGTCTGCATATAAACAATGCCGCTTATACGGGGAATTCAATCCCTTTGCATTGATAGATAAGTAATTGATGACCACCATGTTTTACAATGTCAGGTAACTATGAGAAGTCCGAGCCTGCACATTCCATATGCGCGGGACATCATGTACACTGGGCTCTGGTGTGGACTGACTCTGTGCCCAAGTGTTTCTAAGTATGTCTGTGTTTAGCAGTAAGAACCTGTGACCTGTGCAAGAACCCCCAATTCCCATTCCCCATCCCCCCTCCCGCTTTACCAATTTCCCCTCTAGTTGGACCATCGCCCCCGTCCAACCTAAGATCATAATGGAGGAATTTGTCATCTCAGGGTGACTGCCCCACCATCTCCAACCAACTATTGTGAAGCCAGCTAGTAACGCTAAGCTGGCTTTAATTGCTGAAATTCCCTCAGAACTAATTGGCTGTAGCAAAAAACAACTCTGTAGCTACAAGTAGCAAGAAACAACAGTGTACCAAAACTATAAAATTATTCCCAACATGAGTAAAAAACTATGCAAACCAGCACTAGGCAATATGCCGCTCCAAACGAAGTGGTACTCTTTCCAGCAAGGAAATCAAAAGTTTCAGGTTTGGTCCTTTTGTGTTAATGAGGAGTCTGTTTGGCGCCTCAGTCTTTTGTCTCCTTTATTTACTCTCTGCCATTTCGGATACTCCTCTCTGCGGCTGTGAGGTTTGGGCGCCATTTGCAATTGATCAAAACCAGCAAATCCAGCGTTGTGCAAGAGGGTCGCAGCTTCCGAAAGATTTCGCACCCGGTGAGACTCGCCCTTTACCGAGAAACTCATCCGAAATGGGAATAGCCAGTGATATCGAATATTTTCAGCTTGTAGTCTATCTGTGACCGGTTTCATCTCCTGCCGCCGTCTGACAGTGATGGGTGAAAGATCTGCAAAGATCATAATGGCTGTGCCCTTCCAAAGCCACGTGGCTTGCTTTCTCGCTATGATCATTAGCTTGTCTTTCTGGGCAAAATCATGAAAGCAGGCCAATATATCTTTGGGCTTGTTAGCCACGTTAGGTCCCAGAACCCGGTGAGCACGGTCGATTTTAATATCCCCTCCGACTGTGTCACTGACCTGAGTCATTTCTGAGGTCAACAGCAGCTCGCAGATCTGTTTTACTACCGCGACGCAGTCTTGGTTTTCTACCGACTCCGGCACTCCCCGGAATAGCAGATTATGGCGTCTAGAGCGGTTCTCTAAATCTTCCATTTTATCATGGAGCCGTTCCATTTCTTCACGAAATTGTTTATTTTGGTCACGGAGGCCTTTGATATGTTCGCTGTTAGCGTCAACCCGGGTTTCCGTTTCAAAAATCCGACGGCCATGATCCGCAAGGTCACCTTTTAACTCTTCTATGGATTCCATAATATTTTGCGTTTTGGTGGTCAGCTCGTTTTTGAGATCCGCAAACCACAGCTTCATTTCCGATTTAGTCGGCAGGTCTCCCTCAGCCAGTTTATCAGCCAAGGCTTCCTGTCCATCGTCCTCGGCTAATCGGGGGTCGGCAGCCGCCATGTTATCCGCCACTTGCTGGTTCCCGTCGCAGTCTTGCTTCTGGTACGAATACTTTTTAAAGTCCACAGCTTTGCGTCTCGTTGACATCAGTACAGGCAGGAATGATACCGCCGATGTTTTAAGATAGAAAATTGTAGCTGATGCGTACGATATTCTGAGGATTATAGTAGGAGGTGGAGGAGCTCTAGTTTTAGGCAGCCATCCCTTGCTATGACGTCACTTCCTCCCCAGCTTTTTGTGTCTTTTGACCCCAATAGGCTGGGAGCAGCAGTGGGGAAGCAGACCTTGTCCAACTGGCTAGCGGATTGCATTGCCTTCTGCTATGAGCAGGCAGGCCTCCAGCTGGCTGGCAGGATGAAGGCTCACACTGTGCAGGCTATGGCGGCGTCAGTGGCCCATCTGCATGTGGTCCCTGATGCCGAAATCTGCAGGGCCGCCACCTGGAGTTCCCTCCACACATTCGCGGCTCACTACTGCCTTTGACAGGGATAGTTGCCAGGACAGCGCTTTTGGCCAGTCTGTCCTATGCAATCTATTCCAGTCCTGAACCCAACTGTTTTCATCGTGCTCTCTGTGGGACCAGACCGCCCCTGTTTTTCCCCACAGCGCCGCAGTTGTGTTGTGCCTGTTGGCACCTTGTTCGGCTACTGTGCGTCTCTCTGATCGAATGTGGCAGTCTAGAACTCTGTAATCACCTACATGTGAGGACTACCATCCTGCTTATCCTAGGAGAAAGCACAGTTGCTTACCTGTAACAGGTGTTCTCCTAGGACAGCAGGATGTTAGTCCTCAGGAATCCCTCCCGCCTCCCCACAATATTGGGTTCACGTTTGGTTTGTTGTGTTATTTTTCTCGCTCGTATTTTTGCTGTTACGAGATTGAAGGAGGCTCCATCGGATGATGTCACCCATATGTGAGGACTAACATCCTGCTGTCCTAGGAGAACACCTGTTACAGGTAAGCAACTGCGCTTTGTCCACAGTTTGGCTTTTCCAGAGAATACTAGCGGGCTGATGTCAGAGGTGGCACTATATAGCTGTGACATCAGCTTTTGCTCCATCTCCATCTGCTGGTAGAGTTGCATAAACCCACTTGTTGGGATTGACCTACCCTTCACTGAAGGAAAGGAAATTATCATTCCTAACTATCACAAAAGACTGCAAGCCAGCATTGATGCAAAAGGGGGCAATACAGAATATTAAGAACTAAGGGCATGGAAACTTTTGAACAGGACAATTTTATTATTTCCTTTATTGCTATGATTTGTTTAATGGTTATGCTATTCTGTGATGCATAATAGTTTAATTTGAATCATATTAAAAATAAGTCATATTTTGTCGGATCACTCATGCTTTCTTAAAATGCTACACATCTCACAAATATATACATATATATATATATATATATATATATATATATATATATATATATATATATATATATATATATATATATATATACATACTAACTGTGTGCTGCAGAAAACATGGCAAATATAGTCATGGATGATAATTCACACCTCATGCCGCGACCTCTGTCACCTGCCAAACCTTCAGTTGCTGTCATCCTGTGTCGAAGCCGCATCAGGAACAGCTGGACACTATCATAAATCTCCTTCATAGATATCACACCAGAGTTACCCGGACACATTTATTTATAAACTTTTCTATACCGATATTCGTAGCGACATCATATCGGTTTACAGCATACAGCAGGTGGTATGGGGGAGGGATTACATAGGAACAATAAGTTTAGCAAGGAAATGTAGTCATTAAACCAGTAAAACATTAACTACTTAAATAACAATTATAAATTATAATTATATTATAAATTATAACAGGACTATGTACAAGGGTACATACCCACACCACACCAATGTAAGTAATGGAATAAAATAACCTCCGATTCACTGCTATCACTTAACTTGTGCCTTGATTGTGGTGGTAAAAAACCTGCATTAAAAAACTCACACTAGATTTCTCCCTGCTAGCACAGCTGCCTGCATTGCCCATGTATAGATAATCACCTCCTCTGCATGCCATTTGCATGCACTCACGCAGAAAAACTGCAGGTCTATAGCACGTTTGTACGCGCTTTTTTCCCCACACATAAAACCCTTATTATATCTCTATATAGGGCTTTGCGCAGGAAAACAAGTGTAAAAACACATGTACATGCGCTTACAAACCCATGGCAGCTTCAGCGCACCTTATTACATCGGCCCCTTAGTGTATGTTTCTCTTATAAAATAAATCACATGGCTAAAAAATCAATGCCCTAAAGGGCATTCGGTGTAAGGTTGAGCACCAAGGGATGTTAAAAGAGTTCAGGATAATGCAATTAATGGTAGGTATAGAAATTGAATGAGAATGTTTGGATTCCCAGCTTTGTGCCCTAATCTGAGCATTATATTGCCAGCAGCTTCCTCTCGTTACTCATCTTACTGTGTTTATATTTGCAGATTTCAGTACCTGAGCTGACTCCTGCCAATGCCTTTATCCTAACAGTTTCAGCCACAGACCGAGATTCAAAGTTAAATGGAATAATTTCCTACAAAATTCTTTCAGCAGCCGAGGGATTTTGGATTGATCCAAAGAATGGTGAGTTATGTTCAAGTCATTAATGCACCATCCTTCATATAAAATGGTAATGTTCATTCAAAGCAAGGCCTAGGTGACAGTTTAAACTATAGTTCTCTATCCAGCATTGAGGGGTTAAGTGTTTGAAGCAAGCATGATGAAGCAAAGGAATAATAATAGTAGATTTGGTGCTGATAGAGACAGAAAATGTTGATAGAAAAGACTGTTTGGTCTACCCACTCTGCCTTTTTGTGCCTGCCTGTAATTCTTTCACAAATCTTACTTGACCTGTAGAGATCTTCCTCCCTCTATTACTGCTTTCTATTGTGTCTATACTATGTCTGTCTGAATTCTGCCACTGTTTCGGTTCCTGTAACTTCTATTTCTATTTATCATTTCTATAGCACTACTCTATGTACACAGTGCTGTGCAGAATCTGTGTTCTCACAGGACAAGCAGGATGGTTGTCCTCACATATGGGTGACATCACAGGATGGCGCCCAATCACGGAAAACTTCTGTCAAAGTTTCCAGAACTTTGACTGGCCCCTACTGGGCATGCCCAGCATTGCACTAACCCTGCAGCCAGCAGGGGTCCCCCTTCAGTCTTCTTTTTTCCGCGCAGCAGTAGCCTCGCGGTTAAGGAACTCTACAGAGATTCCTGACAGGAATTTTCCTTGCGGAATTACTAAAAGTTAATTTGCCCCACAGGGGTCCCTCCTCTACCTTTTTCAAGCCGCGGTACTCCGGTAAGTTTTTACCCATTTTTCCGTTGATTACCGTCTAGTTTGGCCCTCGCAGCCTACTGGCCGTCGACCGTACCGCGGCTCAATTTTTTTCCATGGCGTCGGGGTTCTGTCGGTGCCCGGACTGTAATCACACCATGTCCATCACAGACCCCCATAAAGTCTGTGTAATGTGTCTTGCACGAGAGCACAAAGTCTTGACCTGCACCAAATGTGCCCTAATGACAACAAAAGGTCGCAAGGCCAGAATGGAGAAGATGGGCCCAAAAAGCAAAGAGGAAGGCGGTCTAGAAAAGCCGTGAGGAACAAAAAAGAGGTAGCCGAAGGTCCTTCAAAAGATTCTTTATTGATTGCCCGACTCTAGGCCTGAGTTTCGCCCATCAGAGGCTGCTTCAGGGGCTACAATAGTGAATGACAATAAATATTTCAAATAATTATTTAAATATCAAACACACTTATTAAAATCAATTAAAAATGAATATCAATAAATAATTATTACTAAAAATCATTTTAAATAAAACAGACACATAAAAAACTTTAAATAGACATAAAAACAGATGATTAAGAATGTACATCAGTAAAACTGAAAAACAGAGAGGTGACCTAGATCAAAACGTAAAAACAAATAATCCTAAAACAGGTGTTTTAAATTGGAGAATATTCATAAAACATACCTGAACAGACTGTGAAATGGCTATTTCTAAGTCAGCTTAATCAGTTGGATGACATCAAATTTCGCTACGTATAAGTTTGCTATGGAAGGGGCCATGGCAGACCCCATAGCAACTCCTTTAGTTTGGAGAAAGAATTCTTTATCAAATTTGAAAAAATTATTTGTTAAAGCAATTTCCGCTAATTGTATAACAAATTGATTTGGTATGCGTCTGTTTACATTGTGTTTTAAGAGTTGTTCAGTTACAATCTCTACTGCTGACATCTGCGGGATGTTTGTATAGAGGGATTCGATATCCATGGTTACCATAAGAGACTCTTCTTTGATTATTGAAAACTTTTCTAAAATTGTAATAAAATCGGATGAATCTCTAATGTACGATGGGATGGAAGGGACTTGTTTCTTCAAAAATGTATCTACAAACGTGGACAAAGGTTCGAGTAATGAGCCAATTGCTCTTCCGTGCTCAAACCCCGACTCCGTCCATTGCATCGACATCGTCAGAACCGGCACCGTCAACTTCACGCCAGCATCGTCCACCGGCCGGTGACCGTCCGGCATAGACGACATCTCGGCCTTCGACACCCTCTGCTCCCCCTCAGGACCGAGGGGATCGTAGAGACAAACATCACCACCGGCATAGAAAGTCTCGGACCATCGAGGGAGCGAAATCATCGACCGAGCCATCATCCGAGCCACCGATGGACCCTAGGTCACCGATGGCGCCAGTGCCCTCCCCGCTCACTCTGTGATCGGGAGGAGAAACACCATTTTGCATCCCTCCTTCAGGAGTTCTGCCTCAGCCATCGATGCCAATACGTCCTTCGCCACCGATCCAGCCATCGGTGCCGATACGCCCGTCGGCACCACCAAGCCATCCATCGATGCCCTTGATGCCTGTACCGGTGCCTTCGATGTCTTCATCGGTGCCTCCAATTATTCCTTCAATTCCTTTGGCGCCTAGACCAGGACCTTCAGGTATCCCACCAACCCATCCCGCTCTACATCCTAGAGGGGCAGGTGCTGATCCCTATGATACCTGGACTGATGATTCCTCACCAGACACCGATGATTTGCCTTCACCACCTTCACCCACCGAAAGTAGAAAGTGTTCTCCTCCAGAGGACCTTTCCTTTATAAATTTTGTGAAGGAAATGTCTGAATTGGTTCCCTTCCAATTACAGACTGAACAGGATGATAGGCATCAGATGATGGAGTTGCTCCAATTCCTGGATGCTCCCAAGGTAATAACCTCCATCCCTATCCACCAGATTCATCTGGATCTCCTGAAAAAAACTGGGAACATCCTGGCTCCAATTGCTCCAGTCCACAGAAAAGCTGACACTACCTATTTGGTGCAGTCAGCTCCGGGCTTTCAGAAACCACAATTGGATCACCAATCTGTAGTGGTAGAATCTCCACAGAAGATAGCAAAGAGGTCAAAGCCTCACACTTCTTTTCCCCCTGGCAAGGAACAGAAGTTTCTAGATGCCATTGGTCGCCGAATCTTCCAAGGATCAATGCTCATCTCACGAATTTCCGCTTATCATCTCTATATGACCCAATATAACAGGGTCATTTTTAAGCAGATACAAGACTTGATGGACTCCCTGCCTCAGTAATTTCAAGATCGGCTCCAAGCCCTAGTAAACAAGGGTTTTGAGGCAGGCAAGCATGAGATCAGATCATCTTATGATATCTTTGATACTGCTACTAGGGTATCTGCAGCTGCTATTTCAGCGAGAAGGTGGGCCTGGCTCAAGTCTTCTGACCTTCGCCCTGAGGTACAAGACAGGTTATCCGACCTGCCTTGTGTAGGAGATAATCTGTTTGGAGAACAGATTCAACAGACGGTGGTGGAACTTAAGGACCATCATGAGACCCTAAGACAGCTCTCTCTGATGCCTTCTGACTATTCTTCTAAACAGCCCTTCAGCCTCCATCCCCCTCACCCCACCCGCCCTTTTTCCCCCCCTCCTAAGGCTTTCCTTTTTTCCCTTTTTTTCCCCCCTCCTAAGGCTTCTTTTCCCCCCTCCTAAGGCTTTTCCCCCCTCCTAAGGCTTTCCCTTTCGCCTCTCCTTTGCCCGCCCTCCCCATTTTATCTTCCTACAATTTTACAAAATTGTTCAATTTTCCCCGGCCCCCTGTTCATTGTAATTTCCTCCTTTAACTGAGTTACTTGTAAACCGGCGTGATGTGCCTCACGAACGTCGGTATATTAAAAGTTGTTAAATAAATAAATAAATAAATAAAAAGTCATTCTTTGCCCGAAGAAGTCCTACCCGCCACCAACCAGATCCAGTGCCACAAGACCTTTTCAAAAAGCACAGTCTCGTCAAACACTTAAACAAAAACCACAAGCAGCTCCTCAACCAGGGCCTGTTTCAGGTTTTTGACTTCCACCTAGAGAGCAGCAGCCAGATTCCACTTCCTCACATACCAGTGGGTGGTCATTTGTACCACTTCCACAACATATGGCACTCAATCACCTCAGACCAATGGGTACTGGCGATAATTGCTCAGGGTTACCATCTGAACTTTCTCTCCATGCCACCGGACTCCACACCTCTACTGATGTGGAGAACATCCGATCACACCATCCTTCTGGATCAAGAGGTCTCCCTCCTTCTCCAGTTCAAGGCAATAGAACACATACCCTACTCTCAGCATGGACTAGGGTTCTATTCCCGGTACTTTCTAATCCCCAAAAAATTGGGAGGCATTCGTCCTATTCTGGACCTACAGGCCCTCAACAAGTACCTCCAGCGAGAGATGTTCATGATGGTAACCTTAGGCTCGCTTCTTCCTCTTCTACAAAGAGGAGACTGGCTCTGCTCTCTGGACCTCCAGGACGCATACACTCATATTGCGATAACTCCATCTCATCGCAAATACCTGAGGTTTCTAGTAAGCCCCAAGAACTATCAATACCAAGTGCTTCCATTCGGCCTAGCATCTGCGCCACGAATCTTCACAAAATGCCTGGTCGTAGTTGCAGCCTTCCTCAGGACCCAATGTGTTCACGTCTACCCCAATCTAGATGACTGGTTAATCAGGGCTCCCACTCAGCAAGCTGCTCTGTCGTCCCTCAATTTAACCTTACACGCTCTAATTTCATTAGGATTTCTCGTCAACTATGACAAATCCTACTTAGTCCCATCTCAAACCTTGTTGTTCATTGGGGTAGACTTGGACACCTTGCAGGCAAAGGCTTTTCTGCCTTGACAGCGAGTTCTCACTCTTGTGTCTCTTGCACGCCAGCTGCAGTCTCAGCACTCCGCGACTGCACACCACTTTCTCATCCTCCTGGGACACATGGCGTCCTCAGTTCAGGTCAAACCAATGGCCCATTTGGCCATAAGAGTCATGCAGTGGACTCTAAGGTCTCAATGGACTCAAAGCATTCAGCCCCTGTCGACCATTGTCCACGTAACCGACTCACTCCGTCAGTCTCTAGCCTGGTGGAAAAATCAGATCAATCTCCTCCATGGCTTGCCCTTTCAGGCTCCAAACCCTCAATTAATTCTCACCACCGATGCTTCCAACCTCAGATGGAGAGCCCATGTGGCCGATATGCAGACACAAGGCTCTTGGTCTCCAGAGGAAGCCAAATACCAAATAAATTTCCTGGAGCTTCGAGCAATCAGATATGCTCTCAGGGCATTTCAGGATTACCTCTCAAATCAAGTTATCCTGATCCAGACGGACAGCCAGGTGGCCATGTGGTACATCAACAAACAGGGAGGCACGGGCTCCTTCCTTCTGTGTCAGGAAGCTGCACAGATTTGGGCGGAAGCTCTCTCCCATTCGATGTACCTCAGGGCCACCTACTTGCCGGGAGTGGACAATGTGTTGGCAGACAAGCTAAGTCGCATCTTTCAACCACACGAGTGGTCTCTCAACCCCTCGGTAGCGAACTCCATCTTCCAACAATGGGGATATCCTCAGGTAGACCTTTTTGCGTCTCCTCAAAACCGCAAAGTAGAGAACTTCTGCTCTCTCATTCGCAGCAAACACTCTCAGCCCAGAGGCGCATTCTCCCTCTCATGGGCAACTGGTCTACTCTATGCATTCCCTCCACTTCCTCTTCTCTCGAAGACTCTCGTGAAGTTACGTCAGGACAAGCACCTGATAGCACCTCACTGCCACGCAAGTGTGGTTTCCAATACTGCAGGATCTCTCCATTCGCAGGCGCATTCCCTTGGGAAAGGACCCATTTCTGATCACTCAAAACGACGGGTGCCTCCGCCATCCCAACCTTCACACCTTGTCCCTGACGGCATGGATGTTGAAAGGTTAATCCTTCAGCCACTTAACCTTTCTGAACCAGTTTCCCGTGTCTTGATTGCTTCACGGAAGCCTTCCACGAGAAAAGCTTACTCTTACAAATGGAAAAGGTTCACGTTATGGTGCTCTTCTCAGTCCCTTGACCCCTTTTCCTGTCCAATCACAAAGTTTTTGGACTATCTCTGGCATTTATCAGAGTCAGGTCTAAAGACTTCTTCCATCAGAATGCATGTCTGTGCGGTAACTGCCTTCCATAAAGGTATCGGGGATATTCCTTTATCAGTACCAACCCCGTGTAACATGTTTTCTGAAAGGCTTGCTTCACCTCAAGCCTCCACTGCATCCTCCGGCCCCTTCTTGGGACCTCAGCCTGCTTTTGGGTTGGCTCATGAAATCACCATTCGAGCCTCTTCACTTCTGTGATCTTCGCTATCTCATATGGAAAGTGATTTTCCTTCTGGTAATCACTTCAGCTCGCAGAGTTAGTGAATTACAGGCCCTAGTTACCTAGCCGCCTTACACTAAACTTCTGCAGGACCGAACGGTACTCCACACTCACCCTAAGTTCTTGCCTAAGGTAGTATCGGAGTTTCACATTAATCAATCCATTATACTACCTACCTTCTTTCCCAGGCCCCATTCCAATCCAGGAGAACAGGCTCTGCATACCTTTGACTGTAATTCTACCTAGACTGTACGGCTGCCCACAGGGAAAGCACTCAATTGTTTGTCTCTTTCCACCCTAACAAGTTAGGGAAGCCTGTGGGTAAGCAGACTCTATCCTCCTGGTTGGCGGACTGCCTATCCTATTGCTATCAGCAAGCAGGCATTCCATTTCAAGACTATGTTAAAGCACACTCTGTGAGGGCCATGGCAACTTCAGTAGCACACCTACGATCGGTGCCGCTTCCTGACATTTGCAGGGCTGCCACTTGGAGTTCTCTCCACACCTTTGCAGCCCACTATTGCTTGGACAAAGCCGGAAGACAAAATTCCATCTTCGGCCAGTCTGTCCTTTGTAACCTATTTACAACATGACGTACCAACACCCTTCCGCCTGCCTGGTGGGGTTCAGGATGCCCTCTACCAAATTCCACCCCAGTTGTTGTGCCTGTTGCATGCCTTTGGGTACATTTGGTGCATGTTCGGACATCCTCAGCTCGGTACTCACCCATATGTGAGGACTACCATCCTGCTTGTCCTGTGAGAAAGCAAATGTTGCTTACCTGTAACAGGTGTTCTCACAGGACAGCATGATGTTAGTCCTCACGAAACCCGCCCGCAGCCCTGTGGTGGGTTCGTAACGTTTTATTATTTTATTTTTTGGCACTGCCTGTAGCTTTTAAATAAGACTGAAGGGGGACCCCTGCTGGCTGCAGGGTTAGTGCCATGCTGGGCATGCCCAGTAGGGGCCAGTCAAAGTTCTGGAAACTTTGACAGAAGTTTTCCATGATTGGGCTCCATTCTGTGATGTCACTCATATGTGAGGACTAACATCCTGCTGTCCTGTGAGAACACCTGTTACAGGTAAGGAACATTTGCTAAATCCTTATTCAATAAGCCAGAAAGTGGACAAGTTATCCTGCTAAATTAGCTAGATAACTTGTCCTGGATATTCAACAGGATAAACATCCCAGTAAATATAGTCACTTAACTTAAAAATCTAGCTGGCTGTATTCGAACATAACCAGTTAAGTTTACAAATTATCCAGCCTTGTGTGGCCAGATAACCTACCACTTAACTGGATCTCTTCAAAAACATCTGTTTAAGTGGCACTATAAAAAAAAAAGTGCCTTTCTTTCCCCCAAAACTCTTCGATTTTAAAAGAATAATAATACACAGGTCAGCCCCTCCCCTTTTCCTATTTGTTTCTAAATTTTTATGTTCCTTCTCTCCTGCTCCCCCTCTACCCACTATCACTTTAAACCTTGGTTGCCATACAACCCACCTCTCTTCAGACCAAGACATAGCCAGTGAGGAGTGGTTGCCATCCACTCCCACCTCTTCCAACGCAGTTCTGACTGAAAAGCACTGGAAATGTAAACTTCTCCTCTGTGCTTCTAGCACTGCTCAGACAGTAGCTGCACTGGAAGCATAAATGGAGAGAGTTTTCGCTTCTAGCACTTCTCTATAAGAGCTGAGCTCACTTCTGACTGGCCATTTCTCAGTCCGGAGAGGATGGTGCAGGGTGTGGTGGCCAGAGTTCACAGTGGGTGGGGAGGGAGCAGGAGAAAGGTAATATTTAAATGTAAAAACAATGGGAGGAGGTGCTGACCTATGTATTGTGTGTGGTTGGGTTTTTTTGTTTTGTTTGTTTTACTTCAGAGGGCTTTGGGGGGTGGTGGATGCAAGGTCTGGCAGAGCCATGTCTAAGATCATGGAAAAAGGGGGCAGGAATTGGTCCACAGGCTCAAAAGGCACTTTTTTTTTTATTTTGACAATGCCACTTAACATGAATATCTTCAAAGATATCCAGTTAAGTGGCTGATTATCCAGCCACACAAGGCCGGATAACTTTAGACCTTCTTTAAAGCAGGCACATTATTCTCTCCAACAGCAGGGATCCAGATCTTGAAGTCAGTTCTGATATAATGTCATCTGTTTGTATATCTGTGCTAGCACTCAACACTGCCAAAACAGAGATACTACACATCACCACTCCTAGCATTTCCCCCCCTCTGCACCCAGGCCACAACCCCCATCCCCCCTTGGTTTCCAACGAACATGTACGCAATCTTGGCATTACCATTAATAACCATCTCTCCTTCAATAAACACATCAACAACACACTGAAAGCCTGTTATTTCAAACTGCACACCCTCAAAAAAATCAAACCCTTACTACACCTCAGCAACTTTCGCACTATCTTACAAGCATTCATCCTATCCAAAATTGACTACTGTAATGCCCTTCTCCTAGGTTTACCCAAAAGCACACTGCAACCACTACAACTACTCCAGAATGCCGCTGCTCGCATTCTCACTAACATACATAAAAACGATCACATCACCCCGGTTTTAAAACATCTTCATTGGTTACCCGTCGCCGAAAGAATTACATACAAAACCCTCACTCTCATCCACAAAGCACTCCACAACCAAAACATGCACTGGTTCACTGAGCACCTTACCTTTCACACCTCAAACAGACCCATAAGGCAGCAACACAGAGCAACACTTCCCACCCCTTCCCCTAAGCAGTTTAAACTCGGTTCCACTAGAGCTCGGGCATTATCTTTGGCAGGACCCATCCTATGGAAAAAGCTTCCTGCCTTCCTATCGGGCCAATCCTGTATCGTGCGGTAGGAAGAGCTGCGTTAGTGCCTACGGCACCCGCGGTTACCGCCCGCACAGAGCAGCTCACCTACCGCGCGATCCTGAAGCCTAATTATATGTAAATGTAAGCCGCGTCCGAAAAGCCTTAGTCCCGCGCAACCCAGGATACTGGATAGAGCGCCTATACAGGATCCTGGGTGCGCGGGCCTAAGGCTTCACGCCACGCTGGTATCTGTCATTTCAAATGTCATTTGAAATGACAGATACCAGGAAGCAACGGCGGCGACAGCGCAGAAGCAACGGCGAAAGGACTTTTCAGTGTCCCCCCTCCTCTCGGAGCAGGGCGCGAAAAGCCGCCTTGCTCCGGGAGAAGGAGGGACACTGACAGCGACGAAGCTTACCCCCAGCCCGGACACCGGCGAAGCCAGAAGACAGCGGCGGAGAAACGGCGAAACGACTGTCAGTGTCCCCCCTCCTCTCGGAGCAGGGCGCGAAAAGCCGCCTTGCTCCGGGAGGAGGGGGGACACTGACAGCGGCAAAACTTTCCCCCAGCCCGGACACCGGCAAAACTTACAATTTTGCAGCCATGAGCCACGAGCAGGAACGCGAAGATCTGGCTCCGATAGCTCCTCCCGACAAGATGGCCGCCTGCACGGGGAAAGAGTACAATTGGCCGCTCAAGACGTGATGTCGTGACGTCACGTCTTCAGCGGCCAATTGCACGCTTTCCCCGTGCAGGCGGCCATCTTGTCGGGAGGAGCTAAGGCAGGCCAGATCGTGTTCGTGCTCGTGGCTGCAAAAAAGTAAGTTTTTTGCCGGTGTCCGGGCTGGGGGAAAGTTTTGCCGCTGTCAGTGTCCCCCCTCCTCCCGGAGCAAGGCGGCTTTTCCGCCCTGCTCCGAGAGGAGGGGGGACATTGACAGTCGTTTCGCCGTTTCTCCATCGCTGCTTGTGCGCTGTCAGTGTCCCCCCTCCTCCCGGAGCAAGGTGGCTTTTCGCGTCCTGCTCCGAGAGGAGGGGGGACACTGACAGTCGTTTCGCCGTTTCTCCGCCGCTATCTTCTGGCTTCGCCGGTGTCCGGGCTGGGGGAAAGCTTCGCCGCTGTCAGTGTCCCCCCTCCTCCCGGAGCAAGGCGGCTTTTCGCGCCCTGCTCCGGGAGGGGGGAGAAGAGACAAGCGGCGAAACAACTTACTTGCACGGGGGAAAGCGGTCTCCGTGGCAGCCCCAGTCCTCTCCCCTCCTCCCGAAGCCAAAAAAAAAAAAAAGCTTTTTTTTTGGCTTCGGGAGCAGGGGAGAGGACTGGGGCTGCCACGGAGACCGGCACCCATGATCGCGGCCGGGGCAGGTGAGCGGGGGCTGGGGGAAAGCTTGCCACCTACCCTGACCCCTGCCTCTACCGCCTGGGTCAGGGTAGGCGGTAAGTTTGCAGGTTAAACGCGCGACAAAGCGGCAGGGAAAGGTAGCGTTAGTCGGGGCGCGGGTTACGGGATGCTAGGGGAATAGCTAATTCGCTCGTTTGCATGCAATATCGCGCTAATTCGCTCGTTTGCATGCAATATACATGCCGCGGGCGGAAGGGGTTACCCGGGGAATTTAGGACGCGGTAGGAGTAGGTTAAAGGGGATTCGGGATCGCAGGAAGGGCTAACGCGGCCGGAACGTGAGTTAAAAGCGGCTTAGGAGCAGGGTAAATGCAGCCGCACTTTACAGGATTGGCCCGTATGTCAGGAACCCTGCCCCAAAATATTCAAGCAGAACCTGAAAACTTCCCTGTTTACACAAGCTTACTCATAACTACCCTCCCCCTTCTGAATACTATTTTATTCGAACTTGTATTTTTGAATGCTATATTATTCTAACTTATTTGTTATTCTTAATTAATCTCATGTACTTAATTAATTATTTCCTGCTCCCTCACTTATTATATTTTATTCAGTTCTAATCCTGCAGTACACCCTAGTTGAATCGCCCCCCCATATTTCTTCCCCTTCCCAATCTTGTTCAAGTTATATATATATCGTTCATTGTTTTCCGTAAAGCTCATTAGCTGCATTTATTGTTTACTGTGAACCGATGAGATGTTCCCAACATTCATCGGTATATAAAAGCTTCTAAATAAATAAAATAAATAAATAAGTAGAGAATAGTAATTTTATTTAATAAATCTCTTAAAATACCTTTAGTATTTCACTGACATTTTTCACATGTTGACTTAAGGTCTGAATCAGTGACATTCTTCTAGCAAAAGAAGGAGATTGTGTACTTCTTATTCAACTTGCCTTTGTCTCATCTAATATCTTTTTATTATTGTTGCTGTTGGTAAAGTCTTGGCTTAACTCAAATATAAGGTCCAACTAATACTAGTTGCCCTTGTAATTGTAATGCAGTGCAAGTAAGCTTGACTTAATAAATTTACTAGTATTCTCCTAGAACAACAGGATGGTAGTCCTTACAGATGGGTGACATCATCAGATGGAGCCGGCACAGAAAACTTTTGTCAAAGTTTCTAGAACCTTTGACTGGCATGCCCAGCATGCCACTATCTGTGTGTCCATGCGGGAGTCCCTCTTCAGTCTCTCTTTTTCCGCAAAATAGTTGCCTTGTGGTGGTGGAGCTCTGCTCTTTAGAGTGTTTTTTCTCAAATTTCTTACCCGGTTTTTCAACGTCGGGTCCCTCTTCTCCGGTTGATGCCCTTTCTACAGCATGGTAGCTTATTTTTACCTTCCTAGCGGTCGTTTCCCGGCTTGTCACTCCTCGGTGGTTGCCAGCCTTCAACCACTTGCCAGCTATTTTTCATGGTGTCATCCAATTTTCGATGGTGTCTCCAGTGCCCGCGGACCATGTCCATTACTGATCTGCAAGAGGTTTGTATCCTCTGTCTGGGGGCATCGCACAACGTCTGAGGGTGCCGGCTGTGTGATCAGATGACCTCCCAAGAGCCGTCGTGCTCAGCTAGACAAGATGGAAAAGCTCTTTTGTTCCAAAAAATCCACTCCATCCATGCTGGCATCGGAGATGTAGACAGACCTGGGAGTTCTAGGCGTTCCCCACCGATATTGGTTCTGGGCTCTGGTGACACCTCATCCCCTTCCATCAGTCCTAGCTTTACCGGACTTCCAGGAGGAGTTGGACCACAGAGTGTGGTGCTCCAAGTCCTGAGGGTCATCAAGCCACCCCCGGCACTGGCTCCCATACTGGTGCGGGAACATGCACCAGTATTGTGTGTGCCTGGACATCCTTCTCTGTATCCTTCCGATACATCTGGTGCCCTGCACCGGAGTGATTCCCATTGTTGGGTCCTAGGAGGAAGAAGATTCACTGTGGCCATCAGCGCCATCGGCTCCTTTGGCACTGAGGTCTGAGTTCCCCGAGCCTCTACCCATGCCTTTGGGAGTTCCACTGCCATCAGTGCTCTTGCCGCCCTCGAGGCCACCAGTATTCTCGATGCTCACACCGAGGGGCTTGGACAGGGCTCACTCGAGCAGACTCCCCATGGACCTTAGCGAGGACAAGGGCCCTTATGACCCCTGAGGAAATGATACCTCGTAGTCTTCCTCTGAGGACTCTGGGGATATCCTGTCAGAACATTCACCACCAGATGAAAGGCGTAGGTGTCCCCCAGAAGATCTCTCCTTTGCTGGATTCATCAGGGCCATGGCCAAAGCCATCCCCTTCCAGCTCCTCACAGACAAGGATGCTCAACATAAGATTCTGGAAGTTCTCCAGTTTGTCGATGCTTCAAAGGAGATAGTGGCCATCCCAGTCCATAATTTTTTTAAAGAGCTTCTCCTGAGGATCTGGGAACATCCAGTGTCCATTTCTTCAGTTAATAGGAAAGCAGATGACATCTACTGTGATCAACAAGCTTTGGATTTTGAGAGACACTATCTCCCTCACCAATCAGTGGTAGTAGAGTCTGCTCTCAAAAAGGCCAAGCGCTCGTGTACCCATGCCTCTTTCCCTCCGGGCCGGGATCTCAGGGAACTGGATGCCTTCGGTAGGAAGGTATTTCAGGGTGCTATGCTCATCACCTGCATTGCCTCCTACCAAATGTAT
Source organism: Rhinatrema bivittatum (assembly GCF_901001135.1). NCBI lineage: Eukaryota > Metazoa > Chordata > Amphibia > Gymnophiona > Rhinatrematidae > Rhinatrema > Rhinatrema bivittatum. The sequence continues at coordinate 62,075,081 of NC_042615.1, read as the reverse complement.
ATAACCCAGTATAACTGGAACGTGTGGAAACTGGTCCAGGAGCTTTCAGAACATACAACAGCAACAAGATGCGTTCTCTGCTGTGGTACAACAGGGTTTAGAGGCAGGAAAACATGAGGTGAGATCCACCCCCGATGTCCTCGAAACAGTGGCGAAGGTGGCTGCAGTGGGCATTGACAGCTGTAGGATGGCCTGGCTCCAAGCCTCGGACCTCCATCCAGAGGTCCAGGATAAGCTGGGTGATCTGCCCAACATGGGAGAGAATCTTTTTGGGGACAAGGTCAGAGATGCGGTAGCCAAATTGAAGGACCACCATGAGACCCTTCAGCAGCTATCAGCTACTGCTTCTGACCCGCCATCCTCTGCCAGGAAGTCCACATGCCAAAGTTCGAGGAAGTCCTTCTACCTCCAAAGAAAATATTATCCTCCTGGGCACATATGCCCCGTGCTGGTTCCAGGGGTCGTCCTCGCCAACAGCGGACCCCCAAGCCCCAGCCAGCTCAGTAGAGCCCTACTATGGGGTTTTGACTGAGGGCGAGGGAGCATGAGTCAGCCCACCATAACCCCGGAATCTGCCCCCCAGTAGAGGGCAGGCTACTTCGCTTTGCCCACCGCTGACCCCTTGTAACGTCAGACTGGTGGGTTCTCACGATCATCCGCCGGGGTTATCTGCTGAATTTCAGGGACATCCCGGAGGATTTTCCCTCACGTCCATCAGGGGGTTCATCTGCCCAGCAGGATAAACTTTTGACAGAGCGTTCCACCCTTATAATGGCAGGAGCAGTGGAACCCGTTTCTCTCCGCCAACAGGGCCGGGGGTTCTATTTAAGGTATTTCCTTATACTAAAGAGAACTGGGGGGCTATGCCCCATTCTTGATCTCGGAGCATTGAACAAATTCCTGCAAAATGAAAAGTTCAAAATGGTCTCTCTGGGCACCCTGATCCCTCTCCTCAGCAGAGGAGACTAGCTCTGCTCCCTCAACCTGAAAGATGCTATGCTCACAATGCGATCTTCCGAGTCACAGAAAGTATCTTCGCTTTGTGGTAGGATATGCTCACTAACACTATTGAGTACTCCCGTTCGGCCTGACTTCAGCCCCTCGGTTTTTCACCAAGTGCCTAGCAGTGGTGGGGGGCGCACCTCAAGCGTCAGGGTGTGCATGTGTTCCCCTACCCGGACGACTGGCTGATCAAGAGCGCCTCCCAGGAGGGGCACTATACTCTCTAAATCTCTCTATTCAGGTGCTGCAATCCCTGGGGTTTATCAGTTACCCCAAGTCCCACCTCTGCCCATCACCCCAACTGGACTTCATAGGAGCCAGATTGGATATGGCTCAGGCCAAAGCGATTCTGCCCTGGGATTGGGCTCTTGTCCACTCATCTCTGTCTGGCTTGGTATTCAGAAGTCATCAGGTTGCCGTTCTGCTGCTTTGTCTCTTGGGCCACATGGCTACCTCTGTCGATGTAACTCCATTGGCCTGCCTCTGCATGTGCAGAGCTCATTAGACATTACGGTTTCAATGCCTACACGTGTCCCTGGACCTTGAGACACATGTCTCTGTCACGGCACCTGTGCAGGTCTCCGTGTCCTGGTGGGAGAATCTCTCCAATCTGGAGCAGGTGACTCCTTTTCAGGTTGCTCTGCCTCAGGTAGTACTTATCGCCGATGCCTCCTCTCACAGTTGGGGGGCCCACGTGAACAATCTACATACTCAGGGTCGGTGGACGGCTCAGGAATATCTCTTCCAGATAAACGTTTTGGAGCTACGGGCAATTCGTTACACTCTTTGGGCATTTCGGAACCACCTGTCTCACAAAACAGTCCTGATTTGGACAGACAATCAGGTAGCAATGTGGTACATCAACAAACAGGGAGACATGGGTTCGTTCTTCCTTGGTCAAGTACAGATTTGGTCCTGGGCTCTGTCGCAGGGCATGTACCTGAGAGCGATGTACCTGGCCGGAGAAATGAACGTGCTGGCGGACCACTTGAGCCATACCTTTCGGCCTCATGAGTGTTCCTTGAATCTGGCAGCAGTGGCCCGGATATTCCACCAGTGGGGAACTCAGGATGTGGATCTCTTTGCTTTCTCCTGCAACCGCAAGGTGAGCAACTTCTGCTCGCTATTCAGGACAGATGGACTTCCAGCCTCAGATGTCTTTGCCCAACATTGGGGCACAAGTCTCCTGTACAAGTATCCTCCTCTTCTGCTGCTCATGAAGACTCTCTTCAAGCTCCAGCAGGACCGGGGGACCATGATTATCGTGGCCCCGTACTGGCCTAGGCAGGTCTGGTTTCTGCTCCTTTGGGACCTATCAGTCAGGGAGCCCATCCATCTGGGGTCCTCGCCCAATCTGATAACACAAGATCAGGGCAGACTGTGCCATCCAAATCTCCGAGCATTAGCCTTGACAGCCTGGATGTTGAGTGCCTAGTCCTGCAACCCCTGGACCTCTCTGACAAAGTGTCTCAGGTGCTGGTAGCTTCCTGGAAGCCTTCCACCAGGAAGTCTTACCAACTGAAATGGAGGAGGTTCTCCATCTGGTGTGAAGCGCATGGCTTAGATCCATTCACCTGCCTCACTCCAAGGGTCTTGGGCTATCTGTGGCACCTTTCCGAGGCTGGGCTTAAAACCACCTCAGTCAGGGTCCACGTGAATGCGGTTAGTGCTTTCCATCAAGGTATTGTGGACATTCCCATCTCTGTTCATCCCATAGTAGGTCGCTTTATGCAGGAGTTGCTTCAACTGAAGCCCCCCTCTGACCCCCTGTTGTGTCCTGGGAATTCAATCTTGTGTTAGCGTGGCTCTTGCGCCATCCCTTTGACCCTATGCGCTCCTGCGATAATTAAGTCCCTCACCTGGAAAGTTTTATTCCTGGTGGCGATCACTTCAGCGCGCAGGGTTCATGAGCTTCAGGCATTGGTTATGTATCTGCTCTACACAAAATTCTGCTATGAGGGGGTGGTGCTCCGTATGCATCTTAAGTTCCTATCTAAGTTGGTGACTGACTTTCACCTCAATCAGTCCATTATTCTGCCCACCTTTTTTCCGAGGCCCCATTCTCACCAGGGTGAGCAGGCTTTACACACGTTGGATTGTAAGAGGGCCCTAGCTTTCTGCTTAGAACGCACAGCAGGCCACAGACAATCCACTCAACTCTTCATATCTTTCAATAAGAATAGATTAGGCGTTGCGGTGTGGAAACAAACTCTGTCCAATTGGCTAGCAGATTCTATTTCCTTCTGCTACGCAAAAGCAGGCCTTCAACTGGGAGGCCGAGTCTAAGCTCATTCTATGAGGGCTATGGTAGTGTTGGTGACTCACTTATGGGCAATCCCCAATGCCAAAATCTGCAGGGCTGCAACCTGGAGTTCTCTACACACATACACCGCCCATTACTGTCTGGAAAAGGATGGTCGTTAGGATAGTAGCTTCGGCCAATCTGTCCTTCGCACCCTCTTCCAGGTTTAAACCCAACTCTCCCTGGCTAAAGCCCACTGTTAGGGTTCAGACTGCCTTCCTCTGTTACCAACAGCACCACAGTTATTTTTGTCCCTGTTGGCAAAAGATAAGGCAGGTTTGGTGCCTGTTGGTCATGGTTGTTGCCTAAGCAGCCTGTAGCTTGGTATTCACCCATCTGTGAGGACTGCTATCCTGCTTGTCCTAGGAGAAAACAAAGTTGCTTACTATAACAGGTGTTCTCCTAGGACAGCAGGATGTTAGTCCTCAGGAAACCCGCCTGCCACCCCACAGAGGTGGGTTCTCCTGCGTTTTGTTGTTTTATTTTTTTCGCTCATTAATTCTGTGTTACAAGACTAAAGAGGGACCCCACGTGGACACGCAGATAGTGGCGTGCTGTGCATGCTCAGTGTGCCAGTCAAAGCTTCTATAAACTATGACAAAAGTTTTCCGTGCCGGCCTCCATCTGATGATGTCACCCATCTGTGATGACTAACATCCTGCTGTCCTAGGAAAACACCTGTTCTCTCAGGACAAGCAGGATGGTAGTCCTCACAGATGAGTGACATCATCAGGATGGAGCCCAATCATGGAACACTTTTGTCAAAGTTTCTAGAACTTTGACTGCCACCTACTGGGCATGCCCAGCATTGCACTGACCCTGCATGCAGCAGGGGTCCCCCTTCAGTCTTCTTTTTTCCGCTCAGCAGTAGCCACGCAGGTTAAGGAGCTCTCTGATATTCCTGACAGGAATTTTCCTCACGGAACTTCTTTCAAAATATTTCAAAAACTTCTACCCCATAGGGGTCCCCCTATCAATACCTATACTCCGCGGTCGAAAGGTAAGCTTTTACCCTTGTTACAGTCGATTCCCGTCGAGTTATCTCTTCAGGGTCTACTGGCCATCAACCGCACCGCGGCTAAATTTTTGTCGGAGCCATGGCGTCGGGTTTTCGTCGGTGCCCCGACTGTACTCGGACAGTGTCCATCACTGACCCACATGGGGTCTGTGTTATGTGCTTGGGGTCCAACCACAATGTTCTAACTTGCACCAAATGTGCCCAAATGACACTGAAAGGCCGTAAGTCTCGATTAGAGAAAATGGACTTTCTCTTTCAGTTAAAAACCCTGACTCCATCAACAGCTTCGACGTCTTCGAAGCCGGTGCCATCGATCTCTCGCCAGCACCAGGACACCACTGCTGTTCGACCGGCATTGACAATTCCAAAACTGTCGATAGCCTCCTTGCCTCCTCAGGAAAAGGACCGAGGAGAACATCGTGAAAAACTTAGACACCGGCATCAGAAGGCTCAGTCCGTCGATCCAGCCAAGTCCTCGGCATTGACATCAATAGAGCCACTGACAAAGAAGCCCCGTCCAGAAAAGACCCCATCCTCTTTTGTGATCGGGTCACCGAGGCGCTCCCCACCTTCAGTGGTGTTGGGATCCGGTATTCTCCTTCACCGGTGGACCCTCTGGCTACGCCAGATCTGCCTTCTACTCCAGTGCCGGGGTTCCATGCCCCAGGCTTCCACGAGGAATTGGATCGGATGATCCAAGAGGCCATCGGTAAAGCACTTCAGGGCTTCCATCCTCCATCGACGCCGGTACTGGTCCCCGAGCTGGTCACCGATCCGATTCCCGTAGCGCTCGCACCGCTACTAGGTAAACTGGATGCATTGATCGGTGCCCTGCCTCCGATGGAACCGAGAGCACTGGTGGGTCCAGTGCCTTCTACACCGATTCCATTATCATCGGATGATGAAGAAACACCGATTCCCATCCCACCGTCTGGGATTTTACCACCGACTCGTCCATCAATGTCACCGGTCCCTTCAATGCCTCCTTCGATGCCGTCGGCGCATCCATCAATACCGTTGGTGCCGCCTCTGATGCCATCGATGCCTAGGCCTGGTCCTTCAGGATTAGCACCCTTTCTCTCTGCTGGAGATCAGCCCTATAATCCTTGGACCGATGATTCGTCACAGCATACAGATGATCTACCATCAGAGCCCGCTCCTCCAGATGAAAGACGACACTCTCCACCAGAAGATCTGTCTTTTATCAATTTCATCAAAGAAATGTCTGAAACTATTCCTTTCCAACTTCAGACAGAAGAGGACTCTAGGCACAAGATGCTGGAAGTACTCCAATTTCTTGATGCTCCTAAGGAAATCATGTCCATACCAGTTCATGAAATCCTGCTTGATCTCCTGAAAAGAAACTGGGAACACCCATGTTCAGTTCCACCTGTAAACCGCAAGACAGATTCCCCCTATCTGGTACAAAAATCAGCTCCTGGGTTCCAGAAGTCTCAGTTGGATCATCATTCTGTGGTTGTTGAGTCAGCCCAGAAGAAGGCATGGCATTCAAAACCTCATTCCTCCATACTTCCAGGGAAAGAACAAAAATCCCTGGATGCTTTTGGCAGATGTGTCTTCCATGGCTCTATGCTCATACCTCGCATAGCGTCTTACAAGTTATACATGACCCAGTATAACAGAGACCTCTTTAAAAGGATCCAGGACTTCTCTGATTCATTACCAGAGCAACTCCAGACTCAACTTCATACTCTAGCTCAGAAAGGTCTGGATGCTGGAAAACACGAGGTCTGCGCTGCTTATATCTTCGACACTGCCTCTAGAGTGTCTGCAGCGGGGATTAGAGCACGAAGATGGTCCTGGCTCAAAACCTCAGACTTAAGACCAGATGTCCAAGACAGGTTAGCAGATCTACCCTGTGTGGGAGATAATCTCTTCGGGGAAAAGATCTGAGAGACATTAGCGCAGTTGAAGGACCACCATGAAACGCTGCGTCAGCTTTCTTCTGTCCCGTCTGAGTTCCCTTCCGCGCCTAAGAGAGCTTTCAGACAAGGCTTTAAGCGGCCAAACTACAAGCTAAGGAAATTTTATCCTCCAGCTTCTAGAGGACGCCCTGCCAGACCTTACCAAAAAGGTCAATCAGGCAGACTCGGCTTCAAATGTCTCAGCTAGCTTCTCAGCCTGGACCAGCATCAGGGTTTTGACTCCTTCCTAGAGAGTGTAAGCCAACCTCCTCTTCCATCCATACCAGTCGGCGGTCAACTCTACCACTTCAGCAGGGCTGGGCACACAGTCACCACAGACCAGTGGGTACTTGCAATAGTCACCCAAGGTTACCACCTAAATTTCCTGACTAAGAACATAAGAACATAAGAAAATGCTATGCTGGGTCAGACCAAGGGTCCATCAAGCCCAGCATCCTGTTTCCAACAGTGGCCAATCCAGGCCATAAGAACCTGGCAAGTACCCAAAAACTAAGTCTATTCCATGTTACCATTGCTAATGGCAGTGGCTATTCTCTAAGTGAATTTAATAGCAGGTAATGGACTTCTCCTCCAAGAACTTATCCAATCTTTTTTTAAACACAGCTATACTAACTGCACTAACCATATAACAATATATATATAACAAATATGATTTCACTTACATACAAACCAAAACAAAAAAATGGAACACATTACCACCTGATCTCAGACTAGAGCCATGCTTATTAACATTCAGAAAAAGGCTTAAGACTTGGCTATTTAAACAAGCCTTTCCCGAGTCTAATATCCATTAACAGACCATTGCTGCACAATGTAAATACTGCTCATTGTAAATAATTTACTTCTGTATAATTTCTTTAATTATTGTCTCCTTGCTCTACCAGTACTAGCAACCCTGTTATATTGTAACTTTATTGTTTCTTATGCACTTGTTATATGTACGAAGTTACTGCACCCCCTGTTATCTGTAAACCGGCTTGATATGATTGTATCATGAATGCCGGTATAAAAAAAAAAAAAATAACCACATCATCTGGCAAAAAATTCCAGAGTTTATTTGTGCGTTGAGTAAAAAAGAACTTTCTCCGATTAGTTTTAAATGTGTCCCATGCTAACTTCATGGAGTGCCCCCTAGTCTTTCTACTATCCGAAATAGTAAATAACCGATTCACATCTACCCGTTCTAGACCTCTCATGATTTTAAACATCTCTATCATATCCCCCCTCAGTCGTCTCTTCTCCAAGCTGAAAAGTCCTAACCTCTTTAGTCTTTCCTCATAGGGGAGTTGTTCCATTCCCCTTATCATTTTGGTAGCCCTTCTCTATACCTTCTCCATCGCAATTATATCTTTTTTGAGATGCGGAGACCAGAATTGTACACAGTATTCAAGGTGCGGTCTCACCATGGAGCGATACAGAGGCATTATGACATTTTCCGTTTTATTCACCATTCCCTTTCTAATAATTCCCAACATTCTGTTTGCTTTTTTGACTGCCGCAGCACACTGAACCAACGATTTCAATGTGTTATCCACTATGACACCTAGATCTCTTTCTTGGGTTGTAGCACCTAATATGGAACCCAACATTGTGTAATTATAGCATGGGTTATTTTTCCTTATATGCATCACCTTGCACTTATCCACATTAAATTTCATCTGCCATTTGGATGCCTAATTTTCCAGTCTCACAAGGTCTTCCTGCAATTTATCACAATCTGCTTGTGATTTAACTACTCTGAACAATTTTGTGTCATCTGCAAATTTGATTATCTCACTCGTCGTATTTCTTACCAGATCATTTATAAATATATTAAAAGTAAGGGTCCCAATACAGATCCCTGAGGCACTCCACTGTCCACTCCCTTCCACTGAGAAAATTGTCCATTTAATCCTACTCTCTGTTTCCTGTCTTTTAGCCAGTTTGTAATCAACGAAAGGACATCGCCACCTATCCCGTGACTTTTTACTTTTCCTAGAAGTCTCTCATGAGGAACTTTGTCAAACGCCTTCTGAAAATCCAAGTATACTATATCTACCGGTTCAACTTTATCCACATGTTTATTAACTCCTTATAAAAAGTGAAGCAGATTTGTGAGGCAAGACTTGCCCTGGGTAAAGCCATGCTGACTTTGTTCCATTAAACCATGTCTTTCTATATGTTCTGTGATTTTGATGTTTAGAACACTTTCCACTATTTTTCCTGGCCCTGAAGTCAGGCTAACCGGTCTGTAGTTTCCCGGATCGCCCCTGGAGCCTTTTTTAAATATTGGGGTTACATTTGCTATCCTCCAGTCTTCAGGTACAATGGATGATTTTAATGATAAGTTACAAATTTTTACTAATAGGTCTGAAATTTCATATTTTATTTCCTTCAGAACTCTGGGGTGTATACCATCCGGTCCAGGTGATTTACTACTCTTCAGTTTGTCAATCAGGCCTATCACATCTTCTAGGTTCACCGTGATTTGATTCAGTCCATCTGAATCATTACCCATGAAAACCTTCTCCATTACGGGTACCTCCCCAACATCCTCTTCAGTAAACACTGAAGCAAAGAAATCATTTAATCTTTCCGCGATGGCCTTATCTTCTCTAAGTGCCCCTTTAACCCCTCGATCATCTAAAGGGCCAACTGACTCCCTCACAGGCTTTCTGCTTCGGATATATTTTAAAAAGTTTTTACTGTGAGTTTTTGCCTCTACAGCCAACTTCTTTTCAAATTCTCTCTTAGCCTGTCTTATCAATGTCTTATATTTAACTTGCCAACGTTTATGCTTTATCCTATTTTCTTCTGTTGGATCCTTCTTCCAATTTTTGAATGAAGATCTTTTGGCTAAAATAGCTTCTTTCACCTCCCCTTTTAACCATGCCGGTAATCGTTTTGCCTTCTTTCCACCTTTCTTAATGTGTGAAATACATCTGGACTGTGCTTCTAGAATGGTATTTATTAACAATGACCACGCCTCTTGGACATTTTTTACTTTTGTAGCTGCTCCTTTCAGTTTTTTTCTAACAATTTTTCTCATTTTATCAAAGTTTCCCTTTTGAAAGTTTAGCACGAGAGCCTTGGATTTGCACACTGTTCCTCTTCCAGTCATTAAATCAAATTTGATCATATTATGATCACTATTGCCAAGCGGCCCCACCACCGTTACCTCTCTCACCAAGTCCTGTGTTCCACTGAGAATTAGATCTAAAATTGCTCCCTCTCTTGTGGGTTCCTGAACCAATTGCTCCATAAAGCTATCATTTATTCCATCCAGGAACGTTATCTCTCTAGCGTGACCCGATGATACATTTACCCAGTCAATATTGGGGTAATTGAAGTCTCCCATTATTACTGCACTACCAATTTGGTTAGCTTCCCTAATTTCTCTTAGCATTTCACTGTCCGTCTCACCATCTTGACCAGGTGGACGGTAGTATACCCCTATCACTATAGTCTTCCCCGACACACAAGGGATTTCTACCCGAGTGCTCCTCTCTGTCATTGCGATATAATTTGTACCCCGGTATAGCACTGTCCCATTGGTTATCCTCTTTCCACCATGTCTCTGAGATGCCAATTAAGTCTATGTCGTCATTCACTGCTATACATTCTAATTCTCCCATCTTACTTCTTAGACTTCTGGCATTAGCATACAAACATTTCAAAGTTTGTTTTTGTTTGTATTTTCATTCTGCTTTTTAATTGATAGGGATAAGTTAGAATTTTTTAGCTCAGGTGAGTTTTTAGTTACAGGCACTTGGACTACTTTTCTGATTATTGGAACCTCACTGTCGGGATGCCCTAATTCTAATGCATCATTAGTATCCTTTAAAGATACCTCTCTCCGAAACATGCGCTGCTGAGCGACTGTCGGCTTTTCCCTTTGTTCTAGTTTAAAAGCTGCTCTATCTCCTTTTTAAAGGTTAGCGCCAGCAGTCTGGTTCCACCCTGGTTAAGGTGGAGCCCATCCCTTTGGAAGAGACTCCCCCTTCCCCAAAAGGTTCCCCAGTTCCTAACAAAACTGAATCCCTCTTCCTTGCACCATCGTCTCATCCACGTATTGAGACTCCGGAGCTCTGCCTGCCTCTGGTGACCTGCGCGTGGAACAGGGAGTATTTCAGAGAATGCTACCCTGGAGGTTCTGGATTTAAGCTTTCTACCTAAGAGCCTAAATTTGGCTTCCAGAACCTCCCTCCCACATTTTCCTATGTCGTTGGTGGCCCACATGTACCACGACAACCGGTTCCTCCCCAGCACTGTCTAAAATCCTATCTAGGTCACCTAGGTGGTGGCGGACCACGTGAGGTGCGCCACCTTCGCACCAGGTAGGCATGTTACCAGGCGATCCTCACGGCCACCAGCCACCCAGCTATCTACATTCTTAATAATCGAATCACCAACTATGATGGCCGACCTATCCCTTCCCTCCTGGGCAGTAGGCCTTGGGGAGATATCCTCAATGTGAAAGGACAATGCATCACCTGGAGAGCAGGTCCTTGCTACAGGATCCTTTTCTGCTGCACCTGGTTGGTGCTCTCCCATCATGAGACCTTCTTCCTCCAAGACAGCACCAGGGCTGCCAGTGTGAAGTTGGGACTTGACTACCTTGTCCCTGAAGGTCTCATCTATATACCTCTCTGTCTGCCTCAGCTCCTCCAGGTCTGCCACTCTAGCATCCAGAGATCGGACTCGTTCTCTGAGAGCCAGGAGCTCTTTGCATCTCATGCACATGTACAACTTCTCACCAGTGGGTAAAAAATCATACATATGACACTCGATGCAATAGACTGGGAAGCCCCCCTCTTGCTGCTGGACTGCTGCCTTCATCTCAATTTTGATCAGTTCCTAGTTAAGTTTTAGGTTGCTATGGGAGTAGGAATGTGTCTAATGTCCTTTAAATGTATTAGTGAATTCACTGTGTGTCTGGTGACTGTTCCAGCGGACTCTCCACCTCAGCCGATGTGGGGGAAGTCCGATCATTCTCCCTTGCTCGAGCAGGAGGTCTCATCCATCCTCCTATCCCGAGCAATAGAACCAGTACCCCTCTCCCAGCAGGACCAATACTGTGGAACACCATGCCCTTAGAAATTAGACTACAGAGAGATTTTAAACTATTCAAAAAGAGTTTAAAAACCTGGCTTTTCAAGCAAGCCTTATACAAAGAGAGCAGTGAATAGTGGAATATGAAATCTGGCAGCAGAACATCAGAACGCAACACCTTTTCTGCTCAATAAGTGTTTATTAAAACAAAACATACACTCCGATAAAGTTAGATATGCAATTAAAACTGAGAAACATAGAAAAAGGACAAGATTTTTAACCTTTTGCAAATAATCTTTATTACGAAACTATGTTACCGGACTTTAATGGCACTTCCTATAGATAATATTAACTTATACATTTTCCAGAGATGGTATTATATGTGCCTCTCTGCAAACCGTTGTGATGGTATACTACTTAACGACGGTATAGAAAAGCTTTTAAATAAATAAATAAAGTCAGGTGGCGTACGCCCGATACTGGACCTCCGTGCACTAAACAAATTTCTGCACAGAGAAAAATTCAAGATGGTAACCTTGGGCTCTCTACTTCCTCTTCTGCAAGGAGGAGATTGGCTATGCTCTCTCGATCTTCAGGACGCATACACACACATCTCAATCACACCATCTCATCGCAAATTCCTGCGATTCCTGGTCGACCCTCGTCATTTCCAGTACCGTGTACTACCATTCGGCCTGGCGTCTGCTCCATGAGTATTCACCAAGTGCCTGGTGGTGGTCGCAGCCTTCCTCAGGAATCAGGGTGTCCATGTTAACCCTTACCTCGACGATTGGTTGATAAGGGATCCGACTCAGCAGGGTGCGCTAACCTCCCTGCATCTCACTATCAACACCCTGATCTCCTTAGGGTTTCTAATCAACTATCCAATCAACAATCCAAGATAGTTCCATCCTAAACCCTATCCTTTATAGGGGCCGACCTAAACACTATGTTGGCGAAAGCCTTCCTCCCCCAGGATCGTGCTTTCACCATTACATCTCTGGCGCATCAACTACAGTCTTGAGTATCTTCAACTGCTCAACACTTCCTCATACTGTTGGGTCACATGTCGTCCTTGGTGCATGTTACGCCGATGGATCGCATAGCCATGAGAGTGATGCAGTGGACCCTAAAATGCCAGTGGATTCAAGCTTGTCAGCCAATGTCCAGCAGTGTCCAGGTTATCAAATAGCTCCGTCTGTCTCTAGCCTGGTGGATGCACCATTCCAATCTCATTCAAGGCCTTCCATTTCAGGCAACCTTGGGTGGGGTGCACATGTCTATCCATCACCAATCTACTCAACAGCTTAAACTTGGTCCTCAACGCCTCTAAAACAGAGCTTCTCCTCATCTCCTCAAATGATATCAATATCCACCAACCAACACCACTCAACTCTCAAATCACATGTAAGCAGGTTAGAGATCTTGGGGTGATTCTAGACAATCGACTAAACCTAAGGAAAATGGTCAATACAACAACGAAAGATTGCTTTTACAGATTACAGGTCCTAAAACGACTTAAACCTCTCTTATTCTTCCACGACTTCAGGACAGTCCTCCAAGCGCTACTGTTCGCCAAAATAGACTACTGCAGCGCCCTTCTACTAGGACTCCCCAAATCCACTACCAAACCTCTGCAGATGATTCAAAATGCGGCAGCAAGATTGTTGACCAGTACCAGCCGCTACGAACACATATCACCAATTCTCAGGAACCTACACTGGTTACCAGTAAATTACAGAATTCTATACAAATCAATCACCTTAATCCATAAAACCATCCATCATCAACTTCAACTTGACCTGGAAATACCTTTCAAACTCTACACCTCTAACAGACCAACTAGAGACATTTACAAAGGCACTCTTAATGTTCCCCCCACTAAAGCCACACGCCTCGCTATGACCAAAGACAGAGCCTTTTCGATAGCAGGCCCTTCTATTTGGAACAGTATCCCATCAAACCTCAGACTGGAGCCAAGCCTTTTAACTTTCAGAAAAAGACTTAAAACCTGGCTCTTTCACCAAGCCTTCCCTGAACCACCAGACAATCACTAGTTGGCCTTCTTTCCTACCTGGTCTGGCTCTCCGTTTCTCAAAGAAAAAATAAATGGACTCTGAGACATTCAGGTTAAAGTACCGTTCTTAAGTTTATTAACTTGTACACGCTATGGTAAAATTACTTTTACTGGCCTTTCTTCTTTCCAGCTTGTTGCAAGCTTCCAAGTTCTCGCCCCCTGTTGATTGTAACTTTGACTTATTCCTACTTATTGTTATCTTTCGTTTACGTGAATTTGTTACTCTAGTTTTCTTTTTTCCCCTTTGTTAAACTGTAAACCGATCCGATATGGTAATTTACTATGAAGGTCGGTATAAAAAACTGTTAAATAAATAAATAAAATGTAGGCGACCTGCAGACTCAGGGAACCTGGTCTCCAGAGGAAGCCAAACACCAAATAAATTTCCTGGAGCTACGGGCGATCAGATATGCCCTCAAGGCTTTTCAGGATTGCCTGTCAAACAAAACCAACCTGATTCAAACTGACAATCAGGTTGCGATGTGGTACATCAACAAACAAGGGGGAACGGGCTCCGACCTTCTGTGTCAGGAAGCTGCACAGATATGGGAATGGGCCTTTTCCCGCTCAATGTGCCTCAAAGCAACCTACTTGCCGGGAGTGGACAATGTGTTGGCGGACAAGCTGAGTCACACTTTCCATCCGCACGAGTGGTCTCTCAACCCCACGGTAGCAGATGCGATATTCCAACATTGGGATTACCCTCGCATAGACCTCTTTGCATCGGAACACAACCACAAAGTAGACAACTTCTGTTCTCTCATTCGCAGTCACCGCTTGCAGCCAAAAGATGCCTTCGCCCTCTCCTGGGCCAGCGGTCTCCTTTATGCATACCCTCCTCTTCCTCGCATTTCAAAGACTCTCGTGAAGCTCCGGCAGGACAAAGGATTAATGATTCTGATAGCTCCCTATTGGCCGTGCCAGGTGTGGTTTCCAATCCTCCAAGACCTATCAGTACGCCGACACATTCCTCTGGGGAAGGATCCCTTTCTAATCACCCAGAACGAGGGGTATCTCCGTTACCCCAACCTCCAAGCTCTGTGTCTGACGGCCTGGATGTTGAAAGGTTAATACTCCAACCTCTTAACCTTTCAGAGTCGGTATCCTGAGTCCTGGTGGCTTCACGAAAGCCTTCTACTAGAAGGTCTTATCGTTCTAAATGGAAGAGGTTTACTGTCTGGTGTACCTCCATGTCCATAGACCCCTTCACTTGTTCCACTGCAAGGTTCCTGGACTACCTCTGGCACCTGTCAGAATTAGGCCTAAAAACTTCCACTATCAGGGTACATGTTAGTGCAGTTTCTGCGTACCATAAGGGTGTAGGTAATGTCTCCATTTCAACGCAACCCTTAGTATCATGGTTCATGAGAGGCTTGCTCCATTTAAAACCTCCACTGTGCCCTCCTGCCCCTGCTTGGGACCTTAATGTGGTTTTGGGACGGCTCATGAAACCTCCGTTTGAGCCTCTCCACTCCTGTGATCTCCGCTATCTCACTTGGAAGGTAGTTTTTCTTCTGGCGATCACGTCCGCTCTCAGAGTTAGTGAATTACAGGCATTAGTTACCTACCCGCCTTACACTAAAATTCTGCATGACAGGGTAGTCTCCGCACTCACCCTAAATTTTTGCCGAAGGTAGTGTCGGAATTCCATATTAACCAATCTATTATCCTACCTACCTTTTTTGTCAGGCCCCATTCCAACCCAGGAGAACAGGCTCTACATTCTTTGGACTGCAAACGTGCTCTAGCTTTCTATCTGGACCGCACGTCGGCCCACAGGAAATCCACTCAATTGTTTGTTTCTTTTGATACCATCAAATTGGGAAATCCTGTGGGAAAGCAGACCCTCTCCTCCTGGTTGGCGGAATGCATTTTTTTTTTGCTACCAGCAAGCAGGCATTATACTACAAGACCGTGTAAAAGCACACTTGGTCAGGGCCATGGTGACATCAGTAGTGCACCTCCGTTCGGTGCCGCTTCCTGATATTTGTAAGGCTGCTACCTGGAGCTCTCTCCATACTTTTGCAGCCCATTATTGCTTAGATAAGGCTAGCACACAGGATTCCATCTTTGGCCAGTCTGTTCTATGCAATTTGTTTTCTGTTTAACTTCCCAACATCCTTCCACCAACCCATTCAGGGTTTCAGGATGCCCTCCTGACCAAATTTCCACCCCTGTTGTTGTGCCAGTTGCATGTCTTTGGGTGCATTTGGTGTATTGCTCGGGCATCCTCAGCTCCCCATATGTGAGGACTACCATCCTGCTTGTCCTGTGAGAAAGCAGAGTTGCTTACCTGTAACACGTGTTCTCACAGAACAGCAGGATGTTAGTCCTCTCAAAACCCATCCGCCACCCCGCAAAGTTGGGTTCGTTACGTTTTCTTATTTTATTTTTCGCACGTACTTTTGCTATATTAAGAGACTGAAGGGGGACTCCTGCTGGATGCAGGGTCAGTGCAACGCTGGGCATACCCAGTATGTGTCAGTCAAAGTTCTAGAAACTCTGACAAAAGTGTTCCGTGATTGGGCTCCATCCTGATGATGTCACCCATATGTGAGGACTAACATCCTGCTGTCCTGTGAGAACACCTGTTATAGGTAAGTAACTCTGCTTTACATGTAAGCAACTTTGCTTTCCTGTAGTTCTTGTTTTTACAGCACGTACACTTCAGTCACTTATTGTTAAAAATGCAGACAAAAGGGGTGGGGTGGTGGTCATGGACCATAATAAATATTGTGAAGAGGCTTATAAGCAACTTAATAATGAGAGCATTATCTAATTTTAGAAACTGATCCCTCAGATGAGATTCAACAACAGGTACAACTAATATTAAAACGAGCTTTGGATAAAAAATTGATAAGTAGTAAATTATACTATTTTTTGTATCAGAAGTATCCCATAATGCCAGTCATTTATTTTGTGCCGAAAATACACAAATCTTTGGAGGCCCCCCCCCCAGGCCAGCCAATAGTATCAGGGAGGGGGATCAATATTTGAGCCTATTTCTCAGTATATAGACCACCTACTACAACCCTATGTGCTAACAATTCCATCATACATAAGGGACTCGGCACATCTTATTCTTATGTTGGAGGAGATTTTTCAATCTCAGTATATAGAAGATGAATATTGGTTTGTGACTGCTCTTTACACAAATATACCACAATCTAGTGCAGTAGAGATAGTTGAGATGTATTTGAATAAAACAGATTTACGTATTGACTGTATAGACTTGTTACAGCTGGCAGTGGTGGCGCTAAGAAAGAGCTTTTTCAAATTTGAGGACAAAATATATAAGCAAGTGAAGGGGATTCCCTTGGGGTCCCCCATGGCCCCGGTGGTCGCATGCTTGTATGCAGGGTTATTTGAACAGATATATATATATATATATATATATATATATCCTTCAAGATTTAGTGACAATATAGTTGTCTGGAAGCGATTTATAGATGATATTCTATTCATATGGTCAGGCACAGAACAACGATTGCGGGAATTTATGAAATGGGTGAATACTATAGATCGGAACCTCAAATTTGAGTTTTCATATGATAAACATAAAATTCCATTTTTGGATATTGTTGTTAGTAAGAAGGAAGGGAGAGTCAGTACGTCAATTTCTAGGAAGAGTACGGACAAGAATACAACATTGCATGCGAATAGTTTCCACCCTCGTCAATTGAAGAATAATATACCCGTGGCACAATACCTAGGATTAAGGAGATTATGCTCTTCTGTGGAAGAGTATAAAATACAATCTAGAGAAATGAATATACGATTTAAACAGAGAGGTTATACAAAACAGATTATACGTAGTGCATATAAAAGAGCACTGTATGCAGACCGCAATAATCTATTAATAACAGGTAATAAAACCAGATTCAATAGATTAGTATGCACAATTCCTTTTTTAAGCAACATGCAGAGCATTAAAGCCATTATATGAAAACATTGGCATATTTTGGAGGGAGACCCTCTATTTAGTGAATTGCCAAAAATAAAAATCATTAAGGGATTTACTTATTAGATCAGATGACACAAAAAATGAAAAAACGGATAGGGTGAGAGGACAGATGACCTGTGGACAATGCTCCATTTGTCCACAGGTATTGAGTGGACAAGTGTTTAAACATCCAGGTACAGGATTAGAATACAGGTTAAATGGCAATTATGATTGTAAAAGCACACAGGTAGTGTATGCTATAACATGCCCATGTGGCTGTATGTATATTGGTCACACTAAAAGAATGTTGAGTGTGAGGATAAGAAAGCATCTGAGTTACATTAGAACCAACAAAGCACAGGCACCATTAGTACAACATTGGTCACAAATGGCCCATACAGAACAGGATTTGAAGTTTGTTGTGTTATATCAAGAAAATAACAAACGAGGTGGGAATGTGACTGGGAGCAGAGATCAATTTATGAGTGGGATATATTGGTCCCTAGGGGACTTAATTGAGAAACAGTGGCAAGCAATGTTGTAGGAGATCTGGAGATAATGCTTGAATTGATGGTAGAAGTAGCTTTGGAGATTTGTGCAGATATAACATAAGGCGGTTTTGAATTCATCGCGGTAGTTATTGAAACAAGACAGTGAAGCATCATGGGAGTTTGTGCATAATAAATAGTCGGGGTATAGACAAGGATTTAGAGTGCATGCACGGCATGGTTGAGGACGCTTTATTGAACAGAGAGGAGCTGGTGAGTTTAGAATTTTATACATAAGGTAAGGATTATAGATTTGTGTAAGATGGTACAGAATATAAGACTGATAATGTGAGTCGTGAGTTATATTGGGAAAAACATTAAATAGAGATGTGTGTGGAGGGAAATGTTTGCCAGTGGGTGATGGATGGTTACGGCACGCACGCGCGGCGGCGTGGTTTATGGCATAGATATCAAGGAAATGGTTTTGAGTAAAAATAAAATATTAAATAAGATTGGATTATGTGAACTAAGTGATATAGCAACATGGTTCTCTATGTTTTACTTGTAGTTCGCAAGTATGGTAGAAAAAAAAGAGTGAATTTGGGTAAACCGAAAAAGGTGCATTACATAGGTAATTATCGTAAGTAGCCATTAGGATCCGGAAGGATAGATATTATACGTTTTGGTTCATAGTCGTATAAAAAATCTGGTTAAACATTGTATTTATTATAGGAACAAGTGGAGCTGTCGACATATTGAAAGCATTGAAATTTGAAACACAGGAACAAGGGTGGTGATGAATGAATCAGTAGCGGGGAGGGTTCTATGAATGAAGAAAAAGTAGGTAAAAAATGATTATGTAGTTATATAAGTGGGAGGAGAGGAATTGTAGGGTAGAATAATACAATATCATCTTTTGTACAAAGTATTGGTGAGGAGACCGTTAGGATTCGGAGACAAGAAGATCAAAGCACTTGTAGTCGTGGAAGATCACGCTACATTACAACATTGGTGAAGAGCTTAAATTTGAAGAATTAAGGGGAAATGGAAAACATCAGGATAGAGATAAAACACCATCAGTAATGTTATAAATTTATTGTAACATTTTTTTGTATGTATAAAGGCATTTGTATAATGTTAATGGATAAATAAGAGTAATATATAATAACATCAAACTGATGTTGTAAGTAGCAGAGTTTAAATAACCCCTGATGAAGCACAGGTAGAGCGAAACAAGTGGGATCCTATATTGTTGGGTATTGTGGGTATCATTGTTTTAAAAGGTATGAATGAGAAGTGTGTGAGAGTATATGGGGTATTAAAATGGGTTTTAGGATATGTGGATATATTATATAGCAAAAAAAGTTTGTATAAGGAATATTAATAAAAATTTGAAATATATGCTTATGTAGATTTTGCCATAAAAAAAATCCAGTGTAGACAGTAACAGTTTCCATCTCATATCTACTGTGAAACCCTAACTGTGAAGCATGCAGAAAAGAAATGTTATCAAGGAAATTGTAATGCTAATCAAGAGCTACCTTTTCCAACAATTTTGCCAAAAAAGTCAAGTTAGAGAGAGGACAGTAATTGCTACATATGGAAGGATCAAGTGAGGGTTTTTCAGTTTTTGGAAACACAATTGCTTTTTTAATGGGACAGGTAAAAAAATTCAACAAGTTAAGTATTCCCTAATTGAAACAAACAAAAAGTATACTATCACTACTAATATCTATGATAACATCTAATTACAAAGTGGTGCATTTTATCTTAAAAACCTTAAACCCGTACTTATAAATGAACTTAAAAAATGGCAAGAAAAAACGGAATTCTCATCAACCACACTACAATATTTCAGAAAGGTATCACTCTGCATTTGTAAGTGACCTTTAGCTCATCATCATGTTCAGAAAAAAAACTAAATAAACCCTTTCAAGTGTTAATCCACAAAAACCAAATTTATAAATATATCGGTAATAATACCGTAATTCAGTCATTTATAGCAGAATAATGACCATACTCCATGCATTTCAAATGGTTTATCATGCATATTCAATGCATCAGCATTGCATGCATTCAGTGCTTCAATAACCACATCACTTCAGCAATATCCAGTTAAAAGACTCAGTTTTCTTACAGCCCGATACAGTACAGTGCGCTCCGACGGAGCGCACTGTTAACATGCTCTTGGATGCGTGTTTTCCCTTACCCCTTATTCAGTAAGGGGCGGAAAATGCGCGTCCAACCCGCAGCACCTAATAGCGCCCTCAACATGCAAATGCATGTTGATGGCCCTATTAGGTATGCCCGCGCGATACAGAAAGTAAAATGTGCAACCAAGCCGCACATTTTACTTTAAGAAATTAGCGCCTACCCAAAGGTAGGTGCTAGTTTCTGCTGGCACCGGGAAAGTGCACAGAAAAGCAGTAAAAACTGCTTTTCTGTGCACCCTCCGACTTAATATCATGGCAATATTAAGTCGGAGGTCCCGAAGAGTAAAAAAAAGTTTAAAAAAAAAATTTTTAAAATGGGCCAGCGGCTGTCGGGCCGAAAACCAGACGCTTAATTTTGCCGGTTTCCGAGCCTGTGGCTGTCAGCGGGCTCGAGAACCGACGCCGGCAAAATTGAGCATCGGCTGTCAAACCCGCTGACAGTGTCCCTAGCGCCTCCTTTTGCCTGTTTCTACCGCACCACCTAATTTAAATACTGAATCGCGCGCACTGGCGAGTGTCCGGTGCGCGCGCCGGGAGAGCAGGCGTTCGTTTGCTCTCCCGCGGACTTTACTGAATCGGCCCCTTAATCACTACAAATACACCTTTCCACAATTGGTTCACAGAAGTAAAGTATTTTTTACACAATTGCTCTATAGTTCTGTGTCTGCCTCACTGCTTAATATGACAACAGCACTTCATGTTACTACTAAATCCCTATGGCTTCTAGATTGTTTTACATAATAGGGATTGATATGTCTCAACTGCTGGGGCTTCCAAAATCCCGGCACCAAATACCCTCCCTTGTTATTATAGAGCTTCAAAATATTCCTGTCCAGGGACCCCTCGTTTCACCACAGAAGTAGCTTCATCAGCATACTTGGGAACTTTTGAGTTGTGGCCACCCTGCGATTGCTGTTGATTAGCAGATGGGGACGGGGGAAGTAATGGAATAATATGTATGAGCTTTCTCTCTTCCACTCTCCACCCCCCCTTCCAGATTTCTCTTTTCCATCCTTCAGAGATTATCCCAGCATAATACCCCTTCCTCTCCCCATGACCTTAGCACCCTCTTTGCTCGCACCCTCTATAAGTCACAGCTCCATGACTTATGCATCTTCACTCTACCCTTAACTGAATGAGTCCCAAGTCCTGGAATCACAGCTGAAGACTGAGTTTTGTGTGTATTGCAGCCCCTCTCCAGTTTCTCCCCACATGCTGCTTGCAGTGTCTGCTCCAGACAAACCCCACGTCTCCTGTTGTCTGCAAGCTTACTGAAGAAGGGGATTGGCTGAGCTTTATACAGAGAAGCCCTGAGATTTCTAGTGTTTCTTGTGAGACCCTGCAATTGATGTAAATTCCCTGAGTCTCAGGGTGAAATCCAGCTATATTCATGAGGACTAAATTATCAGTAGAAAATAGTGTACAAAACTGGTATATTGGTGTTAATGCGTTCAGAACCGATGTTAGCTCGCTTCCTGAAATTCAGCTTGTTCAGAATTGCTGTGGTTTAAATGCCTATTCACTGCTGAAAATCTAATACAATCAGAAATTCAAATTCAAATATTCAAACAATAACTATCTAATTAAAGCCCCAGCCAAATCATAAAACAGTTACTTGACTTGTAGCCCATTAGAATTCTTCAGTGCTCCTTTCACACATTATCAACAGTTGCATATGAGGAAACAGCTACTCAACAGCCATTTCTCCTAAACAAGTGCAAATCAATGCACAGCACCATTTTTATCCAAAAATATCATAACACGTGATCTGCCACATCCAATCCCATGTCAGCAACACTAAAGGATAGATTTTTTTAAAATACGCGCACGCGCTACCCGGCGCACACACATGGCTGCACGATTTTATAACATACGTGCACCGGCACAAGCATGGTATGAAAATTGGGGGCGGAACGCGCACAAGGGGGAGTAGAAAATTGGAATTTATGGGCGGCGTCAAGATCGGGCTTCCGCCAGTTCCCTCCCAGTCCGCTCCAATTAAGGAGCCCCTTCAATTATGGATCCCATCCTCTAACAAAATCAACAAGACCTTCAACCCAAGAAGTACAAGATATTTTCTCAGCTAGCAGACTACCTCACCTCAGTTACAAATGCAGAACACAAATTGACCCTCACCAAATAAGAATAAAAAGGCCATAAAGTATAAATAGAAAGGTGCAAACAAAAAACCGAACTGGAAACCACTAAAAGCCAGACTCATATGCAATGCAATAATGCAAAAAAAGAAATATCACCATTCCTTATAAAACAAAATAAAAAAATATAAATCATCAATCATAATAGTGAGTAAACCATACTAATAAAAAGAATATTTCAAAACAGATGAAGAATAAAACATTATAATAAAGAAGACTAAGGATAAAAATAATTAAACATTTCCCAAAAATCAATTAAATATTTCAAAAGAGCAGTCATATCAAACACCCGATAATTAAATCTAATAAGGATAAATATTTCCCTCTTTCCATATCTACGAACTTTTTATTTCCATTTGCCTTGAGATTGGATTAGTGGAGGGGGAGAGGTAGGGAGAACACACACTTTCTCCTGTCTCTCATATACACGTACATACATTCTTCTCTTCATATGCACGTACATACTTTTTATTCTTCTCTTCTCATTCCCTTCTTCCACTTACTTGCTCCCCTTTACTCCTACTCATCTTTGTCATTTACCCCCTCTGTCACTCATCCTCTTCCCTCTGTCATTCACCCCTCCCTTCTCTCTGTCAGGCTCCTTCCTTCCCACTCACTCCCTTCCCTCTCCCTCCTTCCCACTTACTCCTTTCTTCCACTCAATCCCTTCTTCCTACTTACTCCTTTTCCTCTCAGTCATGCTCCCTCCTTCCCACTCCGTTATGCTCCCTCCTCCCCATTCAATCCCTTCCCTCTGTCAGACTTTCTCCCTCCCATTCCCTTCCTTCTCAGTCACATATCCTCTCCCTCCTCTCATTTACTCCCTTCCCTGTTACACCCCCTCTCCCTCCTCCCTTTTAGTCCTTTCCCTTCTCTCTTTTCTCAGGCACTCCTCATCCCTTCCCAATCCACTATGTGACTTACCCTTACTGTTGGGTTCTTGTCGTAGTCGTCCTGCCGGCTGGGTGCTGGAAGCCCGCCAGCAGGTCAGGTTCATGCCAACAATGCTGCAGGGCTTCTTGCTGGCAGGAAGTGGGAGCCCAGCCAGCACATCACCCCACAGGGCTACAGGACATGTTCTTCCTGCTGAGGGGTGGGAACTTCGCTAGCAAGCCATGCTGTGGTGCCAGTCTTCTTCTTGCTGGCAGGAATTGGGAACCCTGCCAGCGTAAATGCACCACAATGCAGGATGGGTTGTCTTCCTGCTGGCAGGGGTGGGAATGTAGTTTCCCACCCCAACCATAAGGGACGAGGGTGGAAATTTGGATAGTGGAGTGAATAATTAACATCAGTTACCTTTCTATAAACAGATGTAAATAACTTTCCTGAGGTCTCACAGATCATAATGTCCAAAAACGGAATACACTTAACATGATATTGTGTAGTAAACTGTAGATTAACGTCTAATGTATTAATTCATGACATAAATGTTTTAATATGTCCAAAGTGCCTTTCCGAATCCAGAAAACATAATCTATAAATCTCTTCCAGAATTTAATATATGGCCAAAATGTAGAGGGATAGATATACCTCTCTTTAAAGTTATGAACATATAGATGGGGCTTTAGAGGACCCTATTGCTACCTCTTTGATTTGATGGAAAAATCATTACCTGGGAGGCAAATTGATTGATGAACAATCTACATGAATCTGTGTATTTTATTGATGTGTGCAATTGTGAAAAGGTGTATTTGTAGTGATCCAGAAAACTGAGTGTTTTAATTGGATATTATTGAAGTACTGTGGTTATTGATGCATTGAATGTATGCACATTGGTGCATAAATCATTTAAAAGTGTGGGTTTAAAATTTTTAAGATAAAATATACCATTTTGTAATTGGACGTATGCATTCACTAATTGTACAAGAAACTGACTAAGACATTTAAGGACAGATTTAATCAGTCAAGCAAAGCAATTAGTTTAGATGATGTAGGTTTCAACATGCCTAAAAATCTAGTTACAGTCATGGCAGATGCCATCTGAAACTCTTCCCAGAGTACAACTTCCAAAGAGGTAGCTCATAAGACCGATTCAGGATAAATTTGGATCCCAGCTCTAATTTTTGCAGTCATTGCAGAAAATAAAGTAGGTAAACTCTGTGCATCAGAGGGTACAACTGACATTGTCATACTTTGAACCAATGAAAATAGCAATCATGGATTATGGGCCACTAAAGCTAATCTACTAGAATAATATTGAGGCCGATTTTCAAAGAGTTTAGACTCCTGGATGCCGATATTCAGAAACCATTTAAATGAATAGCGGAAAGGTTATGTGTCTAAATGGCCAGCCAGCTATATTGAGAGCCATATGAGTCTAGAAAAGAATTTAGCCACATAAATCGGAGGCATTACAGGGCGGGCCAGAGTTATCCACATAACTCTGATATTCGGAGTTAGCTGCTTAACCAATGCGTCCTAAAGGCCTGTCCAAAGTTAGCTAGTTTGACATAACTGGCTAACGTTAAGATAGTTGGGGATATTCAGTGGTGGGGCCACGCCACTGAGATCTCCATTAAGTTAGGGATAGTCATATCCGACTAACTTAACTAGCAGCTGAATATTTACCTCCTTACTCTTGGAGTTAGGTTCCTAAATTGGCCCTTTTGAAAATTTACTAGTGCTGAGTCCCTAAATTTAGGCACCTAGTTTCATCAGGCTCTTAAATTTTGGATCCTAAAAAGTGGGTGGTTACAAATGTGGAATTAGGGCAGGGAAACAAAGTTAGGAGCTTAGCACTGATTTTCAGAACTAGGAGCCTAAATCTTAAGGCAAATAGCAGTCCTAATTTTTAGGCATCTAATTTTGGATGAAAATAGGTGCTTTACTCAGTAACCTAATTTAGAACCCTAAATTTAGGGGCTCAGCTTTTTTTGAATATCGGCCCCATTGGTTTTTTTAGCTAAATCAATCAACCTTTAAATTGTTGCATTAAATCTAAATAATTGGCTTTATCAGCTTCAAACTGAATCCTCCTCCATTGTCTTTCAGCACATTTTAAACTAGTCCTAAACATAACAAGCTCAGAATCAGGATTTAATCTTTTTCCTTGAGGAAGTAAACTGCATAATTGGAGAAATATATCTGTGTGACCACAGACATCTGATATTCTTAAAATTCCTCTATCCCCGCTCCAGAAGGAGGAGAAGGGGAAAACTTCAATTAAACAGAAAATAATTCAATTTGTTTATGCTTAACAAACACATCTGTCAGAAGTCATCTTAGGGAGACCACAGGAAAAGATAATAAGTACAACAACCTTGGTCTGACTGAGAAATAACAAGATTAGATAAATCTAACAATGTCTTAGAGTCTAAAGAAGCTTCATCAACTCAAATTGAGACCTGTGTATGGCCAGCAACATGAGTAGAGAACTGAATAACTTGCGAATATTTCAGTGCGTCATGTCAGAAACTCTAGGGCTGTAGCCAAACAGCATCAATAGGAAAATTAAAATCTCCCAGCACCAAAAAATGTTTGAAGGAATTTTAGATAAAACTAAATATTCAATAAAAAGAGTAAAATCTGTAACCACCTTCAAGGGCCGGTAAATCATTACAAGACCCTAAGATTGGCTGGACAATGCCACCAGCTCACAGTGAGCTGGCATAGATAAATCAAGGTAACTTAGCCCCAGAGTTTCTCTATACACTATCACAACACCCCCTGCTTTTTTTTTTGTCTAGGGCAGCGATTCTCAACCAGTGTGTCACAACACACTAGTGTGTCGCCAAGCTCTGGCAGGTGTGTCATGGCTCCCAATATCCCACTGCCCAGTTGTGTTTCCCTTCTCCCTTTTTCCTGCCCCTACAGGTGTTGCGCCCATTGATCGCAGACGGCTGCGACCTTTTCTGCTCACCTGTTTTTGCCCTGCAGCTCCAAGTCTAGGGAGGATGGCTGCCTCAGCTTCTGCACGTTGCCCTTCCTGGCGTTTCCAGGATGGTGCTGGTGCTTCCGGCAGCTATCTTACTTTTGGGGTGACATAGGGCACGCACGCGTGCCTGCCCCCATCTTAACCACATCATGGCAGGAACCTCGGGGACGTCCCCACCGCATGACGTCATGGCCTAATTATATATTATCTCATCGGGCCAGCATACCATCGAGTTAGCAAGGATTCCTGTCCTGCTCAATTCCGCCATTCTGGGACTTCGCTTCGCTGTTCCTGCACTCCTGTCTGAGTGATCTAGGTACCCGCTCCTCGGGGGCCTTGCCGCACTCAGGGCTATCCGCTCCTCGGAGAGCCTCCTTTACTTGCCTCACTTCTCTAACCCAGTGAGTCTCTTCCTGTTTCCACAGACGACCCTTCAGTGCTCCTGTACTTCGGGTCTCCACGGAGTCTACCACTACAGCTGGCTACTCTGTTCAGCGTGAGTACTGGATCTGCTCTACAACTTCCTCCTTCTTCTCTGTGTGGATTCTCGGGTTACCCTGCTCTGCGGAGCACTACCAGATCCACACTGTCTTGGGCAAGCGTCTACCACCAGCCTCCAGCCTATCCCATTCTGTGGACCTCTACCAGAGACAGCCTGCACAAGTCTCTATGAGAGAAGGTATTCCCCCGGGTTACCCCGCACTGCGGATCACTACCAGGACAACCTACACAAACTTCATCTAGAGGAAGCATTCCCCGGCTTACCCCTCGCTGCGGGTCACTACCCGAGAGACCAGCTTACAGGTCATCTACTCTGGACTGAGTCTATTAACACGCTCCTTGGGTTATCTTGCTGTCTAATAAACTACTGCCTCTGGTGTCCATCACTGCTGAGACCCCGCCTGTCTTGGTGAGTCCCCACAGGGCTCCTCCCTGTGGGTGGAGTCAGCTCTTGCCACGGCCCAAGGGCCCACTAACTAGTTCTAAACACACAGAACGTAACAGCAGGTCAATGGGAAACCTCCTTCCTTCTTCCTGCCCCTGTGGGCCAGTCGGAAACCTCCTCACTTCTTCCTGCCAGTGGGAGTAGGAAGAAGGAAGGAAGTCTCCAATTGGCCGGTGGGGCAGAAAGAAGGGGTATTCGATAGCAAAGAAGCCCAACCCCACTAAGCTGGAACTAACCCCACTTGCTGGAACTCTATACACCCCCTCCCTAAAAACTGCTCACCACACCTCAACCAGAGAAAGGGCTTTCTCCATTTCCGGCCCTTCCCTATGGAACACCCTGCCCACGGCCCTCTGCCTAGAACCTAACCTTTCTAAATTTAAAAAAAGGCTCAAAACCTGGCTCTTAACATTAGCGTATCCAGATGTTGACCAAACTTAGCTTGCACTCTAACCCCTCAGCCCTCTCACCATCCCCTCCTCCTATCTGCCTCTCCTCTTTCTCCCCTTTTCTCCCCCCCCAAGCAAAGTCTCCAAAATAGAGTGTTTCTTCCCCCTAGCAAAGACTACTAAATACTGTGTTATTAGTTCCCCCTCCTCCACCCTTAGCTTATCCTTCCCTGTCCCCCCCTTCCCCCCCCCCCCCCCTTCTATCCCTTTCACTGACATCAATGGTCTGGTACCTACCAGCCCACCTGTACATGATGTTCTGACGAATGTCGGTATATAAAAATCAACAAATAAATAAATAAAATAAGCAAGGCTGCAATGGGAGCTCATCCCTGTGGCGGCAAAGAGGAAGTCCAACCCCGTGAAGCAAGGCCATCACAAGAGCTCATCCCAGTGGCAGCGAAGAGGAAGCCCAACCCCGCTGAAGCAAGGCCACCATGGGAGCTCATCGCTGTGGTGGCGAAGAGGAAGCCCAATCTTGCGGAGCAAGGCTGCCACGGGAACTCATCCCCAAGATGGCGAAGAGGAAGCCCAACCTCGCAAAGCAAGACTGCCAAGGGAGCCCATCTCAGTGGTGGTGAAAAGGAAGCCCAACCCCACTGAAGCAAGGCCACCACAGGAGCTCATCCCCTTGGCAGTGAAAAAGAAGGCCCACCGGATTAAAGCCATGGCGCAACTAGAGCCCCATCCCTGTGGTGAAGGAAGAAGAGGTTTGGCAGTAAGGCCCAGTGCATGCATATGTGAATGGGAGCCTGGGTGTGGGTGTTTGTGTGTATGTGTGAATGGGAGCCTGGATGTGGGCATTTGTGTGAATGGGATCCCGGATGTGGGTGTTTGTGAACATAAGAACATAAGAAAATGCCATACTGGGTCAGACCAACAGTGGCCAATCCAGGCCATAAGAACCTGGCAAGTACCCAAAAACTAAGTCTATTCCATGTTACCATTGGTGTTTGTGTGAATGCGAGCCTGGATGTGGGTGTTTGTGTATGAATGGGAGCCTGGGTGTGGGTGTTTGTGTGTGTGTGTGTGTGTGAATGGAAGCTTGGATGTGGGTGTCTGTGTGTGTGTGAATGGGAGCCTGGATGTGGGGGGGTGTGCGCTCGTGTGTGTGTGTGTGTGAATGGGAGCCTGGATGTGGGTGTGTGTGTGTGTGTGTGTGAATGGGAGCCTGGTTGTGGGTGTGTGTGTGTGTGTGTGTGTGTTTTAATGGGAACCTGTGTGTGTGTATGAATCGGATCCTGGGTGCATGAGTGAGAGCTTGTGTGTGTGGTAGAATGGGAGCAAAAGCATTTTTATATAATTGAGAGCTTGTATGTAAGTGAGAGAGCACGTGTGATTAAGAGTGAGACTGGTCAGGGAGGTGTCTGGTGTGTGTGTGAGAGACAGAGACTGGTTGTGGTCCCTAAGGAAGAGGACTGTGAGGTCAGAGTTTCAGTAGCCACCGCTGCTTCTGGTGTGTGCTTTTGCCCTGCAAGGGAAAGGAGTAGGAGAGATGCTGGAGAGAGTAAGTATTACTCACTATGATGCCTAGATCCATTTTAATTATTGGGTATATTGTGATGTCTGCTGTTTTGAAATATTTTATTGATATTTGGCCATTTTTTAATAATGTTTGAGTCTGTAATTGTTAGAAGTTATTCTGGTCATTAGTTGTTTTGTAACATTTATTAGTATAGCTTTACAATTGTTTCTGTGTGGGGATCTATAGCAGCTTGGCTTATTCTGTTTTCCTAATAGGAGGTATATTAGTGTTTAGGACCTGGTTTAATATTTGTAATGTTTCCTTTTCATAGATAGGGTTGTTACTGTTTGAGTGTGTTCCAAAATATATGTTATGCTCAGGCTTGTGAACCCTTGGGCCGACGGGAGGATGGTATACCTTTGGAGAAGATCCGTAGGTTCTCCCGTCGGAAGGCGAGGCAGGAACAGAAGATGTGACCAGCTGACCCTCGGCACTGTAGACAGAGACGACTGTGGAGGCGAATGAAGAGTCGTGACGTCGGGAACGGAAGTGTGTCTTCGCCACTGGAAGTCCGCGGTCCCCCCAGAGGGAGCCCGTAGGGACCCGGACCGCTGGGACTTAGGTGGACCTTTGAGAGGTCAAGGAAACGGACGTTCGGTGCAAGGGCTGACTGGAGCTTCACCCCTGGAAGCCCGCGGTCCCCCCGGGAGGAGCCCATAGGGACCCGGGCCGCTGGGACTTAGGTGGGCCTTTGGAGACGATGGTCAGGAAGAAGTCCAAGGTCAAGTGCCAGAGGGTCGTCGCTTACCAGCCCGAGGTCACACACCGGGGGATCACCGCTTGCCAGTCCGAAGTCACACGCCAGAGAATCACTGCTTGCCAATCCGAAGTCAATACCAAGAATCACTGCTTGCCAATCCGAAGTCTGGAACCAGGAACACCAAGACGAAACAGGAACAAGGAATCAAGACACTGGAACTCACCGAAGCAAGCAGACCTGACCAACGTAGGACGTTGCCAAGTCAAGGAATGAGCAGAGGAAGTCTCCTTATATACTTCCTTTGCCCTGGATCATTGGAAGCAGGTGAGTATCATTAAAGGGATCAGGCCCTTTAAGTCAAGCCAGGGGGCGCGGCCTCGCGCCTAAAGATGGTGGCGGCCATCTTGGATTTCCTCCGCGGAGGAAAGATCATCAAGCAGCTGATGCTGCTTGATGATCATCAAGCGCTGCTTGATGATCAAGCAGCATCAGCTGTTCCTTTAGAGACGGAACCTGTGAAAAATCGTGTTTACATTTGGCTCCTGATGAAGCTGTTCTCACAGCGAAACTTCGGCCGCAGTTGAGCCGTTCAAAAAGACATTCATTGACATTCACTGCCGTCCTTTAGAAGTGTTTGCATCAGTTTGAAACTTTACCTGCTTTAATATAAATGATGGAATGAAGTTACACAAGTGACTGCAAATGATTGAGAAGACCGGGCGCTCACCATAAAAAATTTTTGGTTTGACGCCGACTGGCTTGCTGATGCAGTTCACTTTCATAAGAACATTTAAGTAGCTTATCGTCTTTAGATTATTAAAATAGTAAAAGTTCATAATATAAGTTAAAAAAATAAAAAATAAAAAATAGACAATAAAATAACAAACATTAAGAAATAGTTCATTGGAGCGATTTTTTCTAATTGAAGAAAGATATGGATACAACATGGTTGCAGGGCCTTTCAAGACCCTTGGGTCCGACTAGACAGCATTATGTTAATGGGAATTAAACTAGAATTAGAATTGGACCAGAGAACTGCAATCTAAAACCTTGCCTATAATTCAGGTATTTCCAGATTGTTATCCTAATGTCAAACCAAAACAATCCTATAAAATTATGGTATAAATAACAAAGGCCCTGAGCAACGGAAGCTTTTCTGTTTATTCCATGCTATTGGATCATTTCCATCCAACCTCAGTTTGTGGTCCATGTAATCTAATGTGAAATATCTTTATATGAGTGGAATATTTGATCATGATCTGATATCTTGATTTTCTGGTCTACTTCTAGCTAAAACTTGGTAGTTGAAACAAACAGAATGTCTTTACTTCATTATGCTGGTCTTCTACTGACATATTACTTATGGTGTGTAAAATGTTAAATTGACTTATTTAAATTGTTTTTAATACATATTTTTTTAGGCTCTGTATTCTCCGACAGAGAAGTAACATACCCAGAGAAGAGTTCAATAATTCTGCTTCTTATAGAAGCCAAAGACAATGGAAGCCCTGCTTTGACTGCCATTACATATGTGGAAATACAGATTCAAGATGTTAACAACTATGCTCCTCAGTTTACAAAGGAATTCTACAACATTATCGTGAATGAAGATGCTTTAGTCGGAGGGACTGTGTTGTCCTTTTCAGCCATCGACCATGACTGGACCCATGAAAATACATACATAGACTACTCCATTAAAAGTGGCAATATAGATAACAAATTCCAGGTAGTAACCAGTATTCTTCATTCAGAATCTCCTTATAAGCATGCCGGCAATCTTATAATAAGCAGTGGTCTTGACAGGGAAACGATGTCAGCCTACAAACTGATCATTCTAGCCATTGATCATGGGACACCTCCATTAAATTCCACTGCTACAGTAATGATCAGGATACTTGATATCAATGACAGTCCTCCTGTATTCAGCAACTTAGACTATCATATTCAGGTCAAGGAGAACACTCCAGTGGGTAATCCTATCACTGTGATTTCAGCAAGCGACTGTGATGAGGGAGCCAATGCCGATATCACTTACAGTATTGTTTCTGGAAATGATAAGGAATATTTCAGATTAGATGAAAACACTAGTACTATAGAGTTAGTTAAAGCTCTAGATTATGAGGAAATCATAAAGTTCACCTTGACCATCCAAGCTACTGATGGTGGGGATAGTAAAAGAAATGTTGCCTTCTGTGTCCTGTTCATCATTGTACTAGATGTCAATGATTATGTCCCATTGTTCTTGTTTCCCAGCTTTAATTGCATTGTTCGTGAGAATCTCCCAGCCTTCTCATTGGTATGCCCTGTTAATGCGCTGGACTTTGATGGAGGCCCTTATGGTTTTCTCACTTACTCTATCCACTCATCATGTATAACTCCTCATGATCATGATATGTTTTTCATTGACCCATTGAGTGGGGATATCCAAACAAAACAAACACTTGATTATGAAAGGCAGACCAAGTACTGTTTCATAGTTCAGGCAAAAGATGCAAGTGATACAACAGCCACTGTTAAAGTTTATGTGAACATTGAAGGAGTAGATGAATTTGATCCTGTGTTTACCCAGGAACAGTATCTTTTTGAAATCCCTGAGAAGAATGAAGTAGGTCAAGTGATTGGGAGATTAGCTGCCTCAGATAGCGATGATGGACTGGATGGAGTTATTCATTACACCATGGAAAACCATTCTCAGTTTTTTTCAGTGAATGGAACAAGTGGAGAGGTGTATCTTACTGGAACTCTTCATAAGAAGAGAAGCAGTGCAAAGAAAAAATTTGACACACAGTTTTGGGTGAAGGCTCACAGTCCAAAACTTGACTCCAAGTCTGCCACCTGCTTGGTCATAATAAATGTATCAAACTCCCTTGATACTTACTTTGAGGTGTCAAACAGTTTTTCTATTAGCCTCAGTGTTTCCTTTGTAGTTTTTTTACTATTGGCTGTTATTCTTATTGGATTTATTCTAAGATATAGACAAAAAGATATGCACAATGCTTGTGGAGATAAAGAAGTCTGCACTTCCCCAATAATTAATGCAAACCTGAAACATAGCGTCAATGACCCCAACTGCCAGAAGTTCCAGAATAGTGAGACCAGTTTAGTTCTGGAAGCTTCCATGACAGAATGGTTGAGTCTGGTAGGAATTAGAGAGAAGAAAGAAATAGGCAATCACTGCAGGAACTCAGACTCAAGTGGCCATGGTTCAGCAGAAGGAGGAACTGCTGAAGATAAAGAAATCCAGATGATTAATGAGCATTCTTACAGAAAGGACTCAGATTCATCTCTGAAGGACCGAGCCTCACAAGTGCTAGATTCAGGTATTCCAAGGGACTCTGAGCAACAGTCATGCCAATCTGAGGAAACAGATTTGGTGATCACCACAGACAGCTTTAATGATGAAGGCAGAGGAGAGGACTATGACATCCATTTCACCCTTGGCAACACAATACCATATGCATACCATAAGATAGGAGTAAAAGAGAGAGCTGTAATGACAGGCATCCCAAGAGATTATGTCTTCATACCTAATGGTCAAGGTGCAAAATATGGGTCTCTTATATCCCTAATAGCCTCTGATGAG
Source organism: Rhinatrema bivittatum (assembly GCF_901001135.1). Taxonomy (NCBI): domain Eukaryota; kingdom Metazoa; phylum Chordata; class Amphibia; order Gymnophiona; family Rhinatrematidae; genus Rhinatrema; species Rhinatrema bivittatum. The sequence goes on along the minus strand of NC_042615.1, from coordinate 62,041,828 downwards.
GATCTGAGAGGTAGTTATAATTGGGATTATTTACTCAGTTGGGAACCCAGATTTCAGCCTTTTTCCTCTGTATTTGGTGAGATTGCGAAACTGAACAATGAAAATGTAAGGTACAGTTTACCCAATGAGAAAAAATCATTCATTTTCCCTCCTCCCTTGATAACATCGGTAGTACAACCTGGCATCAGGGCAGTTCCCACACGCCTGCCAGCCCTAGCCTCAGACCAAGCACTCCTGAAATATCCTCACTCACCCCTTATCCATTGTCTTGCATATCCAGAATCACCCATACCCCATGACCCCAAATTTATCTCTTTATTTACCATCCAAAACCCTGCAGCCTCTCCTAGGGTGTCAGATACATAACTGATAGGAGCATGCTCAATGAGACACTCCCATGAACTCACAAAAGAAGATGAAATTCCAGTGTAAATTTTTAACAATTGAAAGCATTTTGATTATAGCTTTAGCTTTGGTAGTTTGTCACCATTTTATGAATGAAATCTGGCATACCAAAGCAGATTCGTCAGGATTGTGTTTTTAATTTTTCATTATCTAAAAAATGAGTAATAGATATTTTAGTGATAACTTTTCTACTACCCACTTATTAACCTATGAAGTACACTCTAGCCTTATTGTAGTGTTTCTCTTTTTGGATTTTCATGTTGATAATTTCTAAGTTTATGGTTAGCATGAAGTCATAACATTTCACTGACAATATATGAAAACATTTCAAAAGCAAGGGTCCTGCACAAGTGAAGTAGTTATAAACTGGCTTTTCTTTGGAACTTATTAGTTAATATTGCGAGTTGTCTACAGTGAGTTGTTAATCTTGTATGGAAGGTCCGTATAAAAGATCAAACAAAAATAAATGTACCCACATAGAACTCCCATCTAATTACTGCTGCTAATAGATAACATTTTCTGTGTGTTACCACAATATCCACTGAGATGCAGGGCAAAATTGGTTATAAGTGACAAACAAAGGGAGCCCAAGATGGAGGAAAAAAAATATATGTATGTATATTCAGCTAAAGACTAATGCATAAAAAAAGAGAACCTTAATGAGAACTGGTACATATCATTTTTGCCATCTGTTGAGAATACAGTAAAAATGTTAAATGAGAATCTTTTTTAGGTAGTTTGTCACATGTCGGCAAAAGGCAGAAAGTAGATGGGAAAGAAGAAAGAGGATACATTAGAATATTTTCAGACAAGATGTGCTTGCTCTTTCTTTGTCATGATATTCTAAATGTTATTCTATTACCTTGATACTATGAAAACCCTATTATTGCGATCCATTATTAAGTTTTAAACCAAATTTTAGAGTTTTATGCTACCACTTACCTGTCAAGAAGTGCCTGAAAGGCAGAATACAAATCAAATAAATGTGTAAAATCATATCAGATGCAGTACAAGCTTTATAAAGTATACAGGGTCATTGCATGAGTTAGACTAGTAACGTACAAGCTGATTCTTGTTGCGATGCGGCTATGGCCCGGAGCCATGAGCCGCCTCTTACCTCTGCCGCCGTCCTGACTAGGCCGCAGCCTGACTTCCTCGTGGCCCAGAGGCCGCTATCTTGCCGCTCCCATGGCCAGCCTGGAGCTGCGGACCTCCATGGTCCGGCCGGCATGGCAGGAGCCGTGCCGGACCTTCCTTCGCAGCCTGAGAGCCGCCGATACTGCCATCTATTTCCGTGGCGTGGAGGCCGCATCCGCGATGTTGCCTGTGGCAGGAAGCCACTCTTCAGCCTCTTGATGCGGCGGGGACGCCGCAACTCCCTCATCGGGCCTGCCCTGAGGCCTGCTCCGTCTCCTCTCTGGTTCAGCATACAGCGGCAGCATGGCCGCTGTCCAGGGTCCTGCCCCTTCCTTCCTAAGGGGCGGGCCCGCGGCTTCTTGCTTGATTTAAAGGGCCAACCAGGTGTGGCCCATCTGGATTCCTCCCAGGGAGTTGCCTGCTTCTTGCCCTATAAAAGGGCTTCTCATTCAGTCAGTCCTTGCTTCGACAAGTAGCTAGCCTCCTGGGCTAGTCCTCCCAAGGACCTCTTGTTTCCAGCTCCTTCCTGGCATCCTGATTTCGTCCATGGACTTCTGTGTATCCTGTATCTTGTATCTTTGTGATCTCCTGCTGTACCTTGATGTCCTGATGTTCCTTGATGTCCTGATGTCCCAAGTTCCATCATGTTCCCGGTCCTAATGCTCCAGGTCTGGTGGGACCCGAGCCTCCGGAGATTCCCTGCTTTTATCCTGAGTTTTCATACTCCAAGCTTTTATCTGATTCCCAAGTTCGGACTCCGGAGGATCCGAGGGGTTTCCACTAATCTGCGCTGTGAGACTACCTGAGCCAGTCCTGATCTCCTCGTGGTCTGCGACCAGCCTTCCGGCTGTGTAGGGCGCAAAGGGGACAGTGTGGTCTGCGACCAGCCCCACGTGCTGTGTAGGACGCCTGAAGGTCTTGCTCATCCCTCTTGTTTCCTGTCTTCATCCCAAGCTCCACATCAGAGTCTTCACTCCAAGTTCCAGTCTTCACTCTAAGCTCCCATGCTTACGACCTTCTTCCACCGTGACCTCTGTCCGGCCTGCAGCCTCTGCCACACCCTGTGGCAGGTCCGAAAGGGCTTGGAACGGTCAGAGGACCATTCAGAGACCACCATTGCGTTGGTGGTCTCATGGGCATGCAGGTCGGCGGAGGATTCGAGACTTGGACTGTCTTCACCACTAGGGCACACATTCTCCTTGTCCATCCTGGAGAGCCCTAGGTTGCGCTCCGTCCCATCGTCAGCGCAATAAGATTGCAAAGCCTTGAGCGTCCCGAGCTCGAGGCCGACACAAGCTCCACCAATTCTTTTCAGAGCAGCTGATTGCAGAAAGGGATTACTCTTTGGAAAAGTAATTTAAGCAGAGTAATCCAAAGTATTTTCTAGGGGTATCAGAAGTAAAGATTATTTTTAATAATAATTTTTTTCTTTAACTTTCTAGCTGATATTTAACTAAAATGTGTTCCCTGTGCAAAGGATTTCTCCTATTTTGTGCTTGTGGCAAAAATCTTTTGAAACTAGCCCAATGTGACCTTACTTTATCTGACTTTGCAGGTATGGCCTTGAGCCCTTCTTCATGCTCTTTCGCCCCCCACCCTTTAGCTCACTGTACATCTGTCTGTTCAGTCTCTGGAACTCAACCTCTGTTGTTTTTTTCCATTATTTGGATCAGAGACTGATTTCTAGACTCCTTTTCGCTGATTTCTGCTTGAGCACAGTCCAGCTTCTCAGAGTAGCATGTGGAGATATCCCTCTCCTTGACTGGACAGTTTGTTCTTGCTCTCTGTTCTTTTCCTCATTTTTATTTATTTATTTATTTAGCGTTTTTTATATACCGAGGTATAGCAGAGTTGCCTTCACTCCGGTTTACATTATAACAAACCAGTTACATTTAAATTTGACAGATTACATTAATCAGACTGAGAAACAGACATAAAAATTAGTCTAACAAACAGCAGGATATATTACAAGTAAGGTATACTGAAAAAACAGGGTTCATAGATAATAGGATATATCTGTAGTTAGAGGGCGGGATAAATTGTCCTATCGGTAGACTGATAGTTATGAGATCAAAAGTCTGAGCTGTCAGTAAGAGATTGGCTTAGTAGCCAAGATTTTAGTTCTTTTTTAAAAGATTTAGGGTTTTCTTGACCAGCGAGGTACTGAGGGAGTGAGTTCCATAATTTTGGGCCGATGATGGAAATGGCTCTATTTCTGGTGGAAGAGAGTTTGGCGAGAGGGAGAGATGGAATCACAAGTTGTATTTTACTAGTTGTTCTTGTAGTGCGTAGGGATTGGTGGATATGTATGACGTCAACAAGAGCAGAGTAATCTGCTTTGTAAATTGCTTTCTGCAGTATTGAGAGGACTTTGAATTCGATTCTTTTCTCAATTGTGAGCCATTGTAGTTGGTTGAGAACGGGAGTGATGTGTTCAGATTTTCTTTTCCCCGTTAAGATTCTGGCAGCGGTATTCTGAAGAAGCTATAGTGGTCTTAGGGATAACTTGGGTAGTCCAATTAGAAGAGAATTGCAGTAGTCCAAACAGGAGAATATTAGGGCTTGAAGGACTGTTTTGAAGTCATGGGGATGAAGCAGTGGTTTTAGGTGTTTGATTACCTGTAGTTTGTGGAATCCTTCTTTTGTTCTAGTAGAGATGTGTTTTTTAAAATTTAGATCATTGTCCACCCAGAAGCCTAAATCTCTCACATGAACTAGTATTGAATTTCAGAATCTCCTTATCTTACTGTAAACAACACCTTTCTTCCCCTAGCTTATCCTAGGCCCAGGTCTTCTCCTCTGGTCTCTGCTTCATACCTTCTGTGTCTTCCATTAAATTCTTTTTTTCTTCTTTCCCTGTGTGTTGGATCTGAAACTCCAGCCTTAACTTTTGGATGGTCTCTTCTTGCACTTGCCTTTGAGATTATTATAACTGTGCTTTTACAGCAAAGACCTTTCTGGCTAGTTGTATAGTCTTATTCTCTACTTGAGGCACCCTGTTGGTGACTGGTCTAACTCTTTTGCTAGCTGGTCAGTCTCCTCTATGAGATCTGTCCGAGCTTTCCTAAAATTGTCCTGGAGCTCTCACAGTCTGTCTTCTTGCTCCCTTTTCTGTGCTTGACAAGCATCCTTCCTCTCTGTTATTATTTGTAAGGTTTTGGGTGGACCCTTGGACACTGTGGCAGCTGACCACGCCCACGGGGGGAAGTCCCGTGAGGTGCCACAGGTCAGGCTCAGCTTTGGGCTACACAACACAGAGTTATATCTTTTATTAGACAGATTTGAGAAGCCACCAGAGGTGGCAGTAGTGAGTAGAGATGAAGCCCGGCTGGGCTAGGGTTCCTCAGGATACTGGAACAGCGATTCCCTCTATGGCTGTGCTGTAATGGAGAGAACTGAGATAGTGAGTATAGTGGAGCATACACAGAGTTCTGGTTTAGAGCCTCGTTGGTAAAGTTACACACACAGCGGTTTCTCCCGGAAGGTGACACAGAAGCTGGAATGGAGACAGGCTCTCGAGGAGCGAGTACCTGGTTCCAGGGAACAGCTCTGAGGAAATAAAGTTGGTAATTCACTGATGATGTAGGCAGCGGTTTCTTCCAAGCAGAAGAGATAAGTTCAGGCAGCGAGTCAGGGAACATGGGCTCTCGAGGAGCGAGTACCGATTCCTGATAGCGACCTGAAAGAAATGAGAGAGGCCGCCGAGGACCAGGTACCCCTTTAGAATAAAGTCCAAAAGTTGGAGAGGCAGAGTAGCTAGGTACGGAGAGCGAATCCCATCTGTAAGGAGATCCCTTGCTAACTCGATTAGCTAGCAAAAAGTGTAGGCTTTTGTATCCGGGATGCGTGATGTCATCACAGGGGGATGCCCCTGAGGTTTGCGCCAAAGAGAGAATAAGAAGCAGGATCGCGCAGCGCAATCGCACTATGGTACCTGGACAACATGGCGGGATGCAGCGCCCAAGCCGGACCGGGGACGCCAGAGAGGACGGCAGGCAGACGCCGTGGCAGCCAGACATCCATCAACCGCGGGAGAAGTCGCAAAAAAGGTAAGGTGGGCGGAGTGGAGATATCGGGCAGCGACAGTCGTAAAACTCTCCTCTGACGGTGAATTCTAACACTCATACTTAGGTTCTGATAAGCTGCTTCTTTTCTCACAGGACAAGCAGGATGGTAGTCCTCACAAATGGGTGACATCGAGGATGGAGCCCTGTACGGAAAACTTTTCTGTCAAAGTTTCAACAAGCTTTGACTGACACTGGCACACTGGGTGCACTGAGCATGCCCAGCCTGCAATTATCCCTGTGAGCCACAGGTGTCTCCCTCAGTCTTCTTTTTTCCGCTCTGCAGTCAGCATAGCGGTTGGAGCTCTGTGAGGATTTTTTAACTAATTACCTCATGGAAACACTTAACTTTTCACTTCAAAAAACACTTTTCCCTGCACAGGTCTCCCTCCGCGTACGTTTTTACGACGCTCGGTGAGTACTAATTCTTATTTTTCGGTCGGTTCCTGTCACTATCTTAAGGCTGTTAACTGACTGAAGCCTTCCCTTCCCCCATTTTTCAGTTAGCTTTAAACAGCTTGCGAGTATCTCTGTGACACTCTGCTTGCTTATGCTAGTGGGGTAGGGATTTTTTCCTTAACTTTAGGACTTCTGTAGCTTCAAGTCCTTCGTTCCCTGGTACCCTCACGCAGTCGATACCCTATCGCTACACCGGGACCCTCCTAAACCGCCCTGGGCTTTTATATGTCATCAGCGCCCCTCCCCCCACGGTGCCCTGATGCCTTTATCCATGTTTTTTGCTTTTCAGTGCTACCAGGCTTTTTCCTCCTACGCACTGTTTTTTTCCTTGGGCTTCCTCGGTGCCGTCCCTACCCGGATGCATGCCATTGACGCACACGCTGTTAGTCACTGCCATGCATACTCGGGTCGCCGCCACCGCTGCCCGAGACACTTTTTAACGATCCCAGGGTCACTTCATCGATGCCACCCCCCCTTTTGGGGATGCCATCGATGCCCCATCCTCCCCACCGATGTCCAGCCCTTTTCCATCGGTGGGCATCGGTGCCACATCGATTCGTCGGTGGGCATCGATGCCGGATGGTCCCCATCGGTGGACATCGGTGCCGGATGGTCCCCATCGATGGACATCGGTGCCGGATGGCTTGTCCGTCGATGGCATTGGTGCCGGATGGCCGTCCGTCGATGGCATCGGTGCCGGGTCCTTTTGCATCGATGGACACCGATGCCCAGGTGTTTCATCCATGGGCATCTATGTTAGAATGCATCCATCGAGGGCAGTCGATGCCAGGCTGCTCCCATCGGTGAAATTCGATGCCCAGGTGGGTCCCATCGGTGGGTATCCATGCCGGCTCGATTCCGTGGATGGGCGTTGATGCCAATGCCAGCCTTATGGCTGGCATCGATGCCCATGCCGATTCCAGGACTGGCGTTGATGCCGGGATGGAATTCATCGACTGGGAGATCCATGCCATCGATTCCATACGTGTCCATATCGATGCCACCGACACACGTGTCTGGGGCACCGATGCCTTGTACACTTGGAAATCTGAGTCTGTCCAAATCGATACCGTCAACGTCTGTGGCCCTATAGTTGATGCCCGTGGCCATGCCACAAACGGCATAAATGCCCGCCTCCATGCATCGATGCCCTCGACACCTCCGTTTTCCTTCGGTGTCCTTGACGCCCTATTGATTCGACTTCGACTCAGTCGATGCCGGTATCTTTTTCAGTAACGGCAATGTTTTTCGATTATTCGATTCCACATCGTTTCAAAGATACCTATGCCACTGCTGTCAGTGCCCGTCACTGTCATCATTCTCCTGGCCAGTCATCGACGATTTTTCATACCCATTTTGATGATATCCTCGAAGCCCCTTAGGTTGCCTTCAATATCGTCAATACCGACATAGCACCGCCACATAATACCCTCGCCTCCTCACATTGCTCCACGCTTTGGGTTCTTTTTTAAGCCCCGTATTAGCTTAAGACACTCCATTGTGTCAGGAGCAGAGCAGGCGTGCTGACAGTTCGTCATCGATCGCCTTCCAGGACGACGAGGGCTTCCATCTCGGCGCTGGGGAAAGACCGGGCCGAGCACCGTGGCACCCATCATCGCCGACATCGTGATCGTCCGCCGCTGACGCCATCCAGCACATCGGTGCCATCCTTCTCCAGGCTGGACAACGCTCGGGCAGAGCGACATCACCACTGCCATCAGCACTGTTCCTACAGTTTTGGCAGTCCTTGGTGATCCAGAACTTCCGGATCCAGGTCCGACAGCTTCTGCATTGGCGTCACGACACATCGAGCCGCTGTGACGAGGGAAGGGAACATGAGTTCCGTTAGGGCTCCTCTGTTCCTGGCGTGCCCCACCGTCAAGTGGTGTGGGACTATGGCCATCTGTTACACTTAGCAGTCTAAACGCCACTCACGCCTGGCCTGTCTCCTCTGTACCTGTGCCACCATACCGGGTTTCAGAGCGAGATGGACGTTTACGTCCCTGGCCTTACCCTCGAGGACTCCGGAGACCGTCGGGGTCAACAATCTTCACCGGCTCGTCTTGCGGCGATCCACGTCGGATGGTAAGTACCCGCTTCGGCGGCATTCCCATAGAGTTGTGTTCTCCCATTCGGACCGTGGTTCGAAAAGTTCTGGGTCATGTGCCTTTTAGAACTGTATTAGTGTCACATATCACTATGTTAGCTATGTTAGCCACAATATCAGGAGAACCCCTCTATCTTCTTGGGATTGCAGCAGGGCTTCTTCTCTTGTCAGTAACAAGTCCCTGTGCCGACCAATGCTCTGACTCTTGGTTCCCTCCCAACCAAGGTCCAGCTGCATTGGCTGATCTGCTAAACATGAGATTCAGCAACCATTGCCCCATGTACAAGTCCACCTTGAGGCCTGGCCACAGGTCTCAGTGTCTCCTTGTACAGCATACAGAAATGCGGGTACCACTTACCGCTCACACACCTGCAGGAGCCTACATGATATCCTCCATTGGGACACCTCCTGGTCTCCCATCTGGTCAGATATCAGAGCGGCCACCCCACCTTGTACCAAAGTCCCGGTACACTCCCCCAGGCGCTACGAAGTGCAGAGGGGAGAAGGGAGGGGGGTTGGGGAGTTTTAATTGCACTATTCTTTCTTTTAACAGAAAATAGTTACTCTCCGCACATCCTGGACCTAAGAAAATCCAACTTTCTTTAGACGTCACAGGTACAATGGTATCTTTGGTTACCATCACTCCATACTGCAGTAAGTACATTATTTTAATGTTTCTATGTGCTTTATGGTGAGTCAACATTACAACCCCAAGCTCTGCCGCCGGCACCAGCTTCGGTAAGTGAACTGTCTCTTGCATCACTGTTGGTGAATGCTGTTTTCTCTGCGGAGTGTAACATCATTCACTTTCCTTGCATAGACTACTGCTAACCACTTTCAGTACATGCAAGGAGCTCTCACTTTTTTCAGGACTCACTATACATTTACTAACTGGGATTACTGTCACTGCCATAAATCCCTTCTGTAACACTTCTGGACACCACAGTCTTAAGACCCTCTTGTCCAGCATGCGCACAGACATTCTGATACATTGTTATATGTCCCTGCGCATATTTTCCATAACCTCAACCTTTCAACTTTTCATGGTTGGGCTATGGGGTTTCTTCCCACTATGCATTTTTCTCATAATTCAAAACTGCTATGGGTTATATTCAGTGACATTCTATACTCAATGGACCTAAGTGGTTTCATTGCTTTCGTCCCTGATTCTTATCCCAGTTCGAACTAGGACCTAGTCTCCTTCGACTCATGCTCGCAATTCCTTAGGGTTATAAAGTTTCTCCTGAAAGCTGTCAACCCATTATGCATCTATTGCACTCCAGCATAGTTTCTCATAAACTTCCTGGACGTTGCACTCATGAGTTATGCCCTTATGCCTTCCAATACTGCTTTTGCAACAATTCTTTGTGCATACAGACAGACAGCATAGGGACAATGTGCTTTCCAACTCATAAGCACGCACAACCTCTTAGCTGCTCTGCTAGACAGCTGCGCAGCTCTACCCTTGGCCCTTGTTCACTTCATGCGTCCTTGGGCCACATATCTAAGAGATTTAATGAACGCTCTATCTGACCTTCTCCACGTAGGTTCTATCCTCTCGAATGGTCTCAATTACATGTGTACAGGGCAAATCTTTTAACGCTGAGTTTAACTAAACTTTCCTCTGCGTCTGCATCATTCCATACGATGCACAGGTTCTGCTCCCTACACATGTTTCCTATGCGTTCCCTTAGATGCCTTTTCTTCCATCAAAGGCCTCTTCAATATATCTCTTCTGCTGCCTCTCGTAGCCAGCATTCTTCTAATGTTGAACTGGGATGGGGTTCAGTATTCTTTTCCCCACTCCCTGACTGAGATCAGTATGCTTCCCATACTTCTCAATCCATCATATCAGTAACCTTTTATTCCCTCACCAGTCAGTCCCAAATCATAGACTTACTGATGTTCTTAGGTTCTGGTAGCGTCACAAAACCTTCTAAACATAAATCTTGCCGTTTAATATGGCAGGCTTTACCTCCTGACGCTAAAAAAAAAAAAAAAAGAGGTATTACCCCTTTTACTTTTCCACCATTTTTTCTTACTCCCTCGGATTCTGTTCTCCAGACATCCTCCACATAGATACACCTTTCTCTTAGGAGGTGTATCGTTTTGGGAGTTGGGTTCCCGTTTTCGGTAATCCTCTCTGAGTCGGCTTACCATGGATTATCCACTGATCAAGCCGCCTCTATTTCTATAATCACGGAATGAACATATATATTCCCCTTATAAGTCTCATACATTCTACGTTTGAGCCTTTCCATTCCTCTCTTCCACAGTTTGGCAAGGGAACTTCTTTCCCTCTTAATGTCATTCCTGCCAGCAGGGTCCGTGAGTTATGCACTCTTTCCATACTCACCTGACTCCGTTCCTCTGCCACTGAGTAGTTCTACGCATTCAACTTTCTATCCTTTTCAGGTAGATGTTGTATCTCCTTTCCTCAGGAAATACTCTATTAATTTTTCCTAACCTCTCTCTCTCGCCCTAGGGAGAGACTGGGTTTTCCACATTCCTGGACAGTAATGCTGCGCTTACATTCTATCTACATTGCACTGCATTCCATGTGAATTCCACTTGACTCTTTCCTTCATGCAAGGGTCAAGCTGCTACTTCCAGTGGCCACACAGACCTAATCCTTCTGATTAAGTGGTCTATATTTCCTTTCCTACCAACAAGCAGACATTTCACTACAACACTGTGGGTATCCACATACTGTTGTGTCCGTCTTAGCCTTAACAGCTTCCCTTTGGTTACTGCTGCTTGTACTTTTTTATCAGGTTGCAGCCTGGAGTCCTCTCCATACCTTCGCAGCCTATTATTGCTTACATTTGACTAGCCGGCATGCTCCATGTTTGGCCAGTCCGCCTACTCTTACTTTTTTCAATTCACTACCCAACATCCTTCCACGAACCCATTATGGTGTTGCGGATGCCCTCCGTTCCCATTTCCACCTCAGTCGTTACGCCTTTGCGCATCTGCGGTGTATCTGGTGCATTCCCGGGCATCCTCAGCTCGGTACTCACCCATTTGTGAGGACTACCATCCTGCTTGTCCTGTGAGAAAGCAAATGTTGCTTACCTGATGTAACAGGTGTTCTCACAGGACAGCAGGATGTTAGTCCTCACGAAACCCGCCCGCCACCCCGCGGAGTTGGGTCTGTATACTTTTATTTTAGTTTCGCTTGCGCTTTTTAGCTATAAGACGAGACTGAGGGAGACACCTGTGGCTCACAGGGATAATTGCAGGCTGGGCATGCTCAGTGCACCCAGTGTGCCAGTGTCAGTCAAAGCTTGTTGAAACTTTGACAGAAAAGTTTTCCGTACAGGGCTCCATCCTCGATGTCACCCATTTGTGAGGACTAACATCCTGCTGTCCTGTGAGAACACCTGTTACATCAGGTAAGCAACATTTGCTATCATTCACTTTCAAGAAGATTGCCCTGGTGTAGTTAAGGAAGTCTAGCAATAACCAATTTAACTGCTCCCACCATTCCATCTCATACTTCAACCTGCTTAGAGCTTACTCTAACTGCAGCACCATCTTTACATTTGCTTAGATGGTTTCTGCCTGTTGTTTGGCAAGAGTATTCCTATGAGACTCCTTGTCTTCACATTTTTCACCAGTTAGCTCCCTCAGGTTTTGTCCTGTATCTGAAGCTTGTTTGGCTGTGGATATTTTCTCTTCCCCTAACCTATTACCTGCTCTAGATTTATTTTTCTTCTTTCGTCCTTATGAATCTGTCTCTTTGTGTTTTCACACTGGCATCATTTTTCTCTATCTCTGCTCTGTCATTACCCTTTGTTCAATATCTTTGCGGTCTATTCTGGCATGTTATCAGTGGCCCAGTCTTTCTGCTTGGTAATAGTGACACCCTCCTTCTGTGAAGTTACTTCAGGTTTGTTACTAGAAAACAATGTAAGGGGACTTCTATCCTATTATTCCCCTCATGTGTTTCCTTGTACTAACTAACTTTACTTTCCTATCAGAGTTTCCTAAAAGACAAAATCCTGTCCAGAGGCCTGTTGTACCAGAAAGGGAACAATGAGGAAGAACATCTTCTCTCATTACTATACCATTCCTGTCATTGAGATACCCTTCTAGTTTGTGGGCCCTTCTGTCATAACCAAAACAATATGGAACATCTCCTGGAGCAAACTCCTGCTCCCCTTTAAATTAATTCTTTCCTATGACATTCTTTATCATAAGGGCAAAACATCTCCTCATGCCCATTGTCCCCACAGAGTACTTCAGAGATTTCTTTTCCCAATCATTCTATAAACTGGCTCTACTGGGTCCTTGGGACACAACCCCCACCTGTGGAGGCCCTTCTCATTACAAATCAGATGATAGAGACTGTCTTTTAGAATCTAACCCTTTTTCCCTGGAGAATGTTTAAGGCATTTCCTTTTATAACACTGCTCATTCAAGTCTCAGGCTCCAAAACATTGGCCTTGTATTGCCCCAATGTATCTCCTTTTTGTAAGGACTTTGTTCACCAAGTAAGTCAACCTGCAACATTGTATTCCCCAAACACCCATGCTCCTGATTCAGCCTTTGCAAAGGACAGTCTTCTGTGGCATGTCCTGTTTGTTCACATAGAAGAGGACCAGAAGACTCACCTGCATATTCTACCCAGCTAACACCAGAAGAGGACTTCAGAGGTCACCTTGAGCAAATCCAGGCTTAGGCTCCACAGACCCCAGAGGCCCCACAACCCTCCACAGACTCCAGAGGCCCCACAAACCTTGCAGAAGAGGACCAGAAGGCTCATCTACATATCTTACCCAGCAGCCCCTAGGATAAGACTCCAGAGGTCACCATGAATGAATCCAGGCTTCAGATTCCACATAACCAGCTTCCAGAGGCCCTGCACCCCTTGCAGCAGAAGATGACCAGAAGGGTGCACCTAATGCCTGGTGTGAAGGTAGTGATCTTCACACATTACATAGAGGATTTTAGAGCTGGCTGTCTTGGTACATGTGGGTACCAATGACATAGGAAAGTGTAGTAGGGAAATTCTGGAAGCCAAATTTAGGATTTTAGGTAGAAAGTTGAAATCCAGAACCTCCAGGATAGCATTCTCAGAAGTGTTCACCGTGCTTCATGCAGGAACCCTAAGGCAAGCATAGCTCTAGAGTCTCAATGCATGGATGAGACAATGGTGCAGGGAAGAGGGTTTTAGGTTTGTTAAGAACTGGGCATCAGGGGGCCTTTTGCTGTCACTAACCTTTAAAAAGGAGATAGCACAGATTTTAAACTAGATGATTTATTTATTTATTTAAAAGGACTTTTATACTGATATTAGTCAGAACATCATATCGGTTTACATCGAACTGTAAAAAGAAAATTACAAAAAACAGGGGGGAGGGGAGCAACAAACCAATAGGAGAGTGAGGAAAGCACAGGAACAAATCAACTGGAAACTTTAGGACCTAGAGGACTAGGACAGAGTTGAATTAAAAAAACATACCATTACACTTCAAGGGGGAAAATTATTGGTTAGGGAGGAAGGCTTGTTTGAAAAGCCAAGTCTTTAGCTGGGATCTGAATTTTGAAGGGCATGGTTCTAGCCTGAAGAGGGTTGGAAGAGAGTTCCAGTGCATGGGGCCAGCAATGGAGAATGCCCGATCCCTCGTGGATGTTAGATGTGCCTTCTTTAAGGAGGGCACATGGAGGGACCCTTTGTTTAAGGTCCTCGTGGGCTGTTTCGGGCATGTGAGGTGGAAAGGGTCAGCAAGTCAATTGGAATTATCTGAATAGATGGCTTTATGGATGATGGTCAGGGTCTTGTAAAGGATACGAGAAGGGATAGGGAGCCAGTGCAGGTCCTTAAGGATCGGGGAGATATGGTCGTACTTGCGTGTGTTGGAGAGGGTTCTAGCTACTGCGTTCTGCAGCATTTGGAGAGGTTTTATGGAGGAAAAGGGTAATCCAAGAAAGAGGACATTGCAGTAGTCCATTTTGGACGCAAGTGTGGCCTGGACAACAATGTGGAAATCAGTGGCATGAAGAAGTGGTTTCAGATTTTTTAAAACATTTAATTTGTAGAATCCCTCTTTGAGCATAGCAGTGATACAATCTGAACCCCAAGGTTCCTTGCGCAGATACTATCATCACCTTACTCACCAACCTCCATTTGGCTCTAAACACTTCCAAAACGGTCTTGTAGGCAGGGTCTTGTAGGCAGGGTCGTTTGTGATTGAGGGATTAGAGGGAATATGTTGGGAGATGAGGAGCAATTCCGTTTTGGAAGTGTTTAGAGCCAAATGGAGGTTGGTGAGTAAGGTGATGATGGTGGCAAGGCAGGTTTCCCAGGATTTAAGGGCGTTGGATAGGAGAGCCTTGGATAGGTATGATGATTTGCACGTCATCTGCGTAGAGAGAGAATTTGAGGCCGAGTTCCGATAAGAGTTTGCAAAGGGGTATAAGGTAAATATTAAAGAGGGTAGAGGAAAGGGAGGATCCCTGTGAGACTCCCTGCGAGAGAGCGTGGTAGGTGGACTCGGCATTGCCTATCTTCACAGTGAATTGCCTATTGTCGAGATAGGATGAAAACCACTTGAGAGCCATGCCGGAGAGGCCAATGTCAGCCAGGCAGGCTAGGAGGTGTTTGTGGTTTATTGTATCGAATGCCGCTGAAATGTCGAGGAGAGCAAGGATGTAGCTGTGTCCTTGATCCATTCCCCTAAGTAGATGGTCGGTTAAGGAAAGGAGAAGGGTCTCTGTATAAAAATATTTGCGGAATCCGAATTGGGAGGAGTGGAGAAGGTTGTTGGTTTCAAGGAAGTCAGTTAGTTGCGAGTTGACGAACTTCTCCATAACTTTTGAGATGAATGGGAGATTGGAGATGGGACGAAAGTTAGCAGGGTCCTTAGGATCTAATGAAGGTTTTTTGAGTAGTGGTTTAACCATGGCATGCTTGAGCGAGTCAGGGACAATGCCTGAGGAGAGGGAGCAATTGATGATGTCCGCAATGTGTTTGGAGATGGTGCCAGGTATGGTGAGGAGGGCTTTGGTGGGGATAGTATCTGAGGGGTGTGTTGCAGGTTTCATCTTTTTAAGGATTGAAGCGATTTCTGTGGATGAGACAGGGTCAAGGTCATGGAAGGAAGCTGATGTTGGAATGGCTCCTGTGGTGACAGGGGGCGAATGGGGTATAGGGGGAAAATCTGAGGAGAATGTTTGCAATTTTATTGTGAAAGTAGCAAGCCAGCTCTTCACCTTTGCTGCTGGCTTCGCTGTCGGGAATGGGGGGTGTGTGTGCTTGGTAAGGGTAGACACGTAAGTAAAGAGGGCTTTGGGGTTGTATTTATAGTCATGGATTCTGAGGATATAGAAATCACAGTTAGCTTTGAGAGTAGCCAGCCTGTAGAGATGTAGTGAGGATTTGAATATGGAAGCCTTTTGAGGGGATGGGGCTTTGCGCCAGGATTGTTCCTTTTGCCTGAGCTCATTTTTCATTTGTTTTAGATCAGAGAAATACCATGGGTTCTGCTTTTTCGCAGATGGTTTGATGTCACGCCTGGTGATAGGGCACAGTTTATTTGCGATGTCTAAGGTGATATTGTTCCATGATTCGAGGGCTGCATTAGGGGTAGAGCAGTCGAGTGTTTTCAAAGACTCTGCAAAGCCTGAGTCACTGGGGCACGATTTTCTGTAAACAATGGAGGTGCTTGAAGGGGGGTCGTAAGCATTGTGTATCTTTATGGAGAGGGAGGATTTAATAATGGCGTGGCCGGACCATGGGACAGGTGTGCAGGAGGATTTAGTGGGTGACTGGATACTGGAGCTAATGAAGATGAGGTCCAGCGTGTGCCCTGCTTTGTGGGTGGGGGATGAGATTATTTGGGAAAAGCCAATGGCATCGAGTGAGCTAAGGAAGGCTTCAAGGAAGAGGAGCAAGGGGTTACATCTACGTGGAGGTTGAAATCTCCCAAGATAATGGCAGGGGTATCACTGTTAATGTTATTGGAAATTAATTCGATAAAGGGGAAAGGGTTGTGTTCTAATGTGCCGGGAGGGGCGTAAACTAGGCAGACTTGGAGTTCCTGGGATTTGTACAACCCAATCTCTAGTTTGTGGGGTGCGTCGATTTTCACCGGTTTGAGGTTCATGTAATTTTTGACAGCTAAGAGGAGGCCTCCGCCTCGTTTCCTGGGTCTCGGGATGGAGAAAATATTGTAGGTAGCAGTGGGAAGCTGATTGAGTAGGACAATGTCCGAGTCTTTGAGCCAGGTTTCTGTGACGGCACATATTTTTGGCTTGAAGTCTACTAGTAAGTCATTCAGTAATACAGTTTTCTTAGATAGTGACTGTGCATTTAGAAGCATAGGGTGGTGAGTCCTAAGAACTGAGTGAGTGGGGAAATGAGGATGGGGAGGAGGGATTTGTGCTGGGTGAAAGGGCTGAATATGGTGGGATGATGAGCTCTGCGGGACGAGTAATGGTTGTGCGGGATGGGGAGGCTTGGGAGGCTGGCCATACGGCCGGCGCCATTTTGCAATACGGCAACGCGTGCAGGAGGTCGCTCCCGGACCCCCGCTGGACTTTTGGCAAGTCTTGTGGGGGTCAGGAGGACCCCCAAGCTGGCCAAAAGTCCCTGGGGGTCCAGCGGGGGTCCGGGAGCGATCTCCTGCGCTTGTGACGTCGGGGGACAGGAACCAAAATGGCGCCGGCGCTACCTTTGCCCTGTCATATGACAGGATACAATACTTCTGGCAATTATCTAATATATCACACAACAGCAATATTCAATAATTCATAGTGACATATAAATATCTTTCTCAATCTGTGTGAGTGTGAAGAATGTGTGGGATTTGAATGAGTATGATAATGGTGAGTTTTTAATAGGTGTGGTGATCCGGGGTAGTTTTGGATTATTATTGGTTGGGGTAATTTTTAATGATTTTTCACTAATAAAGATTGAGAAAGATATTTATATGTCACTATGAATTATTGAATAATACTGTCATATGACAGGGCAAAGGTAGCGCCGGCGCCATTTCTATTAATGCAGCCGTGGCCCGAGAGTGGAAGATCACACCGGGACCCCCCCACTGGACCCCAGGTAATTTAAAACATTTTGGGGGGGGTTCGGGAGGGTGGGGGATTTATTTTAAAGGGTCCGGGTGGGTTTTAGGGTTGTTTTAGTGTGCCGGTTTTCCCGCCCTCCCCCGATTTACGATTTAAACGATTTAAAAACAAACAAAACCGCGACAATCAGATTCCCTCCCCCCCCAGCCAAAATCGATCGTTAAGACGATCGATCACACGATTCACATCTCTACTTGCTTGTAGCATAAACTCATATTACATCTGCAGTTTGCTTCTTTAATGCTTGCAGACTCAAAGTTAGTTTTGAAAGTATAAATCTTCACAATCTTTGGGTTTTTATATTTGATTCCCTTGCCTCTCACCACAGCTGGGAGATGTGGAAGGCCTATTCAAGTGCAAGGCGGTGCTTCTAACAACCCTTCACCTTTAACGATTTATACTCAGTGTAGACTTCCCTTTCACAGGCTGTGCTTTGGGGCTGAAGTCCCTGTTTCATTGCACTGTATGCAGTTCTTTTAAAATGCTTCAGTTCACTGGCTTTCCACTGTTACTATCTTTCTGTTCAAACAGGTTTTTACTGAACGAGTTTTTACTGATCTGGATCAGACAGACATCCGAGTTTGCTATCCAAGCCATTGTGATTCTGCCCTCATGGGCAGCCTCTTACCTTCTCTCTGCCTGTCCCATGGCCTGGAGGCCGCAGTCCCCGGTCTTCCTTGCGGCTGGAGCCGCTCCTCAGTCTGCCCTCTGCGGCTTGAGAGCTGCCGACAATGCTGGGCCTGTTCCTCGGCCCCGCCCTGCTCTTCAGCGTTAGCAGCAGCATGGCTGCTGGCCATGGTCCTGCACAACTTCCTGCTTCCTGTTCTTAAGGCGCGGGCTGCGTCTCTTCACAAGATTTAAAGGGCCCACGGCCAGATATGCCCTGGGCCCCATCTGATGACTGCTTCCTGTCTCAGCCCTATAAGAGGGCCTCACCTTTAGTCCTGTTTTGCCTTGCATCGGAGTCACTTGCTCCTGGAAGTCTCCTCTTCCAGCGCTCCGTCAGGTCTTCGTTGGAGCTCCATGTCTCATCGTGCTTCCTGAGTCTTCATTGCTTCTTGTGGCTTCCTGATGTTTCATGTTTTCGTGTCCTGAGGTTCCTAGTTCAGGCTTCCTGATGTTCCACATCCTGATGCTTCCGAGGTTCCGCCCTCCTTCGCTTATTTCAAGTCCTCTTGACCCTCCAGCTTCTCTGGTTCTCCAGATGACACCTTGCTTCGTCATTTGAGTCTCGTCTCAGCTAGATTCTCTTCTTGTGTTTCCGTGTCTTCTTGACCCTCCAGCTCCTGTGGTTCTCCAGATGACACCTGGCCTCGTCATTGGAGTTTCGTCTCAGCTGGATTCCCTTCCTGCGCTTGTCCCACTCTCCGCGTGGTCCGTGACCAGCCTCTTCAGATTGTGTAGGGCAAACAATGGGACAGGGTGATCCATGACCAGTCCCGCGGGTGGACTGTGTAGGGCGCCCTGAGAGACAGTGCCAATGTCTGAACCTTCCCAGCTTCTCATCTCGTCCAAGAGTCTTCCAAGTTCCTCATCTTGTCGAGAGTCTTTCAAGATCCTCATCCACTTCCAGAGTCTTCTTGTCCATGTCTTGAGTCTTCTGCGTCACAAGGCCTCCGTCTGCCCTCATCCTCAGTCCGGCCTACTGCTTCTTGACGATATCTAGCGGCAGGTCCGAAAGGGCTGGGAACCGTCGGAGGACTGTTCAATAACCAGCATAATGTTGTTGGCTTCCAGAAGCATGCAGGTCCGGCAGAGGGTCAGACTGTGTCTTCGTCCATGCTGGGACATGCCTCGCCAACCCTCGGTGCTGTCTTGGATTCGTCTGGGATCGTGCTGAGGTCCAAGGGCACACATTCCCCTTAAGTTGGGATCACTCTCCTAGCAGTCCCCAAATGTAACACAGGCAGATAAACTTTCTTTCCAATCAGTCCTCAAGACAAAGATTCTTTAAGTTTGAAATTATTTATTGTACAGGTAGATTCTACTTACAATTGTTGCATCTCAAACATAAGCCCCAAGGCAAAGACCTTTGGTAACTGGAGACAGGGTAGCAGGAGGGAGAAGAAGGTCTCTTGAGTTGCAGGAATTAGTTTATGGTGGAGGTAGGGAGCTTGAGGGATATGAGGCTGATTTAGTCTTCAGAAGAAGGCAGTAAAAAAGAAAGTAAAAACGCAATCGTTTCAGTAGTTTTACAGAGCGCTGCTGACTCTGAAGCCCGCATGGGCAAGACTGAGCTTTCGTCCCGAGCTGCTAAGGGAAAAGCCTCCACAAGCTGGGGGCAGGGGGGCAAGGTCCAATGGCAGCGAGCCTAAGAACCATGTGATGCAGGGGAAGCATGAAGGACAGTCCCTTGAGCCTATAAGGCACCTAGGAAGACTCAAGTTAGATTGAGGGGCATTCGAGCTCTTCCGATAGTGAGAGAAAGTGGAGAGGGGAGGGAGCTTGATGTGATCTACTTGGATTTCAGCAAAGCTTTTGATAGGTCCTGCATAGGAGGCTTGTGAATAAAATGAGAAGCTTGGGAGTGAGCACCAAGGTGGTGGCTTGGATTACAAGCTGGTTGATGGATACAAGACGGCATGTGATGGTAAATGGAACCATCTCTGAAGACAGAGCAATGTTAAGCGGAGTGCTGCAAGGATCGGTGTAGGGACCGATCCTGTTCAATATCTTTGTGAGTGACATTGTGGAAGGGATAGAAGGTAAAGTTTGTCTTTTTGCAGATGATACTAAGATCTGCAACAGAGTGGACCCGCCAGAAGGAGTAGAGAGAATGAGACATGATTTAAGGAAGCTTGAACGGTGGTCAAAGATATGGCAGCTGGGATTCAATGCTAAAAAGTGCAGAGTCATGCATCTGGGGTGTGGTAATCCAAAAGAGCTGAATGTCATGGGGGGTAAAGGGCTGTTGTGCATGGAGTAAAGGAGAGACCTTGGGGTGACAGTTTCTAGTGATTTGAAGATGGCGAAACAATGTGACAAGGCGATAACTAAAGCCAGAAGAATGCTGGGCTGCATAGAGAGAGGAATAACCTGTAAGAAAAAGAAAGTGTTAGTCCCCTTGTACAGGTCCTTGGTGAGGCCTCACCTGGAGTATTGTATTCAGTTCTGGAGATCATATCTCAAAAGGGACAGAGACAGGATGGAGGCGTCCAGAGAAGGGCGACAAAATGGTGGGGGGTCTCCATCAAATGACTTATGAGAAGTTCAAGGACCTAAATATGTATACCCTGGAGGAGAGGAGGTGCAGGGGAGATATGATACAGACCTTCAGGTACCTGAAAGGTTTTAATGATACACATTCAACAAACCTTTTCCGTTGGAAAGAAATCAGTAGAACTAGGGGTCATGTAATGAAATGTGTCTTCATGGAGAGAGTGGTGGATGCCTGGAATGCCCTTCCGGAGGAGGTGGTGAAGACAAAAATGATGAAAGATTTCAAAGGGGCATTCAATAAACACTGTGGATCCCTAAAGGCTAGAGGATGGAAATGAAGAAAAGAGTGCATTGGGGGTAACTTGCTGGTGTGGTGGTTAATATCCTTAATCAATAAGCCTTCATACTGTTGATGCAAACCCATTATTGCTCTCTGCTTTAATGGCAGGGGGAAAAGGGGAATTAGATTCAGACAGTAACCAACAAGGGCCCTGACTTTGATGGTTTGGAAAACTAAGTAGGGGGGTGACTTGTATGGTGCAGCAAATGCTACCATAAGCTTGCTGGGCAACCTGGATGGACTGTTTGGTCTTTTTCTGCCGTCATTTTCTATGTTTCTATATACTCTAGCTTTTTTCTAGCAGGTGCTATAAAAAAGTACATGCATTGTAAAAATAAAGCTATAAAGATGATTCATACTTAGCTTCCATCACAGCTGACACCTCAGCTGTGTTGGTGCCTGTAGGGAGACTTGCACTGCCTCAGGCAAAAGCATCCTTACATGCTTCTCCAGTGGAGTTGGTGCAGTACTGGGTGGCAGTCCTCCTCCAGTGTGTTACCAAGCTTTCTCAATATTTTCCACCTTGACTTCCTGGTGGGTGTCTCAGAACTAGTGCTACATCTACTGTATAATTCCTTTATAGACTCCCAAGTTGCTGTTCTCCATCCTGATAAACTCCCAGATCTTGGCCTTCACCACTGATTACTTCTTCCCCTCAGTTGTTAATACTTCCTGCACACTCTCCTGATCAGCTGGTCCTTCTCTGCTGTGAAGAGCAAGTCACGGATGTGCTTCTCCCCCACTGGCTGTCCGCTTCAGGGGTCCTGCCTGATTCTCAGTCCTTGCCTCAGTCTGGGTTCCTGCCTGTCCACTCCTCCTGTTTCCAGCTCCCTGCCTTCCTTCCCCTCCATCTGCCCTGCCACCACCTCCTTTTTTCTCCTTCTAGTTTCCTACTGTTCTTCCCTACTGCTGCCCTCCTAACTTTACCTCTCTTCCTGCTGACTCATATCTGCTTCTCCTGCACAATTCCCCCCCTCCCCACCAACACACACACACACACATACACATGTACTGTCTTCCTCCATGCTCCTCTTATCCTCTCTTCACCCTCCTGTCATGGACTCGCACCCCTTCTTCCATTCTCCATTCCCACAGCAGACATGCACAACCACTATTTTATCAACCTATATAAAAATACTGAATAATACAAAAATGACTGATAAGCACTGGCCAAGAAATGCTTTCACTCTATAGATTCACTCCAAAACATACAGCAGACAAGTTAGGAAACAAATGGGTAAAACAGTAAGCATAAGGGACGCAGCAATAAGAAATTGCAGTACAAAGATCAATCCTCTCATAAAAACTATGATTAGTCCATAGCTCCCCTCCACACAGCACTGGAAACCCTTTCTTGCAGGAGGCTGCCATTTAAATTTTTCTGAGAAGGCATGTCCAGAAACCAGGAATGAATGAGAAACATAGCAATCTTAGAACATTTTGCTTTTCGATAACTTTTTTCATCCACTAGAGCAGTGGTTCTCAACCTTTTTTCTGTCGGGACACACCTGACAGATGGTTCTCACATGCGTGACACACTGACCCATGATCGTCACAGGGCTAGATGTAAATGTACAGTTTGCATCCACGGGAACCCCCCTGATCCACAATAATGGATGTAAAGCAGAATTATGACATTCCCCATTCAACTCACTCTACAAAAAAGATATTCTGGTTCTGGTGTCATCTCAGTAACAGCAACTCAAACTCCTTCTACTTTCAGGCTCAATAGCCCTACTTATGTGAAAAGACAGCAGTTTACCACCAATGCATGTCCTCTTGAGAAAACGCAACAAATAAGACTGATAAAACACTTACATGCTAGTAAAATATCTCTGTAACAGACACAGAACCGACCTAACATACTCCCAGGATCTGTAGTAATGCACATAAACTAATCCACACACAGTTACACCTGTATTATGGAATACACTCAAACAGGAGCAACCCTATCTATAAAAAGGCAACACTACAAATATTAAATCAGGCCCTAAAAACCAATACACCTCTTATTAGGAAAACAGAACTAGCAAGCAGCTATAGATCCCCACACAGAAATAATTGTAAAACTATACTAATAAGCAGAATAAATGTTTCACAACAACTATGAACAGAATAACATCCAACAATTAAAAACTCATAAAAACTATTAAAAATTCTCCAAACACCAATAAAATATTTCAAAAAAAGCAGACACATCACATAATATTAAATAATTAAAATGGCAGTCAATCAAGAAAAATAAACTTCAAAAGCCACCTTTACTTACCCCCTCCAGCAGCTCTCCTACTCCTCTTCCATGCAGGCTGTAGCACACACCAGAAGCAGCAGTAGGGCTAAGCTCTATACTCATGGTCCTCTTCCTTAGGGCCCATGTCTCTCACACACACACACCATACCAGTCATGCCCCCATGACCAGTTTCTGTCTCTCACACACCAATCATCTCCCAGTCTTTGACAAACACACCAGTCACCTTCCTGAACAGTTTCTCTCATGCCATACACACACACACAGGCTTCCCACTCCCGTGTTCCACTTACATATATGGGCTTCTCACTCTCATAATCACTTTCTCTTTCTCACATACACTCACCAGTCTCTCACTCCCATGCTTGTTCTCTCCACATGCACAGGCTTCTCATTCCCATAATCACTTTCTTTCTCTCACACATACACACACACCAGTCACCTGATCTCTCTCATGCATACACACACACAGGCTTCCCACTCCCATGTTCTCTTTCAGATATACAGGCTTCTCACTCCCATGCTGTATCTCACACACTCCCAGCTTTCTCACTCCCATGCTCACTCTTCACATGCACAGGCTTCTTATTCCCATAATCACTTTCTTTCTCTCTCTCACATACACACAAACACACACCAGTCACCTGATCTCTCTCATGCATATACACACACACATAGGCTTCCCACTCTCATGTTCTCTTTCAGATATACAGGCTTCTCACTCCCATGCTGTGTCTCACACACACACAGGTTTCTCACTCCCATGCCCACTCTTCACCTGCACAGGCTTCTCATTCCCATAATCACTTCTCTGTTACACACACACACACACACACCCAGTCTCTCTCTCATTTCCATGCTCGCTCTCCACATGCACAGGCTTCTCATTCCCTGAATCACATTCTCTCTCTCTCACATTCACATACACACCAGTCACACCGTCACCTTACCAACCAGTCTCTCTCATATACATGCACACACACAGGCTTCCCACTCCCATGCTCTCTCTCACATAATCAGGCTTCTCACTCCTATGCTTTCTTTCACATACACCCCCACAACACCAGGCTTCTTACTCCCATGCTTTCTCACATACCCAGATTTCTCAGTTCCATGCTTTTTCTCTCTCTCTCTCTCTCTCTCACACACACACACACATCCCTGACTGTCTCACACTCTCACATACACATCAGTCATCTCCTTGAGCAGTCACTTTCATTGTCTCTCACATATACACATACATCAGCTCTCTGACCAGTTTCTCTCAATCACACACATACTCTCGATCAAATACATTCTCTCACTTACACACAGGCTCTCAATCACACACATTCTCTCACTTACACACAGGTTCTCAATCACACACATTCTCTCACTTACACACAGGCTGGCTGGCTGCTTCTCTCTCTTTCTGTCACTC
Organism: Rhinatrema bivittatum; assembly: GCF_901001135.1. Classification (NCBI taxonomy): domain Eukaryota; kingdom Metazoa; phylum Chordata; class Amphibia; order Gymnophiona; family Rhinatrematidae; genus Rhinatrema; species Rhinatrema bivittatum. The sequence goes on along the minus strand of NC_042615.1, from coordinate 62,017,398 downwards.
ACTTCCTCTCCCCCCCCCCCCCCCCCCCGAGCACAAACGGTAGCTGCTCCTCCTCCTCCAGCCCCCGCAGGCCAAGAAGGAAGAATTCCATCGATCGCGGGAGGCTCATGCTGCTCTCTCCTTTCCCGATTACCGTCTGCTGCAATAGCTTGGGGGCCGATGCTGCAGCGGCCGCTGCTAGTTTATCACGCGGCACGGCCTTTCTTCTTCCCGCGCACCGCGTATCACTTCCTGTTCCGGGTCCGGGGGGCGGGAATGCAGGCGCGGGAAGAAGAAAAGGCCAGCCGCGGATGCCACAGCTTTTTTTTTTTTTTTTGCACCGCTGCCGTTCCCGCTGGGCTTGAACGTGCTGATAGCCCGGCGGCAACGGCAGCAGGGAAGAAAGAGCAGCGGGAGGGACCGGGAGCCACGCGACACCCCTGCCGGTGCTTGGCGACACACTGGGGTGTCGCGACACACCGGTTGAGAACCGCTGCACTAGAGGGCAAATCTATAACTGAGGGAATTACTAAGGTTTTGTTGCTTTTGATTTTTGCACAAAGTTAACTTTACTGTGGATTTTTTCAGCAGTAGTTAACTTTACTACTTCAGAAATAAAGTTGAAAACCATTTTAGCACACTAATTCCAATTAGCACAGATTTTTTAAATATTACGTGCTATATATATGATCATGTAGAAAGCATTGTAAAATTTTAGTAACGTGGTTTTAAAAATCAGCACAGATTTTTAGCACTGAATTTGTACCACATTCTTATTATATTGGCCCATAGGTACTTAAGTTTAATCTCATGAGTGTATTGTGCAAAGTCTATACCATTTTGATAGCTCTGCTTTGTTTATATCTTTCTGGAGCTGCAACCTCCAGAGCGGAACACAGTACAGTGACTGTGGTTTCACCAAGGTTCTGTATGGATTTGTTACAAGTTCAGTTTTTCTGTTGGTAAATACTTCTCATTATGCACCAGAGGATTCTTCTGGCTCTCCCACTGTCTGTGTTATATTGTAGACAAATACAGTACAATCATTCCAGATCCCTAGCCTTTTTTGTATCCATAAGCTCCTTATCCCCATACTGCAGGGCTCCCTGTACTCTTTTGCATTGAACCTTAACTGCCAAATTCTTAATCACTTTTCAAGCCTACTTGAATACCTGTGGAGTGGGGGGGGGGGGGGTTCATTTTCTCTGGCATGGCCTATTACTGCTCATATTGCCTATAAAAATGCCTCATGTCTAGGGGCTCAGTTGACAAAATGTACAGAATGAAATTGCTAGAAAACCACTGGAAGACAGAAATTTGATATTAGCTATATTAAAAATTCATCACACTCCAGTATTCTATTTGTTATATTCTGACATAATGCATTGTTAGATTAGATGACATTGCATTAAGAATTACTTCTTTTCTTAATGCATTATATCAACCCTATCTCATAATATTATAACAAGCTCGTAGTTAACACATGCTTCTAATATCCATGCACTAAACTGAGCACATACCCTTGAATGATTTAAGAGTTGCCCATCTCAGATTTTCATAATAATTTTTCAGAAAACACTTTCCAAAGAAGGAATTGTGTATTGTCCATTTTATTTTATTTTTTGATGTCTGTCTGTAGTAAAGGCATCTTAATTTGAATGCATATAGAATAGTTGGTTAGGTAATAAAAATGCCAAGCCTTTCCAGGGATTAATGTACTATACTGCTGGGAGAGTTATGCCAATAGCTATTAATGCCAACCAAAATATATATTCCAACCAAATAACAGTCGCTGAGGTCCTATTTAATGTTATTTATGCTTTTTATTTTGAACATTTAATATTCATGATATTCTATGATGGTCCCACAATGTATTAGTCCTGTAGGCTGATGAGTTTCCTATGTGTTGAACATTAGATATGATAACCAAATAATATAAATTGAATAGACTACCACCAGACAGTTTGCCCCTGGTGAAGTGTAAATGCAGAAGCATCTCTGGTATTTTTTTTTTTTTCAATAAGTGTAAGTTAATGTTTAGGCAGAGCTTAAACACTGGGAGGGCAATATTCAGAAGCCATTTTTCTGGGTAAATACTGATTTAAGAAGGTAAAGTATCTGAAAATTGCCCAGCTCTTACCTGGCATAAATTATGCACAGGGATCAGCAAAATACATCCTTTTACCTGGGCAAAAGGTAGGCGGGCTCAGGGGCATGGTTAGGTCAGGAGAGGGAAACCATGCATATAGATCAGACTTTCAAATCTGCACACATGGTTTTGAAGAGAAAAGTACTGCAAAAAAAACAGGTGCATATCTCTGCGGATACTCCTTCCTGTGGTAGTTTTCAAATAGACAGAATGCTTGCATTTTCCCTTTGAGAATAGGTGCAGAAAGTTTGCATCTGTGTGGATAGTTTTGAAAATTGCCCCATTAATGTCAAAGCCGAAGATTGATATCCTGTTGCACATACTTATACCACTGATATTATTTAGATAAGTTCAGAGATTGAGACATTGATGAGAAAGACAGAAAGAAAGAAAAAAAAGTGAAAGAATCCATCTGGAACTGAGAGGGGAGGGGCGGTGTGTGATCCTTGATTGGGAGACCCGCCCCCTCTGATGTCACTGAGGACTGTGACGGATGTTAAATGGCGCCAGAACACCAGGCGTCGCGCGCTGAAGGGGCACTCCCCTTTGTGCATCCCTTCGTGCATCCCGTAGTGTTAGCCATTCCCCATGTTCTTTTATATCCCTTGTTAACAATCCCCATATTTAAATGTTTAATGTATTTGACAAAGGTAACGCATAAGTTCCTGCAAATTTTGTTTAAATGTAAACCGATGTGATATGTAAAATCGAACACCGGTATATAAAAGTAAATAAATAAATAAATAAATAAATATGTACAACGATGAGAGATCTGATTGACAAATGCTTACTCTTGGGCACACTGTTGTTGTAGAGCGGTGGTTGCTTATTGTGCCATTATTGTACAACTGCCTTCTGAGTGACCCAACTCTCTTATTTTCTGTGCTTCAGTTATATGAAGATCCAATTTCTTTATTAAAATGCAGTGTGACCTACTGTATTCTTGTAAATCTTATTTGTTCTGATATGATACAATTCTAGTTGTCTTGATTTTTTATTTTTTTTTACCAAATAACTATTTTCTGATTGTCTAAAATAAAATATTTAGAAGAACCCAGTGCCATCTGACTGGTGATTTGTTTTATGGGGGGTGGGATGGGGAAAAGGGGGCATTTTTGTCATTTGCATATGCATAATTAAAGTTGATATATTCTTTCATAAATGAAGCAAATTATCAGATAGCTTATCATAGTGAGGCCAATATTGAATAGAATGTTTAGCGGCCAAATTAGAAAGAAACTTGTCCCATATATTCAGCGGGTTAAACATCTCGATGGAATATATAAGCTTTCTTAGCATGTAGACAGATGGAAAGAGCAAACTGACGTCACAGTATATATAACCCTGCCAGTATTCTCCAACTCCAGCAGATGGTGGACGTGCATCTCCCTATGGGGATTGCTTTGAGCTTTCTGAAAGGAGCAATTTGAAATTCTAAATTCAGGAAAAGAAAGCCCTGTTCTCCTGCAGTGATACCTAAAGATCCTGCCCCCAAGTTGAGAATTCCTGATGCAATTTCCATGGTCCCTCAGAGGTGTGCCTTGGTCTGGTTGTTGGGTTTCCCAGCATGGACTTAGCTGCTAGTTCAGCTGAAAGGTACAGGAGGCCAAGTGCGGCAGTGACGGCAGATGCCGTCTTCCCCCGCAGCCGGAGACCATCTCTGCACTCAGTCAGTAAGTGCTGAGCTCAGGTAAGGTTTAAAAAAAAGGAGAAAGTTTTACCTGAATCTGAGACACAGGAGTTTCAGGATTTCCTCTGGTCTCAGTTCTCAGCACGCCATGTCGACGTTCATTCCCACTCCCTTTGGGGTTAGAGAACTGGGCAGCCTGGAGGGTTGAGCAGCCCCCAGTGGGCTAGGCCCCGCACTGAGGGCTGGATTTTAAATGCCCTGCGCGCATAAATCCGGCCGGATTTACGTGCGCAGGGCCGTCGCGCACCGGCGCACCTATTTTGCATAGGCCGCCGGCACGCGCACAGCCCCAGGACGCGCGTAAGTCCCGGGGCTTCATAAAAGGGGTGGGGGCGTGTCCGGGGGCGGGAACGGGCGTCAGGGGGAAGTTCGGGGCGGGACCGGGGGCATGGCGCCGGCCCAGGGGCATGGTCGGGGCCTCCGGACCAGCCCCCGGGTCGGGTGATGGCTCGCCAGCAGCCCGCTGGTGCGCGCAGATTTACACCTGCTTTCAGCAGGTGTAAATCTGGCAACAAAGGTAGGGGGGGTTAGATAGGGCCCGGGGGGTGAGTTAGGGAGGGGAAGGTGGGGGGAGGGCAAAGGAAAGTTCGCTCCGATTTCGGAGCGGCCTCAGAGGGAACAGGCAACGCGCGCCGGGCTCGGCGCACACAGATTGCACAAATGTGCACCCCCTTGCGCGCGCGCCGACCCCGGATTTTATAAGATACGCACGCGCCTGGTGCGCAAACAAAAGTACGCCCTCATGCAAATTTATAAAATCTACCCCTTAGGTTTTTTTCGTGCACTCTGCGTGGTAGACTGCAGTGGCCATTTTCGCGTGCTCTTCAGCATGTTCTGCTGCCCTCTATAGGCCCTCGGTGTGCACAGTGTGTCGGCTCTGCATACTGTTGTGCGCTCGGTTTTTGGGCACACTGCACACACATTTTTTTACACATTTAACTTGGCGCACAGGTAGTGCATGCGCCTTGCCGCGCTTTCTTCTAGGCGCTTATTTTTTGGGCGCATTTCATTTTGAGCGTAAACCGTTCCAATGCACATTTACTGTGGCGATGGCACTGGAAGCAAGAAGCTAAAGCGTCTTCCTGTTTGTGTTGCCTGTCATATTAGGGCTGCTCAGACGCTCAGGGAGATCTGTCTTCCTTGGATTTTGCTAAGCCTGGCTCTTCCCATTCTAATGATGGGTTGGTCATGGCCTTGACATGGGGGACACCAGCTCTTGGTTCTCCCTTGACTGGCTCCTCCGCTGGCGAGGGCAGTTCCATGAGACCAGCTCCAGTTCCTTCTTGGCTTGGTCTGGACCAGCTGCTTTTTCTTGGGTGGAATTTTTTCGAGGCTTACAAGCCTTTCTTCAGGCGCAGTCCTCCACTACCCCCATTTCTGTCCAGTCAAATCCTCAGCCGCTGGTTCCTCCTTCTTAAAGTCCTATGCTTAAGTGCCGGGGCTCACCTCTGCTTCCTGTGGGTGTTCCCGACGGGAATCTGGATGGCACTGATAATGAGATTGATCCGGATTCCCTGGAAGATGGGGAAATTCCTCCAGGGCTGGAACTCTATCAAACCATGTTGTGTTTCTTTCGTAGAGATGAACTGCCGGTCCTGATTTCCCAGACCTTGAAACAAATGGGTGTTCTTGGTTCGGATGCTGTGTCAGAGCTGAGGAAGAATCCCATTTTGGGATGCCCCAGAGGCAATTTTTAAAGGGAGTCGGACATTAGAAGGCCTGTACCCACTGGATCTGGCTATGAGAGAGTGCTTGCATTTTCCCAAAGTGGATTCTGTAGTATGTGTCGTGTCTAAGCAGACGACTATCTCCGTAGACTCCATAGAGGGAGGAGCGGCCTTGAAGGATGTACATGATAGAAGGATTGAGGCTATTCTTAAGCAAGCCTTTAAGGCAGTGGTGATGAATTTACAGATTGCCTCCTGTTGCGCCCTAGTGGCGAGATCTTGTCTGCTTCTCTCTCAGGAGGTTGATGAGGCTGGAGGGAATTCCAGAGCATTTACCTGCTGCCGCCTTTTTAGCAAATGCAGGCTGTGATTTGGTCCAGACCTCAACCAGAGGAGTGGCTTCGGTGATAGCAGCCAGCCATCAACTCTGGTTGCAAAATAGTCAGCTGACACAGCTTCCAAAGTCAATCTTACCAAGATGCCTTTAAAGGCTCGCTCTTATTTGGGAGTGTGTTGGAGAAACTGGCCAGTAAGTGGGGCGAGTCTCCAGTGCTTTGATTGCTGGAGGATAAGAAACAGTTACAGCGCCCCTTTGGTATGAGGGGTCAGTTCTGGGGTTCCAGGCATTTTTGTCCCTACAGAGGGACGACCTTTCAGCAGACTCAGCCTTTCAGTAGGTCTCAGACCTTTTGTTCCTGGCAGCCATAGAGAGGAGTGGGCTCGTGTGAAGGATCTTCCCAAGCTTCCCAATGAAGGTTTGCCGATCCACCTTTCGGAACAGGAAATAGGGGGACGTCTCTCTCTTTTATCAGAGGTGGGTCGAGATCACGTCAGACCAGTTGTCCTGGAGGTGGTACGCGAAGGGTATGCACTGGAATTTCACAGTATTCCTTGGGACGTGTTCATGGTGTCCCCTTGCCACTCCCTGCAGAAGAAGCAAGCAGTGGAGTTCACACTTCGGCTTCTCAGACTGAGTGCTGTGATTCCGGTGCTCACGACTCAAGAAAGTATGGAGCGATATTCCATTTATTTTGTTGTGCCCAAGAAGGAGGGCTCCATTTGTCTTATCTTGGATCTCAAGAGGGTTAACATTCACTTGAAGATGACTTATTTTCAAATGAAAACTTTACGCTCTGTAATAATGGTGGAGCAGTCGGGGGAATTTCTGACCTCCTTCGGGTCTCGGGAAGAGAGCTGCCTGGTGACACACAAGGTGATCTCATTATTGCAGGAACTCGGTTGGGTGGTGAATCTGACCAAGAGCAATCTTCAACCATCCCAGTCATTGGAGTATCTGGGGTCCAGTTCGATGTGGGACAGGATAGAGTTTTCCTGCTGGAAGTTCAGATCCAGAGAGTTGATGAACACCATATGCCCGATGGTGTGGTCCTACCTACAGGTACTAAGCTTGATAACAGCTTCCCTGGAAGTAGTGCTGTGGGCAAGAGCACATATGCATCCTCTTCAGCGCTCTCTGCTCTCTCATTGGAACCTGCAGTTGCAGAATTATGCAGTTCGGCTCCACTTGCTAATGGAAATCTCCCACCCCCAGTGGTGGTTGCACGAAGATCATCTGAGAAACGGAGTTCCCTTGTCCTCTCCAGCTTGGTTGGTACACATGACAGATGCGAGTTTCCTCAGTTGGGGGACTCATTATCTGGGGTTAATGCCCCAGGGGCACTGGAATGCTGAAGAGTCCGCTGGAACATCAATCGCCTGGTGGCCCGGGCAGTATGGCTGGCATGCTTGCAGTTCAGCCACAGGCTGCAATCAACCGGTTTACATGATGTCAGACAATGTGACGATGGTGGCCTATATCAATCACCAGGGAGGAACCAAGAGCCAGCAAGTGTCGCAGGAAATAGATCAGGTTGATGGTATGGGTGGAAGAGCATCTGCAGATGATCTTAGCCTCTCACGTTGCAGGAAAAGACAACATAAGAGCGGACTTTCTCAGCAGGGAGAGTCTGGACGTAGGAAAGTGGGTGTTGTCAGCCGAGGTGTTTCAGCTGATTGTGAATCGCTGGGGCCCTCTGTTCCTAGACCTGCTGATGACTTCTCGAAATGCGAAAGTTCCTCGCTTCTATAGTCGCAGGAGAAATCCGTGGTCCCTGGGAATAGATACTTTCGTACAGGTCTGGCCAGAAGACAGATTGCTTTATGCCTTTCCTCTGTGGCCCTTGCTGGGCAGGATAATTTGCAAGATCAAAGGCCACAGGGATCTAGTATTCCTGGTGGTGCTGGACTGGCCCACGTGTCTGTGGTATGTGTATTTGCAACGACTCCTGGTGGAGGCCTCCCTTCATCTTCCACCGCACATGGATCTGCTTCAGCAGGGACCGGTTCTTCACGAGGATCCAACTCGATTCTGTCTTACGGTTTGGCCCTTAAGAGAGCTCGTCTGTTAAAGTATGATTATTCCTCTGCAGTGATTTCCACTTTACTCCACGCTCACAAGTTCTCCTCTTCCTTGGCTTATGTGTGGGTTTGGAGAGTTTTTTAGGCCTGGTGTGAGGAGCAGAGTGTTCTTCCTCATTCAGTTAAGATCCCTCTCATTCTGGATTTTTTGCAGGATGGATTGAATAAAGGCTTGGCCCTTAATTCCTTGAAGTTGCAAGTTGCAGTTCTTACCTGTTTCAGAGGCCTGGTGAATGGTGTTTCCTTGTTGTCTCATCCTGATGTGCCTGTTTTTTGAAGGGAATGAAGCACCTTAGACCTTCCTTGAGGTTACTAGTTCCATTGTGGAGTCTTAATTTGATGCTGGACTTTTTGGCAAGCCCTATGTTCTGACCACTGCGTAGCCTTTCCTTACGGTTGTTGTCTTTAAATACTGTGTTCCTGGTGGCTGTATGTTCTTCATGTCAGATTTCTGAGCTGCATGCCTTGTCTTCCCGGGAGCCGTTCTTTCGAGTGACTCCAGGGGTGTTACAGCTTCATACTGGTCCATCCTTCTTGCCCAAGATAGTCTCGGACTTTCGTTTGAATCAGTCCATTTCCTTGCCATCCCTAGTTAAGGTCAGGGATGCGGAGGAGTTTTGCCTTTTGCGCTCCTTGGATATTAAGTGTCTTGTCATGCTGTATCTGGAGGTCTCTGAGTCTTTTCGAAAGATGAGTAGCCTGTGTGTTCTCCATGGTGGGAGTAAGCAGGAAGCTCCAGCTTCGCGAGCTACCATAGCTCGTTGGATTAAGGAGGTAGTCATGGCCATGTATGTAGATCCTGGAAAGCCGTTGCCTACTTAGGTTAGGGCTCATTTCACTAGGGCTCAGGCAGTGTCATGGACAGAGCTTAATCTGTTGTCTCCCATTGATATCTGATGAGCTGCGACATGGTCCTCCTTACACACTTTTTCCAGGTTTTATCATCTGGATGTGTAGGCCTGGGAGGATGCAGCCTTTGCATGTGCCGTGTTGACTGGACCACGAGGAGCCCCCCACTGTGTTGGGGAGTTACTTTGGTACATCCCACTGGTCCTGAGTCCATCTGTCTAGGCACTAGGAAATGGAGAAATTACTTGCCTAATAATTTCATTTTCTTTAGTGTAGACAGATGGACTCAGCTTCCTGCCCTCGGCTGCCACATGAATGTGTCAGTAGTTGTCTATGGGGCTCTGGGTCCTAAGGGATTACTGGTAAATGTTCATCCAGTTTCCTAGCTTGGGGTGCCTTGAATCTTATGTGAGTTCGGTGTTTTTGGTTGATTGAGTACATTTCTGGTTATCTGTTTCTAAACAGGTTTTTTGCTAGTCTGTCCACAGTTGCTTTTGAAGAGACTACTGGCAGACTGAAGTCACTGCAGGGTTATATAAACTGTGACGTCAGCTTGCTCCATCTCCATCTGCTGGCAGGGGAGCATAAACCTACTGGTCCCGAGGTCATCTGTCTATACTAAGGAAAACAAAATTATCAAGTAAGTAGTTTCTCTATTAAAGTTATCCGTTTACATGTAGCCGGATAACAAAAAACTTAACAGCTATATTTGAAAATGGCCAGGTAGGTTTTTAGTTATCTGGTCTTGAGAGGCCGGATAACGTGTTACTTAAAGATATCTGGCTAAGTAGTGCTGTCATGAAATGAAAGCAAAAAATAAATGGCCAGCAGGCCATCCCCTCCCTCCCCCCGCAAAAAATCTTATAAAGGCCCTGTTGGGCTATACCTACTTCATCCCCCAAATCCTTAAAATGTTCCCAAGACCACCCCGGTCCCTGTGTTTTTCAAACTTCCAAATTAGGCTGCTCCCTTCTATCCCACCTACCCACCCCCATGCAGTGATTTATAAGATCACTGTGTTCCCCTCCCCCAATATCTTATAACTATTGCCAGGAGCAAGGGACCCTCTGCCCTGCTCCCAGAGCCTCTTATGTTCTAAGCGAGTGCTAGAAGCATAAACGTTTGCATCCAGTGTTGCCTCTAGTCAGGGAACTAGTCCGCTTTCCCAGTTATTTGTTTTTTGCTTTTCATTTCATGACATTATCCAGTTAACCTAACCAGATATACCCAATAGTCAGCTAGGTTAGCTGGATAACTCAGCCACTGTCTGGAACACCCCTTTTTTAATCCAGCTAAATAATCCAGTTAACTGCTTAGCTATATTTAGACTGCTAATTTGCTGAATATGCCATATTTGCCATTTAGATAACTTGTGAGGGCAAAGGAGAGGTCTATCTCTGCAGCTCCTTCTGATTCTCCTCTTCTCGGCCTCATGGATGCCCACGTTGTGCACTGGACGCCAAAATCAGGCGTTGAATCACTAGGAACCGTTAGAGATAAAGATTTACTCATCTCTTCCCCAGATTCTATTACATCTCTTTCCCCAATTGTTCAGACTCCCCTGCTGAATCCTGCCTCAGTATAGGCATCGGAACATGCACCAAGTTTGGAGGTATTGCAGGCTGATGACGCTAGAGCGACTGCTTCCTCTGCAGAGATCGGTGAGCCATTTGACGCTGCTGTGACTCCAGGCTTGAATATCTCCAGAGGAGAAGAGGGTTTATCTGACAGTACTTTCAGATGGATGAAGGACTGTCTCCATTTTCTCAATCTATTGTGGATGTTCCAGTTCCCCCAGTGTGCTTCTCCTTGGCAAGTCTGACCAGGTTCACACTGGAGTCAATTTGGGAGGCTATTTAAGGTATGGGGATGTCTCTAACAGCTCAACTTAATCCCCTTGTCACGAAATGCTCTGATAAGGAGGATCAGGTCCAAGTTGTGGAACTTTTTAAAACCAAAACTGGTATTCAATTAGACACTGTTAAACAAGAAGTGGAATCTACAAAACTTTGCAACAATCTATTATCAAAGAAAATCAAAAGCTTTGTATAAGATGGAAAACCTTTAAAATATCAAGAGAGGAAAGAATTTGAGATTTATAAACTTTCCCAAGATTCCTTTAATCCCACCTAAGGATATGATTAAAAGATATTTCGAAGAAGAGCTAAAAGTCCCTGAACAAGCTCTCCCTCCTTTCTCTATAGCATAATATTTTCCTCTGTTTAAAAGTGAAATTGGTAGTGCTGTTAGACCTCCTGCTGTATCCACAGTGGAACTGGGCAATATATGTACAATACTTGAAAGCCTAATGCATACTTATGATTTTTGATAACTTCTTTCCGTATCATTTTTTTCATGTCTACTCTTAATTATTTTCAACCTCCTTTCTGCTTCAATTTCATTACTGCTCCTCTGTTTTTCTACTTCCTTTTTTTTTAGTAATTAACATTTTTTAAATTAAATTCCACAAATTAACAAGAAATCATTCTGAATAAAAAAAGAAGTAGAACAGAAAAATCCAAACAAGATAAATATATTACATGATAAGTGCACCATAAGTTTTGGTGAAAGTACAAAAATGTTAAGTACCCAAACCAGGAAATCAATACAGCCCAAACCAAACAGAAATTGAATAAATACTTCCTCTAAGAATGACATTGAATCATATAATTATCCCACATAATCCTCTTGAATGCGTTTTAAAAAATTCAGAAAGCTGACTAGAATTTAAAAAAATAGTATACCCACTATGTTGATAGTAAACCTAGCATTTACATGGATAAATCAAATAGAATGTGGCACCCAATGCAAGCATCTGAGATTTTAAAGTCAAAAGTTCCAGTTTGCGTGCCTGCGTTTCATTAGTAACATCTGGAAATATATTTATTATTTGTCCAAGAAAAGTTTTATCACATCTAGGGAAAAACAATTTCAAAATCCAATCTCTTTCTGATTCTAACAATAACATTACTGATAAGGTTGCCTTCCCTAATGATTCAGGCAATAAATGTAAAGAATATACCTCCTTTTTCTGAAATAATCCTCAGTTAAAATTTACCTAATTTTTACTATTTTACTATTACTAATAATAATAATTTGTATAGTACCACTAGATATATGCAGCACTGTACAAATATGTATAATACAGTCCCTTCTCCATAGAACTTATGATCTAGTTAAGACAATTATACATGACAAATAAGAGACTGGGAATTTCATTTATTATAGAAAATTAAACCAACAAGGCTATGATCTGAAGAGCTGAGGGTTAAGATAAGCAACCTCAAAAAGGTGGGTTTTCAGGCTGTATTTAAATAAGGCCATAGAGAAAGCATGACATATCAACTGAGGAAGTCTATTGCTTTATAAACCATTTCTATTATTATGACTGTATATGGTTTCGGGGTAAGTACCCCACGAGCCGCCGCACTTACCCTGACACCACTGACATGCCCCAACAGTTGTGTGGCAGGAGTACTGCCGAGCACAACACAGTTTGCTGCCTTGTCACCATCAGCCAGGATCTCCCTAACATGCGCACGTGCCCCCGACATACCAGCTCTTAAAGGGGCCTCGACGGGAAAGTCCCCGCAGTACTCTTTGATGACATCAACAGCTACTACCTACATAAGCCTGGTCTGTACTTTGACCTGACACTTAAGTAACAGGGCCCCTGGTGTGCCTTGTGTCCCAGTGTGTGTTGCTAGTTCTGTGTCTTGTTCCTTGCCTTATTGTGCCATGCCTTGCCTTGCCTTGTCTGTGCCTCTGTCCTTTTCTTGTCCAGTTATCTTCAGCTTGACTTCCTGGATTCTGACCCTGGCTTAGACTTTGACCCTCCATGATCGCTGCCCAGACCAGACCCTATGCTTTGGACCCAACCTTGCCTTGCCTTATCTGCTGCCTTCCCTAACCCCCAGCCTGGTATTTGTATCTGCTGCCTATCAGACTTTTGCCTGGTATCCATATCTTCTATCTGCCCCAAACTTTGCCTGGACTTGGACTCTTACTCCAGAATAGCCCTAGAGACCCACCTAAGATCTGCCAGCTGCCATAACTCAAGAGCTCAACTCGAGGAGGAGGCAGCTGGTATAGGCCCAAGGGCTTCTCCACCAGCTGTCAGTGTGGGCCTATTCCCGAGAGTGTTACAATTCCAGGCATATATTGCAGCAAAGTGGAAAGCATGGTGTTGGGAGTTGGCAATGGAGGAGAAGGGCTTAGATATGAGTTACTTGTCAGATGAATAGAGTTCATGAGAAGGGGTGAAGGAAGAAACAAGAGGAGAGGTAATAAGCTGAAGAATAAATGCAATTAAGAGTAAGAGAAGCTTGAACTGTATGCCGATGTAAACAGGGAACCAATATAGACACTTAAAAAGAGGGTTTATATGGATTTTAGTGGGAAATAAGTCATACAGTTGAATTGATTGGTGAAGAGAGATGGTTTACCAGGAGACCTGTGAGGAGTAGGCTGCAATAGTCTAAACAGACTGCTGTGCAGTCTTCCCATGTCAAAGTTCAGTCTGCTGTAGTCTTCCCTCCACTAGGATTCCTCAACGAGCCTTGTTCACTATTTTGCCAGTTACTGCCTCACTGAGCTACTATGCCCAAGCCTCAGCCCTACTTAACCCAGCCTACTCAGTACCTCTTCATTGAGTCACCTCAGCCCTCTGACCTGGCTAATATTTCCTGGTTATCCTGTCTTTACTTGTGGTTTACCCAGGCCTCCTGTCTTGTCTTGCAGCCTACCAAGTCCTCCTATTTTGCCTTGTTGCCTATCTAGGCCATCTGCCTTGCCTAGCCTTGTGGCCTCTCTTGGACTCTTACCTTGTTCTGTGGCCTTTTTTTGGCCTCTTGCCTTGCTCTGGGCCCTTCCAGGCCTTCCTGCCTTGCTCTGTTCCCTCTTGGACTTTTCTGTCTTACCTTATGCCTTCAGACCTACTAGAATTACCTTACCCAGTCTTGTGCCCTGTTGAGCTTTCTTGTTACCTTTCTAGTCTAGTCCTGTCCTTGGCTAGTTTAGTTCAATTGCTTGTCTATTCCCCTGGCTTTGCCCATGACCTTTTCCTCAGATTGAACCCCAGCTTGTGCTATGTATCTAGCCCCAGCCAGAACCTGTATCCAGCTCTCAGCCTGTGACTGCCCTTAGCTTCTAGCCTGCCGTGCCTCATCCAGCCTATGCCTGACCTCAGCTCCCAGTCCATACCCTGATGTTTCACAGAAGGCAAGTCCTACCACCTCCCAGAACCCAAGGACTCAACTTCAATCAAACCTAAACCCTCCTGCCCCCCATCCTACTGCATCTTGTCTTATCTCCCGCCAACAATGATGTATCTTGCATATCTCCCGCCAACAATGATGTATCTTATGGAAATGCTGATTATATAACCTATTGAAATGTTAGGACTATGTTAATACTAAATTCACAGTTCCTATCCATTTCTCCCTCTCCTACTGCTGTTATTCACGCTCCCTGCGAGCTTGCTTTCACCCTGCCCCCCGCTCTCCCCTTTCCTTCTCTGCTCCCCTTCCCTGTTATATGTAATTCTTTTTCCCACCTCTTTGAGTTGATTGTAAACTGGTATGATGTGAACCACGAATATCGGTATAATAAAAGTTCATAAATAAATAAATAAATAAATAAACTTGTGGAGGAGGGGGTTGGTTAAACAGAAGACCAGCTCCAGACCTGTCCTGTAGCCCTGTACTGCCTCTGGAGGGGAGAGGAGGTTCCCTGACTTCAGCCTGCCACTCCATGACATGTTGCCAAGGTGAATTAAGGGTTTTAAAGTGTACTCAGGGACAGATTTTGATGATACTATAGAAAAACTACATGATTTAGCAGTATTTTGGATGCATGTACAGAAGGAAAGAGAAGTCAATGATGACCTCAAGGTTATGGACTGAAGAGACTGGGAGGGTGACAGTGTTATCCACAGAAATAAAGCAAGTGGGTTTGAGGATAAAGATAAAAAGTACTGCCTTGGCCATGTTAAGTTTAAGGTGGTGATGGGGACAAGCATACAGATTTGGGACTGGATTCCCGGGATGCATCAGTATAAAGATATTAAAAGTCATGGGAGGAGTATAGAGAGAAGAGAAGAGGGCCCAGGACAGAGCCCTGAGGCACACCAGTTGATATTGGGATAGCAGTGGAGGAGGATCCACCACAGGATACATTAAAAGTATGATGAGAAAAGAAAGAGAACTAAGGCAGGACAAAGTATCAAGGAATATGTGGTGATCAACAATTTCAAAAACTGGATATATCAAGGAGGATGAGGCTTAAATAAAAGCCCCGGCTTTGGCCATGAACAGGTTGCTTGACACTTTGGTAAGGGCTGCTTCTTTGAAATGTAAATGGTGAAGCCAGATTGGAGTGGATTGAGAATGGTTTAAGATGAAAGTCAAGATATTGGTGACGAATGGCACATTCAGGTAATTTGGATGCAAAAGGAAAGAAGGAAATAAGGTGATAATTAGCCGGGTAAGTAGTGTCCAGTGAGGGATTTTGAGGCTTGGTTTTATTACAACATGTTTGAAAGAAGTGGGGATGGTTGAAGTAAAATGTGACAGATAGAGAGGATGACTGCAGGGGAGATAGAAATGAGGATCTGAGTTAAGTATTGTATTGAGGAACATAAGCAGAGATGCTCTGGAGTATAGGCACAAGAACATAGGAAGCAAAATTTGGAATTGAGCCAAGATGGGAGTTTGGTACACCTTACAGGATGAGGATGGGAGAGGCAAGAGTGTCCAAAACAGAGGAGAGTGAAGTGTCATAAGAAGAAAATGCCTCATCAACAGACTTGACAATGTAGTTGAGGAATAGAAAGATGACAGTACTGGAAAGGATACAAGGGTCAATAGCTTGGAGATTCCTAAAGATGCTATCTAGTAATCAACAAAGATGCTATCTAGTAATCAACAAAGACAAGACAGAATACCTCATCATCTCTCAGGAAGATAACCTTGTATCTAGAGATACAGCCTCACCCGTAAATGGTCAACAACAAATAGTCCTAAACTCTCCCCCCAACCCCACATCAACTTTATCGAACAACCTCAAAAACTCAACCTTCGTAAGAGACCTAGGAGTGCTCATTGACAATCAGATCAACATGAAAAAATTTATAAACAACACGACAAAAGAATGCTACTTCAAACTACAAGTTCTGAAAAAGCTAAAACCACTACTGCATTTTCAAGACTTCCGCCTGGTTCTACAAGCAATCATCCTTACAAAAATTGATTACTGTAACTCTCTACTAATTGGTCTTCCAGCTACCACCATTAAGCCTCTACAGATGCTACAGAACTCTGCGGCCAGGATCTTGACCAACTCTAAAAAAAGAGACCACATCACACCTATCCTATACATCCTCCTTTGGCTACCGATCAAACATAGAATTCTATACAAAATTCTAACCATCATGCATAAATCTTTACACTACTCAGCCCCAATGGATATCACATTTCAGCTACGCACCCATAAATCCAAGAGACCGATCAGGAAAGCTTACCAAGGCACCCTATTCGTCCCTCAAGTCAAATCCTCGCGAAGTAACAGGGCACTATCCACCGCAGGTCCCACCCTCTGGAACACCCTCCCACCAGAACTCAGACTAGACTCCTGCCAGATCTCGTTCAAGAAAAAACTGAAAACATGGCTATTTAGTCAGGCATTTCCTTGAAGACCCAATATATACTATCCAAGACATTTTTAATTGATTCTATTTGTTATAAATTCACCCTTTATCCATCCCTATTTTACATCTTCTTTCTTTTGCCCCTCCTCCCTATCCCCTTTTTCGTGTAAATCCCAATCAATCTTTTCCCCTCGTTTTTCATTTTTATCATCTAAGACACATTTAATCAAATTCGCTATAAGAATTGTCACTAATGGTCTCTAAAGGTTCAAATGTTTAATTTGTTACTAGTATTCTATGTAATGCTCGAAAGCACTATTATATTGTTCCATGTTCTTTGTTCCATGTAATGCTACTTGGCAAGTTGAATGTAATGCTCGCAAGTACTATTATATTGTTCCAGGTTCTTTGTTCCATGTAATGCTACTTGGCAAGTTGAATTGTTTTACTGTAAACCGGTTTGATTTGCATCCAATGCAAGAAGATCGGTATATAAAAAACCAAAAATAAATAAATAAATAAATAAATGTTGTTAGTGACTAAACAAGTCGGTGAAGGAGGATGGTTAAGTTTTCAAGTCTCTTCTACAGATATGCTTAATTTGTTTTGCCTTGTTAGATTTCTCTTTCCAGGTTATATCTTCAGTCTTTCCTTCTGTCTGGGGATGAATGAGGTGCAGGAGTTGGCAGTATGGGGGGTGGGGTTTGGGTAGAAAATGAAAACGCGATGGGATGTATGCACGAGGGCAGTTCTTGGTTGTTTGTTGTTATAACCAATTTGTACTATGATGGTTATCTAATATGTTGTCTGTTACTTACTCAGTGAGAGACTCACTGCCTGTTCGTGTTTCACCCCAATAAAAATTATTTTGAAAAAAAAAATTTCACATTATCTCAGTGGTCTCAAATGCAGTTGAATTCTCTGACATGTAGAGGAAATGATACAGTCTAACTGGACTTTCAAATATTTTGTATTCCAGGCACACTTTTTCTCAAGTCTTTGAAGGTCAAAAAAATAGAAATGGGTAAATTAAAAAAAAAAATAGATTGTCAAGCTGAATGAAAGTAGAACTGGCCCAGAAGCAAAAACGAGCAAAACTGAATTATTTAAAACAGAACTAAACTGCACACTATCCTAACCAAATATAAAATAAAACACTTTTCTACTTTCAATCCCTGGAATATCTACAGACCTAATTAAGCTAGAGATTAAGCTAGTCAATGAGTTGGAGCAGATTGCTAGAGGAAAAAACTCCATAGCTCAATGATACCAATTTAGTATATCTCACTTAGATTCTTCCTTCTTAAGCCGCTTGGCAGATTATTGGCAGAGGAGAATGTATGGCATGGTGACAGAGGAAACTTTGGAGCTTCTATTTTGGGAAACGTAGAAGTTACTAGTGGTGGTTCCTCTTAAAAAAATACAGTATAAAATATTGCATCATTATCAAGCAGACAGGATGCAAAGTGAGGTTGGTAGATTGACATGAATGTCATAAATATAAACTTAATAAAATAAAACAGCAAAAGGCACCACTCACTAATAATTATATATTGATGGAGGCTCCAAAACAATGATCAATATTTCTTTCACAAAATGTCAATAGTTATTTTATAGTTTAGACTTATATCCCGTCTAAACAGTTCATATAACATCCATCAAAATTGATTAACAAAAAATCTAAAAATGATATACACTCAGTATCGATGGTTGTAATATCACTGTCAATATACCCGACAGCGGCCGATGTTTCACTGCAACCTCGCAGCTTCTTCAGGGGTAAGTATACCTTTAAAAACTACAAGAAATATATATAATTAATAGGCAGATAATTAACAAATATCTATGTAATTAAATCAAATCAAATAAGAGTATATATGTAGAGGAGCTAAACTCCTTAATACTAGACACAAGATATCACAACAAACAATATATATATATATATAATCAATAATAATTAATTAACAGATGTGTAATTATAATAATTATTAATATAATTAAATCAAATCAAATCTTTTTATTTGATTTGATTTAATTATATTTTTATTTGATTTGATTTAATTATATTGATAATTATTATAATTACTCATCTGTTAATTAATTATTATTAATAATTATTATTGATTAGATATATATATATTGTTTGTTGTGATATCTTGTGTCTAGTATTAAGGAGTTTAACTCCTCTACATATATACTCTTATTTGATTTGATTTGATTTAATTACATAGATATTTGTTAATTATCTGCCTGTTAATTATATATATTTCTTGTAGTTTTTAAAGGTATACTTACCCCTGAAGAAGCTGCGAGGTTGCAGCGAAACATCGGCCGCTGTTGGGTATATTGACAGTGATATTACAACCATCGATACTGAGTATATAACGTTTTTAGATTTTTTGTTAATCAATTTTGATGGATGTTATATGAATGTTTAGACGGGATATAAGTCTAAACTATAAAATAACTATTGACATTTTGTGAAAGAAATATTGATTATTGTTTTGGAGCCTCCATCAATATATAATTATTAGTGAGTGGTGCCTTTTGCTGTTTTATTTTGATACATAGGACCCATTAAGTGCTTTTTATTTTTTTGATAAATATAAACTTGACACTGGCTATTTATACATTTTTTTTTGATATGTCATAAGAACTTTTCATTTTGGGGAGCAGTTATTACTTCCATAAGGAGGTGTACATCTATTCAGTTGCCCTTTCAAGGGAATGTTTTGTTACTGGGCGGAACAGACTCTCTTTGATCCGTGGTCCCATCTCCTATGAGAAGCCGATATGTCTTTATTTCAGTGGCATTATTATTGGCTCATAAGTGTATCTTATCGGAATGGATTACTGAAGCTTCTCCTTCAATCTCTCTATGGGGGGAGCACATGATTACTTTTATTCAAATAGATATATAATGTCTGTTTGTTGCGCCGAAAGGTTCAGGTGGAGTAGTTCTCTATATGGCAGCATTTTGATGAAACTTTGTCACCAGGGATTAAAGCCAGACTTGTAAATCTGGGATGTTCTTGATGCTGGCAACTGAAGGATCATAAGGGGATTTCAACTAAGCTGACTAGTTAGCAGATGGGGAGTATGATGGGTGAATGCAGTGTGAGTATTGTTTTGATTGATGTGAGGTAAGAAACCAACTGCTGGTGGGGGGGGGGGGGGGTTCATTACATTAAAAAGACATTGCGGAGATGGGATTGTAGCTACTATCTTGTTCCATGACCTGTAATATGATTGTGTTATTTCTGTTTCTTGTATATATTCAATGGTCATGATTTATTTGTTATTATGTTTGCTTTCCTATGTCACTATAAAAATGACTTGGAAAAAAAATAAAAATAAAATACTTTTCTTGTTATTCTGTGTCTGACTGACTTTTGTTGTTTGTTTGTTCGTTCTCCATTTCAGTTTTATCATTGTATTTCCTGGTTGTTCAGTATCCAAATTTTCTATCATTTTACTTTCTCTCTTTTTTGCTTTTTCTAGCCATTTTTTTATGTCTTTTTTCCCCTAACCTTTACACTCCTTCCTTCTCTGCCACTCCTTTTTCTCTCCCTGTCTTATACCTAAACTGACCTCTTTTTTAGTTCTTTATATAATAAGGTTCAAGATAGGAATTGGGAAAAAAAAAAACTACCTGTAACACCCCCTTGACCACTTACCTCGTGGGGGTGTTCCTGGGTCTGGGACCGACCTGGCAGGAGCTCACCTAGGGCAGACTCTGTCTGTCGTCCTGTTCTTGGTGCCTGGTGCCTCCACCTGGGGAAAAAGGTGATGGTGGGGTTTCCCTCACTTCAACCTAGGAAAGAAAGAGGACTGTGAACAAAGCCAGCAGTATGTACAAATATATACAGGTTTATTAGACTATACAAGCATATACATTTCTACATGACTAAGTACATGGCTAATAGGATGTCAAACAGCACACTTAGCTACTCTTGGTTAATAGTCTCAGTCTACACAACTATATACATTTCTACAAGGTAGCAAGAACATTTAGTATTTGGCAATTTGGGATTGTTAGCCCCCACAATATACCACAAAGTAGAATAGAAGGGACATTTTGCATTCCCACTTACTAAAGCATTATTATCATCACCCCCTTTATCCCAAGTCTCACCCATGTGAAAAAGATGCAACTGGGCTGGTGGGAAGTGTTGGCCTGGGGGTTCTGCTGTATCTAAATACACTCCTTCAGCTCTGCTGAAAGGGATGTGTGAATGCTGGGGTCCATGCCCCCCTGGGGGACCTGTCTCTGCCTCACAGGTCCATGACCTCCTGGGGGACCCAAATCCACCTTCATGGACTGCTGCTGGGTTTCCACAACCTCCTGGGGGACTTGACTCTGCCTACCACCAGTGTCCACGCCCTCCTGAGGGACTCGACTCTGCCTCCCGGCCTGCCACTGGGGTCTGTGCCATCTTGGGGGACCCAACTTTGCCTCCTAGTCTCCTGCTGGGATCCCCACCCCCCGGCCTGCTGCTGGGGTCCATGCCCTCTTGGGGGACCTGACTGCCTCCCAGTCTGCCTCTGGGGTCCACGCCTTCCTGGGGGACTCATCTCCAATTCCTGGACTGTTGCTGGGTTCTCCTTGCTCAAGGGGGACCACCTAATCTCTGCAACTATCCTTCAGTTCTCCTCCTTCGGTAGGAAGGTTTTCCCTGGCTTGGGTTTACAGCTCCACTAGGCTCATGGCTATTTTAGCATTCAGTGGTTCTGGCCCTCTGCAGTCTCAGCTTTCAGTGATTTTAGCTCTGCTAAGCTCATGGCCAGTCATGTGCTGTTACCCAGCTTGATAAGTCACCTCTCAGCCTGCCTTTGCTTTATCTGTTGTCTGATCCTGTATGGTTCACCTCTCAGCCAAAAGGCAAAAACCCAGGCATGATCACAGAAAGAGACCATGTGCATTGCCCCTCTATCCTGCCTGGCCCCCACCCCCTTCTTGTCTGGGAACTCAGTACTTATGTGTTTGAATACCCTTGTTAGTAAAGGTGAATATCTGTTTGCTTCCTAGTACTGTTTTTCCAGTACACTTCTCTCATAAATCCCTTTCCCAGTCATAGTTCTATAATTTAGGAGTTTGGATCCTCTGATTTTTTTAGTGATATTTCCTACAAGATTACCAGCAGAAGTTCAGGGGGGCTGTGACATGCAAATCCCCTACCTGAATCTGTGACTTATCTATTCAACAGTCAATTAAGCACCTTCAAAGTAACAGGTATTTTGGGTTTCCTGGGCTGGCAGCTCAAGTTACATAGCTACATTGTTCTATTATTTTTCTGCTGAAGTTCACTTAAATGGCTGCATGCTCAAACCTCTGTCTCTTGTGAGTAGGCCTTTCATACATTTTAGAGGAAAGGTATCCTTTTGCTCCTGACTGGTACATCTTACTGGCTTTGGTGGCAGTGATAAGCTGATATGGTAGAGCCTTTCATGGTCCAAGTGCAGTATGCATTGCTGCTGAGGCATGGGAAAGTTCCAGGGACTGGTGACTGAGGGGAAAATAGGCAGTGTTGTGCTGCTGAAGGGAGCCAGGAGCAGAAAACCATGGGAGTGGTTACACTCCCGCCTTTGGTCCTGCAAATAAAAGAGGCCTCTGAAAACTGTGGAAGGGTTGCTGACTGCCTCCCATGGCACTGATGAAAAAAGGTCATAAGAACATGAGAAATTGCCATACTCGGTCAGACTAAGGGTCCATTAAGCCCAGCATCCTGTTTCCAACCGTGGCCAATCCAGGCTACAAGTACCTGGCAAGTACTCAAACAATAAGTAGATCCCATGCTACTGATGCCAGTAATCGCAGTGGCTATTCCCTAAGGGGCGGATTTTCATACTCCGCGAATAGGCCTACTTTTGTTTGCGCTCCAGGCGCAAACAAAAGTACGCTGGATTTTAGTAGATACGCGCGGAGCCGCGCGTATCTGCTAAAAACCTGGATCGGCGCGCGCAAGGCTATCGATTTTGTATAGCCGGCGCGCGCCGAGCCGCGCAGCCTACCCCCGTTCCCTCCGAGGCCGCTCCGAAATCGGAGCGGCCTCGGAGGGAACTTCCTTTTGCCCTCCCCTCACCTTCCCCTCCCTTCCCCTACCTAACCCACCCACCCGGCCCTGTCTAAGCCCCCACCTTACCTTTGTCGGGGGATTTACGCCTCCCAGAGGGAGGCGTAAATCCCCGCGCGCCAGCAGGCCTCTTGCGCGCCGGGCCGCGACCTGGGGGCGGGTACGGAGGGCGCGGCCACGCCCCCGGACAGCCCCGGGCCGTAGCCACGCCTCGTACCCGCCCCCAAACCGCTGCCGACACGCCCCGAAAACGCCGCAACGACCGGGACCGCCCCCAACACGCCCCCCTCGGAGAACCCCGGGACTTACGCGAGTCCCGGGGCTCTGCGCGCGCCGGTAGGCCTATGTAAAATAGCCTTACCGGCGCGCAGGGCCCTGCTCGCCTAAATCCGCCCGGTTTTGGGCGGATTTAGGCGAGCAGGGCTCTTAAAATCCGCCCCTAAGTCAACTTAATTAATAGCAGTTAATGGACTTCCCCTCCAAGAACTTATCCAAACCTTATTAAACCCAGCTACACTAACTGCACTAACCACATCCTCTGGCAACAAATTCCAGAGCTTAATTGTGAGTTGAGTGAAAACATTTTCTCCGATTAGTTTCATGGCGTGCCCCCTAGCCCTTCTGTTATCCAAAAGAGTAAATAACGGATTCACATCTACCCATTCTAGACCTCTCATGATTTTGAAGACCTCTATCATATCCTCCCTCAGCCATCTCTTCAAGATGAACAACCCTAACCTCTTTAGCCTTTCCTCACAGGGGAGCTGTTCTATCTACTTTATCATTTTGGTCATCTTTCTCTGTACCTTCTCCAGTGCAACTATATCATTTTTGAGATGCGGTGACCAGAATTGTACAGAGTACTCAAGGTGCAGTCTCAACATGGAGCAATACAGAAGCATTATGACATTTTCTATTTTATTCACCATTCCCTTCTTAATAATTCCTTACATTGTTTGCTTTTCTGACTGCTGCAGCACACTGAACTGACTATTTCAAAGTATTATCCACTATGATGCCTAGACCTTTTTCCTGGGTATCAGCCCTTAATATGGAAACTAACATTGTGTAACTACAGAATGGGTTATTTTTCCCTATATGCAAGACCTTGCACTTATCCACATTAAATTTCATCTGCCATTTGGATGCCCAATCTTCTAGTCTCGCAAGGTCCTCCTGCAATTCATCACAATCTGCTTGTGAATTAACTACTCTGAATAATTTTGTATCATCTGAAAATTTGATTACCTCACTTGTATTCCTTTCCAGATCATTTATAAATATATTGAAAAGTACCAATCCAAGTACAGATCCCTGAGGCATTCCACTGTTTACCATTTAATCCTACTTTCTGTTTCCTGTCTTTTACCAGTTTGTAAACCAAGAAAGGACATCACCTCCTATCTCATGACTTTTTAGTTTTCTTAGAAGCTTCTCATCAGGGACTTTGTCAAATGCTTTCTAAAAATCCAAAAACACTATATCTACCAGTTCACCCTTATGCACATGTTTTTTAATCCCTTCAAAAAAAAAAATAGCACATTTGTGAGGCAAGACTTCCCTTGGGTAGTCCATCTGACTGTGTTCCATTAAACCATGTCTTTCTATATGCTCTGTGATTTTGTTCTTTAGAATAGTTTCCACTATTTTTCCTGGCATTGAAGTCAGGATCACTGGTCTATAGTTTCCCGGATCACCCCTGGAGCCCTTTTTAAATAATGGGGTTACATTGGCCACCCTCCAGTCTTCAGGTACAATGGATCACTTTAATGACAGGTTATAAATTTAAACTAATAGATCTGAAATTTCATTTTTTAGTTCCTTCAGAACCCTGGGATGCATACCATCCAGTCCAGGTGATTTGCTACTCATTACTTTGTCAATTTGGCCTACCTCATCTTCCAGGTTCACAGTGATTTGGTTCAGTTCATCTGACTCATCACCCTTGAAAACCATCTCCAGAACTGGTATCACCCCAACATCCTTATTAATAAACACAGAAGCAAATAATTCATTTAAGGTTAGAGTTTCAAAACTTACGCGCATACGTCCATGTGGGCGCGCTACCCAGAGCGCTAGCGAGCGCATGTTATAAAATGCCAGGTCGGCGCTCGCAAGGGGGGGTCCACTTTTGCAATTACGTGTGGTGATACATCGGGCCTTCCCCAGTTTCCTCCCAGCCCGCTCCGATTAAGGAGCAGACTGAGAGGGAACTTCCCAACCCCCTAGCCTAACCTCCCTTCCCGTTCCCCTATCCTTCCCTCCCCCTATCCCTATCCTAACTAGTCCAAATGTTTTTATTTCACCTTTTGCTCCTGCCTCGGAGCAGGCCACTGTGCCAGGCGTCTCTAGCCCCAACCCTACCCCAGACCACCCTGCCTCCTGTACCGCCCCTTTTTCAAGCCCCAGAACTTACACGCGTGGCCGGGCTGTTTGAAAATTGGTCCAGCGCATGTAAACCCTTGTAATGAATCTCCGTGAGGAGTTAGCAATCTGTAATGAAGCTGCTATCTGGTGGGAGGAGCAATCAGATAGGAGTTAGCAATCTGATGTGTTCTCCGTGAGTAGTTAGCAATCTGTTGTATTTAGGAGAGTTGTGGGTGGATCCTTGGACCAGTGACAGATGACCACGCCTTCTGGGAAGACCCCGAGAGGGACCACTGGTCAGGCTCAGAGTATGGAGACAGACACACACTAGTTCTTTTATTAGACAGTATACTGAACCACCAGAGGTGGCAGTAGTGAGCTGGAATGCCCGGCTGGGCTGTAGTCCCTCAGAAGCTGGAACAGCGATCCCTGGAGGCTGAGCTGTAGAGAAACTGAAATATAGTGAGTAGGCAGGGTAAGCAGAGTCCATGTACCGAACCTGATGGTAAGACGCACGCAATGTCTCATAGAAGCCCAGGAGCTGGAATGTATAGGCCCTTGACGAGCGAGTACCTGGTTCCAGGGAAAGCTCTGAGAAAGCAATGGTAACTCACAGATGTAGTAGGTAGTGCTGACTTCCAGGCAGAAGTGAATACGAAGAAGTCCGGGAACAAGGGCCCTCGAGGAGCGAGTACGGGTTCCAGACTGCAATCTACAAAGTAAGAGAGAGAGCGAGGCCCCCGAGGAGCGGGTACCTCTAGTTAGTCCGAGGAGGCAGAGTAGCTTAGGTAGCAAAACCCTTGCTAACTCGATGTGTCAGCAAACTCTAAGACCTTAAATATCCGTCGTGGGTGACGTCATCTTCGGGGGATGCCCCCGAGGTTCGCGCCAACGCTGGTACTTTAGTCGGGGCCACGCCATGCGTGCGCCCCTAGGCCTCCAGAAACATGGCGGTCAGCAGCAGCATGGAACCGGTCCGGGGACATTGGAGAACCTCGGCAGAGGAACGCCGCGGCAGCCAATCTTCCCGCGGGCGAAGAGGGAGGCACCAAAGAGGTGAGGAGGGCAAAGATAGGGCATCAGGAACCGACGGACACAACCCTGGGATTTATGTGCGCCAGGGTTTGAAAATCTACCCCTTAGTCTTTCTATAATGGCCTTATCTTCCCTAAGTGTTGCACTGTGGATGGAAGGGAGCACCAGGGAGCGCTCCCCAGCACGGGACAAGAGATGTGTGCCCTTGTGGTGAAACATCCTTACCCTGAGCCTCGACCAGACCTGCACGCTTCCTTGAGACCACCAACGCAATGGTGGTCTCTGAATGGTCCTCCAACCATTCCAAGCCTTTCGGACTGCCGCTAGGGAGCGTCGGGAAGCAGCAGGCCAGACAGAGGACAAGGCAGATGAAGACATCAGGCGTGGCAAGGCAGACGAAGATGTCGGATGTGGTAATGCAGACGAAGACATCGGACATGGCAAGGCAGACAAAGACATTGGACGTTGCAGGGCAGATGAAGACTCAAGGCATGGCAAGGTACGGACAGGCAAGGCAGGACAGGGCAAAGCATGGCAAGACAAGGCATAACAAGGCAAGACTAAAACCAATGGTTAAAAGTCCGGAACCTCCAGGCAGACAATGTCCATTCTGGCGCCCTACTCTGCCCAGCCAGGCAGAGTCGCGGACAACACGAGAAGGCATCAGGGCCACGGAAATCCAAGGACAGGAACGTGCAGGCAACCCGGTCCCTCAAGCGCCCTACACAGTCCAGCCAGACTGGTCGTGGACCACACTGCAGGACAGGACCTGTCCAGGGAAAGACACATCAGGCAAGAACATCAAGGCAAGGCAGACATCAAGGTTACGGACATCAAGGCAGACTGACGAGGGAAGAGATGAATGCTCGGTGCCACTGATGGAAAGGCCCACCAGCGCCCTACTCACACCCCAGCCGGGGTGGTC
This sequence comes from Rhinatrema bivittatum, assembly GCF_901001135.1. Lineage (NCBI taxonomy): Eukaryota > Metazoa > Chordata > Amphibia > Gymnophiona > Rhinatrematidae > Rhinatrema > Rhinatrema bivittatum. The sequence goes on along the minus strand of NC_042615.1, from coordinate 61,990,600 downwards.
GCAGACCACTGGGCCACTACGCGGCCTACCAGCCCAGCTGGGCTGGTCACAGACCACGAGGGATGGGTCAGGCGAAGCTGAAGACATCTGGAACAGGCGGACATCTAGACATCAGGAACAGATGGACAACTGGACATCAAGAACGGATGGACAACTGGACATCAAGAACAACAAGGAAATGCAGAGACCGGAACATGGAACACAGACGAAGACATGGGATCCCACACGGAACAGAGTACCTAGGAGGAGAAGCAGACATGAAGTCCTAAAGAGGACTTACTCCTTGCAAAGGCAAATGAGAACTGACCAGAGGAGCCTTTTGTAGGCTGAAAAGACAGATCCAGGAAGAGATATTGTCCAGGGCCCATTCCCTCACAAGCCCTACAAGAAGGGCAGAGAGAGGCAGCCCCGCACCTTAGGAAAGGCAGGAAGAGAAGCAGCAGGACCCTGGACAGCGGCCCTGCTGAGAGAGGAGGAGCCGGAGCTGGGCCGTGCAGGCCCCGACATGGGAGGCGGCTCCCTGCTGCTGAAGAACAGGCCTGGAACAGGAGCTAGGCCTCTGAGCAGGCCTTAAGGTGGAAGGAGGCATCCTGCTGCTGAAGCTGGACCACAGGCAGATCCAGGCCCTTCCCCACGGAGGGGGCAAGGTAACTTTGGTGGCCTCTGGGCCGCAGGGAATGTAGCAATGTGGCTCCAGCCATGAGAGGAGCCATGAGAGGAGCGAGGCGGCGGCCTCCAGGCCGCTCAGGAGGAAGTAGCTCGGCTCCTGCCGTGCTGTCACGATAGTGACCTCCTGCTGCTACAGGGAACCCCGGCACGGCTCCTGCTGTGCCGGTAGGATGATGTCAGGGGTCGGGCCAGCTGGCCTGAAGAGAGGTGAGAGCCTGCTCACGGCTCTGCCGCGAGCAGTATCGCAACACTAAGAGCACTTTTAACCCCTCGGTCATCTAACAGTACAACTGTCTCCCTCACAGGTTTCTTGCTTCGGATATATTTTAAAAGGTTTTAATTTTGAGTTTTTGTCTCTACAGCCAACTTCATTTCAAATTCTCTCTTAGCCTGCCTTATCAATGTTTGATTGCATATGGAATAACAAGGCCCCAAGAAAATCACTGCAGAGCAGTGCACAGCATATTCATGTGAGGCCTTGCACAATCCTAGAGAAGACGGCCTGTTTACTTGTATTGTGACAGCTTTTAAAACTCAACCAGCTGATACCTGATGTAAGACCATTCCTTCAAACCACCATCAAGGATTTCATGATTTGTATTTAGACAATATTTCTACTTTTTTTTCTTTTTACTTTCACTTACACATAGTTTGTACAGGCTTAAAGTGAATATTGCAATTCTGCATAACTGGTAGAATGCTGAGAGAAAGGCTTTGCGTTCAGTGATTGTGTTTTTCCCTTCTGTAATTGCAGGCTATGTTGCAGCCACTGGATTCAACTACAGCATACACTGATTCATATGTTTGAAAAGGTAGCTGATGCTTTTATTGTATTGCTCTACAGTTACGCCTCGGTCAGGCGTAACTTTCTTAACAAAGGTAGGGGGGGATTTAGTTAGGGCTGGGGGTAGGTTAGGGAGGGGAAGGGAGGGGAAGGTGGGGGGGCCAGAAAAAAAATTCCCTCCGAGGCCGCTCCGATTTTGGAGGGGCCTCGGAGGGAACGGAGGCAGGCTGCTTGGCTCGGCGCGTGCAGATTGCACAATTGTGCACACCCCCCTGCGCGCGCCGACCCTGGATTTTATAACATGCGCGCGGTAGCGTGCGCATGTTAAAAAATCGGGCGTAGATTTGTTCGCGCCCGGTCACGCATAACTTTAAAAATCTACCTCTATGTTGTCTATATCTAATGAAACTGGACATTGCAATATTTTTTGGGTGGGCTCTAGGACCTTTTTCCTTGTATTTGATAGATCTACAAATATCAAAAACAGCATTAAGCAGTTATAAAAGTGTTTAGCTGTGATTGAGGTTAAAATATGAGTATTTTGCAAAACTATTTGTTGGCTCTTTCAATTGCAATGTATTTCCTAAATAATATAATATATATAATTTATCCTGAGTTAAATGTTAACTTGGCATGTTAATTCTGCATTATTTTTCTTATTTTTTATTTTAGTCTTGGCAGCCCTTTGGAAGAGGGACAGAAACTTGCTGTTGCATCATCATTATAATAAACTAAAATGAATAAGCTATAAAATAGAAGACAGTTGTTTCCTGGAATTTTGGCTCCCTGCCCTTCTGGATCTGCTCATTGCCAGTATTACAACCACTGGTGTAAATCAGTACCAAATGAATATCAGAATTCCACATACAGTAGTGTTCATAAAATTGCCATTCAAGTACGTTCTTTTTATTAGTAGAAGAAAAAATAACTTTGAACATAGGGATACCAACACTGAGCTGTCGAGAAGGGAGCAGAGAAAACAGAACTATGTGTTCTAGAAGTAATTTCAGAGAGAACGTTCTGATCAGTGTGTGCCCTGTGCGTTTATGGATCTCACTGTAATATTACAACTGACTGCTGATTAAGAATTTTACATTGTATTCTGTTTCCCTTGAGTCTGTTGTAACATAATTGAATAGCCACAGAACAATCCTGGTAATTGTTTACAGCACAGTAAATTGTGTATAATCATATCATATCTTTTCTATGGCAATTTACATGACAAGAATTACATATATAGGACTTATTACATAACAGAGTGTGTAGTCATAATGATATATACACACTTTCAGCACCAAAGAGCTATATTTATAACTGCATAACTATATAGCTTGCAGTGTGTGTTTTCATTTAAAAAGTTGGTTTATTTTACATCATTTTTAAAGAAGCTGTTTAAAATATTTTCGTTAAACATAATTTGAGTAAGTAACCCTATCACTGCCAAGGTGTTTGCACCCTTCATGGGCAAAAAAATTCTCTTTTATAAGAACATGCCATACTGGGTCAGACCAAGGGTCCATCAAGCCCAGCATCGAGTCTCCAACAGTGGCCAATCCAGGCCATAAGAACCTGGCAAGTTCCCAAAAACTAAGTCTATCCCATGTTACTGTTGCTAGTAATAGCAGTGGCTATTTTCTAAGTCAACTTAATTAATAGCAGGTAATGGACTTCTCCAAGAACTTATCCAATCCTTTTTTAAACCCAGCTACACCAACTCCACTAACCACATCCCCTGGCAACAAATTCCAGAGTTTAATTGTGTGTTGAGTGAAAAAGAAAATGTTTGTTTTTGCAATGTGAAAAATATGCTATGCTTAGGAAGAGTACACTGGTACAGAAATTGAGATATCTAGTTTCCTCAATGTATGGCAAATGTATCTTGGGGTGGCAAAACCCACCAGTATTTATGGTGGTTTGGTGCTTGAGTATTTTTTTTTTCTTTTTCATAAGGGTAGCCTAGGAGGACAGGAACTACTTGATTATATACTGGGAGGGTAGTCTGTGCTTAATTTTGTCTTGCTTGGTGATGTATTTGGGGTGGTAGTTAGGGCCTTGTAGTTCAAAGACAGTCAGCACTTGGGTGTGCGTTTGCTATTTTCCTACTTCTAACAACATGGAGAAAAGCTTAGTAAGGATACAAGAAGCCCAGTAAAACAGTGGGAGGAGCTGTAGGAGATTATTTGCAAACAACCAAGGAGTTTCAGAATCCAGCCAGTGATCGATGAACCATTTGCTGTAGAACCTAATGAATATTACACTGTTTGATGTAGCCAACTTAGAGAAGCAACCAAGGAGACCCAATCAGCAGGAGTCAGTGTAATGATGGACACTGACAATCTAATGGACATCAAAATTTTCAATAAGTTCAGAGCTTTAAGCCTGGGCATTATCCCAGGACAAGCAGGATGATAGTCCTCACATATGGGTGACATCACTGGACGGAGCCCTATCACAGAAAACTTTCTGTCAAAGTTTCTAGAAACTTTTGACTGGCATCCTGAGCCTACTGAGCATGCCCAGCATGCCATGATCCCTCGAGCCACAGGGGTCTCCCTTCAGTCTTCGTTTTTCCGCACTGCAGTTAGTATCGCAGTGAAGGAGCCCTGTGTGAATTCTTCACACAACAAATTTGAGAGAAAAAAGTTTTAAAACTCTCATTTCATCCTCTACATAAGGGTCTCCCTGTCACCACCAGCCGGTGAGTACAGTTTTTCCTGTTTTTGACGGGTTAAAAGAATTTTTCTGTCAGAAGGCTGTCGACAGCTGTCTGGCCTTCATTATGACAACGGGCTTCAAAAAAAGCCCGACGTGCCCTCGCACAATGTCTATCACCGACCCGCATGTCGAGTGTGTCCTGTGCTTGGGTGAGTCTCACGATGTTTCTTCCTGCCCTCAATGTGCTGAAATGATGACCAAGGACAGGAAAGCCCGACAAGAGAAGATGGAACATCTCTTCCATATTCAACTTATCCCATCGACGTCAACTCAGTCGTCTCCGGCTGGAGCGTCTAAAAGATTAGTCGTTCGAAAGCGTCGCACTGACGGCTCCGGAGACCGGCTATCACTGACTCCGTCCTGGGCATCGGTAAAATCGACATCTATGCTTGAAAAGACAAAGCACAGAACATAAAGAAAAGTACCATCATGGACGTCGATGCTGGAGGCCTTATTGTTGCCGAGAGAGCCATCACCGAAGTGGTCTCATCTATAAGAGCCATCAGTACCTTCAAGGCAATCCCCACCAATAGAGGTGCCGGGTATTGAGCCACCACAGGGACCTGTAGAAGTGCCGATTACGCCTTCTCTGCCACCACCTATAGCTGCTCTGACCTCACCAGCTATAAGGGAGGAACTGGACGGTTTTATCCGACAGGCAGTGAGAGAAGCTCTCAGGGATCTTCGGCCATCAAAACCACTGAAACCGATGCCCGTGCCGGTGCCGTCACCAATGCAGATGCCCGTTCTGATGCCAATACCTATTCCGATGATGCCAGCTCCGGTGCCGATACCGACACCGGACTGCTCAGTTTTTCAGCCAATTCTGTCGAAGCTCGATGCCCTCATCAGAGCTCTTCTGGTACAACCATCGGTACCTAAAACTCCGATTCCCGTCAGTGACGACGATGCCTCGGGGGCTTCTCTGCCATCTGAACCCATTCCAGAGCCCTACGGACTTTCTTGGCCGAGAATCCAGATATCTCCATTGATGCCTTTATTTCCTCCATCGATGCCTCCACAAAAACCACCGATGCCTTCAATGCCTCTTTTTATACCTCATGCTTCTCCTCCACGGTGCCCTGCATTGGACACTTGGGATGACAGAGACACCAACACTTCTTCAGAGGACATCTTGTCTGAGCCGTCTCCACCTGAAGAAAGGAAAAAGTCACCCCCAGAGGACTTATCTTTTACCAACTTTATAAAGGAGATGGCTGATACTATTCCTTTTCAACTAGTATCAGAAGAAGATACCAGGCAAAAGACCTTAGAGGTTCTGCAGTTTGTGGACCCTCCTAAGGAAATACTAGCAATCCCGGTACATGACGTTTTGGTGGACCTGCAACACAGACTGTGGGAACACCCATGTTCAGTACCACCGGTGAACAAAAGAATGGATACCACCTATCTGGTGCAGCACATCCCTGGTTATCAGAAGGCCCAATTCCCACACCAATCTGTGGTGGTAGAATCCGCCCAGAAAAAGTCAAAGTGGATACACCCCACTCATCAGCTCCTCCTGGCAAAGAACAAAAGTTCTTAGACACTCTAGGAAGAAACGTTTTCCAAGGTTCAATGCTGGTCTCCAGGATAGCGTCATATCAATTGTATATGACTCAGTATCAACGTAACCTCTGGAAACAAATGCAACAGCTTGCGGAGTCTTTACTTTAACAACACCAAGACTCAGTAAATGAGATCGTACACAAAGGTCTGGAGGCAGGAAAGCACGAAGTACGTGCTGCCTATGACAGTTTTGAGACTTCTTCAAGAGTAGCTGCAACTGGAATCAGTGCTCATCGCTTGGCCTGGCTCAAAGCTTCTGACCTCAGGCCTGAAGTTCAAGAGAAGCTAGCAGATCTGCCTTGTGTTGGTGATAACCTTTTTGGAACAAGGGTTCAAGACGCAGTAACACAGTTAAAAGAACACTCTGAAACTCTGTGTCAACTCTCTGCTATCCCACAAGACACCTCATCTGCCACACGTCGGACAGTGAGGAAGGACACCAGGAAACCCTACTACAAACCACGTAGGTACTATCCACCAGCACCCCATCGTAGAGCATCCAGACCAGTGCAGAGAACTCAGCCTAGACAACCGAGAGCTTCTAGGCCTCAGCCTCCTCCTCAGACAGGCCCAGCATCAGGGTTTTGAAAACCTGCTGAAGGACAGCAGCCACTCCACCAACCCGAGCCCAGAGTTACGAGTGGGAGGTTGGATCTCTCTCTTTCAGCCCCATTGGTCAAACATCACAACAGATCAATGGATGCTATCAATTATAACACAAGGTTACCATCTGGATTTTCTCACAGTACCAAAAGACTCTCCACCAAAGTCTCTTTGGATACACAAAGATCATGTCACTCTTCTGCAAGCAGAATTATCCACCCTTCTGAGAGCCAGGGCCATGGAACCAGTTCCCTGACATCAGCAGGGCAAAGGATTCTAGTCCCGCTATTTCCTCATTCCAAAGAAAACAAGAGGCCTGTGTCCCATCCTAGACCTCCGAAATCTCAACAAATTTCTACGAAAAGAGAAGTTCAGAATGGTCTCCTTAGACACCATGCTTCCCCTTCTTCAAGCAGGAGACTGTCTCTGTTCTCTGGATCTGCAAGACGCTTACGCTCACATTCCAATATTCCCTCCTCATCACAAGTTTCTGCGTTTCCTGGTGGGTCATCAGCATTTCCAATACCAGGTTCTGCCATTCGGACTTGCCTCAGCACCCCGAGTTTTCACAAAGTGCCTAGCGGTAGCAGCAGCTCATTTGCACAAGGAAATGTACACTTTTTCCTTACCTGGACAACTGGCTCATCAGAAGCCAGTCAAAGCAAGGATCTCTCACCTCTCTCAGGTTCACAATCAATCTGCTCCACTCGTTGGGATACCTAATCAATTACCAGAAATCCCACCTCATACCATCTTGCCTACTGCAATTCATCGGAGCAGAGTTGAACCCCACAATATCAAGAGCCTTCCTCCCAGAGGACTGTGCAGAGACACTCTCCTCATTAGCGAAATCTCTGCGCACAAAGAAACAGGTGACAGCACATCAGTTTCTAACTCTGCTCGGTCACATGGCCTCCACAGTTCATGTCACTCCTTTGGCCAGATAAGCCATGAGAATAACCCAATGGACATTAAGATCACAGTGGATACAAGCCATTCAACCACTGTCGTCTCCAGTTCAAATAACCCACCAACTACGTACATCTCTCCTCTGGTGGGCGAACAAGAACAACTTGTGCACAGGCCTACCCTTCCAACAATCAGTTCCGCAAGTAACTTTAACTACAGATGCATCCACCTTAGGTTGGGATGCACACATAGGCAATCTCCAAACTCAAGGTACTTGGACAAAACTTGAAGCAACATTTCAAATCAATTTCTTAGAGCTTCGAGCTATACATTATGCTCTACATGCATTCAAGGACTGCCTTTCACACAAGACTGTTCTTATACAAACAGACAACACGGTAGCCATGTGGTACCTGAACAAACAGGGAGGTATGGGTTCGTATCTCCTTTGTCAAGAAGCTGCACAGATTTGGGACTGGGCCCTGACACAGTCCATGTTTCTCCGGGCCACTTATCTGACGGGCATTCACAACGTAGTTGCTGACCGCCTCAGTCGTCAGTTCCAACCTCACGAGTGGTCCCTGGATTCTTTAGTAGTGACCAAGATATTTCAACGTTGGGGTCAACCAAGAGTGGACCTCTTTGCATCCAAGCTGAATCACAAAGTAGACGGATTCTAATCCCTGCACAAACAGAAAAACCAGTTAGCCAATGACGCCTTTGCTCGCCCTTGGATTTCAGGTCTTCTATACGCGTATCCCCCAATACCGCTCATAACCTAAACTCTAGGCGTGTGCAAGTTATAAAATCAGGGGTCAGCGCACGCAAGGGGGTGCACAATTGTACACCTTACGCGCACAAAGCCGCCCTGCCTTCCCCCGTTCCCTCCCCCTAGCCTGACCTGCTCTAAACCCCCCTGTCCTTTGTCTTACCTTTTGCGCCTGCCGGCAGTCTGCCAGCACACAATCCTCCAATACAACGGCAATGGCCTTCCCCACCCCCGGACAACCCCGACCGCCCCGCCCCTTTAGTAAAGCCCCGGGACTTACCCACGTCCCGGGGCTTTACACTCGTCGCTGGGCCTTTTGAAAATAGGCCCGGCGCGAGTAACCCTTTAAAATACGGCCCAATGGGTTTAACTTCCCTTGATATTCCTGCAGCACTGATGAAGGCAACAACACAGTTCCTCTTGCTACTGTTTTGCTCCATTAGCAATGTTTCTTTAGAGGAAGACCTTTTCCCTAAGAAATGGAAAGACAGGTTTTATTCACATAAATTGCTATGTTAAAACACACAGACTGCAGAGGGGTGTTCTGGAGGGCGGAGTTGGAACTTATACGCATACTTTTTGCCTTTTAAAACTACGGGCCTGATTTTCAAAAGCATTTATACGCTTAAAACTGGGTTTTACATGTGTAAAGGCACTTTTAAACGGTAACTTTTAAAGGGATGCACAGGCGTACATTAACGTGTGTGCGTCGGCGTGCACCTGGGGACATGGCTATTTTAAACAAGCATGTGTTATAAAATAGCATAGGCATGCGTATGTGTGTGCCTTGTTTTGCAACTGGGCACGTACAGCTGCCAACATCCATGTCTGAGCCGTATAAGTTTCACCAATTCATCCACCAGTTTGCCCAGTGTAGAGTTAAATCCTCCAACCCCCCCCCCCCCCGACTCTTTAAACCCCTCAGGGATTGCTGTTTTTTTTTAACTTACACCTCCTCCATAGCAGAAGTAAAGTTATGCGGCACTGGATCTGGGTGCATGCCTGGGCACATAGTTGTTTATGTTCACATCTTATGGCCACGTCCTGAAATGCCCAGACCAAGCCCCTTTTTTAATTCAAGTGAGATGTGCACACAGCAGAAGATGGGCATGCATTGTTTATCTGTGTATTTGTGGTGCTGGTACTATTGTTGGGAACCTTTCCAGCTGAATCAAATATTCATTTACTGGCAATTTTTATATACCGCAGATTTCCATCAACATGATCAATGTGGTGTACCGGAAAACATTCATAAAACAATCAAATACAGACATTTGTGCAGCTGAGGAGTTGTTAGCAATGAAAATGCACAAAAATAAAGCGGGGAATCCAAGATAGGCAAAGAAGGAGAGAAAGTATCAGGGGAAGTGGAGTTTTTCCAAGAGTTTTAACAGGCTTTAAGAAGTATGACCATATTACACCTGTTTTAAAAGATCTGCATTGGTTACCCAATGTTTATCAAATCCAATGCAAAGTTTTATCTCTGCTCTATAAATCCCTTTTTAACGATAACGTTGAATAGTTTAGCTCTGCATTCCACTTTCATACACCTCAATGGAATTTGCGATCGAAGAATAAAGGTTAATTAACAATACCATCCCCCAGGCTAGCTCATTTAAATTGTGTTAGAGAAAGAGCGCTGTCATTGGGAGGACCCAAACTATGGAACGATCTACCATCTGATCTAAGGCTTGACAGTAATTTTCAATCATTCAAGAAGAACTTAAAGACCTGGTTATTCAGGAGGCATTTGGTAAGCAAACATGAAACCCTAAGGTCCTATATGTCATCAGGCCTTTTCGCCATTTATTTGTTTCTCTTAATTGAGGTATTATGCTATTTTTTATTATATTTTATTTTATTTTATTTTATCGTATTTATTTTCTCATTGTTTTGTTTTTATTGTATTAACATTGTATAATGATATATTTTTTTAAATTTTGTGAACCAGTGTGATCTACCAGGAATATCGGTATATAAAAATAAACAAATAGGGGCGTAGGCGCCTATCAAAGCGGCGCTTGTAAAACTCTTCAGTGCGGTGGTGTGGACACTGAGAGACTGATTGGGAGACAGAGGAATTATCGCAAAGCTGTTTAACCTGCCGGATGAGACACTAAGCCCTCCTGTGAGCCAGCGGAACATCTAACTCCGCCCCCGACGACCCTGACGTCAGTGGAAGGGGCGTAGGCACCTATAAAAGCGGCGCTTGTAAAACTCTTCAGTGCGGTGGTGTGGACACTGAGAGACTGATTGGGAGACAGAGGAATTATCGCAAAGCTGTTTAACCTGCCGGGTGAGACACTAAGCCCTCCTGTGAGCCAGCGGAACATCTAACTCCGCCCCTGACGACCCCGACGTCACCGGAAGGGGTATAGCTGCCTATAAAATCAGCGCTAAACCAGCGCACCGCAGCCGCCGGTGCGCTGCCAAGCCGCGCGCCCTAAGGGGCGCGCCGACTTGTTCCAGCTTAGTTCGGCGCAGGACGCGGAGGGCGGAAGGAATATCAGCTGTCCACACAACTTGCCATAGTGAGGATCCAATAAGGGCTGACAAATAAGAGGTACGTGGTGGCGGTCTATCTTGTTTTCGCTCAGTCTTATTCTGAGTGTGATTATTGGACAATAGAGTTCTGAGTTATATGGGGAGGAAAAGAAAACTGAGGGCGCCTTTCCCAACGACTCCCTCGGCACAAATTTCTGGCCCCATGGACGCCCACGTTGCCCGTAGTAGCCCCATACCGGTGAATCAGCCGTTAGATGGAGGAGGAGGAGAAGTTGAGCTCCCATCCATTTCAGGCTCAATGTCACCTTTAAGCCCGGTAAGAGGATCGCCTCCCCAAAATCCAGCAGCTGAAACAAGCACCCCGGGAACTGTGGAGACGCCGAGGACCTTAGATGTTGCATCGGCGAATCAGTTGGTGAACAGTGGGGTGAATGGAACAGCTGTTAACCCATTAAACATCTTAAGAGGTATGGTGGGGAGGAATATTCAAGGCGGAGAAGGACTAAACACTGAGGGAGAGATACAGGAAATAACCTGGCCTGAATTACAAATTCCAGAGCTGCCTCCAGTTCAAAGACCAGGAGAGATTTCATTGCTTTCAATATGGGAAGCAATATCAGAGTTGCGGAGTTCTTTAACACAGCAGTTAACTCCTATAGTTAAGAGGTATAATGAAATGGGTCAAAAAGTTGCTGTTATAGCACACTCTACCATAGAATTAAATCAACAGATGTCTAATTCTCGAGTACAAGTGAATGCTATGCAGCAATCACAAGAAGCACTGATTAAGGATAATGTTAATTTAGCATTAAAAGTGGAATCATTGGAAAATTCTGTTAGAAATAAAAATCTGAGAATCATTAATTTTCCAAAAGTTCCACTAGTTAATCCTAAGGATATGTTTAAACGATATCTAATTGAAGTTTTAAAAATTCCAGAGAATGCTATACCTCCTATAGCTAAAGCATTCTATTTACCACCTTTTAGGAGAACACCTGATATACAGAGGGAAGGCTTAGATATTATACAAACAATTGAGACTCCAGTATTAGATTTGACTGCGATTATTGAAACGTCTGACTCTGATATTGCTACTCCAGCTACCTTAATTGTATCTCTAGTCCTAGAACCAGATAGAGACTGGCTACTGAGACTGTTCTTCAGGCATAGATTAGAACTGTTTATGCAATTTAAGATAAATATGTTTCCGGATGTATCTCGTCAAACACAAAAAAGACGTAAACAGTTCTTATTATTGAGAACTGCTGTGCAACAGATTGGGGAGCTTTTTATTTTGAAATTTCCGTGTAAATGTCTGGTTAAGTATCAGAATGTTTCCTATATATTTTTTGACCCCCCCCAACTGTCTCAATTTCTTGCTGGAAAAATTCCTCTTCCTAACTCTGTGGAAACTCCAGAACCGTAGTATCTTGAAAAGAAAGGTCCTTAATAAATGATTGTGCTAATACATCTTAATTGTCAAATACCCATATAGTTAATATATATTTGTATTATTTCTTAAAGTTGCGTTATGGATCCTCCAATATTGAGGACTTAAGATATAAAGTTTTGATGATAGTTTCCTGTTAAAATAAATTTTCTTTTTTCTTTTTGTGTTATTTATGTAAAACTTTATTTGTTTCAAACAAGGCATTCTTGTAATGTATTTAAAATTTCAATAAATAAATAATTAAAAAATAAATAAATAAATAAACAAATAAAAAAATAAATATTTATCTAACAATCACCTACTAATTTTTTCACATCAGGGGTGTTTTATCGGGGTTTATAGGTAAAAACCTAAAATCAGAAGCCCCAATTATAGGGGCTTTGTGGGTAAATTGATAGAGTTGTACTATCACAACTGTATTCCTAGAAGATAATAAATCTCTGTTCTTAGGTCATTCTGGAAACCAGGCCTGATTTGTAGTTTATATGCTACGTATTTAAACTTATACTATATCCTAGTATATCAGAATAAAAACTTCTACTGTTTGTTTTGATTAATGGGTTTTTATTATGTCTGTTAGTCAATATATTACAATAAACATAGGGACCAATATTCATGTGCAGAGCGGCTAGTTAAGTTAGCCAAATACAGCTCCCGCCAACCCCCAGAACGCCCCCGATTTTTGCAGCTAATTTCTAGTCGCATAATGAGTTGTACAGCTAGAATTTAGCTGCCAACAGCTTCCAATATCATCGCTTTGCCATTGAGATGGATACATTTTCAGTTATCCATCTAAATGGCTTTTGAATATCGACCTCAATGGTTATCAGGTATTGAAACATTATATATTTAGCAATTGCCTCACATGAGAAAAATATACTTTCATGTCCTTTGTTAAATTAATAAGGCACTAGTAGATCAAATTAACTTAAATTGTACTTTACCAAACTAAAACAGTCTAACTATCCCAGCTTTACTGAGATTAAAGAACCCAAACTTTATAAATGCAGTGGTTCTCAGGAATACTTGAGTTTGCTTCATTTTTATTCAAGGCCAGAAGCAAGAGTTCAAGAATTTTTATTAGAGCCAGTCAGTGCAATGCTCAAATTATTTTAAGAAAACAGAGGCCATCAGTACAATAAGGCTAAGAAGCGAGGATTCCAGCTATGTCTGTTGCCATTTTGATTCTTTTGTTCTCACCTTCTTAAAGGCCTCAGTTTGCATTTCACAGTTTCATTAATGCAACTTAATAGACTACAAGATAAGCAGTGTGATTGGTCCAGGCCATATGTTTTGTTGTTTTTTTTTAACCAGTGATTCAACTTACGGGTAAACAGACATTTAACACATAGCTGCATTGATAAATTCACCATTTCTGATAGGTTGGTTTGTTTGTGAAAGACTCAAAAATAAGACTAGTTGCATCATGCCAGCCTATTATGCAGCAAGACTGTTGTTCTTTGTTGATAAAGATGATGATCAAGTATCCCAGACTTCTTTGGAATATGATGCCATGCTTACAGCACACAAAAATCTGTTAGAAACGTTTTTTTCAGGCATTGCTTCTACAGATTCAGCACGGAAATGTCACTTTTAGCACTAACTGATGATTTATAAAGATAACTGGATAGAGAGTCAGGCTGTGTACTTGTTTCACAGCACTTTATTGCAGCTTTCATGACTTCAGGCTCATGGTATTGAGAGCATGCCATATAAATGGTTTATATCTTTTTTCCAGGGAAGCATGCAGAGAGTTTGTTGGAAAAATAATCTATCAGTACTCTGGGAGTTAGAGTTAGTAGTCCCACAAGCCTGGTTCCCTATACTATTTAATGTGTGTATACAGCCACTTACCCAGATTATTAATGCAGTGAGTCTCAAATATATGATGTATGTAGATGATATTCAAATATACTGTGATCTGAATATTGGTCTCCAGGAAAATGTTGATAAGCTTACTGAAACACCTGCCTATAGGCTGTAGAGACATGGCTGACTGCTAACAATTATGTTTAAATCACTTGAAAACAGAAATGTTATGTCTGTGGAGACCTATGTCCTTCCTCTACCCACAGGTATGCTTATGTGAAATGTCTACTCATGAGGTAAAAATTCTGGGTGTTGTCCTAGATTCAAACTTGAAAATGCAGTCACAAAATGGTACAGTAGCAAAGGCCTGCTTTTACCATCTATGGAATATCCATAAATTTGTGTCCTTTGTTAGGGGAAAAAGATCTAATTTCAGAAGTTCATGCATAAATTACAGCACATCTAGATCACTGCAATTCCCTTTATATATGTCTCCATAAGCACTAATTGAGAAGACTTCCGTTGGTCCAAAACGCTACTACTACTTAAGATGCTACATTGGCTTCCTGTAGCTCAGACAATAAAAATACAAATCCATTTTTTTATGTTTTATTAAATTTTAAAAGGCACTGCTCCCTATTTTCTTAGCTCCTGTGTCTACCGATATATTTATTTATTTATTTGTGTTTTTTTTATAACCGATATTCAACAAAAGTCATTACATCGGTTCACATATAAAAAAAATAATAGAAAGATACAATGTGAAAAATAGAAACAATGGTGTTATGCAAAAAATAATGGAGAGAATTAAAGAAGAAAGGAAAAAAGAACAATAATAAAAATTTAGGATATAATTCTTATAATCATGTTGGAAAAGCTTTTAGAAAAAGTAAAGTATCTATATCTATATCTATATCTATTTGGGCACTCCTTCTGCTTCTTTCAGCAATTGTTATTAAGAATCCCAGACAGAATCAAAATTGTTGAAACTAATAGGACAACTTTTTCATGTATAGGGCTTGCTTGCTGGAATGCTGTTCCAGGATCTCTGGTCAGTATCAGTCTGGGCTTTATTTAGAACACTATGGGCCAGATTCATTAAGACTTTTCTCCCATTTTGTGTCTATGGGAAAAACCCTTAGTGAATCAGGTTCTATGTTAGGCCTGGCTATTTGAGATGAACTGTACATAGTTGACTGTTAACTTACCTTTATGTCTTTTTTTTTTCTTTTCTTTTTTTTTTTAATAACTGATTTGTTTTGATATTTTTTGTATGATATTTTGTTCTTTTGTTATTATTTTCATATGTATAATTTTTATTGTTTGTGTTTTGCTTTATTTTATCTTTATTTTTATTATTACAATTTTATTGTTGAGATATTTTTATGATGCTGTTCAATGCCTTTGTAGCCCTCTAGGGAGGGGGAGTATATACATTTTAAAAATATTTAAAATGAAAATATCATATAGCATTAATATAAACAGAAAAACAACCTTACTCTACACATAAAAGACTACTATGAGAGGGGAGTGGCACATTCCATAAACCCAAGAAAATTAGGAACCCAACAATAGGAAAAGAGAGAACAGTTTGTAGTTGAAAAACACCCATAGGAACTAGTACAAGGAAAATTAATAACCTAAATTTGCCATGAACAAACAGGACATAATTAGCCACACAAATGAAATGACATCACCCGATGGCGCTGAGATATAAAAAAAAAAAGTTCTCTCAGAGCTCAGAAAGACTGAGAAAGTCTTTCTGAACATGTGTGCAGTCACCACATGAGTCTCCCTAGTTACTTTTCTTCCATAAGGGCAAAAGGACATGAATTCTGCTCTTTCTTCAAGCCACATGTAACTGTTTGCTTTGGTATTCCTTTCTTTTATTACTTCATTTCTTTAAGTTATTTTAACTGCTACTGTGTGGAACACTTCAGTGCAGAAAAGGACAGCTCCATCTTCTCTTGGCATTAAAGCTTCTCTGGTTTCCTCAATGAGGACAAGAGTACGTCCCATCTTTGTGCAGACTGTGTCTCAATACAGAGAGATCAACATTGGTATAATACTCTAAGGCCGCTATGCCAGGGATCGTGCACCAGCCGACTGCTGGCACATGCAACTTACTTCAGCACATGCACATGCACTTCAGCACATGCACATGCAACTTACTTCAGCCCCAGGGCTGAAGTAAGTAAAAAGAAAAGGTAGGGGGAAAGGGCAGGGGAGGTAGGGGAAGGGAAGGTGGGGTGGGGGGTAGGGAAGTTCCCTCCGAGGGAAGGCTGCGCGACTCAGCGTGCACAATTGTGCACCCCCTTGCATGCGCCAACCCTGGATTTTATAACTTGCGCGTGCAAGTTATAAAATCGGGTGTACATGTGAGCGCACCGGGTAGCGCGCACACATGTACACCTGTGCACAACCTTTTAAAATCTACTCCTATATCTTATCCAGCTTTTTTAATTTATTTATTTATTTTACAGAAGAAAACAAAATCTATACCTTTCCCATTGCAAGAAGCAGAACCCAAGGAATACATATTTGGAGTGCTGAAATATATACAAACTTCTAAATAGGTTCTGTTAATACCAATTCATAGACAAGTTGAAGAGCTTCAAACAAGGCTCTAGAAAAAATCTATCTGTTTTTACCAGTTTCTAGAAAATCAGACAAAATCCAGTCATATTCTAGTCATCAAAATACAAAAATCCAGTGATATCCTGGCCATCAAAGAGTACAACTCCTGCATGAATTAGTGGTGGTGGAGAATGTTTAAAAAAAAAAAAAAGCTAAGCATTCCGAGACTTATTTTACCTCACCAGGTAAGGAACACAGCCAGGAAACTAATCTTCAGATATGTTGAATTCAAGTACAGCATCTCATCAATTTTTCATGGTTCAATAAAATACTTTACAAATGTCAGGAGAGTGAGCCCTTGTGCTGTGGCGTGATGGAGGCAGACTGGTAGGTGAACTTACCAGGCCCATACTGACAGCTGGCGAACACGCCCTAGTCTGGGACAAGCTGGAGCTTTGCCTATACCAGCCCTGTTCCCCGCAGGTTCTGGGGGCCAGCAGGACTTAGGTGGGTTCTGAGGGCAGTCAGAGAGTCCTGAGACAGGCCAAGATCAGGGCTGTCAGCAGAGAAGTACCAGAACAAGGCTGACAGTCAGGGCAGGCAGTAGACAGGGTGTGGTCAGGTCAAGAGAATAGTCAAAGTCCATTGGAGAGGTCAGATTCAGGTGAGCAGTCGGAAGGGTACAGAACACAGACGAGGAAGGCAGGACGAGGCAAGACAGGAAACAGGAATACACCAGCAACACACACTGGGGTAGATTTTCAAAGGGGTACGCGTGTAGGATACACACGTACCCCCCGAAAACCTACCCCAAACCCCCCCTGTGCGCACCTAGCGCAAGCCCCAGGACACGCGTAAGTCCCAGGGCTTGCATGGAGAGGCGTGCTGGGGGCGTGTCGGTCGTGATGCGGCGTTTCGGGGGCGTGGCGCGGATGATGCGACGTTTCGGGGGTGGCGCCACGGGGCGTGGTTTCGGCCCGGGGGCGTTCCGGGGGCATGGCCACACCCTCCGGAACAGCCCCCGGGTCGGGTGATGGCGCGCCAGCAGCCCGCTGGCGCTCGCAGATTTACACCTGCCTCTGGCAGGTGTAAATCCGGCGATAAAGGTAGGGGGGGTTTAGATAGGGCCAGGGGGGTGGGTTAGATAGGGGAAGGGAGGGGAAGGTGAAGGGAGGGCGAAAGAAAGTTCCCTCCGAGGCCGCTCCCGATTTCAGAGCGGCCTCAGAGGTAACGGAGACAGGCTGCGCAGCTCGGCGCGCTCAGGATACCCAAAATCGGCAGCCTTGCGCACACCGATCCCGGATTTTAATGGATATGCGTGGCTACGCGCGTATCTATTGAAATCCCATGTATTCTTGTTCGCGCCTGGTGCACGAACAAAAGTACGTGCTCGCACAAAATTATAAAATCTACCCCACTGCGAACAAGGCAGGAGACCTGTTGCTGAGGCAAGGATGGGTTGTGCAGCTGGGCTATAAGTACCCAGCCATGCTGATGTCATCTCCCAGCACCCTTCAGAATCTTCCCACTGCATGGCCTATAAATCCGACACTGTAGCATGCGAGCATGCCCAAGAGCAGCTATAGGGGAGCAGTGTCCTGATGGCATTTGTGCTGTCAAAGAGGCAGTAAGGCATCAGGGCAGACTGGCAGAATTCCGGGATAAGTGCGGGTGGTCATGCGATATCCAGTGACCAGCCAAACGTTACAACAAAGCCTTCAAGACATTACTCACCAGCTGCCGTCAGATGCCAAAATCTATTTTGTACCAATATTAGCTGAATAATGTGGAAAACATCTTATTTGCTCAGCTTCCTATGATTTTGATACATCCTCTAGATCTTTAGCCATAGAAATAGGAGCTAGAAAGATGGGAAAGCATCGAGCATCAGGCCTTCTGGAGGATATACATGAAAAGTTAGCCAATGCCTTTTGCACAGGAAATAAACTATTTGGGGACCAAGTAAAAAATAAAAAGTAGATCTCAGAAAATATTACTGGAACCCAAATCCACGATTAGAGCTGATCAGCCACCTACAGCAAGAAAAACACAATCTCAACCTTATAAAAGACAATATTTACATAATCGATGGAGATCTCAAGCCTACCCTCATATATCACAACAGCAGAAGCAGAGCAGACCACATTCTAGAGAAAGAGTGCATTCAAAAGCCATCCAGCTAACTTGACCTAAATCTAATCCATTTTTTGACAACTATGCCTAAAACTTCAATTAATTAGATTTAAACAGCCTTGCAATGGGGGAAAGGCTTCAACACTTTAGTACTTATTGGTCTATGACTATTACGAACAGATGGGTGTTAAAAATTATCCAACATGGTTGCCAGTTGAATTTCAAAACACTACCTCAGAACAACCTTCCAAAGAGACACTCCATCAGTGTTCAACACTTGCAATTGCTTCAGGAAGAGCCATCAACTCTGCAGCAAATACAGTGAAAACAGTCCCAATGTTGGAGAGAAGCATGGGATTTTACTCTACATACTTCCTAATACCCAAGAGAATTGGAGGCCCCCATCTCATATTCAACCTCATAATCCTAAACAAATTCTTTAAAAAAGAGAAATTCAAGATGAATTCTATCCTTCCTCCTTTAGATGTCAATGATTGATTAACCACTCTAGACCTCAAAGATGCCTACATTCACATGTCCATATACAATGATCACAGGGAATTTCTACAATTTGCTATTGCAAGGGACTACTACCAGTATTATTTCCTCCCCTATGGGCTTTCAGCAGCACTATGATTACTCACAAAGGGGTAGATTTTATAACGTGTGTGCGGTATACATGTGCGCGCGCTACCCGGCATACGCACATGTACACCCAATTTTATAACTTGCGCGCGAAAGTTATAAAATGCAGGATTGGATTGGCGCGCGCAAGAGGGTGCACCGAGCCGCACTGACTTCCTCCATTCCCTCCCCCCCTAACCTAACTTTACCACCCCTTCCCCTAACCTTCCCCCACTAGCTCTACTCTAACCCCTCCCCCCCCCAAATCTTTATTTCACTTTTTGCTCCTGCCGGCAGCCTGCCAGCACACAATCCTTTGACACAGTGGCAAATGGCCGCTGTGTCAGAGGCCACTGGCACTGCCCTCGCCCCACCCAGACCGCCCATGCCCCACCCCTTTTTGCAAGCCCCGGGACTTACACGTGTTCCAGGGCTTTACGCGCATTGCCGGGCTTTTCGAAAATAGGCCAGTGTGCATAAGACCGGTTACACGCGTAAATCTTTTAAAATCCGGCCCAAAGTGCCTTGCAGAAGAAGCATCCGATATAAGGAAAAACATTGTCTTTGCATTTCCTTACTTAGGCAACTTGTTGATACCCAGCAATACTTAAAACAGGCTTGCACATGTTCTCTGTTTAAAAAAAATCATTTTTAGACTCAATGCTAATGGCTAATTACTGTCTCATTTCGTCTCTTCCATTTTTGTCAAAGATAGTTGAAACTTTTATTACAGCAATTTACTGATTTTGTAGATGAACATCTTATTTTCAATTACCAACAATTTGGTTTTGAAAAAAATGTATCACAGAGACCCTGCTCTTGTCCAGCACTGATACTATTCAGGTTTTGATAGAGGGATGAAATACCATTTGATACTTCTTGACATTTCTGCTGCTTTTGATACAGTGAATCTTCATATTGTAATAGTAGTGGACCCTTGTGCTGTGGCGTGATTGATGCAGCCTAGTAGGCGAACCTACTAGGCCCATGCCGACAGTTGACAGATGTGCCCTAGGCTGGGACAGAACTGAACCTTCACCTATACCAGTCCTGTTTCCCATAGATTGAGCTTTTTGGTTCCAGGAGCCAGCAGGACTTAGGCAATAGTCCCACTGGGCTCTTGGACTCTACAGGAAAACTCACTATACATAAATCTATTAGAGCTCAGAGCAATCTTCAGATCTCTAAAGATCTTCAACCCCTGGTTAAAAGAAAGGTTGGTGCTCATACAAACAGGCATTCGAGTAGCCATGTACCTCATCAACAAACAGGGAGAAGCAGGTTCTTTCAAACTCTGTCAAGAAACCACCAAGGTAGGAATGGGCAACTTCTCAGAACATATCCATCATAGCTGTTTATATCCCTGGAGAACAAACTGGAATAGCAGACAAACTAAGTTATCAGTTACAACTGCACAAATAGTCTCTAAACCACAACATAACTGCAACAGCTGTTTCAGCTCTGGGGAACAACAACAAATCCCTAATATCTATTCTAAAAAAACCAGCAAGGAACAATCTAGTGACCAGAGCATTTTCAATTCTATGAAATCAGGGGCTTCTGTATGCATTTCCTCCAATCACGTTCAGTGTTTATGAATGTTTTTACTTTTTACCCACCTAGAAATTTTTTAAATAAATAGCCAAAACAATTCAGAAGTTAAGAAGGGAAAAGTTAATTATCCTGGCCCCATCATATCTGGTTTCCATGGCTTCAATGCCTAGCTGTTCAGCAACCAGTAAGATTATTTATTTATTTATTTATTTATTTATTTATTTAAAATTTTTATATACCGACATTCATCGAGGATATCACATCGGTTCACAGTGTAACACAAACAGACGCCTGGGGTAGCGCTTTACATCGAACAATAATAACATGTTAACAAGAGAGTAATTGAGGGGGAAAATTGAGGGGCTTGAGGGGGAAAAAAGATTAGAAACATTCCCAGTGCTATTCACTCAACATGACAGGAATCTTCTCCATGTTAACCTTCAGTCTTTGGCTCTGACAGCATAGATGTTGAAAGTCAGCTAGTAGCTTCAATGCAGTTACCTGCAGAGGTAGCCAGTCATACTTCCCACAAGCAAACCTTCCACAAGAAAGGAAACAGTAGAACTAGGGGTCATGAAATGAAACTCCAGGGGGGGGGGGGACGACTCAGATCCAATGTCAGGAAATATTTCTTCACAGAGAGGGTGGTGGATGCCTGAATGCCCTTATGGAGGAGGTGGTGAAGATGAAAACTGTAAAATTCAAGAGGGGATGGGATAAATACTGTAGATCTCTAAAGGTTTGAAGTTGCAAATGAAGAAAAGAGTGCATGGGGGTAACCTACATGGAGCGGCAGTTACTACTCTTGATGCTTTTGGTGCAACTGCAACATTGCTCTCCACTTCAGTAGTGGGCGGAAAAAGGGAAATTGGATTCAGATGACAGCCAATGCTGGGCCCTGGCTTTTACGGTCCAGGTTACTGATACGCAGACATCAGGGGAGAAAAAGTACAGGACTGCTTCTACAGCAAAAGACCAAAAGCAAAGCATGTTTAAGCAGCATTGTCTAATTGTGAATATTACTACCCTTAACATAAGGCTTGGGAATGACCAACACGGAGTGGCAGTTACTACCCTAAACAAAGAGCAGTGGTTACTACCTTATGAATCTTGCTAGCATACTGAATGGACCATTTGGTCTTTTTCTGCTGATGTTACTATGTTAAATGGAAAAGGGTTTTCATGTGGTATCTGAGTCAAAATGAGGACTCTTGTTAGCTGTCCTATTTCCATTCTTCTTCAATACATTTTACCTCTTTCTAATTGAGGATTAAAAACAAATTCCATCAAAATTCACTTGAGTACTATAATGGTGAATCATCAACACATTGAAGAAATTCAAATTTCTCATCAACCTATTGTTGCCAGATTTATGAAAGGCCAGATCATCTGTATCTTCCATCTGTATCTTTTTGGGATCTGAAAATAATCCTTACATCATTCTTAGTTCAAGAAAAACTACCTTCTTTCTTAGAAAGTGCCATGTCTCATAGCAGTAACCTCTGTACACAGTGAACTGCAAACCTAGTTTCATATGCATCCCATAAGCAAATTTACAAAAACAAAGTAATGTTAAAAACTCTTCCTAAATTTCTACCTAAAGTAGTTTCATAATTTCATTTAAATCTAGCCATCATTTTACTGACTTTTCCCTCATGAGAGACTTCTTAGGAAATTATACCATCATACCTAATCCCCACCTACTAACTCGGGGTGGGGATTAGGTATGAGCGTCGGGGGTTGGGGGTCACTTTTGCATTCCACATGAGAACTACGGACAGAACAGTGCTCTCTAGTGCAGATTTGCTGGCCGTCTGAGTGAGGATGCTCACTCCAAGAAGTGGTTTGGGCAACATTCTCTCCACCTAGCTTGTTGTTGCCCAGGTAGAGTGTCCATCAAGCTAGGTGGAGAGAACGTTGCCCAAACCACTTCTTGGAGTGAGCGTCCTCACTCCGACGGCCAGCAAGTCTGCACTAGAGACCACTGTTCTGTCCGTAGTTCTCATGTGGAATGCGAAAGTGGCCCCCAACCCCCGACGCTCATACCTAATCCCCACCCCGAGTTAGTAGGTGGCCCTCCCCTAGGGGTTAAAATACCTGTCTAGGGCATAGGCACTATAGTAAGTCTCCTTCTCTCTCTCTCTCTCTCTCTCTCTCTCTCTCTCTCTCTCTCTCTCTCTCTCTCTCTCTATCTCTCTCTCTCTCTCTCTCTCCCCCCCCCCCCCCCCCTCCCTTCCGGGAGCCTGAAACAGGCTGTCCGGGACTATCGTGGCCCGCGATGATTGAAGTGCAAATATCGTGCACTGCGATGAAACACCGAAAGAATCATCGCACACTGGGAAAACATCGTGTGCGGTGCTAATGTTTTCGCGAATGGCGAAAACATCGCCGCACGCAATGTTTCCCCACTGCACGAAAGAAGCCTCATTTGCATTGGTAACGCCCCCTAATGCATTACCAATGCGATATTTGAAAATGAGGCCCTTAATGTAGACAAGTGCAAAGTGATGCACTTAGGGAAGAGTAAACCAAATTACTACAAAATGTAAGGTTTTTACATTAGGAGTCACCACTCAGGAAAAGGATCTAGGTGTCATTGTTTAAAAAACATTGAAATCTATTCAGCAGCAACCAAGAAAGCAAATAGAATGCTCGGGATTATTAGGAAAGGAATGGAGAATAAAACAGAGAATATCATAATGCCTCTGTATCACTCCATAGTGCGACTTCATCTTGAGTACTGTGTTCACTTCTGGTCACCACATCTCAAGAAAGATATAGCAGAATTAGAAAAGGTACAGAGAAGGACGACCAAGATGATAAAGAGAATGGAACAATTCGCCTACGAAGAAAGGCTAAAGAGGTTAGGACTTTTCAGGTTGGAGGAGAGACAGGTGAGAGGAGATATGATAGAGGTCTATAAAATAATGGTTGGAATGGAATAAGTAAACTATCCTTTGTTAGCCTCTGTATCAATGATGTTAACATCTGGTTATCCCATAACCATTTAAAACTCAACACTTCAAAACTGAAATTTTACATTTATCCACCATTCCCCAATCTTTGTGCTGCCTACCTACCCATTTAACTTTTAACAGTCACCCTATCCCCATAATAACTAAAGTCCGCAACCTTGGAGTCATTTTAGACTCAGATCTATCTGTGTCTCAAAACATTTCTTCTGTAGTAAAAACTTCATTCTATAAGATTCACCTGCTGAAATGGCTTAAACCACTACTGTATCCCAATGACTTTTGCACAGTATTGCAAGTCCTAATCCTTACAAATCTTGACTACTGTAATGCATTATACCTGGGTCTTCCAACTAATGCCTTACATCCTCTTCAATTAGTTCAAAATGATGCTGCTCACATTTTCGTAAGCGCAAAATATGATCACATAACTTCTGACCTTTGCTCACTACATTGGCTCCCTGTGTCGCTACATACATAGTATAAAATTCTTATGATCATTCACAGCCTTAAACATAAAAAATCTGCAATTTGGTTATGTTCCAGCCTACATTTATATCAACCCACAAGACACCTCCGTTCCTTGAATAAAAGTCTCCCTGAGGTCCCCTCAAACTAGCCAGGCTTGACCTTATTAGAAGGCGTGCCTTTTCAGTCGCAGGTTCCACTCTTTGAACTCTATACCGGACTCCCTAAGGCTACTATCGAACTCCAAGGAGTTCAAGAAAAAATTGAAAACCTACTTATGCTCCATGTCTTTTAAACAATCAGTGTCTGACTGGTTTCCTTTACTTTACACCTTAGAGGTATGATGCAGCTATTGTTTCTCACTCTTGTCTTGTTGTAATATGTTGATTTTATGAGTTGCTCTTTTTAAATTTATCTTATGAGTTTTATATTTGTTTATTATGTATGTGACTCTGTAAACCGCTTAGATCTAATTCCATTGTAGAATGTGGTATAAAAATGATTTGAAAATATAAATATATATAATCAGTTGTTTACTCTTCAAAAAGTACAAAGACCAGAGGACACACAATGACGTTATTGGGTAATACATTTAAAACTAATAAGAGAAAATGTTTTTTTTACACAATGCATAATTAATTTCTGGAATTCCTTGCCAGTGGATGTGGTGAAAACTATTAGTATAGCTGCATTTAAAAAAAGTTTGGACAAGTTCCTGGAGGAAAAGTTGATTAACAATTATTAAGGGAGAGTTGCAGAAATCCATTGCTTATTCTTGGGATAATATACTATTGATACTCCACTTTTGTTTCATGAGCTTGAGGGTCGAATTTAGTTCCCTCATAATGTTTTAACTACAGTCAATATTTCAACTTTAGTTATTTCTGTAATGTTAACAAGGATTTATACCCAGAAGTTTTTCATATGGATACATTTTAAGAAGGTGTAAGAAATGTTGTAGTTTTGCATTTATTGCAGATTCACCAATCTGGTATGCCCTTTGCAAGGGTTCTTTTTAGGGGTGATGTAGTATCTCCATAAAAGCTGAAAGGCGAAGCATATTTTAAAAAAAGAAAAAGTTATCTAACCTAGAGTTAAGCAAATGTAATATCTAGCATACAACTTTTAAAACTGTGTAAATTATACTGAGTGTAAAATCTAGTTAAGTGCAGTTGCAATGGTTGAAACTTAATTCTTTTTTCCCTTCAATTAAATCTTTCTCTGACAGTTCTTATTTAGACTGAACATTCTGCCTAGACTCTGCTCTCTGGGTAGCTTGGTTGCAGATTTAAAAAGGAAAACATTGGTTTCATTACTGACAGCTGATTTTTGGCAACTACAGGTAATGAAAGCTCTAAAGTTTTGCAAGCTGAAACTGGAAAATATGTGGTCCAACTGAGATTGGTTTGATTTTGATTTGTAGGAAGTGAACCAAATCACTTGGCAAATAACATCCATATGCAAAAGAAAAAATCAAGTTTACACAACTTAGAAGGTAATTGTTTAAGTTATGCCAGTTTTCACAAAGAAAGTTATTCGCATAAGGTCGCTTTGAATATTATCCCTAATAACATGCACAATGAGTACGCAGAAAGTTACACCTGCCCTTTGTAGGGCATAACTTGTGTGGGTTAATTTGTGCACATACTAATTAAAATCAAGTGTGCGTGTAAATCCCAACTCTGCCTCCTAGAATTCCTATATGTGCATAAAATTAAGGGTGACTATGGTTATGCACATAGGGGCGGATTTTCAGAGCCCTGCTCGCCTAAATCCGCCCAAAACCGGGCGGATTTAGGCGAGCAGGGCCCTGCGCGCCGGTATGCCTACATTCAAAGAGGCCTACCGGCACGCGAGTCCCGGGGTTTTCGGAGGGGGGCGTGTTGGGGGCGTGTCGGGGGGCGGGCCCAGTCGTCGCGGCGTTTCGGGGGCATGTCGGCAGCGTTTTGGGGGCGGGTATGGGGGCGTGGCTACGGCCCGGGTCGGTCCGGGGGCGTGGCCGCGCCCTCCGTACCCGCCCCCAGATCGCATCCCGGCGCGCAGCAGGCCCGCTGGTGCGCGGGGATTTACTTCTCCCTCCGGGAGGCGTAAATCCCCGGAGAAAGGTAAGGGGGGTGTAGACAGGGCCGGGCGGGTGGGTTAGGTAGAGGAAGGGAGGGGATGGTGAGGGGAGGGCGTTAGAGGATTCCCTCCGAGGCCGCTCCGATTTCGGAGCGGCCTTGGAGGGAACGGGGGTAGGCTGCGCGGCTCGGCGCGCGCCGGCTATACAAAATCAATAGCCTTGCGCGCGCCGATCCAGGTTTTTAGCAGATACGCGCGGCTCCGAGCGTATCTACTAAAATCCAGCGTACTTTTGCTTGAGTCTGATGCGCAAGCAAAAGTAGGCCAAATCGCGCTGTTTAAAAATCTACCCCATACTGTTATGTGCACAACCTCCATGCAATTTTATAAACAGTCATGTACGTGCATAACCTACATTTTATTGTTGTAAATGGAGAACATTCTTGAAATGTATTCTCTATCCTCTTCTTGAGCATATGCTGTGATATTATTTTATATATTATGGTTAGTCTGTTTATGGCTTAGCTTTTTTATTTTAGGAATCATGCTAACTTTAAATTTCATAGAACCCCTAAAGGAATTTTTGGAAGACTTCCAATGATACCACATCTGTCAAGCAGTGGAAGAGTAGCTTAGCAAGAATATTGCTTCTCAACACAGTCCTTGGGACACATTTAACCAGTCAGGTTTTCAGGATATCCAGAACGAACACGCCTGTGATAAATTTGCATATACTGCTTCCATTGTATGCAAATCTATCTCATGCATATTTGTTCTGGCTAACCTGAAGACCTGATTGGCTACATATGCCAAAAGGACTGGGTTGAGAAGCACTGCGTAAGAGCAGCAGTTTGAGAATCAGGGAAATCAAGGTTCAAATCCTTCTGACCTTGGACAAGTCACTTCATCCTCCATTGCCTTAGGCCTAGATTTATCAAAATGTAGTAAATATTGCATGCGATAGGAAAAGGGGTGTGTTTTATGGTAATAGCCTGTTTATCGCAAAGTGCGTTATCTTAGCAAAGTGCAATAACTTTTTTGTGGTAAATACCACTAACTATAAAGCCCTTACAGTACTTAAGTATTTATACCTCTATATGATATACCTACCTCTGTACATATGTTCCTGATTTATGGTTCCTGATTTATGGTTCACAGTTACATTTAATTGAGTTTATGAAAGTTCTCTTTTAATAGTTTTCCTGTATACTTGTGTTAATGTATTCTGCCTTGAGGCGACTGTTTTAATGTATTTCCGCCCTGGAGGCGACTGTTCAGTTCCTTGTAAACCGGTGCGATATGTATTCTTTACAGGAACATCGGTATATAAAAATTAAAAATAAATAAATAAATAAATATGAGTCCCACCTAGTAACTCGAGGTGAGGTTTAAGTAGTAGTGCAGGGGTTAGGGGCCCCTTTGACATTCAGAGTGAGATGTACGAACAGAACAATACACTCTTGTGAAGATTTGATGACCTTCGGAGTGAGGAAACTCACACAAAGATGAGATTTGTACAATGTTCTCTCAACCTGTCTTGATGGACTCTACCTGGTAAACATCTCTCTCTCTCTCTCCCCCCCAACAGCTTAAAATACTGAAAATGCTATTTGCGAAAACATCGCAATTTATTTATTTATACATTTTTATATACCGACATTAGATCAATGATATCACATCAGTTTACAGATAACGAAAAGGAAATAAGCGGGAGGGGTGCTTATTTCTTACAGTGAAACATATCTTTAACAATGCAACGAAATGAACTTGAAGTTTAGCAACAAGATACAATACGAGAATATAAAAAGAATGAACGCTGATACGCAAATTCTTCTAACACAACTTAAAGGGATTGGTTAGCCTTAAAATGACATGTGGTGAAATTAAGCGGCATGCGACCAGGGACAGGGGGGTCGGACAAAATGATAACAGGGGCAGGGCTAACAAGGAAGAGTGGTAGGGTGGTGGGGGTATGATCATTGGGTGAAGGCTAGCCGGAAAAGCCAGGTTTTTAGGTGTTTTTGGAAGAGCTGTATTGAGGGTTCGGATCTTAGTTGTACTGGAAGGCTGTTCCAGAGGGAAGGTCTGGCTATGGAGAGTGTGTGATCCCTTGTCATGGTTAGATGTGTTTCTTTTGGGGTGGGGATGTGGAGAAGACCAGTGTTAGAGGATCGGAGGGTTTGTTGCAGTGTGTGGTATCGTAGGGGTGTGCTTAACCAGTCCAATTTGTCATTGTGGAGTGACTTGTGAATGAGGGATAGAACTTTGTGTTGTGTCCGGAAGACGATGGGTAGCCAGTGGAGGTCCTTGAGGATGGGAGTGATGTGGTCCGATTTCTTTTGGTTTGCGAGGGATCCGGCTGCTGCATTTTGTAGTATCTGCATGGGTCTGATTGTGGCTGTGGGGAGGCCGAGCAGAAGGGAGTTACAGTAGTCAAGTTTTGAGAATAATATGGTCTGGAGGATGGTTCTGTAGTCGCGTGGGAAGAGCAGCGGTTTGAGTCTTTTGAGGGTCTGGAGCTTGAAGAATCCGTCTTTGATGATGGTGTTGATGTGCTTTTTGAGTCTGATTTCTGTATCAAGAGTAACTCCGAGGTTTCTTGCTGTAAGGGCTAGTTGATGGTTCGGGAGGGTTGTTGGGCTTTGATGTTTGAGATGGCGGTTGGGGGTGTTGGATATGTGAAGGATTTCAGTTTTTTTGTGGTTGAGGGAGAGTGAGAGCTGAGCGAGAAGTTGAGTTATGTCCGATAGGTGGGTGTCCAAGGTTTTTAGCATGCTTTCGAAGGAAGATTTGAGGGGGAGCAGAATCTGTACGTCATCTATGTATATGTAAAATGTAAGCCCTTTTTTGGAAAGAAGGTTGCAGAGGGGGAGCATGTAGATGTTGAATAGTGTGGAGAACATAAGAACATAAGAACATAAGAAAATGCCATACTGGGTCAGACCAAGGGTCCATCAAGCCCAGCATCCTGTTTCCAACAGTGGCCAATCCAGGTCATAAGAACCTGGCAAGTACCCAAAAACTAAGTCTATTCCATGTAACCATTGCTAATGGCAGTGGCTATTCTCTAAGGGGCGGATTTTCAGAGCCCTGCTCGCCTAAATCCGCCCAAAACCGGGCGGATTTAGGCGAGCAGGGCCCTGCGCGCCGGTGAGCCTATTTTACATAGGCCTACCGGCGCACGCAGAGCCCCAGGACTCGCGTAACTCCCGGGGTTCTCCGAGGGGGGCGTGTCGGGGGGGCGGGCCCGGTCGTCGCGGCGTTTCGGGGGCGTGTCGGCAGCGTTTTGGGGGCGGGTACGGGGGCGTGGCTATGGCCCGGGGCGGTCCGGGGGCGTGGCCGTGCCCTCCGTACCCGCCCCCAGGTCGCGGCCCGGCACGCAAGAGGCCCGCTGGCGCGCGGGGATTTACGCTTCCCTCCGGGAGGCGTAAATCCCCCGACAAAGGTAAGGGGGGAGTTTAGACAGGGCCGGGCGGGTGGGTTAGGTAGGGGAAGGGAGGGGAAGGTGAGGGGAGGGCAAAGGAAAGTTCCCTCCGAGGCCGCTCCGATTTCGGAGCGGCCTTGGAGGGAACGGGGGTAGGCTGCGCGGCTCGGCGCGCGCCGGCTATACAAAATCCATAGCCTTGCATGCGCCGATCCAGGTTTTTAGCAGATACGCGCGGCTCCGCGCGTATCTACTAAAATCCAGCGTACTTTTGTTTGCCCCTGGAGCGCAAACAAAAGTAGGCTATTCGCGCTCCTTTTAAAATCCGCCCCTAAGTGAACTTAATAGCAGGTAATGGACTTCTCCTCCAAGAACTTATCCAATCCTTTTTTAAACACAGCTATACTAACTGCACGAACCACATTCTCTGGCAACAAATTCCAGAGTTTAATTGTTTGTTGAGTAAAAAAGAACTTTCTCCGATTAGTTTTAAATGTGCCCCATGCTAACTTCATGGAGTGTCCCCTAGTCTTTCTACTATCCGAAAGAGTAAATAACCGATTCACATCTACCCTTTCTAGACCTCTCATGATTTTAAACACCTCTATCATATCCCCCCTCAGTCGTCTCTTCTCCAAGCTGAAAAGTCCTAACCTCTTTAGTCTTTCCTCATAGGGAAGTTGTTCCATTCCCCTTATCATTTTGGTAGCCCTTCTCTGTACCTTCTCCATCGCAATTATATCTTTTTGAGATGCGGCGACCAGAATTGTACACAGTATTCAAGGTGCGGTCTCACCATGGAGCGATACAGAGGCATTATGACATTTTCCGTTTTATTCATCATTCCTTTTCTAATAATTCCCAACATTCTGTTTGCTTTTTTGACTGCCGCAGCACACTGAACCGACGATTTCAATGTGTTATCCACTATGACACCTAGATCTCTTTCTTGGGTTGTAGCACCTAATGTGGAACCCAACATTGTGTAATTATAGCATGGGTTATTTTTCCCTATATGCATCACCTTGAACTTATCCACATTAAATTTCATCTGCCATTTGGATGCCCAATTTTCCAGTCTCACAAGGTCTTCCTGCAATTTATCACAATCTGCTTGTGATTTAACTACTCTGAACAATTTTGTGTCATCTGGAAATTTGATTATTTCACTCGTCGTATTTCTTTCCAGATCATTTATAAATATATTGAACAGTAAGGGTCCCAATACAGATCCCTGAGGCACTCCACTGTCCACTCCCTTCCATTGAGAAAATTGCCCATTCAATCCTACTCTCTGTTTCCTGTCTTTTAGCCAGTTTGCAATCCACGAAAGGACATCGCCACCTATCCCATGACTTTTTACTTTTCCTAGAAGCCTCTCATGAGGAACTTTGTCAAACGCCTTCTGAAAATCCAAGTATACTATATCTACCGGTTCACCTTTATCCACATGTTTATTAACTCCTTCAAAAAAGTGCAGCAGATTTGTGAGGCAAGACTTGCCCTGGGTAAAGCCATGCTGACTTTGTTCCATTAAACCATGTCTTTCTATATGTTCTGTGATTTTGATGTTTAGAACACTTTCCACTATTTTTCCTGGCACTGAAGTCAGGCTAACCGGTCTGTAGTTTCCCGGATCGCCCCTGGAGCCCTTTTTAAATATTGGGGTTACATTTGCTATCCTCCAGTCTTCAGGTACAATGGATGATTTTAATGATAAGTTACAAATTTTTACTAATAGGTCTGAAATTTCATTTTTTAGTTCCTTCAGAACTCTGGGGTGTATACCATCCGGTCCAGGTGATTTACTACTCTTCAGTTTGTCAATCAGGCCTACCACATCTTCTAGGTTCACCGTGATTTGATTCAGTCCATCTGAATCATTACCCATGAAAACCTTCTCCATTACGGGTACCTCCCCAACATCCTCTTCAGTAAACACCGAAGCAAAGAAATCATTTAATCTTTCCGCGATGGCCTTATCTTCTCTAAGTGCCCCTTTAACCCCTCGATCATCTAACGGTCCAACTGACTCCCTCACAGGCTTTCTGCTTCGGATATATTTTAAAAAGTTTTTACTGTGAGTTTTTGCCTCTACAGCCAATTTCTTTTCAAATTCTCTCTTAGCCTGTCTTATCAATGTCTTACATTTAACTTGCCAATGGAGGAGAGGGATGATCCTTGGGGTACGCCATGTGGTAGGGGGAATTGTTTGGATTGAGATGATTCTATTTTTACTGAGTAGGTCCTGCCGGAGAGATATGAGGCAAACCATTTGAGTGTGGGGTCACATAAGCCAATTTCTTTTAGTCTGGTCAGCAGGGTGTTGTGGTTGATGGTATCGAATGTGGCAGAGATATCAAGGAGTATCAGGAGGTATGATGTGTTCTTGTCCAAGCCTCTGAGAATGGAGTCGGGGAGGGATAGAAGGAGTGTCTCTGTGCTGAGGAGTTTTCTGAAACCGTGTTGAGCCAGGTTTAGAATGTTGTGGTGCGAAGCCAGCCCACTTGGCAATAAATCCCTCCCCAAACTCCTCCCCCTTTTCCAAATTTGCATTGCACCTTATGTTATGGTGCTTTTCGCATGCGTTATGGTGTTTTTGCATGCGTTAAGGCGTTTTTCGCATGTGAAAACGCCTTAATGCATGTGAAAATGCCATATAGCAATTAGATAAATGACCCCCTTAGGTGGAAGTCCTTTACTAAGGTGCATTATGTGTTTAACGCTTAACAGAGCAATTATGTGTAGCATTTTAAACACCACACATTATTTTACCCCATCGCAGACATGATAATAATCTGCTTTGCATGCAAATTATTAAGGAAAAATATATGAATCAAATAACACAGCTTGCTTCAAAAATTGCAAGCCATGTTATCTGATCCAAAGTTAGCTGTAACTCTTGTAACAAGCATTCCAAAGCCCCCAGGGCCATGCTTTAAAGCAGAGCTTTCCAAAGTGTGTGTTGCGACACTTTAGTGTGCCGCCTGCAGTGCGCCAGTGTGTTGCGCGCAAGCCCGGTGCACGTGAGGGGGTGGAGCAAGTGGTATACTGAGGAGAGGTCAGGGGGAGCCAATGCGGCCGCCAGTGGACCTCATCCCATTGGCAGCTGAGCAGTGAAGTACCGCTGTGCTATGCTGTGTGCCGGACACACACAGCAGGAAGATCGGCAGGGCCGTGGTGGAGCTCATGTCACCACGGCCTGAAGAAAAAGGTTGCATCCAAACCTGCAGGTGCTCCTCCTCCTTCCTGCCTGCGCTGCCCCGTAAGAAAACATTGCCAGAGCCGTGTGGGCAGGAAGGAGGAGGAGCATCAGCTGTGTGCAGAAGAGGAGCAGCATTGTCGCAGTGGGCTGAGAAGAGGAGGAGGCCTGGTAGCAGGCCGCCGCCACGGATCCCATATTGCGGGCGGCTCGAGAAGATCAGCCCTACTATGGTTCCAATCATACCTTAGTGACAGAAGCTACAGTGTAAAAATTGGTTGTAACAAATCCAACCCTGTCAAACTTTCTCAAGGAGTACCACAAGGTTCATCCCTCTCTTCAACCCACTTTAATATATACCTCCTCCCCCTCTGCCATCTCCTCTCCAATCTGGGCATCCAGCACTTTATATATGCTGACGACGTGCAGATACTCATCCCTATCAATGATTCCATTGAAAATGCAATGAAGATCTGGAACTCTGCTCTATCTGAGATTAATAAATTACTCTCCGATAATTTCCTAGCACTCAATACTAACAAAACAGAGCTACTCATTCTTTCTCCCCCTAACAACCCTTCACACAGTCTCTCCCCCATCCCCTCACTACCCGGTTGCCCTCCTACCCTACTAGTCCGCAACCTTGGCATCATGATAGATTACCAATTTAACCTCAAAAAATTTATTTCAGCCACTATAAAAAGCGGATTCTTCAAACTCCACACCCTGAAGAGAATTAAACCTCTGCTCCACACCTCTGACTTCCGCACAGTACTGCAAGCGATGATCCTGTCCAAAATTGATTATTGCAACGCTATCCTCCTAGGCTTACCAAAAAGTACGCTACAACCCCAACAGTTATTACAAAATGCTGCTGCACGCATCCTCACCAATACTCACCGTCATGACCACATTACTCCCGTCCTTCAATCTTTACATTGGCTCCCCGTAACTTTCAGGATAGTATATAAAGTACTCACGCTCATACATAAAGCCATTCATAACCATGACATGCAATGGTTCCCTGAACATCTCCTGCTTCACACTCCGACTAGGCCCACAAGAACGCCTCACCAGGCCAAACTCCAGACCCCCTCTCCTAAGCTCATGAAGCACACTACTTTCAGAGAGCGATCATTCATTATTGCAGGAGCCACCCACTGGAATAAAATGCCTTCCCAACTACGCCTTGAACCCTGCCACAAAAAATTCAAGCACAATCTTAAAACATGGCTGTTCAAACTAGCGTACCCTGACTAACGAACTGACTCTCACCATAGATGCGACAAAATCCTCCATTCCCACCCTCGCCCTTTCTACTTTCTCCCTCCACCCCCTGTGGATATACCCATCTTCCTCCCCATCCCTTATTACTATCCCCTCCAAACTACTCTAATTGCTCTGATTTAATTCAATTATTTGAACTAATATGTACATATGTATATAATTCGCGTATCATATTCTCCTACCATTGTTAACCCTCTCCCTGTTAAAAAAAAAATGATAATATTGTAAAGCTTGTTGCTAAGTTATGTTACAATGTGAACCGAGGTGATGTTTTGCAAACGTGCCTCGATATAAAAAAAACCCTTAAATAAATAAAATAAATAAATCAGGGCCGCTGCAGAGCACATCCTGCAGCGACCCATGAAGAGGAGGCCTAGAGGCAAGAGAGAGGCTGAAGGCCTGTAGAGTGTATGTGTGTGTATAAGATGAATTGAGAGATTGTTTGTGTATATGAGATGAGTTGAGAGATTGTTTGTCTGTGTGTGAGAGTTAGTTGAGAGACTGTGTGTGGGAGTGAGGACCTGAATGTTTGCAGAGACAGCATGTGAGAGCCTCTGTGTATGTGAGAGAGACAGCATGTGACAGAGCCTGTGCTTGAGCAAGACAGCATGTGTGAGTGAGAGAGAGCCTGTGTGTGTGAGTCAGGTAGCATGTGCCAGTGAGAGACTGTGTATGAATGATTGTATGAGAGAGAGCATGTGAGAGTGAGAACCTGTGTGTGTGTGTGTGTGAGAGAGAGAGAAAGCATGTGAGAATGAGAACCTGACTGTGTGTTTGAGGGAAGAAGATAGATGGAGAGAAAAGAAATAGGAAAAAAGACAATATAAAAGGAATTAGCAAAAAAATAAGAAAGGGAAGGTGGAACAAGAAAGCCTGTGACCAACCAATTAGAAAACTAAGATCAGACAGCAAAGGTAAAAAAAAAATAAATTATTTTTTACTGATTGGCACATGTAATTTTTGGTAATGTGCAAGAGTAGCACTTTCTCTATCCAGATCTCACAATGTACAAGATTAGCATGGAGGAAGTGGAAACCCATGGGGCCTGCACAGAGGAGGCAGCAGAATGGGCTTCAGTGCCAGTAGCAGCAATCAGCGCCTCCCCAATAGCCATGCGGCAGTGACAGTGGCAGCAGAGGAATGAGAGAGGCTCCGAGGTTGCTGGCAAAAGAAAGAGAGGGGGTCTGCCTTTAGTGTGTGCATGTGTATGAATGGGAGTCTGCCTGGGGGTGTATGTGTGTGAATGCATGGGTGCCTGCCTGAGGGTGTGTATGAGAATGAATGGGTGTCTTCCTGGGGTTTGTATGTGTGAGAATAGGTGCCTGCCTGTGTGTGGTGTATGTGTGTGTGAGAATGAATTGATGCCTGACTGGGGGTCTGTGTGTGTGAGAATGAATGTGTGCATGCCTGGGGGATGGTGAGGGAGTGGTGTGAAAATGAATGGGAGCCTGCCTGGGGGTCAGTATGTGTGTGTTTGTGTGAGAATGATTGGGAGCTTGCCTGGGTGTGTGTGTTTGTGTGTATGTGAGGGAGCCAGTGAAAGTGAGAGCATGAGTGTGTATGAGAAAATCCAGGGGAGTAAGAGTTTGTGTGTGGGGGGGGGGGGGTGTGGAGGGGGAGAGAGTGTCTTAGAGCCTGAGAGTGTGTCAGTGTCAGTGAGAGCGAGAGGTTATGGTGGGTATAAGAGCATGAATGTGTATGTATGTGACAGATTATGGCAGCAGGGGCTTTTTAAAATCCTTATTAGTTTTAATTATTGGGTGTTATTTGATATATGTGCTATTTTGAAATATTTTATTGGTGTTTGGGGATATTGTAAAAAATGTTTATGATTTTACTTAATAGAAATTCTATTTATCAGTAGTTTTAAAATATTATTTTATTAGTATGGTTTTACTATTATAACTGATGCTTTGTTTCTTGATTTTATTTGTTTTATGAGGAATGGTGGTTCTGTTTTTCCATTGTTAATACACAGAGTATGGCTTCATGGGGTTTCCATTTCAGTTTTTGTCTAATTTGTGCTCCTTTATTTTGTATTCTGTATTTGGTGAGGGTCTGTCTCTGCTCTGTGTGTTTGACCATGATGAGAGATTCTGCTAGCATGTAGTGTCTGTATAGGGATCTATAGCAATCGGGTTTGTATTGTTTCCTCAGTAGTTGGTATATTGGTATTCTAGGACCCAGTGTAATATTTACCCTTGCTTTTTCACAGGTAGGGTTATTGTTGTTTGAGTCCTTGGTGTTATTACTGTTATATTACAATGGGATTGCAGTATGGATTTTGAGTGTCTTTTTTGTGGGGGTTTGTGTTAGTTCACAATGTGCCTGGCAGTGGAAGGTATTTGTACTGCTGTTACTGTGAGGTGACATCAGAATTTGAACATATCTTTTAGTATGATGAGCTGTAAGGGAAACATCCAAGCTCCATTGTTTGGGGGAATTTCAGTGGATGCACAGAGTTAGAGAACTGAAGATGCAGGATTTGTATTGACATTCTGTCCCTTCCTATATATTCCAAACTTCACTCTCATTGCCATATAGAATTAGTTGAATGAGGCTATCAAATAATTTTATAGTGTGAAACTGGCCAGCTTTTTAAAATTACGCAGAAGACCCTTTGGACTTTTTTATTAACATCAAATATTCAAAAGCTGTGTTCATCCCATCAGGCTCATACATCTCATTAAAGAGGTAAATTGAATAACACAATAACTTTGTTTTATTATTGTTAATAAATTATAACAATAACATTAATCTTGGAATATTATATATTTTTAATAATAATGACAGGTTTTCACAAGATAGGTTGTGTCATGAAACATTTTATTTATGTATATATTTAAGGAAACATACATAAATTGTTGAAATATGTTTTGTTCGTTTAACCTTTAACCTCTAGTTTGCTAGTAGACTGAATTACTGTGTCACAAAATTATGTTTGTCTAAAAAGTGTGTCACCAACATGAAAAGTTTGGAAAGCTCTGCTTTAAAGGGTCAGAGCAGCCCAACAAAGTGCCCCCCCTCTGAGTAGAGAAACCCCCTAGGGCATCTGGTGAGATCCCTCATCCCATCCCCCCCATCACCCCTTGAGGCAGTCCCTGAGTTGAAATAGTAAAATATAATAATAAAAAGCATTTATGGGCAGACTCTTCCCCTCCTTCCCAAATCCAGCCCATTTGCACCAGTTTCCCTCCTTGCCCACCCCCAGCCTCTGACCCTACCTCCCCATTGGCCCCGATCCCCCCAACCCCCCCCCCCCCTTTTTTGTTTACAAAACTTTAACATCCCCGGTGAGCTAGTGGGGTCCGGACCATCCCCTAGGCACCGGCACCAGTGACATCACTAATAAAATGGTGCCCACTGAATTTTTGCCTTCATATGCCCCTATCACTGCCACACCAGTGATGTTAAGGTATGGTAAAGGAGGAGGAAGGTTGGAGGCCAGTGGGGTGGGCCAAGATCTCCCTCCCCCAGTTATCTCACTACATGCATATTTCTTGCCTGTATTCTGAAGAACAGATTCTGGGGGCAATAAACTGCCACACTGCTGCAAAGAATTGTTTTTGTTTTTTTACCTGCGGGCTTTGCATCAGTTTTCAAAATGAACATATGTGAATATTTTCACTTTGAAAATTGCTGAAGTGACAAAGTGTAGTGCAGATATCTGTGCCTGATTTGTTTGCAAGCATTCTTCCCCTGAAAAATAACACACAGATATTTGAAAATACAATCTATGGAGGTAATTTTCAAAGGAAAATGTAAAAGTAAATGTAACATAGTATCGTAGCAATATTCAAAAGCCCATTTACCCGCATTAAGGGCACTTAATGTAGGCTTTTGAAAATTGCTACAATACATTGCATTGTCAATTGGTTTTACCCGAGTTAAGTGCACCTACTGCAAGTAAATGAGCTTTTGGAAATTGCTATGATAGTTTGTTACATTTATATTTCCCTTTGAAAATTACTTTGTTAATGTGTTTTTTTTCCCCACAACCCAAACACCTTCTCCCTAATGCAACTAAAATCAAGCACTTTGTGAAGCTATTTTCAGCCACATACATTCAGCCACAGATAACCTTTTTACCCAGCTAAACTGGTATTCATCCAGGTAAATGGCTTCTGAAAATTGCCCTTCTCATGTACAAAAAAAGTGTAACTTTGATGTATGGCAATATAAAAGTGGATTAGATTTTGCCTTGACCTGAACAATATTTAGAAAGCAGTTTGTGTCAGGACAAATGAAGTTTCAGCAAAGAACTAACAAAGTAATGACAGCAGAAAAAGACCAAATGGTCCTTCCAGTCTGCCCAGCAAGTTTCTTATAATAATAACTGCCGCCCCATGCAGGTTACCCTCATGCTTTATGTTAAGGGTAGTAATATTCACAATCAAAAAACAAGCAACTGTCAAAGAGACCTCAGAAAAGACGCATGAAGCAAGGAAAAGACAAATTGAGTATTATTGAACATAGACTGATTTTTGAAACAATGGATACATTTTCTCTATAGGGCTGATTCACTGAGGCTTTTTTCCATTCTCTGTCTATGGGAAAGAACTTGATGAATCAGCTCCCTGGATGCAGACTTCTTTTGATGCTCTCTGTCTGCAAAACTTGTCATTTCTACCCAGTTACTCCTGTCTGTACTGATAAGACTATATCCCAGCTGCCAGTCAGAGAGCTTGACCATGTGTCCTACTACTATTACTATTTAATATTTCCACAGGTACTGTACAGATACATAAAAAAAGTCTCTGTTCCATGGAGCTTGTAATCTAGTTGAGAGCAACTGACAAGACACAATAATTTTCTAGTAATCACTTCTTATCTAACACAGTTTCTGTTGGCTTCACAAGAACATAAGAAGTCGCCATACTGGGTCACACCAAGGGTCCATCAAGCCCAGTATCCTGTTTCCAACAGTGGCCAGTCCAGGATACAAGTACCTGGCAAGTACCCAAACATTAAACAGATCCCTTGCTACTAATGTTGGTAATAAGCAGTGGCTATTCCTTAAGGGATAGATTTTTTTTTTTTTTTAAACGTGTGGGCGTTCATGAGTGCGCGGTTCCCGGCGCGCACGCATGGACGCAGCTATTTTATAACATGCGTGTGATAACAGCCCATCGCAGAATAAAGAATGACCCTGTCAGTTTGATTATTTCATGTTTTATGTGGAATGATGATGTTTTTGTTTTTCCATTGTTGCTTATGCATACAGACTCTTGTTTGTGATGATTTCCGAATCAGTTTTTGTCTGCACATTTCTATTTGTAGCACCCCTACTGGGTTTGGCCACCAGATGTCACTGTCCCTGTAGGATAACATTCTGTTAAGGAACCATCCATACCCTTCAGACACCTCCCACTCAGAGGTTCTGGACTGGATGCCTCAGCTCTATTTAGCCCAGCCGTTTTAAGACACCGTGGGCTCAGTTTGAGGAAGCAATCAAGGAGTAAAGATATATTTTTTCCACAGTTTGGTGGGGCCGCCTACCAAAGGAGTTTATTTTAGAAGTGATACATCCCAATGCACTCCCTGCCTGACGGCCCTTCTTATAATTTACAGAGCGATAGACTTTTAAGCCTGATAACCTTTAGGGACAAAAGGGCTCTCGCCAGGGGACCAAAGACCTGTGAGCCCACTCTAAACCCTAGGTAGGCAGGTACCAGTGATGGATCCTGCTGCGAGAGACTGTGAAGGCAGAGAAGATATCCACTTTAAGCTTTAAGTATTTTATGGACTTTGAGTTAAGTGGAGAGGTTTTTGGATCCCCCCTTCCCCACTGGGATTTCAGAGCTTAGAGCTTGCCTGATCCCACCGACTTTCCCTGAAGAGAAGTCCCCAGGAAAAAGAACAATGAAGGATAAAAGGAACAACTAAACTAAAGGAAGGAAGAGCAAGAGTCAGGAGATCCCATCCAGATTTCCTCCCAAGGAATCAAGACAGGCTGGGTGTCCAAGAAGAAAAAGATGTCTAAAGGTAGGATTCTTGCAGTAAATCTGGGGATACCTCTGCTACGATTCTCGCTGGGAGAGTTATGCACATTTAAAATCACCATGGGCTCTTCCCAGAGGTCTGAATTAAGGACACCTACCTACATAGGACAAATTTCCCAATGAACCATCAATCAGATATAAACTCACACTTCTGGATATTGGACTTTAATTTATTATTACCAATTAGTAAACTTTTATTTTAACACCCAGAGCTGGTTCTGTCTGAGTTATTACAGCCTCTTACCTCATGGGAAGCACAAAATAACTACACATACACTGGTGACCTCTTCTCATCATCTGGGCCATAGGTGAGAGCTTTCCCCAATAAAAAGAGTACCCCCCCCCCCCCACCCCCAGGGTTTAAAAGTCAGCATGGGATGGAATGGTTAGCCAGAGCAATCCTTGAAGATATAAATTAGTTGTGTGCTCTATGGAGCAACAGTCCTCAAAAAAAGGGGTTACATGTTTATAATTTATGGTCTCTTTGTTATGGTTTTGAGGTGTTGGAGTGGATTCTTGGGTATTGCGGTGATGGCCACTCCCACGGGGAGGAGCCCCATCAGGAAACGCAGTACTAGGCTAGACTTGAGACATGCAAACACAGAGATTTGTCTTTTATTATACAGCTGGATGATACCACCAGAGGTGGCAGTAGTGAGGTGATCCAGTAGTGGCAGTCCAGGGACCCTCGGCAGAGGAGACCTGTCTCACAATGGTAGATGTTAGCAGCACACGGTAGTATAGGGAGTTCTGGATGCAGGTTCCCAGTGCTGAGCTGTAGATGAGACAGACTGATAAATGTTAGATTACTCACTAAGTTGGTAGCTGTATAGATGCAGTTCCCAGCAGGCAGAAGTAGTTGGATTGCAGGCACCAAGGCAGGGAGAGCAGGCCCTCGAGGAGCGAGTACCACTACCTGGTATCCCAGATAGGCACCTGAAAGAAAGCAAAGGGCCCCCGAGGAGCGGGTACCCAGGTTAGATGAAATACACCGAAGGGCAGAGAGAGCTTCCAGCAGCAGCACAGAAGCAGCAGAGTAGGTCAGACCGGAGGCGTATTCAATCCTTGCTAACTTGAATTGTTAGCAAACGAAGGGCAGGCTAAATACCCAGATGGCGTGACATCACTCAAGGGGGATGCCCCCAATGTTCCCGCCATGACGTGGATAAAGACGTGGGTGGCGTGCGCGCGCGCACCCTAGGAGGCCCTCAGGAGAAACATGGCAGATAGCCTTGCCATTGCCATTCCGGGGACACCGGAGAGTGCGGTGTGAAGACACAGCAGTAGCCATCTTCCCAAGGCTAGTGGAGAGAGCAGGAAGAAAGGTGAGGCACAGAGGTCGAAGCCGTCTGACACCGACGGACGCAACACTCTTTACTCTGTGTTTGGTGAGGGTTTGTTTCTTTTCTGCATGTGTGATTGAGGTGAGGTATTCTGTTAACTTGTAATTTCTGTGTAGAGATCTATAGTAGTTTGGCTTGTTCTATTTTTCTAATAGGAGGTGAATTGGTGTTTTAGGGCCTGGTATAATATTTGCACTGTTGTCTTTTCATAGGTAAAGTTGTTACTGTATGAATGCTGGCAGCTAGTGCTGTTTTGGTATGGGAGGTTTACTGTATTGTAATTGACTTTTTTCAGATGATTCATTGTTAATTTATTTTCAGCATCAAATTAAAAACAACACAATTTCTAAAAATCTACAATATTATTTATTTATTTATTTATTTATTTAATATATATTTCTATACCGGACTTCACGAATAGAATTCACATCAGGCCGGTTTACATGGAACTTAGGGGATAAACAAGTGTAACCAAGAACAAGAAGGCTGAATCAAGCAAAGTTACATAAAACAGGGGCATTGAACTTGGGGGCTAGAGTAGCCAGGAAGAAAGGTAGAGCGGAAATAAGCAACAAATAATATATAACTGGTTATGAGATTGGTAATTATCTCATTCCTTAGGCTGAGTTCGAAGTGGCATTTTGACTAGGGGAAGGCTTGGAGGAAAAGCCACGTCTTCAGTTGTTTTCGAAAGGTGTGAAGGCAAGGTTCCAGTCTTAGGTCAGTCGGAAGTCTGTTCCAGAGGACTGGGCCTGCTGTGGAGAAGGAACGTTCTTTGGTGGTTTTTAGACGGGTGTATTTTGAAGGTGGGACTTGAAGGGTCCCTTTATAAGCTTCTCTGATGGGTCTTTCGGACGAGTGGTGTTTGAGAGGGTTCTGAAGGTCTAGTGTGAGCTGTTGGTGAATAGATTTGTGGATTATTGTGAGAGCTTTATATAGAATTCTATATTTTATTGGCAGCCAATGCAGGTTTCGAAGGATGGGGGTAATGTGAGCACGGCGGTTGGTATTGGTTAGGATTCTCGCTGCTGCGTTCTGGAGCATTTGTATGGGTTTTGTGGCTGAAATGGGGAGCCCCAGGAGTAAGGCATTGCAGTAATCTGTTTTTGAAAATAACGTGGATTGAAGGATGGTTCTAAAGTCCTGAAAGTGGAAAAGGGGTTTGATTCTTTTTAAAACTTGAAGCTTATAGAAACAGTCCTTGGTGATATTATTAATTGATTTCTTTAGATTTAGATGATTGTCTAGTATAATTCCTAAATCTCTAGTTTGAGAGATCTGTGGGTCCAGGGCTGTAATGTCGGTGTTGGTCGAGTGTTCAGGGGAGATAAGAAGGATTTCCGTCTTGGATGCGTTTAGAACCAGGTTCAGGCTAGAGAGGAGGTTTTTTATGGACTTCAGGCAATTTTCCCAGTAGTCGAGCGTTTTTGGCAGAGAATCTTTTATGGGGATCAATATCTGCACATCATCTGCATAGAGGTAATGTGTTAGTTTTAGGTTTGTGAGTAGATGGCAGAGGGGCAGTAAGTAGATATTGAATTATATTATATTTAATTAATTATAATCCAAAGGCTGTATGTAAGTGGCTGTAAGCTGGGCTATGGCTGGGGCTCTCAGTCAGCTGTGAGAGCACATTAAAAAGAGATTAGTGAATGATGTAGATGATTGATACTTATAATATTTCTATAACATTTGGAAAAATTAGCAATGTGTGCACACAATTAATGGAATGCATGCATCGATGCAGATTATGTTCCATCTTTCTAATGGTATTTCAAGTTGATTCATGACTATATCACTCATCATTGATGGACCTGTTGATCCATTGGTAGATAGTTCATTGCTACTAGCATGAGAATGCTAGAACAGAAGAAGCAGAGGGATGAGAAAGAGAAGGTAGGTTTAGGGGCAATGGTGGGAAATTTATGCAAATGAGGGAAGGGTGCTCACATCCGCCCCCCCCCCATCTCATTTTCAAATGTCCAGTCTGTGAAAAAGTTGGCATCCCTGGGGAAAGGGGGCAGGAGGAAGAAAGGACCTATGGGCCAGTGCCATGGATCTTTGAGGTACCTAGCAACGCCTCTGCTGTCCATCAACATCAAAGATCTTATAATGACCTTTTCCGGAGCTTGCATCATTTCCCGTGGTAAAGCTGGTCCTGGTGCTAGAGGGCTCACCACCTTTGGGATTCCCACTTGAAGTAAATCACCAGGAACTCTAACCATTTCCCCATGCTTGATCAACACATCAGGAATTCCTTCTTGAGCACCCTCAGTAGAACCAACTCTCACTGCAGCCACTGCTGTTCCTACTGCCCCACTCAGCTCATCCAACAACATGCAGGGACTCAGGCACAACCCTCTTCAATGATTCCCCCTCCAACTGTGCCTGCTTTGGGCCTCCATGGATCTATCACCAGCATGGAGAACTCAGCAGTGGAGAGCCAGAAGAA
Source organism: Rhinatrema bivittatum (assembly GCF_901001135.1). Classification (NCBI taxonomy): domain Eukaryota; kingdom Metazoa; phylum Chordata; class Amphibia; order Gymnophiona; family Rhinatrematidae; genus Rhinatrema; species Rhinatrema bivittatum. The sequence goes on along the minus strand of NC_042615.1, from coordinate 61,946,719 downwards.
CCCATCCAGTAGTGACAGCTGCTTGATGAGCCAGCCTGGGCTCAGATAATTAGCGATGTTGACCTCTCTTCCTCAGAAGCTGTGGCCAAAGCCCATGTAGTGGAGTCTACAGCAACAAGGAAGCTAACAAAAAAAATCAATCAGACCTGTCACAGGTAGCATAGACTCTGAGAGATGCTGCTGTTTGGAAAATCACCATCTTGGTTCCCCCCATTTCTGGTTGAGCTTACTGAATATTTTCAAAAATACTGGCTGGCTGTAGTAGGCTTGAGAATCAACCAATGGCATGTAACTATAAAGGAATCTTTATACAAAACCACATTGATTATTCCCCCAGATAATTTTAGTAAATTTTAATCATTGCCATTATACTAGGCACTACTGGTTCAAAGACCTTCCATGCCTTGTACATAATCAAATGCGCAGATGCTAAGTGCCCGGTTGTTAGAGAGAGGCTACCTCTTTCCAATTATCAAGAAAGCGTACAGACGAGCGTATGATGCTGAGCATCAGTGGTTACTATTGGTGAAAGAGACAACTCAGAAAGAATGATTGCAACACATGTGGCTTCTCAAATCAGAGCCATTGTAATAAAACACTGGCATGTTCTTAGTTTACACCATGTTTTTCGTCAAACCCCCCCCCCCTTTTTGCATATACCTGTGGGAAGAATTTAAGGGATTATTTAGTACACACTTCTTTACCTCCTAACTTTGACATTCCTGCTAAAGGACATCAAACCTGCGGTAATTGTTCTTTTTGCTCCACAGCTATCATGGAAACCCAATGGGTTGATCCCCAATCAAGTCATATTATACATCTTCAGAGCACTACTGATTGTAAATCGACATTTGTTGTTTACTTTATTATCTGTCCTTGTGATAAGGTCTATATAGGGAGGACCAAAAGAATGAATCATACTAGGTTAACTGAACATCGCAACTGTTTAACAACCCAAAAGGAACAAGCTCCTCTAGTAGCTCACTGCGCTGAGTTCCAACACACATTTTGGACTTATGTTGGGGTATCGTGGAACAGATTGGCATTTCCCCTAGAGGAGGAGATCGTGCAGCAAGACTTAATTTGCGTGAACAATTTTGGATTTTTTTTCTTGAATACTATTTCTCCTTATAGATTAAATTTAGAAGTTGAATGGTATTCTGAGATATAATTATTTATGTAGATTGATGATGTACTTGATGACATCATTTAGACTTCCTATATTACCTGTCATTCACGCTTTGCCAGTTCCAGTTTAGAGACAGCACTGGCGGGAAAACGCTGACTTAGTATATGTGAGTGTTTACATGAATGTACATAGTGATCGGATCGCTATCTTGTTTACATTAACCATTTTCTTTAATTTTAGAATGAAGATTGCTACTTTCCAATTCAATTCCCCTGATGCATAAACCAAGGGTTTCAAAATGTGGACCACGTCGGGACTTGAATTGAATCACCATATGTTTAAGATAAGTTTTACTTGCTTCAAAAAATAACAAACAAAAATAGACTGATAGGCCATATAATTATATATAAGGCAAGGAAGGTCTTTGAACTGGTAGTGCCTAGTATGATGGCTATGATTAAAATTTGCTAAAATTATCTGGGGGAATAATCAATGTGGTTTTGTAGTAGGCTTGATCCACGCCCCTTCCCCCAGAACCCTGAAAACAATGAAAAAAATGTTAGGGCCTCTGTGGTCTGAGCCCCTCTACACCTAAGTTTAAAAAACAGAAATGTCCCGTGGTTCAAGTCAACATTTTCTCATCTCAAAAGATGGGGCCCCACCCCTTACTCCCATTAGTATCCATGTACCTGAGTGGGAGGAGAAGCTCTAACCTCCTCCTGTGGGATGATAATGTAAATGCCAGTACTATTGCAGGTACCATCACTTACATATTCATTTATTCACTGCACTTGTGGGGGGGGATGTGGGGTAGGGGAGAGATAAGGCCACTGTTGGCCTATCATGGTTATATGCTGCATATAGTCATGTAAACCTACCTGAGACAGCTGTAGTCTGTGGATTGCCCCAGGAATGAGAAGCCTAATCCCAGAGAGTCAAATTCAGACCACCGATGGTAGAAGGACTTCCACCTAGACCAGCCACCTTCCCTTTGGATTGAACCCTCTGGTGTTGGTGGCCCATGAAGCATGAGAAAGTGGGGTATCCCCCAACATGAGCAAGGAGCGAGAGACCTGACACAGGGTAAGGAGCAGGAGCTAATCAGAATTCCAGGAGCCCAGGAAGGAGAACAATCAAGAGCACTGAATGTAGAAGCCAACAATATTGAAGCAGAGCCAGAGTATGAGGACCAAGCTCTGGCAACTGACTGCTCAGATTGCTGCAGTGTAAGTACATGCCTATACAGTAAACAAGATGCCTGCCAGTGGAAAGTGATGAGCTGGGAGGAGAAGGCAGAGGGTTCAAGTGGACTACAGTGCTACCTGTGGACCAGAGGAGCACTCTGCAACAGATCCTTAAATAACCAGGTAACTTTAGACCTGCTCTCCACCATGACTAGATTTATCCAGCTGAACTTAACTGGATAGCTTTGAATATCAGTGCTACCTAAGTTTAAGCCCTGTCCCTGAAACATCCAACGCCACCATTTCTTTTTATCCAGGTCTGGTCAGTGGGGAGTGGAGACATATTTAAAACACCAAGTTTGCTCACTTATGTCCCAAATTTAGCTGGACAAACCCTTTTGAATATTATTAATCATTCACCATTTATTTTATTATAGTATTTTGTTCGGTCCTGTTTCCAATAAAACTAAAGTGAACTAGAAAGGAATAAAAAAAGCTCTCTAAGAGATGTTTCCAATTTGCAAATGTGACAAAAGCAGCATCCATCATTGGCTCTGCAGCTTTAGGATTACCGACCCTTTATCAGAGCAAGCTCTGCTTCTTGGATCTCTCATGACAATGTGTGTCTTGGATCCTGATTGATCACCTTAACTTGTCCTATTCCAAGGAGTCTATCCCTATATTTGATACATGTCTCAGACACAGAAAATATGACAAACTACTATATTTTTTTTCCTGCTCTATAAAAGAAAATGTCAGAATAGTTTTAATTTTAAATATTTACTTATAATTTGAGGAATATGTCAGAGGTCATTTAACTGCAGAAATTAAATCAATAATTCAAAACATGCATTTGATTAGTGCAAGATGAGCTAGGCCAGTACAGGAACAAAAATAAAAAGTAGTTTCAACGGAAAACAAATATAGAAATGCTACGTTGGGATGAATATTTCAGGAGAAAAATAACTGTTATCGTACTAACTTCCCTGAACAGTGTTCAGCCTCATCTTGACCTTTGACGAGGGGATGGAGGTGCAGAGCACCATTTACAGACCAGCAAACCTTGTGAGCCTATTCTAGCCATCAAAGCTTTCCTGTCTGCAATTCACAAAGAATTGACCAATTTTCTCTGCTCTCACCTTCGTCTTTTGCCTTTATCTCTTTTCCAATGGCCTCTCTTCTGAGATTAAACTCTAGAAAATTATTGCTGGCTGTTCTCACAGCTGGATGAAAGGTCCTGCTGTTTGGCCTGGTCTGCGGGATAGGTATTACCTCTTCACAATCGACAGCTTTATGACAAGTGGCATCATAGAGGTGAATGAGTTTCACTAATGGGTAATATCACAAAATGAGGGGTTTTGTGACAGTGACAATGAAATTCCAAAAGAGTGAAAATAAGAGATAGAGTGAGAAAATATGTTTACTTTTTAAGAAATGTTCCAGCTCTTTGCATGTGTGTTACAGCTCAGTTAGAAATAAATTGCATGCATCAGCCTGGAATACAAAAAAGAAAGGTTTTGAATCCTATGGTAAATTTTCATATAGAATTATAACTGTTATGATATAGGTCAGTTCTGTGTTGATTTCATACTTCAGTTATTCTGGATATAAACTGAAAACGTTTCTGTGAAAAAGAAAGGAAAGAAGCTGTATTGTTTCTAAGAATATTGAGGGAAATACTATACCGGCTCTCTTTCTTTGCTGAGAAAGCAAATGTTTCCTGCCAGACATGAATACCAAACATGTGTGTACCATAATGAAGTTTCAATGTGCTTGTTTAATTGGAAGTTAAAGCCGAATGTGCATGTAAACAAATTTAGCAAATGAAGAACAATTGAAGTTGACTGGAAAAGTAGTCCGAAATAAGTGATCATGATAGGAAGCTCCGAGGGGGGCAGCCTCGAGAGTGACATCAGGAAATGTTTCATGGAAAAGGTGGTGCATGCATGGAATGATACCCTGGAGTGGGTGGGGTCATGGACTTCAAGTTGGCATGGGATAAGGACAGAGGATTCTTAGATGCAAAAGAGTGGTGACAGACAGAGAGGGCAATAATTAATTAGGAGCTAGGGGTCTGTCTGTCGGTCCTAAGCAGAAATGCAGGCATTCATGTGACCGGGTCTGCCTGGCAGGCTACGATGATAGAACTTATTTGCAGCTGAGTCTCCTCTCAGGTTGCAAGTGCAATAAAAAAAAGTCCTAGCAGCAATCTGCTGCTGGCTAGATTATTGTGGGACTTGGTAGCTAGCTATAGGAGGAAAGAGGTACTGGGTATGAAAAGGAATTCTTACATACTTAACTATTGCAAAGGGTGGAGTTTTACAGAGGATGCATTCTCTGAGATGCTCCTTGTTCCACGTGCAGATCCCCAAAGGAAGGCAGAGCTCTGGAGTCTCAATGCATGGATGAGACGATGGTGCAGAGAAGAGGGATTCAGTTTTGTTAGGAACTGGGGAAACTTTTGGGGAAGGGGGAGTCTCTTCCGAAGGGATGGGCTCCACCTTAACCAGGGTGGAACCAGGCTACTGGTACTAACCTTTAAAAAGATGATAGAGCAGCTTTTAAACTAGAACCAGGGAGGAAAATGACAGTCACTTAGCAGTGCATGGTTTGGAGGGAGGCATCTTCGAAGGATACTAATGAAACAGGGGAGTTAGGGCATCCCAAAAGAGTGGTTCCAATAAAAGCAAAATTAGTCCATGGCCTATAAGTAAATAATCACCTGAGCTAAAAGATTCCAAATTATCCCTATCAACTGAAAAGCAGGTTGTTAAATTTAAAAAAACAAACCACACCAATTGGACAATGCTATACCAGGGTACAAATTATATAGCAATGATAGGTTGAAGCAGCTTGGAGGTGGCGTGGCTCTCTATGTGCGGGATGGCATAAAGGATAAAGATTCTGCAAGAGACTAAATGCACAACAGAATCTTTATGGATAGAAATCCCATGTGTGTGAAGGAAGAGTATAGTGATAGGAATATACTACCGTCCAGCTAGCCAAAATGAATAGACAGATGATCAAATGCTAAGAGAAATTAGAGAAGCTAACCAATTTGGCAGTACAGTAATAATGGGAGATTTCAATTACCCCAATATTGACGGTAAGTGTAACATCGGGACCTGCTAGAGAGGTAAAGTTCCTGGATGGAATAAATGACTGCTTCATGGAACAATAGGTTCAAGAGAGGAAACTATTTTAGATCTAATTCTTAGTGGAACGCAGGATTTGGTGAGAGAGGTACTTAGCAACAGTGTAGTGGAGTAGCCTAGTGGTTAGAGCAGGGGGCTAGGAACCAAGAGACTAGGGTTCAAGTTCTACTGTTGCTCCTTGTGACCTTGGGCAAGTCACTTTACCCTCCATTACCTCGGGTATAAACTTAGATTGTAAGCCCTCTGGGGATAGGGAAATACCTACAGTACCTGAATGTAAACTGCTTTGAAAATGCTGAAAAAAGTGTAAAAAGCAGAATATAAAAATCTAAAATAAATAACATGATCAAATTTTAATTAATAACTGTTAGGGGGACAATAAATTAATCTACTGAGCCAGGGCCGGATTCCCGATGATGACCGGCCCGGGGATTCACCACCCAGGCCTGCCCAGGAGATACCACGTGGTCTGCCGAGCGTGGCTCTGTCACAGATGTGCTCGGCAAACCACGTGACTAGAGCAACCGGCCCACCAGGGGATGCCTGATCCCCCGAAAAGGCAATCCACCCCTGTTCTGAGCTAGCACTAAACTTTCAAAGGGGAGATTTTGATACAATGAGGAAGATAGAAAAAAGCTGAAAGCTGCAGCTACAAAAATTAAGAGTATACAACAGATGAGAACATTATTTAAAAATAATATCTTAGAAGCTCAATCCAAATGTATTTCATGCATTAAGAAAGGTTGAAAGAAGGCAAAATAACTGCCAGCTTAGTTAAAAGGCAAAGTGAAAGAGGCTATTTTAGCCAAAAAAGCTCCCTTCAAAAATTGGAAGAAGGATTTTAAAAAGGTTTAGATTAATTCCTGGAGAAGAAGTCCATAAACTGCTATTAATCAATCATGCGGGTCAAATTTTAAAAGGCCCGTGTGCGTGAATTTTGGAGGTTATGCACATGGCTGGGCCTTGCGTGCACCGCGCGCATTTTCAGAAGGGCCCAGCCATGCACATAACCCCCTCTCAAAAGGGGTGGGGTCTGGGCAGAGAGGGGTGGGGCAGGGGGCGGGCCGGGACAGCGCCATTAAACGCTGCCCTGTGAAAGTGCACGCCGGCAGCCGGCTGTCGCAGGGAAGATACTTCTGCTCCAAAGGAGCAGTAAGTATTGAAATAAAATAATTTGGGGTAGCTAGGTAGGGGTTAGGGTGGAGAGGAGAGGAGAAAGGGGAGGAAGGTTAGGTAGGGGGGGTAGGGAAGTTCCCTCCTTAATTAGAGTGGACTGGCAGTGAACTGGATAAAAGGCCGATCGTGTCGCAGAGTGTAATTTGAAAATCCCCTCCCCCCAGTGCGCAAGAGTCGCAGGCCGCCCATACATGCGCCCGCGGATGTTAAAATCTGGCGCAGACATCGTATTTTATAACATGGCATGCGCATGGGGGTCTTAACATTGACCCCTTAGGAAATAGCCACTGCTATTACTGGCATTAGTAACATGGGATCTACAGTATTAATGTTTGGGTACTTCTCAGGTACTTGTAATTTGGATTGGTCACTGTTGGAAACATGATGCTTACCTATCATGGAAACTTCTATGTTCTTACGATCCATTTGAAGAAAATAGGAAAAAGCATTAGCACTGGCAAGTTAAATGTAAAACACTGATAAGACAGGCTAAGAGAGAATTTGAAAAGAAGATCACCATAGAGGCAAAAGCTCATAATAAAAACTTCTAAGAATATATGTGAAGCAGGAAGCCTGCGTAGGAGTCGGTTGGACCGTTAGACGATTGAGCAGTTAAAGGGGCATTTAGGGAAGATCAGGCCTATGCAGAAAGACTACATTAATTCTTTGCTTCAGTGTTTATATGCTAATTAGGGGAAGGGGAGGAGTGTGGTTGGGACTTGGTCAGGGTTATGGCCCGGCAGCGACCTGGGAACCCCTCGTAAAATGATTTTATGAAAATAAAGGACATCTCAGCAAGAAGAGCAAAGCTGGTGAAAGCTTCTCGATTTTGAAATTGGTAGCATATTACTGTTTAAAGCATGTGGTCTGGGTGTAACGCACAGGCCTTGCTGTAATGACCGTGTACAATACATCGATGAGATTGATGCCGTTCCTTTTTTTTCTTTAACTGAGGTTCTTTGCCTGGTCCATTGACAGTCTGACTTCACAAGGAGGCTTTGGACAGACTTCCTCATATTGTTATCTGGTTCTTCCTCCAGTCATGACAAAAACTCTGTTAGCTCAGTGCTGATGTGCTGTTAGATGCCCGTTTCAGGGTAATGTGGAGCTGCCTATGCATTATGGGAAGATATTGTTGCATGACATCATCAGCACAAAATGCTATGCAGTGATTCCAGTGGAGATTAGGAGGTAGGAAAATGAAATCCAAGCTGCAGTTGTCTTAACTCCGGCAAGACAATGGGCAGTAACTTAGGCCTGTAGAAGAGATGCAGAGTTAAAGCTGAGGCAGGAAACACATTCATGCTGGACTGTGGAAGGGTCTGGTAAAGAAACAATAGAGGTAATGATAAGGGGCCTCTGCTACTGGAACAGCAATCCACTCCAACTCCAAAGTAAGACTAGAAAAGAGACTTCAGAGTGATCATGTCCGATGGTCTGTAGGTGGCAAAACAGTCTGGTAAGGCAGTGGCCAGATCCTGTGATGCTAGGATGCATAGACAAAGGCATAACCAGTAAGGAAAAGGAGGTGCCCGATTCCAGAGGCCATATCTCTGAACAGATATAGACAGCATGGAGGAACATTAGAGGGTCAAAAAGGGGAGAAGACAAAGCAGAATAGCACAGAATGGAGCATGGCTACTTTTTTTGTTGAGCTTTTAAATCACCATTCTGCTGTGAATCCGTTTTTGAATGTACAGGGTGGCCCATGGAAAAGTAGCCTGCTTGCGTGGTACTGGTATTGGAGGTGGGCATCTTTTCCATGGGCCACCCTGTATAATAATCTGTACCGGTCTTTTGGTTCTGACACTTTTGTTATATTCCACTTGTATTCAGATCATTTGTAGAGTTTAATACATAACATTTATGTAATTTAGTGTCTTTATGTAATGTTTTTTTCATTTGTTCCTTTATGATCTTCTGAATTACATTGTAATTTGCTTAAGTTATATAGGTAGGCAAAGCATAAATGTTTTATATTAAATTAAATTCCTAGCATGGGCTACATTAGCTACCTTGGCTACATTTCCTGGTTAAGGACAAAATGGATAGCAATTTCCTGATAGATGGTAAAACTTGTACAGCTAACAGCCGAGAGATGACCTGAGCACTGTAAGTGGTGCTATGAGCAAGAAATGTGATGGCCACAGCTAGAGAGGTACAGGTGGTCAAGCTTATATAGCCGACAACTGGGAGATATGCTGGCCAAGAGTACTGCAGACAGGGGGTAACCAGGTGGAATGGGTGAGCCAAAAAGTCCTTATTTCCAGCATCTATTATGCTACTAGATAGAAGTTAGGGGGCATACTGTTTAGTATATTTTGTTGCTGAAGGTTTTCTCATAGGCAACATCCTGGTCACCCTTGCAAAGGATGATCTTGTGGGGTGGAAACATGGCACTGTCATATTCCAGATGTGAAGGGAACAATGCCCATCTCACCGACACCGAGAGAGTTACATTACAGTTTTCACCTAATTAATTAATAATTTACTTGCTGCCTAATATGTAATGGCAAAGGTCATAACTGCTCTGCTTTGCAGAATGATACTCTTTTGTAACTGGCTAAGACCTTCAGACCTGACAAGTAATCAGCCCTTATCCAAAAGCCATTTGGCATAATATCAGACATGGTTTTGCTTATCTTCCTTTATGGACTGAAAGGTGCATGTCATTTGATATTTTGGTAAGTAATGAACTCTTGCTCCATGATATATGTATAGGGATCTACACTTTTTTACTTAATCTAAGATGGGAAGCTAAAAGGGTGTAGACCCTCAAGAAAAGTCTGTTAGCATTTAAATGATGATGTCTGCCAAAAAAAAAAAAAAAGGGCTCTTTAAAGGTTCTGTGACAGATTATAAAACCTTCCTGTCCAACATATCGTTATAATTTCCTATAAGATTGTTGCAGAGGACTGAGTATCTCAGGCATGGTGAAATTCTACATCCATAAAAGCAGTAAATTAAATGTGGCTCCAGTGGTTTTGGATTTGGACCAATGAGTTATCTTGAATAATGCACTCAAGGTAAAAAGTCTCATTTTATTACATTATTTTCATAATGATAAAGACGGAGAGTAATGGAATTCCAGCACGACATGCTAAGGGAATCATACTTTGTTGGCAGACAAGCCAGTGTTACTTGGTGTTTGCCATGTTTCAATCCTAACCAGGGTCCAGGAACTTAATCAACTTCTGTTTTAACGGGTGCAGTTGGTTGTTTTGCTTCTCTGCACTTGCTGTTTTGACATTTCCTTGGCCTGAAATGAAATTTTGACACGCAAATCCCACACGTCAGATGATATTGTAAAACAAGCATCCAAGTATCAGCACATAGCCTGATAGTCTGGAGACCAGAGAATAGAATGAGAAACACCTCTCTATGTCCTTTCATCTACCTCCAGCCATCTGCAAGTAATTTGCAACCAGTTTTGAAGGAGCCTAGGTTATAAGTCACTCAGACTAAAGTTTAAATGCATAGATCAATTTATATAAAGTAGAAAAAGGTAACTGTTCCTCTGCATTAAGCAATTTATTTGGCTATTTAGAAAATTATTACAAAACCAGTCTGTGCACTTCGGATAGTATTGTTTGTTTCCAACTTGCTACTATAAATGTAATTAATCGACTCCTTGAGTTCACTCAAAAATATAGTACTGCAAATGGCCACACTAGAAGCTAATTTAAGACTTGTTTTTGGTACCTAAACCTGGCTGCTGATTCTTTGAACAGCTGAGGATATTGCAGAGGCAGCATCCAAAGCGGATACCCTCGGGATCCCCAGACCGCCATCACCCTGCAGGGGTTCAAGGTATGGATAGATATGGATAGATTGCCAGCCCCACTCAGGGATATCTCAGACCCTGCGGCGGATCAAGATCCGGGACTCACCCAGGTTATGGGTGATGTGATACAGGATGACCCGGACCAATATGACCTCCGACCCTCAGAAGGCAATGATCCCAGTGTAGTGCGCTTGTTTAAGTGAGAGGAGCTCTGACCTCTCATTCCCCAGATCTTGGAGATCCTGGGGATCAAAGTTTCACAGGACGAATCAGACAGTGATTCCCTGGATGGGATTCAGGGTCCAACAACTTCCTTCCCATTACCTAAGAAGGTCCGCAAGCTAGTGACCCGGGAGTGGGACTCACTGGATGCGGGTTTTAAAGTGGGAAGAGCCATGGCGAAGCTTTACCCACTATCGCATGATGTTTTGGATCTTCTAAAGACACCAAAGGTGGATGCGGCGGTGACTGCCGTGACTAAGAAGACCACCATTCCTGTGGCCGGGGCCGCTGCGCTGAAGGACAAGTCGCACGTTTGGAGGAAGGAGTTGCCTATGTCACAGATGCGTTGAATGTCTTGATTAGGACCTCGGTGCATAGTATGGTATCTGCAGTTACAGCTCATAGACTTGTTCTGGTTGCGTAATTGGTCAACAGACTTATCTTCCAAGTCTCAACTTTGTAACCTCCCCTTTAAGGGCAAGCTTCTCTTTGGGAAGGATCTCGACCAGTTGGTGAAATTGCTGGGGGAGTCCAAGGGCAACTGATTGCCAGAGGATAGGAAACCTTCGGGGAAGTTTTTTCCCCTGCGGGCTCGTTTTCGGGATTCTCGCAGATTTCGCCCTGGTAGGTCTTCAGCTCCTTCGGGGTCCAGGCCTGGCTCGGGACATCAGCAGTCCTTTTGTGGAGGACGATGCCCAATCAGAGAGTCCACGGGCCAGGGTGATGGTCATGGAAAACCTACCCAGTGAAGCCAGGGGCACCCATTCCATCGTAGAAGCTGTCGGAGGCAGATTGTCGAGCTTTTACGTGGAGTGGGAAAAGTTTTCCTCGAACCGATGGGTCTTGGAAGTGGACCGGGACAGTTATGCGCTCAAGTTTTCGCACCTGGTGCAGGAGGCCTTTGTGGAGCCTCACGTCGCTTTGCAGGTCAAGCACGAGGCAGTACAGGGGACTCTACAATGACTACTCGATCTCCAGGCCATTGTTCCAGTTCCTCTGGAGGAACAGGGCAAGGGACGGTATTTGGTCTACTTTGTGGTTCCCAAGAAAGAGGGCACCTTTCATCCCATTCTGGATCTGCAGAAGGTGAACAGGTGTTTGTGAGTTCCCAGTTTTCACATGGAGACGTTGAGAACTGTGGTGGCTGCAGTACACAGAGGAGAGTTTCTCACATCGTTAGACCTCACCAAGGTGTATCTCCACATCCCGATTTACCGGGCTCACCAGCGGTTCCTCCACTTCAAGGTGATGGGCCAATATTTCCAGTTTCAAGCTCTCCCTTTCGGCCTGGCAACAGCTCCACATACTTTCACCAAGGTCATGGTGGTCGTGGCAGAGTTCCTGCACAAGGAGGGAGTCCTTGTCCACCCGTATATTGACAACTGGCTAATCCAAGCGAAGTCTCAGGAGGACTGCGTAAGGTCGGTTCAGAGGGTGATGCTCACCTTGCATTCACTCGGCTGGGTCATTAATGTCCAGAAAAGTCATTTGGAGCACACGCAGTCGTTGGTCTACTTGGGAGCGCTCTTCGACACTTTCCGAGGCAAGGTTTCTCTGGCAGCGGACCGTGTAACAAAGAAGCAGGATCAGGTCCATCCCTGTTTCAGAGGAAGAATCCAACAGTTTGGCATCACTTACAGGTTCTGGGATCCATGGCCTCCACCTTGGATTTTGTCCCATGGGCATTCGCTCATTTGCGTTGCAGCGTGTGCTGTTATCGCAGTGGAGTCTGGTGTCGGAACAGTTCCATATACCGTTACCTCTCCTTCCAGAGTCCAGAGTCAGTCTATCATGGTGGCTTTCACGCAGCAACCTTGAACAGAGAGTGGACTTAGACCCTCCAAATTGGGTGGTTATCTCCACGGATGCCAGTCTATCCAGATGGAGTGCAGTCTGCCTCAACAAATCCGCCCAAGGGTTTTGGTCTCCAACGGAGAAATCCTGGTCCATCATCCACCTCGAGACGAGGGCTGTCTGGCTGGCCCTCCGAGCATTTCTTCTTCTGGTCAAGGACACAATGGTTTGAGTGTTCTCAGACAATGTGACGACGGTAGCTTACATCAACCGGCAAGGCAGGTCACAGAGTCTCGCGGTGGCATTGGAGGTGAGGCTATTGTTCACTTGGGCAGAGCACCATCTGAAAGGAATCACTGAGTCTCATGTCACAGGCATGGAAAATGTACAGGCGGACTTCCTCAGCAGGCAACAGCTCAATCTGGGAGAGGGGGAGTTAGCTCCCAAAGCATGGAACCTCATTTGCGCCAGGTGGGGCATGCCTCAGTTGGATCTGACAGCAACTCAAGCCAATGTGAAGATGGAATGCTTCTTCAGTCATCGTCGAGAAATAGGCTCGGTAGGACTGGACGCTCTGGTATGTCCGTGGCCCATGGGCATTCTTCTCTTTGACTTTCCTCCCTGGCCTCTCATTGGTCGGCTTCTATGACGCATACAGCGGCATCCAGACAGTGTAGTGTTGGTGGCTCCAGAGTGGCCACGTTGCCCGTGGTTCTTGGACATGGTGCGATTAACCTTGGAAGGTCCTCTACAGCTGGCATATCTTCCGCATCTACTCAGTCAGTGGCCCATATTTTCGGATCGGGAGGATCACTTCTCTCTCACGGCCTGGCTTTTGAGAGGCAGTGATTGCAATTGAGGGGATATTCCGAGCAGGTCATTTCCACTCTTCTTCAGGCAGGTTGGCCTTCTACTTCTATAGCCTATGTTAGGGTCTGGAAGTTATTTGAGGCATGGTGCCGCCAGCACTCCTTGGATCCTTTGTCAATGGAGTTTCCCCAGGTGTTGGACTTCCAGCAACAGGGGTTGGCCAAAGGTTTAGCTGTCAACTGCCTTAGGTGCCTTAAGGGGCAGAATTCTCGGTCAGACACTGGCAGTGCATCCAGACATTTCACGTTTCCTCAAAGGAGTAAAGCATTTAAGTCCTTCCGTACATCCGTTATTTCCAGACTAGAGTTTGAACCTGGTGCTTCGGGTGTTTTGCGGAGCCCTCTTTGAGCCTTTACCGAGGGCTCCCATTAAGGATTTGACCTTGAAGACCGTTTTCCTCGTAGCCATTTTGTTTTGTTCGATGCATTTCAGAGTTACAGGTTTTGTCGTGTCGAGATCCTTTTCTTAGGATTTACAATGATAGAATTTTGCTGCACACGGTTCCTTCCTTTGTGCTCAAGATGGTCTCTACTTTTCATGTGAATCAGGTGGTGGATCTGCTAGGATTTCCGAACTGGTCCAGGGATTCTACTCAGGAGAGGGAACTTCATCTTTTGGATGTGCGTCATGTTCTTTTGTGCTATTTGGAGGTTACTAATGACTTCCGGCATTCGGACCATCTGTTTGTCTTGTTTGGGGTCCTAAGAAGGGTGACAAGGCTTCAAAGGCGATGATTTCGCGCTGAATTAAGGAGGCTATCACTGTGGATTATGTTGCCCGTGGGCGTCAGGTGCCCGTGGGTCTGAGAGCTCATTCCACTAGAGCCCAGGCTACCTCCTGGGCTGAGTTTCAGCTTCTGTCACCTCAGGAGATCTGCAGAGTAGCGGTTTGGTCCTCCCTGCACACTTTCACCAAGCATTATCATTTGGATGTGAGGGCGCAAGATGAATCGTCCTTTGGGGAGGGTGTACTGCGAGCGGGTCTTTCGGGTTCCTGCCCAGTGTAGAGTAGCTTGGGTACATCCCACTGGTCTGGACTGATCCGGATAAGTTCAGGAAAGGAAAATTGGTTCTTACCTGCTAATTTTCATTCCTGTAATACCACAGATCAGTCCAGAGACCTGTCCCCCTTTCCAGATTCTGAAAGACTACCTTGAGAGGTGATATTTCTTGAAGAAACAATTTGGTCTTTTTGCAAATGCTCCAGAAGGGGCAATTTCTGAGGTGGTCTAGCATTTTTTTTGTTTTGTTTTATCTGTTCCGGGCGAGAGGTTGGCGGTTAAGTTTTTAGGTTCCACCCCCCTTCGCCTTTTAAGTAAAGTTTGGTTGTTTAGGATTGGGTACAGGTCAATACTGAGGGGCTGCAGGTGGCACTCTCGTTAAGTAGCAGTGCTCAACATTCTATGTTCTCTGACTCCATCTGCTGGTAGGAATGCACAACCCACTGGTCTCGACTGATCTGTGGTACTACACTGCTACAGGAACAAAAATTAGCAGGTAAGAACCAATTTTCCTTTCCTCTTTGTCTAATAAGGTTGTTAATTTGCAAGCTGCAGCAACAGTAAGGGTGAAAGATAATCTATTGCTTCATTATAAATTAGAATCAATGGAAAACAGAATGAGATTTAAAAATTTAGGATTGTTGAATTTCACAAAATCTAGATTATTATCTGCTACAGAGTTACTCAGAAAATATTTTCAAGAAGTATTACAATTTGATTCTAAGAAAGAAATACAACTCGCATAATGTTTTTATCTGCCTGAGATGAAGAAAAATATCGATACTGAAGAAGGAGTTTTAGATACCTTATCCCCTTTTGATAGCTCTGATTTAACCTGCATCTGATTTAACCTGCATTGTCCTCGATAGCTCATGCTTCAATAAATTGGTTAGTCTATAAGATGCCGTCCAACTCCTGTAATTTTCTGATTTAATGGGACTCCTGCAAGATTCACAAGAGATAATTTCCCTTAGAGCTACTCTAATTAATACCTGTCTGTTAGAGTCAGACAAAGATTTAAAATTGAGGCAATATTTAAAAAAATAGGAACCAGACTTTTTGTGGTCAAAAGGTATGTACATTCCCTGATGCCACTAGGGAAACCCAGCTAAGACAGAGAGCGTTTTTACAACTCAAGCAGAGTCTCCTCTCACTGGATGCTACCTTGTATTGTGGTTCATCAGGGTAATAAGTTTATCTTTTTGGATCCCTCACATCTGGAAACTTTTCTTACTGATAAAGTTGTGTGAAGCTTAATGAGGAGTAATTACCTATTTTTTGTACTCAGATGGCAGTCTACTTTTGTGCTATTTATTTTTCTGTTTGGTAATCATTTTTTTATGTGTTTCCACCCCCCCCCCCCCCCACTAAAGACGGGGACTTATGATGTATTATATATTTTACTTTTAATTGTTTAAGAATGTTTCCTGTATAGTTCATCTGATGTGGGTATTCATGTTCTTTAGTAAATGATTAAATGCCAATAAAAAGATTGAACTACAGAAGCCTCTCATGAGGGACTTTGTGAAACTCCTTCTGAAAATCCAAATACACTACATGTACCGGTTCACCTTTATCCACATGTTTATTAACCCCTTAAAAAAAAAATGAAGCAGATTTAACGCCAGCCCCAGGGCTCATGAAAAAAAAACTGCTTTTGAAACAGAGCAGTTCCGTTCATTTTAGTAAAACAAAAAGACAAGGCACCATTAAGCATTCAGGAAGGTCAGAGCAACTTGTAAAGTCTCCTTACATTTCAGGGCGACCAGGAGGAATGATGGCGCTTTAAAGACAGGAAGAAAGCTGCTTATTGCAAACAAGAACCACCTATAAAGTTTTTTGTTTTTTTCTCTTTTTTATTTAAACAATGATGAATGGAGGGCAAGGAGATTGACAGTGCCTCCAAGAGTCACACGCACAGCCACAGTTCCTGAGAGCCTGATGCTTTTGAGCACTAGGGTCACACAGTTTCTCCCTTTTTTTTTTAGCACAGCAGCTCATTTAAATATTGCATCGTGTACCCAGGAGACAAACAAACAAACCAGGCGCCCATGTTGGATGCACATTTTTGCGTGCGTCTTATTGCATTAGCCCCTCAGTGGAGTGAGAAGAAATTGACCATAATTAATCCCTATGATCTATAGGGTCAAAGATTACAAGGGTCCCTGCTAGGAGACCTGAGTGACCGATACTGCTGCGGGTCAGGAGATAGCAGTATAAAACAAAGACAATGCAAACACATATAAAAACCGCGTCTCTTAAACCCCTCCTCAAGAAACACAACTTAGACCCCAAAGAACTGGCCAACTTCCGCCCCATCTCAAATCTCCCCTTCTTAGCCAAACTAACAGAGAAATTGGTTAATACTCAGCTCTCAGAATATCTAGAAGAACACAATATCCTATACCCATCCCAATACGGATTCCGCAAATCTTGCAGTACAGAAACGCTTCTCATATCATTAACAGACCATATCATTATGGGATTAGACAAAGGCTACTCCTTTCTTCTAGTACTCCTAGACATCTCGGCGGCATTCGATACCGTCAACCACTCCATCCTCCTGACTCGCCTAGCAGACATAGGTATAGCCGGATCAGCCCTCAGTTGGTTCACGTCATTCCTTAGTAATAGAAGCTTCAAAGTCAAAATCAACAATAAAGAGTCGGCATCGACTAGTTCCTCACTAGGCGTTCCGCAAGGATCCTCTTTATCACCTACTCTCTTCAACGTCTACCTCCTCCCGCTATGCCAACTTCTAACGGACCTTAACCTAACACATTACCTATATGCTGATGACGTGCAGATTCTGATTCCGATAACAGAATCCATCACAAAATCACTCACGCACTGGAACAACTGCCTAAAATCGATCACCATCCTTCTCAACAGTCTTAATCTGGTTCTGAATGCATCTAAGACCGAACTTCTCCTCATCTCCTCCAATCAAGACAACCATCCTCCTCAGACCATCCTCAATACCCAGCTCATGCACACCCATGTAAGAGACCTCGGGGTCCTACTCGACAACCGCCTAAACTTAAAGAAAACGATCAACAACACAACCAAAGACTGTTTCCATAGACTCCAGGTTCTAAAAAGACTCAAACCTCTACTATTCTTCCACGACTTCAGGACAGTCTTGCAAGCCTTACTATTCGCTAAAATAGACTACTGCAACGCTCTCCTCCTGGGTCTCCCCAGCTCATCCACTAAACCCCTACAATTAATACAGAATGCTGCGGCAAGAATTCTGACTAACACCAACCGTGGAGATCACATATCACCTATTCTCCGTAATTTACACTGGCTCCCGGTGAAATACAGAATCCTTCACAAATCACTCACTCTAATTCACAAAGCCATCTACAATCATCTGCATCTGGACCTCAAATTCCCTCTCAACCTCCATAGCACCAACAGACTGACCAGAGAGGCTTATAAAGGAACCCTGCAGGCCCCACCTACAAAAGCTACACGTCTCACCTCGACCAAAGACCGAGCCTTTTCTACAGCAGGTCCAGCTATCTGGAACAACATCCCATCCGACCTCAGACTGGAACCCTGCCTCTTAACATTTAGAAAAAAACTCAAGACCTGGCTTTTCCGCCAGGCCTTCTCAGATCCGCCAGACACTCATTAGACGACAAAAAAGCCATCATGAACAATGGATCCCCTTACTATCCCCAAGCTCGATATAAGAGCCTACCCTGACTCTTAAAACAGCTGTTATCATTATCCTAAGCACTTCGTTCCTTAGTCTTTTTCTTTCCAGCAATCTTTGCTTCCAAGTTTTACCTCCCTTGTTGAATGTAACTTTGTTCTTCCTGTTACCTACGGTTTCGTTACAGTTCCCCCTTTTTGATGTAAACCGACCTGATATGGTCCCTACCATGAAGGTCGGTATAGAAAAGTGTTAAATAAATAAATAAAATATAGGCTGAGGGGAAGACCAAAATGTAATTAGTTTAGATGCACCCAATTTAGGACAAGCTGAGGACAAAGGATATCTATAATATAGCCTTTTACTTACTCATTTTCATCTCACTTGACCTTATCCAGTTTCATTTTTTTGATATCTTTTCTATATTGATGGGGGTTATTAAATTCCTTTAATGTAGATTTGAAAACATTCATAGTAACTTTATTTTTCAAATCCTCAATTGTATTGTGCAATTATTATTTTAAAGGCTCAGTAAATTTTGCCTGTATTATTTTGTCAGACAGAATATGGCCTTTTCATACCAGGAGTGGCACCTGATGTATACCTGCAAGCCACCAGGCACAAATGTTAGTGCAGAAGATTAGCATTTATTTCTTTATTTACATTTTTTTGTACTCATACAAATCCAATTCAGATGGAGCAGTGCAGTTTACAGTAATACAATCATAAAATCCAGTCACAGACATAAAACAATATGCTACATATAAAACAATAAACAAATGAAAATATTCCCGATAAAAATCCTTAAAAACTACTACAAATCCATAATTAACCAAATGCCTGCTTTAAAAGAATTGTCTTTTATATTTATCTAAAACTCAGGTAATCAGCATTTTCTATAGAATCATTGGGTGAAGTATTTGACAATCCTGTAAAAAAAAACAAAATGCTCTAGTTCTTGTTTTCTAAAGGCAATATTCGCAATATGAAGGTACTGAAAAGCAAGTTCTAGCCAGAAGCTCTCAGCATCTGGGTTGGCATATAAAGCATTACGAAGTCAGATAAACAGAGAGCCTCTGCACATAAAACAATTTTATGCATAATAGTTAATATCTCAATCCGTAAGAACTACTGTAGCAACAAAATCCAATCCCACAAAAAAAGATATATTTTTTTTCATGAAAAAGTAAGAAAAATAGGAACAAGAAGAACCTACTTAGTATACCAAGGATTTGTCATTTTGTGCATCAAGTGTGCAAGGGCAAGCATTGTTGCCGGGAAGGCATGTGATCTTCACATAAATAATCTAAAACTTGCTACATTTTGTATCCAGGCTCAAAGGTACTCAGGTACAAAAAAGGTGAATTTTTAAAAGCCCTACACACGCCAAAGCCGGGAGGTATGCACATGCACATTTTAAGAAGTCCCTGAGTACACACGTATCTGCCGGTATACACACAAATCAAAAAGATATGAAAGGGGTGGGGTATGGGTGTTCTGGGAAGGTCACATGCATGTAATTATTTATGTGCATAAGCCCCCACTTATGCAGTAGAGCCGGCATTTGTACACACATGCACGCGTTCATACAAAATTGAGCGCACATGTATGCGCGTACAGCCAATTTTATATCATACATGCATATATGCGTGTATGCTATAAAATGGCTGCGTCCATTTGCTCAAGCCACCATACGCGCACACATGTACGTCTGCACGGCTGTTTAAAAATTACCATCCCTGAGTCCTTGAAAAATGTGGTCACTGGTGCCCATGAAATGTGTTTGTTCTTGGGCATTCTCATGCCCAAGAACAAACACATTTCTTTTAGTAAGATGGACTGAAATATTTTGCTGGCATGTACAACTTGGAATCAAAGATGTGTTTGGAGTAAAAAAATGCTGCTCTGCAAAAATAGAAGAAGCTCACACTTGTGTTTTACATTGAAAAATGTTTATTTTTGAGAAGTTTCATTACTCCATATTGCAAGACAAAAAATGAAATACTCCCATGGCATGCAATTATTCCAGGTCATTAAGAGTATGCTGAAAACATCATTTATTTTATGCATAGAAACAGCCAAGACAACATGCTAAACCACTTAGAATAGTTTATGGATGCTGGCAGTTAGAAACAACACACACATGATGTAAATTATATAATTATGCATTTGTCAGTTTCTTTTGCACTTTTTAAAATAACTGGTATTTTGATGTGAAACAGTTAGAAAGCAGCTCATTGGAAGGTAATTTAGTTTTGTAGAATCAACAATAAACCATCAATAATTTGAACTCATTCTGCTACACTCATCTTGCAATTTGAAGTTTCATCCATCCAAAAAAGAAAAAAACCCCCTACCATTTGTCATATTTTAAGGTCCTGGGAGTCTTTAGAGGTGATGTTTAAGTTTTACACTGAAATAAAAATGAGTCAAACAGCAGCTGGGACCTCACCACCATATTTGGAAGTTTATAATTGACTTTGCTGTCAAGCAATATGTTACAAAAAACTAATATTTTTAAATAATAAATGGGTTTATAAAGCACCTAGAAATATAAAATTCATAGGTTTAGTATAATATGGTCAATGGTTGAGGTACTTCAAATATGAATGGTTACGTGTACAAATTTGGTCAGCTAGAACAAAAAGTCTCCTTTTAATTGTCTTGTACCTCTGTCCCAAATATTGCATGATATGCTCATATGCAATGAGAAGAACCTGAATGAAAATACAGTAATTTATAATATTCATAAAAGCTCATCCCTACATACCTTGCAAGTCATATAATAGTGGTGTGAATATAAATAGCTCAAAACAGAATATTAGGAAAACAAAAAGGAATCTTGAGAGGACATTCACACCACAATATAACGAGCAGTTGAGACACCCTTGGCGCCCTCTCCCTTTCTTTCACATGTATTCACTAGGTAACAACATAACACAAGAATAACCAAGAAACCAGACTGGATGCAATGGCCGCAGCTGTTCATTAGACGTCTTAGCAAGGAAATCTAATTGGGTGTTGAGTCCTGTAGGTCTACTGCTGCTCCTCCCCCAGAGTAGGTGCCAACCGACTTGCACTTTTGCGACCAACCTAGTGGATTACTCAAGGTCTTTCTTTGCCATGAGCCTTGATAGGTGGTATCGTCTGGTGGGGTGGGGGTGGGGGGCAACCCAGGAAAGATGCTGCACATTAGGCCTACTGGAGCCCCTCTGCTGTCCTTCTTCCAGCTGGTCTGCACCATCAATGTCCTGTCTCCAGTCCCATTATCTCTCCCTTTTGATGGCTGTTATGCTGTCAAAGGAAGTGGCCTTAGTCACCACCTTTCCTCACATTGGCACCTTCCTCCTAACTGATCCCCCTTTGTCCCTTGCCTCTCGTCCTCGATTTGGTAACCCACCACAGGGAGTTTGACACATGTGCATCAGCGCGTGCAATGGACTGGCTAGATTGTGATAAAACACACACACATCTAGCAGGCTGCAGCCTACACATCCATGGATTAAATCATTCTCTTCAAAGCTTGGAAGAACAGGTCATTAGCCATGTTCAACAAGTGAACTCTGCCTCATTCTTAAAGATGCTGACATACTATGTCTGCCCTCTCATAACAGTCATGTCGGCTACCATTCTGATACACAGCTTTGGCAACTTGCCGATTCAGTTTGATATAGTTTAAATTTTGTACAACTCTTTATTGGTAACAATGTAGGTCAACCATTACAGGGATAACGTGTTCTCCAATTCTAGTGCTGGTTAAAACCCATGCTGCCACATGCTGAACAAGTTGGAGGTCTCGGAGGAGCTCTTCTGGAAGTTCTACCCACAGTCTGTTGCAGTCTGAGCTACTATATTCCATCTCTATCTTAATTTTCCTTTGCCTGAGTTTTTGAACCACAGGGGATCATTTTGGAATCCCTTTGCAAGAGGAAAAATCCTTGGATTTTACAGTAGAACATTTCTATTCAGTAGCGCCTACAGTGAATGAGTAGCATCTAGTCCAACCACTTAAGTTATAAATAATTTTTCCTTTAAAATGGGAAAGCGGCCTCCAGGATAGATCCTGTCCAGTCTCCCATGTTTGTCTATTTTGTTGTGTTTGTTTATTCAATTTTTATGAAAGTTTTTATGATGCCCACCCCAAACCTTGGAGGGCGTGGGATGCAAATGAATTCAAGTAAATAAATAAATAAAATGATTTCAGAGTGCACAGTTAGCAGACTGGTTAGGTTAAATATAAGTTATACCCAGTCCAAGAGTCAAAAATGCACTTCAGCTATTTTGTTTTGGAAGGCTGTATACAGAAGGCCAATCCCAAACAGATAAGGGCTATGAAAATATACAAAGGCATCAACTATCATACAAGTGATCTACTATACCCTGTGGTTGAGCATCTCCCTAGAAATCAAGAGTTGCTGGCATAACCACAAAATATAGAACCCTCCCCCCCATGAAAACTAGTATGCTGGGTTCTCTGTTTCCAAACTGAAGCAAATTTATCTTATGGGAATGGAAATGAGAGTGGGAGGGTGGGAAGCAAGGGTAAGATTAGGAGAAATGTTATTGAAGTCCTTAGTCCTCTCCTCACCATGTCCTTCCCTGACTAGAGAACCCACCACCATTCCTCCTCCTTTCACAAATGCATTTGTGGTAGAGATAGACACTACCTAAATGTGGAGCAGTAGGAAACAGGTATAAACGTACCTTCTGGGCATCTATTTACCCAAGAATACGTTGGGCCTACTTGGCCTATGTAGTATCACTTGTACCAAAAAGCACTAACACTCTATTTCATTTTTCCTCTATATTTTTCCTCTTTTCTAATTTCTTTTCCTTCCCAGTACTGCCTCCTGCTTCCTTCTTCTATAACTTCTCTTGCCTCATGTCTGCTTGTGCACCTCTTTCTTCTTCCTTAACACAGGGCCTGACTTTTCCTTCCTTCTCTATGCAGTGCTGTAGCTTCTCCACTCTGCAGCACTTTCAGCTGCTGTTCTCCAGTTTCTTCTATCCTTTGATCTTTCTCTTTTCATTTTTCCCCCGTGCTCTCTTCTCATCCCTCTCCTTCACTTTTAAAGCTTTCTCTCCCCCTTTACCTTTTCTCTCTTCTCCCACTGTTGCTATAGAAATAGAAGATGATGATGGGAAAAAAATGATGATGATGATGGAAAAAAAATGATGATGATGGAAAAAAAAAGATCACTTTTGCCATTCAGTCTACCCATTTGTGCTTGTTTAATGTGCTATAACATGTCTCACTTAACCTGTGGTCTTCTCCCTCCATCCAAGGTTTGCATCTACCTCCTCCCTCTCTGCAAATACCTCTCAGACGCAAGCCTCACCTACTTCGTTTATGTAGACGACATACAAATATTACTCCCCATAAGCAAATCCATTGAACACACCATGGAAAGATGGAGCAAACTCAGCTCAAAATTATCCCACCTGCTATCTCAGCTATCACTCTGCCTCAACCAAACCAAAACAGAAATCCTCCACATACACGATAACCGTCCCTCATCTCCCCTCAACATCCCCCCCCCCCCAAACTACTCAGCAAATTCAAACAACCCAGGGCTCCCAAACATCCCAGGAATCTCACTCACGCCAGCCACAAGAAACCAAGGCGTAACCATAGACGACCAACTTAACTTTAAACGCCACATCTCTAATACTATTAAGGATAGATTCTTCAAGCTACAAACACTAAAAAATCTCAAACCCCTTCTCCAAGCGCACGATTTCCGAACAGTCCTTCAATCTATTATTTTCGCAAAACTCGACTACTGCAACTCCCTCCTCCTTGGCCTCCCAGAAATACACATAAAACCCCTCCAAGTTCTACAAAACGCCGCCGCCAGGATCATCACTAACAGCAGAAAATCTTCCCATATCACACCCACGCTCAAAGACCTCCACTGGCTCCCCATCACACAAAGAATCCAATATAAAACCCTCACCCTCATACACAAAAAAATAAACAACAACGAAATGAACTGGCTAAACACCGCAATACACCCATACTCCACACAAAGAAACCTCAGGTCCTCCAACACTGGCCTTCTCTCTGTCCCCGATTGCAAAACTGCACACCTCAACGCAACCCGCAAACGAGCCATATCAATAGTGGGTCCCACCCTGTGGAATTCCCTCCCCCCCCAGCTCAGAAATGAACCCTCATCGCAAGTCTTTAAAAAACATCTCAAAACGTGGCTGTTTACAAAAGCCTTTCCACCTGACACTTAACCCTCCCAAACACACCTCTCCCATCCAGAATGCACCCCTCCCCCCCCCCCCCCCCCCCCCCCTCTCCCACCCCCCCCCCCGACCCTACTCCCCTCCCACCTCCACCCTACCCACTGCCCACCTTCTAGCAACTCCGACTCCTGTATTTATATACTATTTATACTAGCATTTCTGAAACCTGTACCTATATACTATTTTGGTTAATCTATTTATTTCGCCTCCCTCTTTTCAAATGTCTAATCCCTCTTGCTACTTAAACCCCTTGTTACTTAAAACTTATCTGAACACTGACCATGTATTGTGAATATTGTTATCATGTTATAATGTAAAATAGTTATAATATTCCTTGTAAATAGTTATAATTTACCATGTTATAATGTAAATAGGGCAGACCTCGCCCTATCTCTCAGTTTCCTGTAAACTGATGTGATATTTCGATCGAATGTCGGTATATAAAAGAAAATAAATAAATAAATAAATCCACCACTAAGGACCCTTTCTCACCCAGGTATAGTTATTCTTCTAACTCCCAGACTGGCAAGCTTACTCATCAGTCTTCTGTGTGGAAGGAAATAATCAAAGGGTAGGGCTGACAGAGTCATGGGAATGAAGTTAGGTGCTTCACGCTGATTTCCAGTATTGGGTACCTAACTTAATTGAAGAAATCACTGTCCTAAGTTTAGGAGTCTCAGTTTTAGGGACCTTACACTGTGGTCCAGAGTCATGGAGGTGTGGCAGCTCCTTGCAAATGGCCTGCAGGTTTTGCCAAGGTACCTTGATATAAGTGCAGAAGGTCACATAAATTGTTCTTGAGCCAAACAGGAATTAGTTTGGGCTATAAGAGGCTTTGGAAGAGTAGACAAAGAGACTGGACCATTCCAAGGTGTTCTATCATGTGAGAATAGTGGCATAGTTGAAGGGCTTCAAGTCAAGCAGCTCCAGGTTGTACATACACTTCATTTGGTAAAGGAGGAGTCCTTCATCTTCCTTGAATGGTGGCAGTCTTGGTGAGAACTGGTATTCCTTCAGTTTTGCCTGGACTTCAAGGTCTTGGGTATTAGTGTCCCAAATGCTTGCAAGTCAGGGGCTAGGATTGCTCTAGCAATCAATGATGGTTAGGGACTAAACATCCTTTCTTGGTGTGTCCTGGTAGTGATGCCCTTGATGGGAGAGCACATCTGTCTTCCTATTCTGGGAGCTAAGGCAGTAGGATATCTGAAAATCAAAATGCATGAAGAACTGCCTTTGGTTCAGAGCCTTGGCTACCTGATTATATTCCAGGTTACAGTGGTTTGTCAGTACCTCTATGGGGTGGGTAGACCCTTCCAAATAATTCCTCCACTCTTCAAAGGCTACCGTAATAGCCAGGCATTCTCTATCCAGGGTGGCATAGTTTCATTTGGAAGATAAAAGTTTCCTGGATAAATAAGCACAGGGATACACATCCTAATGAGGTCTTTGCTGCCGAGACCGTACCACTCCTATGCCATATTGGAAGTGTTGGGTCTGAGTGTACCAGGAGTAGAGTGGTTCAAAGGCTTGATGGGCCTTAGGAGTCCATTGAAACTTTGCAGGTTTCTATAACAAGGGTGTTAGCGGGGGGCAGAGAATATAATTCTGGAAAAGCCTTGGATGAATTAACAGTAAAGGTTTGCAGAGCCTATATAACACTGAATGTCCTCGGTACATTGTGGAATGACCCAGTGATGAATGTTCTTTGGATTCATTTTGATTCCTCAGTAAGACAGGCTATAACTGAGGAATTCCACCTCCTCCCAATCAAACTGCATGCTTCCAGCTTCTCATATATCCCACATTCTCAGACCTCTTCAGAACTATTGCTGGAGCCAGAACTTGAAGCTGACACTTGATATTGGAGCTAGATCTGGAATTGGAAGCTGAAGCTGGAATTACAGCTTGGAGCTGGAGCTGGAGCTGTAACTCAAAGCTGGAGTTGGAAGTGGAAACTGGAGCAGAGCTTTACCACTGTAGGAGAGTTCATCTCACTAGAGCGCTTGGGGAGTATTCAGGTGCTATGAACAACTTTCTAGTTCCCAGTAACCCTTTTTAACCTGGCTTTGGCCAATCTGTTTCACTGGGGAATGTAGCTACCATCTCACATCTTGGTCTCTTAAAGCCCCCTAGTGCTGCTTGCCTCCAACATGCTGGTTAGCTTTGCTGCTAAAGATCTATTCCTTCTTCTAGCTGTTGCCCAATCCCTACTGGTTCCTTCCCTGATAGATAGAAAGGGTATGTAGGGCGGCCAACCTTTCAGCAAATCTTGACTGGACCCCCAAACTCAAGGACTGGGGAAGGATCAGTGTTGAAGGGAGGATGCTTGCTTTCTGTTGTTCTGTTTCAGACCCCATTCGATGCCACTTCTCCTTGTTCCACTGCATGGGGGGGGGGGGGGGTGGAGGACAGAGCTGTACAGGTTGTGAAGCAAACAGTGAGAGCCTCAGGCAGGGCATTTTGACATCCTCATTCTCCCTCCCCTGTCTCCACCCAGTATCTTCCTCTCTCTTTCTTTCACAGCCCCTGAGACCACACAATGAAGGAGGTCCCATACCTATCACTTCTGACAGTGTGATCTCCCTACCTTATCTTCCTAGTGACAGCCATGATACTTCTCTCATCCCCTGATAGTCATGATGCCCTCTGCCAATCCCTACCCTCCCCCAAATAACCATGATGCAGTTCTCATCCTCTCTTTGAGAAAGTTATAATATTTTCTCCCCACTCGCTCCCTCACTGTCATACAAATGATGCTCCCTCCGCCCCATGACAGCTATAAGAACATAAGAACATCATAACATGACATACTGGGTCAGACCAAGGGTCCATCAAGTCCAGCATCCTGTTTCCAACAGTGGCCAATCCAGGCCATAAGAACCTGGCAAGTACCCAAAAACTAAGTCTATCCCATGTTACCATTGCTAGTAATAGCAGTGGCTATTTTCTAAGTCATCTTAATTAATAGCAGGTAATGGACTTCTCCTCCAAGAACTTATCCAATCCTTTTTTTAAACACAGCTATACTTAACTGCACTAACCACATCCTCTGGCAACAAATTCCAGAGTTTAATTGTGCGTTGAGTGAAAAAGAACTTTCTCCGATTAGTTTTAAATGTGCCACATGCTAACTTCATGGAGTGCCCCCTAGTCTTTCTATTATCCGAAAGCATAAATAACCGATTCACATCTACCCATTCTAGACCTCGCATGATTTTAAACACCTCTATCATATCCCCCCTCAGCCATCTCTTCTCCAAGCTGAAAAGGCTTAACCTCTTTAGTCTTTCCTCATAGGGGAGCTGTTCCATTCCCCTTATCATTTTGGTAGCTTTTCTGTAGCTTCTCCATCGCAATTATATCTTTTTTGAGATGCGGCGACCAGAATTGTACACAGTATTCAAGGTGTGGTCTCATCATGGAGCGATACAGAGGCATTATGATCTTTTCCATTTTATTCATCATTCCCTTTCTAATAATTCCCAACATTCTGTTTGCTTTTTTGACTGCTGCAGCACAGTGAACTGACGATTTCAATGTGTTATCCACTATGACGCCTAGATCTCTTTCTTGGGTAGTAGCATCTAATATGGAACCTAACATTTTGTAACTATGGCATGGGTTATTTTTCCCTATATGCATCACCTTGCACTTACCCACATTAAATTTCATCTGCCATTTCGATGCCTAATTTTCCAGTCTCACAAGGTCTTCCTGCAATTTATCACAATCTGCTTGTGATTTAACTACTCTGAACAATTTTGTATCAACTGCAAATTTGATTACCTCACTCATATTTCTTTCCAGATCATTTATAAATATATTGAAAAGTAAGGGTCTCAATACAGATCCTTGAGGCACTCCACTGCCCACTCCCTTCCACTAAGAAAATTGTCCATTTAATCCTACTCTCTGTTTCCTGTATTTTAGCCAGTTTGTAATCCACGAAAGGACATCGCCACCTATCCCATGACATTTTACTTTTCCTAGAAGCCTCTCATGAGGGACTTTGTCAAACGCCTTCTGAAAATCCAAGTACACTACATCTACCAGTTCACCTTTATCCACATGTTTATTAACTCCTTCAAAAAAGTGAAGCAGATTTGTGAGGCAAGACTTGCCTTGGGTAAAGCCCTGCTGACTTTGTTCCATTAAACCATGTCTTTCTGTATGTTCTGTGATTTTGATGTTTAGAACACTTTTCACTATTTTTCCTGGCACTGAAGTCAGGCTAACCGATCTGTAGTTTCCTGGATCGCCCCTGGAGCCCTTTTTAAATATTGGGGTTATATTAGCTATCCTCCAGTCTTCAGGTACAATGGATGATTTTAATGATATTAGTAACAATTTGTAACCTAAGTCTGAAATTTCATTTTTTAGTTCCTTCAGAACTCTGGGGTGTATACCATCCGGTCCAGGTGATTTACTACTCTTCAGTTTGTCAATCAGGTCTACCACATCTTTTAGGTTCACCGTGATTTGGTTCAGTCCATCTGAATCATTACCCATGAAAATCTTCTCCAGTAAGGGTACCTCCCCAACATCCTCTTCAGTAAACAGCGAAGCAAAGAAATCATTTAATCTTTCCGCGATGGCCTTATCTTCTCTAAGTGCCCCTTTAACCCCTCGATCATCTAATGGTTTAACTGACTCCCTCACAAGCTTTCTGCTTCAGATATATTTTAAAAAGTTTTTACTGTGAGTTTTTGCCTCTACGGCCAACTTCTTTTCAAATTTTCTCTTAGCCTGTCTTATCAATGTCTTACATTTAACTTGCCAACGTTTATGCATTATCCTATTTTCTTCTGTTGGATCCTTCTTCCAATTTTTGAATGAAGATCTTTTGGCTAAAATAGCTTCTTTCACCTCCCATTTTAACCATGCCGGTAATCATTTTGCCTTCTTGCCACCTTTCTTAATGTGTGGAATACATCTGGACTGTGCTTCTAGGATGGTATTTTTTAACAATAACCATGCCTCTTGCACACTTTTTATGTTTCTTGTGGAATAGTTCAAAAATCACCTTGTAAAAACAGGACCATGATGGAAAAGAAGACTCACTGGCACTTTACTGCAATGCAAGTAGCCAATCCTCTTAAAAGTGGCAAATTACTTTCAGAAATAGAAAACACTGATGCAGGGGATAGTAATGTCCAAAACTTATTTTAAGCAACATTTTTGTAAATGGTGAGAAATAAATTATAATTGAATACAGGGAGCATATACATGACAAGTCAATGCCTGCAAAATTAAGGCTGCATTTCCTATACATTTCCGCATGACAGCAATAGTATGTGCATACTCTCATGCACAAAATTGTAATTTTTATTTATTTAAATTTTAAACTTCGTAAATAATTCTTTCAGTATGAAGTTAGAAAATACACCAAAACTATGCTTACATTTTTTTCCCATAGAATCTGAAATAAATGTCTTAAGTGGAATCCTGAGCTTTTTTTTAAAACTCCAAACATCTCAAAATTCATGTTGGCTTATGGATTTCCTTTTGAACACACAACTGAATTTCAGACCTTCAGTGCTATATTTCATGGCCTAAAATGCCTGGCCCTGGCTTCCTTAGCATATGTAAGAATTATATAACATGAACTCACAACCCTCGTGTCAGAATAATGTTCACTTCAACCACATCACAAAGAAAGCATTGTTCTTTCTAAAATGTGCCATATAATGAGCATTCATAAAATCTGGAGTCATTGTTTGTTTACCTTCATCAAATTCTCGAGAGTCTCAGAGGGGCCGTGCTCTCGCTGCAGCTGTGCAGTGCTCCACTACCAAATGAAAATGTTTTGTCTATCTACCTTCATTACAGCCAGTCAAATTCTCAAATGCACTCTGAGATGGCTGAAGGTTTACTTTATACAGGGTGACAGTGATGGGTCACAGAGACGCTGTGGAAAACTTACAGCTTGCTTTGGAAATAGCAGAGGTCACCCAACATTATTTTCAGCTCTAGGCTGAAATCTTGCCAAAGTAGGACATCTGCCTTTCACAATGACTATGCATATTCCAGAGAGGATTGTAGCTGCTGGCTCAAGTACAGAAATAAGTTTCAATTTTGACTGAAATAAAGGTCAATAAACAAACTATACAGATGGTGATATTATTGGACTAACTTAATACATTTGTCGAATAGCTTTTAGGAGTTAACATTCTTTACCTCAGGTCTAAACAGAGTGACTCCACACTATTTTATCCAGTTTTATCAAAACTGGATAAAATAGTATTTGTAAATAGTATTGTATTTCAAATTCTTTAACATGTTCAATCTTTTTTGGGCCAATGCAAAAAAAAAAAAAAAAAAAAGCGCTGAAAGTGAGCGCTGAGTGTTCAGTGCCTGATTTCCTAATGTGCCCCCAGGCATCTCTCTTGGGGGTGCCATGCAATTTTTAAATTAGGGGTTGTGTTGTCATGGAGGTGCTAGGGTTGATTACATGCCTCTAGCACCTCCTTGACGGCGGGAGCCTGCGAATGGTCAGCTGTCAGCGGCCGTCCGCCGGTTAAGAAAATGGATGCAGAATTTATCGGCGTCCGTTTTCTTAATCAGCGCACAGCCACGGGTTCGGTAAATGGTTGCTTGTTGACTGAGAGTCCGTTTCCCGAACCTGACCAACGGCACTTTTTAAAAATCTTTTTAAAAATGAATCTTTAGTTCCTCCTACTTAAAATTGCAAGTAGGAGGATGTACAGAAAAGCAGTATTTTCTGCTTTTCTGTACAACTTTTGGGAGAGTAGAACTGCATTTTGGATGCACTTTTTTTTTTTTTTTTTTGCATTTTGGGTGAGTAACTAATAGCCTCATCAACATGCATTTGCATGTGATGCGTGCTATTAGTTTTGCTGCACATTGGACACGGTTTGTGGAGGCACCTACACAACCCGCGTCCAACTGTGGGATAAACAAGAGCACTGTATTGCATCGACCCCTTTGGTAGGACTGCCTGAACAAAGAACATCTCTCTTTGTCCATCTCTCCTAAACACCTCTGTAGAAAATCTGCAAGTTGCTTCTTGAGCACCTACTCTAGCTACCTTTCGGCTCGATCCAGTAAGGCCGCGGTAAAAACAGTGCGGTAGTGTCAGGCGCACCCTTCCTCCCCGCACGCACAGTTCTCTTCACTAACTCCCCGATACTCTCCTCTAATCGCATGCAAATGCATGCCGCGGCTTTAAAGCGGTAGGGAAGGGTTATGGCCGCCTAACCCATTTTACTGTATAGGCGCTTAATACAGCGCCTATACAGTAACCTGGGTGCGCTGGTACCTGTCATTTCAAATGACATTTGAAATGACAGGCACCAGGAAGTGTAAAAATCAAAATTTGTAAATACCTGTCGGAGGGCCGCGTGGGTCCAGGCGGCCGGCGGGATCCGGGGGGCCGGTGGTCGCGTGTTAAATCTAGGCCGCGGGCGGGCGGGTGGGCGCAGCAACACGCGTTAGTTCGAGACGGCCGGCGGGCGGCGGGTGGTCGCGTGTTAAATCTAGGCCGGGTCCGCACAGGCGCACATTCATTCATTCACTGCCGGTGGGGGCTGCCGGAGAGGCAACCCCCACCTGCAGTGAATGAATTCATTCATCCAGGCGGAGGAGCCGGCTGCTTTCGCCACCGGCTCCTCCGCCTGGATGAATGAATGCGCGCCTGTGCGACCCCTGCGTTTCGGCGCTCAAGGCGTGACGTCACGGCATGTGACTGCCTTGAGCGCCGAAACGCAGGGGTCGCACAGGCGCGCATTCATTCATCCAGGCGCCGGCTCCTCCGCCTGGATGAATGCGCGCCTGTGCGACCCGGCCTAGATTTAACACGCGACCACCCGCCGCCCGCCGGCCATCTCGAACTAACGCGTGTCCCCCCACTGCCGCTGCCGCCGCCGCCTGGAACAGGCGCCCACCCGCCCGCGGCCTAGATTTAACACGCGACCACCGGCCCCCCGGATCCCGCCGGCAGCCTGGACCGACGCGGCCCTCAGACAGGTATTTAAAATTTTTTTTTTCTTCTGACAGGTTTTATGTGTCCCACATCATTACATTTTCTCGATCATCTCTGTATCGCTTTTTTTTTTTAATTGTGTTTTATTGTTTTTGAGTGTCTTAAGCGGTGTCGATGGATTTGTTACTAGACTCACAGTCCTAACTCCTACTAGGGGGAGGCGGTAAACTAACACGTTACGGCCGCGGCAAAACAGTGCGTTACTAATGAGATAACCTGAGCGCGCGTTACGGTATCGGAGGGGAATAGCTAATTCCTTCATTATACAGCTAATTCGTTCATTTACATGCCGGGTGCGGGAAGGGTTACGCGTCTGTTTTAAGAAGCGCTACGGTCGCGCGAAACTGGAAACTGTATCTCTGATTTGCCTTACGCGTCCGAATTGTGCGCAGGGAGCTCGTTACAGACGAGAAAACTTCAACTGAATGTTACTGTATCGAGCTGTTTGTAATTCCAGGAGTTTATAAGGGGATAAATGATCATTACATGCATGTATATGTAAACACCCTCTCTTTCCACTGCCATATTTACATCCAAGAGCGAGAGAGGAGCCAAAGAGGTAAATCCAGGCTACTTGGATTTATCAGTGTTCTTCAAGATGAAACTTCTTCATTGATAGACAGGAGTGCAATGTCATAATTACTCCCAAGCAATAATTCTTTGAAACATGCAATACTGCTGGCACTCAGTAACAAAACATTTCACATAACAGAGTAGCAAGAGATCAATTTACTGAAGCAATTGTTAGCCCCTGCCTCAGCTTCTTAACAACAGGGGCTCAATGTGAGTGGTCATGGGCCTTGCAGCACCAATAATCCTGGGGTCTTCCAACACAGAAAGGAGAGGACAAGTCTTTCAAGATCCTTAGGGTAGTTCTGGAGATCTTCTGCAACAGTCCAGCAAAA
Organism: Rhinatrema bivittatum; assembly: GCF_901001135.1. Taxonomy (NCBI): domain Eukaryota; kingdom Metazoa; phylum Chordata; class Amphibia; order Gymnophiona; family Rhinatrematidae; genus Rhinatrema; species Rhinatrema bivittatum. Next base: position 61,913,579 of record NC_042615.1, on the reverse strand, counting down.
TAAACCACACCATTACAGTAAGTGTTCAAAATTAAACCTTTTGACTGGTAATGATTGCAGTTGGAATCACAGTAGGTACTCTTGATAAAGAAAAACCTTGATAGTACCTGAAAATCTGACTTCAGTCTTTCCTCTGACTCCCACAAAGATAAATCCGCTCTCTCCATCTCTGAAGAACTCTCTCAGACAGAACAAGAGTATGAGCTTTACCCCTTCTTAGAGGCTTCTTCCTTGAATTTTCAAAAAATGTTAGGAATCCACCCTTGGACCTCAAGGCAAGTGTCTTTATAATCCTGAAGACCTAGGCACCCTACCCTTCAGACTGAGCCACCTTCCCAGTACAGGAGGCAAGCAGTCCTCTTCCTTTGGAGAGAGCAGCCCAAGAGACCTCTCTTAGAAAGAGAGACCCTGAAGCATCTCAAACCATGAGGGCGTGAGAGCTTTGTTAAATACTGGCACCTCACTATCTCTATTCTTCCTACTATATTCTGACCTCACATTCAGGATCTGTTGAGATTCCGATGGCTACTAGTAAGTGACAGTTTTGTGACCTCCCTACACCCCCCACCCATGCTAAGAAAACATTTTAGAACAGTGACCTACAGTCTTTCAACATGCAAGGAAGGAAAAATACAGAAAGGAAAAACAGAGATTAACACAACAGCAAATGGATACTAGAGTACCCAGGAACCATTTATTTATTTTAGGCATTTTACAGTTCATATGCTTCCTTTCTAAATACAATCAAGGTGGTTTACAGCAGTTAGGCTGGAACACTCCATTGTAGAACTAAACTTCTTGAAGCACCTGCACGGTAACTGATTAATGATTAAAGAACAAGGTACAAACACACATACCCTTTAATCCTCATTAAAAAAAAGCATAAGAAATTGTGCTGCTCTGGACAAGAACCTGGGTGGCATCTCTACATCTTTAGTCTCATGGATATGAGCCCTTGGGCTGTGGCATGGCTGATACAGCCTAGTAAATAAACCTACCGGGCCCACACCATAAGCTGATGGGCATGCCCTTACTGGGACTGGAGCTGGGACTTCACCTATACCAGCCCAGTTCCCTGCAGTTGGAGCCCTTGGGTTCCAGGGGCTGGCAGGGCTTAGGCAAGTGTCCTGTAAGAAGCGGTCAGGAAGGGTCAGGATATGGGCAGAGCTGGCAGCAAGTAGGCAGGATCCAGGTCATTATCGGGGCAGGAGCGAGAATCAGTATCCTTGTCCAGGCCAAGGTCGAGGCACGCAGAAGTCCAAAGAAGTCAGTGTCTGTAGCAGAGGTCAGTACCAGGCAGCAGGCAAGAGAATATTCATATCTGAAGCATGGGTCAGAACCAGGAGTCAGGCAGAGACAGACAGACAAGACATGACTAGGTTCTGGGACAAGAGACAAGGAGGGCAACAAGGCAAAGCAATGAAGAGAATTGGATAAGTTCTTGGAGGAGAAGTCCATTACCTGCTATTAATTAAGTTGACTTAGAAAATAGCCACTGCTATTACTAGCAACAGTAACATGGTATAGACTTAGTTTTGGGTACTCGCCAGGTTCTTATGGCCTGGATTGGCCACTTTTGGAGACAGGATGCTGGGCTTGATGGACCCTTGGTCTGACCTCTTATGGCATGTTCTTATGTTCTTAACGTGAGGAGACAACAAGGCACAGCAGGCAGACAAGCAAAGACTCAGAAAGAAAGAGTAGCAACTCGCACTGTTAGGCAGGAAGTACTGGGATGGAGTGTGGCTGAGATTAAAATACCTTGCCACTATTTCCTGCCATGGAACCTAGAAAGACAGAAAGAGTATGTGTGCATGCACCTAGGGGGAGGCATCACCCAACAGGCCCAACATTTGATGGCAACATCCTGAGGCCTCGGCAGTGCTTGGGGTAGGTGCGGCTGGTCACTGAGCCTTCCCGTGGTTGGCTGGAACATTACATTTATTCTGGATTGATAGTTTGTGATAGTCCTTCTTGTTCTAAAAATCATACTCCTCTGGACAAGAGCCTGGGACAGGGTGGCATCTTTTCACTCTTTAAGTTGGATGGATTGTCTGGATTACAATGCTCCTGGTTCTTAACTCTGCTATCCGTGGGCTCTCAGGGTGAAAATCCAGCACCTGATAAATAGGAGAAAAGACAACAAACTCCCACAGTCCACTAAGGCTTGGGAGTAACCTGTACGAAGCGGCAGTTACTACCATAAGAAACTTGCAAGGCAGGCCAAATGGATCATTTGGTCTTTTTCTGTCATCATTTCTATGTTACTAGCAAAAACATGACACTTAGAAATGACTGATCACTGGACTCTAAATAAATGAGACAGTTATTGCAAGGCACCATTTCGGTGTAGGAAGATGATCACTGGAATAAAATATTAAACGACATAAGCAATTGCATAGAAAAATTCAAAAGAAGACAAAAATTGGGTGAACAAAATTTTTTTTGTTTTTTATGATTCTTATAGAGTTGTACCTGGTGATGCATAAGCTTTGCTTCCCCCAGCCGGTGTCCACTGCCGTATTAAGTGTATTGCATTTCGTGAGGCACACGATGCTTGAGAAACTTTTATTACAAAAAATTGGTTTGTTGAAAAATTAGGTTGACGCAAAAGCTAGGTTCAGAGGACTGCCAAGAAGTGTTTTATGGAATTTGGTGATGGTTCACTGCTAAAATTGTGTCAAGAAAGCCAAAAAATTATTGAAAATTCCAGCAGCAAGCAGAAAAAAAGCTGTTACGAGGTAAAATGAACTATTTTGGATGAGAGGAGGAAAAAGTTGATAGAGGCATTTCATGTTATTTCAAAACCATTGAAAAATGAAACCCATAGCCAAGACAGGCTCTGGCTGACAAATTGGTTAGAAAAGTGGGATGAAGTTTTCCTTCATTTAGCACCTTCCAACAAACTTTTCATTTGGTCAATTCAAAAACCAGATTTTCAAAATGTTCGAGTTTGGTCGAAAACTTTGCATGAAATTGTGGACAAGGAACATTATCACCCAAATTGTCAGAAATCCTACTTGCATTGGTCTTTTTGTCATGTCCATAGTGAAGGAAATATTGTGGGTAATCAAAGAAACTGTGGAATATTGGGATGGCATCTATTTTCAGAATATGATTTTAGCCAAAAATGTTATCCAATTTTTGAGTGATCCTGAAAACATTTTGGTAGTAGTTGAAGCTACTTTTGTCCATGATAAGGTGCCATGCATGCAAGCTATTGCCACGCTATAGCTGTTTAACGAAAATGGCATAGATTTTTGGGGTAATGGAGTTTGACTAGGGAACTCTTCAGGGAACGCTGCTGAAAACATAGGTGCTATTATTAATGATGAGGTAGAGAGCTTAATGTTAAAGGAAAGTGGTCAGGGACATTATTCCACCAAAACATTGCATCAAAATTTGGAATTGTACTTATTAAATTTGGAAAATTATATTGATTTATTTCAAAATTGTTTGTGTCCATACCTCACTTATTTTAAAGCTGTTTTGCAAGCCATGGGTGGGCACACCAACTATATGCTGTTTAATTCCATTTTGAATGCGATTAAAATAATATATTGCATATTTCTATCAGATTTCAGGTTGCTGCTGCAATGGGGGAGGCAAAAGTTATGCAACACCCAATATTTTTTTCAAAATTTTCTTTTTTTCTCAGAATATGAACACAATGTTTGGATTACTTACCTGGTAATCCCCTTTTCCTTAGTGTAGACAGATGGACTCAGAACAAATGGGATAGTATCCGCGTGCTAGCAGTTGGAGACGGATCTGACGTCAGCACGGGGGTATATAGCCCCACAGGAAGCGCAGCGATTCAGTAATCTTCCTTGCAAAAGCTGTTATGGATGTGTGTACTGACGCTCAGTGAAAAGTAAAAAGTAGAAACAGGATCCCCCTGACCGATTGACAGTGGCTGGAGACCGCCAGCATTCACAACCGGAAGGCGTGCACCCGGGTAGAGCGTACGCTCTCATGGAAAGAAAAGCCATGGCTTACCTGGAATCGGTGAACCCATGTACACAGGCAGCAGGGCGGGATGCTGAGTCCATCTGTCTACACTAAGGAAAAGGGGATTACCAGGTAAGTAATCCAAACATTTCCTGGCGTGTAGCCAGATGGACTCAGAACAAATGGGATGTACCAAAGCTTTACTCCCAGCCAGGGCGGGAGGCTGCCTGAGGACCATGTAGTACCGCCCTCGCAAAAGCAGAGTCCTCCCTGGCCTGGACATCCAGGCGGTAGAACCTGGAGAAGGTATGGAGGGAGGACCATGTCGCTGCTTTACAGATCTCTGCAGGTGATAGCATCCTGGACTCCGCCCAGGATGCTGCGAGTGCTCTGGTGGAATGAGCCTTAACCTGAAGAGGCGGAGCCTTCCCAGCCTCCACGTAGGCTGCTCTGACAACTTCCTTAATCCAGCGGGCAATGGTGGGCCGAGAGGCCGCTTCACCTTGCTTCTTCCCGCTGTGGAGGACGAACAGGTGGTCCGTCTTTCGCAGGTCTTGTATCACGTCCAAATACCTGGGCAGCAATCTGCCGATGTCGAGATGGCATGTGGATTGGTGTCGTGAGTGTCGCACCAGGCTTCAAACACTCTCCAGATCCGTACGTAGGTAAGGGATGTGGAAAACTTGCGAGCTCGGAGGAGTGTATCAATCACGGGCCCCGAGTAACCACGTTTCTTCAGTCTAGCCCTCTCAAGGGCCAGACCGTAAGAGAGAATTGAGCTGGATCCTCGTGTAGAATGGGACCTTGATGTAGAAGGTCCCGGAGAGGAGGCAGGGGAAGAGGCTCCCCTGCCAGTAGTCTTCTCATGTCCGCGTACCAGGGTCTTCTTGGCCAGTCTGGTGCCACTAGAAGAACTAGGCCCCGGTGAGTCTGAATCTTGTGGATGAGGGCGCCCAGCAGAGGCCCCGGAGGGAAGGCATACAGGAGAGTCCCTGGAGGCCATGGCTGGACCAGGGCATCGATTCCGTGTGAGAACGGGTCGCGCCTGCGGCTGAAGTATCTGGGTACTTGAGCATTGGACTTGTCCGCCAGTAAATCCATGGCCGGAATCCCCCAATGATCGACAATCATCTGGAAAGCCGTGTGGGACAGCTGCCACTCTCCTGGATCCAGGCTTTCTCTGCTGAGGAAGTCTGCTGTGGTATTGTCCTTCCCGGCAATGTGGCCAGCGGAGATGGCTTGCAGATTCGCCTCTGCCCAAACCATCAGTGGGGCGATCTCCAGAGAGACTTGTCGGCTTCTGGTTCCGCCCTGCCGGTTGATGTAGGCCACCGTGGTGGCGTTGTCGGACATCACTCTGACAGCTCTGTGCCGTAGTCTGTGAGCGAGTCGAAGGCAGGCCAAACGGACTGCCCGGGCCTCCAGGCGATTGATGTTCCACGTTGACTCCTCTCTGTTCCATCGCCCTTGCGCGGTGAGTTCTTCGCAATGTGCTCCCCAGCCGCTCAGGCTGGCATCCGTGGTGAGCAAGGTCCACGTGGGCGAGGACATCGCCGACCCTCTGCTCAGGTGGTTGGACTGCAACCACCACCGCAGCTGGATCCGAACTCTGGCCGGTAGAGGAAGATGCGTGGAATAGTCCCGTCGACGGGGGCTCCAGTGAGAGAGCAGGGAATGCTGTAGAGGTCTCATATGGGCCCGCGCCCAAGGCACCACTTCCAGGGTGGATGCCATGAGACCCAGAACCTGCAGATAATCCCAGGCTATGGGCCGACTGACCCTCATCAGATACTAGATACGTTGCTGAAGTTTCAACTGTCTCTTGGTCGTAAGACTGACCGTGTCCGCCCGGGTGTCGAACTGCAGTCCCAGATACTCTATTGACTGGGAAGGCAATAGGCAGCTCTTGCTGAGGTTGATTACCCAGCCCAAGCTTTCCAGAAGGGCGATCACTCTGTCGGTTGTCCGCAGGCTCTCGTCTCGAGACTTCACCCTGATCAGCCAGTCGTCTAGGTAGGGATGGACCAGAATCCCTTCTCGCCTGAGGGCCGCAGCCACCACTACTACCACTTTGGTGAATGTCCGTGGGGACGTGGCCAACCCGAAGGGTAAAGCCCGAAACTGGAAGTGGCGGCCCAGAACCTTGAAGCGCAAGTAGCGCTGATGATCTGGATGGATCGGAATATGCAGGTATGCCTCTGACAGGTCTAAGGCCGTGAGGAATTCCCTGGGCTGGACTGCGGCTTTGACGGAGCGCAGAGTTTCCATACGAAACCTTGGTACCCGTAAGTAGCGATTGACCGACTTGAGGTCCAGCACAGGCCGAAAAGTGCCCCCTTTCTTGGGTACCATGAAATAAATGGAATAGTGTCCAGAATTCACTTCCCAGGCAGGTACTGGGAGGATGGCGTTCAAGGTCAGGAGCCTCGCCAGGGTAGCTGCTAACGCTGCCTCCTTGTGCCGGGGACATGAAGATTCCACAAACTTGTCCGGAGGAAGAAGGCGAAAATCCAGATAATATCCTTCCCGGATAACGGCGAGGACCCACTGGTCTGACGTAATCTCGACCCATCTGGGGTAGAAGAGGGTCAACCTGCCCCCTATGGCTTCGGTCCCCAGATGAATCGGCAAATTCTTATTGCGGGGCGCGACCGGGGCCCGAGCCCGGGCCCGCCCCCCGCTTGCGCTGCTTGGTCCGAAAGGTCTGATTCCTGGCCGGAGGACGAGTCGCCTGATAGCGCCCCCTATACGGAACAAAGCGCTGGGAACTCCTGCCCCTGTAGGGCCGTGGAAAAGAGCGCTGTCCCCTTCTGGATCGGTCTTCCGGAAGTCTAGGCACAGGAGAGGCACCCCAGGTAGTGGCTAGTTTATCAAGGTCACTGCCAAACAGAAACGAGCCCTGAAAGGGTAACCTGGTGAGACGAGACTTTGAAGACGCATCAGCTGACCATGGCCGGATCCAGAGCTACCTCCTGGCGGCTACAGAGGATGAAATCCCCTTAGCAGTAGTGCGAACCAAATCCGATGCGGCATCGGTGAGGAAGGAAAGAGCGGACTCCATGTCAGCCGCTGGAGCGTTGTTCCTGGCCTGAGACAAGCAGGCACGTGTCACCACAGTGCAGCAGGCCGCAATCCGCAAAGAAAGAGCCGCCACCTCAAACGTTTGCTTCAGAATGGTGTCCATTCGTCTGTCATGGGGCTCCCTAAGGGCCGTCCCCCCTTCCACTGGAATAGTAGTGCGCTTGACCACAGCGCTAATTAAGGTGTCCACCTGAGGACATGCCAGCAGGTCCTGGAGAGCCGGAGCCAGCGGGTACATACCTTTCAGGGCCCGGCTCCCTTTGAAGGAAGCCGCCGGCGCCGCCCATTCCAATTCTATTAGTTGCTGAGCTGCCTGCAAGAAAGGAAAATGGCGGGCTGTAGGACGAAGACCTTCCAGCAGAGGGTTCTGTGCCGAAGGAACCGAAGCACTGGGACCAGTGATATCTAACTCCGCCAGACACTGAGTCACGAGGTCTGAGAGGTCCTCCTTAGGGAAGAACCGCCTCATGGTTCTATATGGTTCAATCCCCGGGGGGAGGTCCCCCTCGTCCGGGAGGTCGGACTCGTCCGGCGAAACCTCCTGATCCGATTGATCTGGACTGTCCAGTGGCGGGAGGTCTCGCTCCCGATAAGGCTGTGAGGGTCCAGGCACAGGATCCCTAGGCGCTGCCCCCGCAGCAGCGGTCGCAGGAGGCGCCGCAGATGCAGCCACTGCCGGAACCGCAGCAACCACAGGAACCACAGGAGCAGCCGGACCAGTAGGGCCTGGACGGGAAGCCGTCTGCATTTGGACAAAGGCATGAATACCCTTAAAGAGATCCACCCAGGAAATGGAAGCAGCCTCTAATCGCCGGGGTACAAGGGCCCCCGGGATGCCTGAATGGTCAAGACTGCCCCCCAAATCCGGGGTAGCCCCAGGGGAACTGTCAAGAAACTGTGGCTGAGACTGGTCCAGGCCAGAGGGTCCCCCTGCTGCCTCACATTGGACACATAGTGAATCAGGCTCAGGACTGCGCGTGGCTCTAAGGTGGCATACAGAGCAGAGGCCAAGGGCTGAAATGCCGGAGACAAGCGGCTGCGCCGCCGAGGATGCGGCTGCGTGCTGATCCATACCAAAGAAAACAAGCGCGCAATAATATGCGGCAGCAATAGGCGCGTAATACAACAGGCGCACAAGCCTAATAATATGCGGCAGCAATAGGCGCGTAATACAACAGGCGCACAAGCCTAATAATATGCGGCAGCAATAGGCGCGTAATACAACAGGCGCACAAGCCAAATAATATGCGGCAGCAATAGGCGCTTAAAACAACAGGCGCACAATGGTAATAATATGCGGCAGCAATAGGCGCTTAATACAACAGGCGCACAATGGTAAAAATATGCGGCAGTAGTAGGCGCTTAAGAGAACAAGCGCACAACAGTAATAATATACGGCAGCAATAGGCGCTGAATACACCAGGCGCACAGTGGCAATAATATGCGGCAGCAATAGGCGCCGAATACACCAGGCGCACAGTGGCAATAATATGCGGCAGCAATAGGCGCTGAATACACCAGGCGCACAGTAGCAATAAGATGCGGCAGTAACAGGCACAATAGGGCGCTAAAGAGAACAAGCGCACAACCCTAAGCAATAGGCACACAGCACTAATGGCAGTCAATAGGCATTCAGCCCTAAAGCATTTAATAAAGAGCTTATAATAGTATGCGGCAAATACTCACAGTGGCAGCCAATATGCGAAAACAATACAATAAACGCACAGGGAGGAAGAAAGCCGCGCCTATTACGGGCGCGGAATACCTGAATAGGGCCACAAAATGGCATCCTCCACGGCTTGCCACGCCGCCGATCCTCGAGACTTCGGAGACCTGGGCGAAGAGATGTACGCCTTACCCGCTCTTCGGTGCTTCTAGGCTGGAACACAGGCGGTCTCCGGCTGCGGGGGGAAAAGGGCCAGTACCTCTCACCACCGCGAAGGGAGGAACTGCACCCGCTACCCTCGTCCACGCCGGGACCGAGGGCCTCGGAGCCACACCCGAGTCTCCCCCGGGAGGCTATGTCCCTGCCGCGGTTCGGCCGGACCGAGGACTTTCCCACCGGGGGGCCACGGTAGGCGCCCCGGGAAGCTCAACTCGGGGGCGAGCTGGAAACGTCCCCGAAGGAGCGCGGGGCTCAATACTCGGTAGTAGAGAAGAGAATCTAGAATGAGAAAAGCAAAAAGAGAAAAATTAAAGTAGTCTTGGAAAGCACGCTGAACCAGCGTGTAGGCACTCCAAACTGCTTTGGAGATGGAAATTACTGAATCGCTGCACTTCCTGTGGGGCTATATACCCCCGTGCTGACGTCAGATCCGTCTCCAACTACTAGCACGCGGATACTATCCCATTTGTTCTGAGTCCATCTGGCTACACGCCAGGAAAAGACCTATTAATCACGGAATTCTTCTTGCCTTCAACCCCCTCTTGACTGAGTAGGTCATCAACTTCATTTTAAAAGGTCAGAGTCCATAGTCCCTATAATGGAAAAACTGGAAACAAAAATCCAGGTAAAATGTAGTGAGTGCAATTCAGAACTTTTTCCAACGGTGATTTCCTGGAAACATCCAACCTAGATACAACCAACAAAACACTCAGAAATTATCAGTAGTTGCAATAAAACAAAGCAACAACCAAACAAAGGACTACAGAAAGACAAAGCAGTCTTTAATCAGTCATTTGTCTTCAAATAACAGGATTCCAACTGGAACAGGGAGCTATTAACTCCATTCTGAAGCACTCCAATAATTTGGTTAGTTAACTATACCAATAAGGATTAGGACTTGGAAACACCTCTTCCTCCAGGCAGGATCAGAAGCACAAAGTACTTCTTGTGGTTCCCTCCAGTCTGAGGAACCACCATTACATGCTATGTATTGTAATGGTGGTTATGTAGCTGTGTAAACAGGATGCTGGACTTGATGGACCAGAATCCAGTATCATGGTCTTGAGGGTAAATCCCTGTAAATTGGGTCACGCTATATTCTTTGTAATATTTTAAGTCTGATCCATTTATCTCTCTTGGTCTCAGTATAGTACTTCAAATGTAATACTTTCCGTATTGGGTCAGACCAAGGGTCCATCAAGCCCAGCATCCTGTTTCCAACAGTGGCTAATCCAGACCATAAGAACCTGGCAAGTACCCCAAAACTAAGTCTATTCCATGTTACCATTGCTAGCAGTGGCTATTTTCTAAGTCAACTTAATTAAGAGCAGGTAATGGACTTCTCCTCCAAGAACTTATCCAATCCTTTTTTAAACACAGCTATACTAACTGCACTAACCACATCCTCTGGCAACAAATTCCAGAGTTTAATTGTATGTTGAGTGAAAAAGAACTTTCTCCGATTAGTTTTAAATGTGCCACATGCTAATTTCATGGAGTGCCCCCTAGTCTTTCTATTATCCGAAAGAGTAAATAACCGATTCACATCTTCCCGTTCTAGACCTCTCATAATTTTAAACACCTCTATCATATCACCCCTCAGCCGACTCTTCTCCAAGCTGAAAAGTCCTAACCTCTTTAGTCTTTCCTCATAGGGGAGCTGTTCCATTCCCCTTATCATTTTGGTAGCCCTTCTCTGTACCTTCTCCATCGCAATTATATCTTTTTTGAGATGCGGTGACCAGAATTGTACACAGTATTCAAGGTGCAGTCTCACCATGGAGTGATACAGAGCCATTATGACATTTTCCCTTTCTAATAATTCCCAACATTCTGTTTGCTTTTTTGACTGCCGCAGCACACTGAACCGACAATTTCAATGTGTTATCCACTATTTATTTATTTATTTAGAGATTTTCTATACCGGCTTTCGTGATTAAAAATCACATCATGCCGGTTTACAAATAACAGGGGGTGTGAACACAGAAACGGAACCATAACAGGTGCAAAGAGAATCGTAAAGTTACATTACAACAAGGTACATATAACTGGGTAGAGAATTAGAGTAACCGAGCAGTTAGGGTTAATTATTTATAGAGATGTGAATCGTGTGATCGATCGTCTTAACGATCGATTTCGGCTGGGAGGGGGAGGGAATCGGATTGTCGCCGTTTGGGTTTTTTAAATATCGTGAAAATCGTGTAAATCGAAAACTGGCACACTAAAACATCCCTAAAACCCACCCCGACCCTTTAAAATAAATCCCCCACCCTCCCGAACCCCCCCCCCAAATGCTTTAAATTACCTGGGGTCCAGTGGAGGGGAGGGCGGGAAAACCGGCACACTAAAACAACCCTAAAACCCACCCCGACCCTTTAAAATAAATCCCCCACCCCCCGAACCCCCCCCCCCCCCCAAATGCCTTAAATTACCTGGGGTCCAGAGGAAGGATCCCGGTGCGATCTTTTACTCTCGGACCTCCAGTGCTTGTAGAAATGGCGCCGGCGCCACCTTTGCCTTGTCATATGACAGGTCAAAGGTAGCGCCGGCGCCATTTTGTTTTTTGTCCCCCGAGGTCAGGAGCGTAGGAGATCGCTCCCGGACCCCCGCTGGACCCCCAGGAACTTTTGGCCAGCGGGGGTCCGGGAACGACTTTTGGCCAGCGGGGGTCCGGGAACGACTTCCTGCATGCAAATCGTTTTTCCATACGGAAAAACGATTCGCGGCAGGAGATCGCTCCCGGACCCCCGCTGGACCCCCAGGGACTTTTGGCCAGCTTGGGGGGGCCTCCTGACCCCCACAAGACTTGCCAAAAGTCCAGTGGGGGTCCGGAACGACCTCCTGCAGTCGAATCGTGTTGTCTACGGCCGGCGCCATTTTGCGCCGCTTTTGCGCAAAATGGCGCCATTTTCCATACGGAAAAACCAAAGGTAGCGTCGACGCCATTTCTACAAGCACCGGAGGTCCGAGAGTAAAAGATCACACCGGGACCCTTCCTCTGGACCCCAGGTAATTTAAGGCATTTTGGGGGGGTTCGGGAGGGTGGGGGATTTATTTTAAAGGGTCGGGGTGGGTTTTAGGGTTGTTTTAGTATGCCGGTTTTCCCGCCCTCCCCCTTCCCCTCCCCCTTCCCCCGATTTACGATTTTTTGACGATAAATCGGGGGAATTGTTATTGTATCGTGGCTCTAACGATTTTTGACGATTTAAAATATATCGGACGATATTTTAAATCGTCAAAAAACGATTCACATCCCTAATTATTTACATTATATTGTGAAGTCTCTTGTAAGATGTTGACACCTAGATAAGACTATGACACCTAGATCTCTTTCTTGGGTTGTAGCACCTAATATGGAACCTAACATTGTGTAACTATAGCATGGGTTATTTTTCCCTATATGCATCACCTTGCACTTATCCAAATTAAATTTCATCTGCCATTTGGATGCCCAATTTTCCAGTCTCACAAGGTCTTCCTGCAATTTATCACAATGCTTGTGATTTAACTACTCTGAACAATTTTGTATCATCTGCAAATTTGATTACCTCACTTCTTTCCAGATCATTTATAAATATATTGAAAAGTAAGGGTCCCAATACAGATCCCTGAGGCACTCCACTGCCCACTCCCTTCCACTGAGAAAATTGTCCATTTATTCCTACTCTCTGTTTCCTGTCTTTTAGCCAGTTTGCAGTCCATGAAAGGACATCACCACCTATCCCATGACTTTTTACTTTTCCTAGAAGCCTCTCATGAGGAACTTTGTCAAACACCTTCTGAAAATCCAAGTACACTACATCTACCGGTTCACCTTTATCCACATGTTTATTAACTCCTTTAAAAAAGTGAAGCAGATTTATGAGACAAGACTTGCCTTGGGTAAAGCCATGCTGACTTTGTTCCATTAAACCATATCTATCTATATGTTCTGTGATGTTTAGAATACTTTCCACTATTTTTCCTGGCACTGAAGTCAGGCTAACTCGTCTGTAGTTTTCCGGATCGCCCCTGGAGCCCTTTTTAAATATTGGGGTTACATTTGCTATCCTCCAGTCTTCAGGTACAATAGCTGATTTTAATGATAGGTTACAAATGTTTACTAATAGGTCTGAAATTTCAGTTTTTAGTTCCTTCAGAACTCTGGGGTGTATATCATCCAGTCCAGGTGATTTACTACTCTTCAGTTTGTCAATCAGGTCTACCACATCTTCTAGGTTCACCGTGATTTGATTCAGTCCATCTGAATCGTTACCCATGATTTAGGGGAACATATGGATTTCTATGCCTCCCATCAACATTTTACATACGGATGGAGCACTCATAATAGTTTGATAGAGAACTGCTGATTCTGGCTCACACCAGTATCGGGTATGCAGTGTGGGGGTAAAATCAATTGAGTCAGGATAAATTCTCCTACTCCAGACTTCCCAAAATAGTTCATCAGGCTCTGACAACTCTTTGACCCCCGATTAGACACAGATCCAGGGCCAGAAGAACTTGCAGTAGGCAAGGAATTGACTGGGAGATATTCTAATCATAGATGACTCCTCTCTGTCTTCCTCAGTTGCTAGCTGATGGTAGTTTTCATACCGTAATAGTAAATGCACACCACCAATCCTTCACACCCAACTGTTTTTATCCATCTATTGTGGCCGTCGTAATAGGCACTCACGGCCAGTAAAATACCTTCTTTGCCTTATTTTTAATCATAAGTGTTATTATTTGTAAGGGTTTTGTGTGGATCCCTGGCCCTGTGGCAGATGACCATGCCCATGGGGGGAAGTCCCCTGAGGGGCCACAAGTCAGGCTCAGCGTAGGAGACACACACACACACACACACACACACACACACACTAGTTCTTTTATTATACAAGATTGATAAATCACCAGCGGTGGCAGTAGTGAGCTGGAAAGTAGCCCAGCTGAGCTTGTAGTCCCTCAGGTTTTGGAACAGCGATCCCACAATGGCTGTGCTGTAATAGTAGTAGCAGGATATGCAGAGTTCAGGAATAGAGCCTCGTTGGTAATGTACTCACGCAGTCTCTCAGTGTGGAGCACAGGAGCTGGAGTAAAGGCAGGGCCCTCGAGGAGCGAGTACCTGGATCCAGGGAATAGCTCTGAGAGATAGAGATGGTAACTCACAGATGTTATAGGCAGCGGTGTCTTCCTGGCAGAAGTGGAGTCCAAGTAGCGAGTCCAGGAACATGGGCCCTCGAGGAGCGAGTACCGGTTCCAGACTGCGACCTGAAAGATAAGAAAGAGAGAGAGGCCCCCGAGGAGCGGGATACCCCAAATAGAGTAGGCCCGAAGGAGGCAGAGTTGCAAGGTACGGAGAGCGAATCCCATCTGTTAGGAAACCTTTGCTAACTCGATTGCTAGCTAATCGCGTAGGCCTTTTGTATCCTGGATGCATGACGTCATCAAAGGAGGGCGCCCCTGAGGTTCGCGCCACTGAAGGTACCTGAAGCAGGGCCGCGCGGCGCGTGCGCCCTAAGGCAGCTGAACAGCATGGCGGGAGGCAGCGCCCAAGCCGGTCCGGGACGCCGGAGAGGACGGCAGGCAGACGCCGCGGCAGCCAAACGTCCGTCAACCGCAGGAGGAGTCGCCAGAAGAGTTAAGGAGGGCGGAGTGGAGACGTCAGGCAGCGACAGTCGTAACAATAAGCCAGTGATCAAATCTTTTTTCATTTTTATATTTATGCATTTAAAATGAACTTTTGTTAATAATGTATGCGTGAATCGGTGTTCCCTGACACGGGTCCGTGTTTTGAAATCCTGCATTGGGAGGGATGCACTCTTCTCAAAACCACTTCTTCTTCTTCTTATGGAATTTTTAAATGTTAAAGCGTTATTAAAAAAGAAATCAACAACTCTAAATTTCAAGCAGTTGCGTTAAAGATACCTATTGCTTTTTATAACAACGCTGCACAGGTAACATTTAATATGACATCGATTTGATATTTTGAGAGAACAATTTTGGATTTAATTTTGGACTCAGTAACCCCTAGAGTATTGAATGTTGAAATAGAATAGGTATCAGTAATTTGACTATGTGTCATTTACTTTTAGTATAAAAGTGGTTAACGGATATCTGAGTCGGCTTCCGGTTTTCACTTTGGGACAAAAATGATTCTATGGTGAAAAAAGGTAAAGCTGAAAATTTATGTCAATGCTGATAACATCAAATAGTTGTCATATTAAAATGGCAGAGGAGACTCCGGCATGTCATGCACGAAGATGAAGGCCCCCGTATGTTGCGGTATGCGCTCTGCTCGTGGCGAAGATGAAGGCCCTGGCATGCCATTTGTGGCGAAGATGAAGGCCCCCATGTGCCATGAATGAAGTGTGCACCGTTTGCAGCGAAGATGAAGGCCCCCCTCGTCCACGGGATGCGCTCCGCTCGCGGCAAAGATGAAGACCCCGATGGGAGTGAATGTGTGTGTCTGTGTGAGAGGAGAGGGAGGGGGGTGTGAGAGAGGGGAGGGAGAGGAGAGGGGTGTGAGAGGGGCGAGGGGGTGTGTGAGAGAGAGCAGGGGGGTGAGCAGGAGGGTATGAGAGAGCATGGGAGGTGAGAGAGCTAGAGTGTGGGTGCCAGACAGAGGTAGTCTATATGAGGAGATTGTGACGGAGTGTGTATGTGTGTGAGAGATTGGGAGCACGTGTGTATGAAAAAGGGATCATGTGTATGTGAGGGGGCTAGTCTGTGTGAGACAGAACCTGTGTGAAGGGGTGCACGAGAGAGACATAGGTAGCCTGTGTGAGGATGTATGCATGAGAGAGAAAGGGAGCTTGTGTGGGTGTGTATGCAAGAGAGAGGGACCCTGTATGAGGGGATGTGTGTGTGTACTAGGGAGAGGGAGCATTTGTGTGAGAAAGGGAGGGACAGAGGGGAGCCTGTGTGAGGGGCAGTATTGAGAACGGGGTCAAACTCTGGGACTGGTGATAGATTGGAAGGGGTTGAGCCTAGAGGTGGAGGGGAGAGATACTGGCAGGTGGAGGAGTTGGGGCCTGAGGGTAAAGTGGCCAGGGGAGTGGGGAGTAGAGAGAGCAAGTGGAAGGGACACTCTTACAGTGAATTTCTAGGGAAATTCTGCTCAAAATATTTAAAAATCTGCATCGCCTTTATTGCGACAGTTCTGTTCTATGTAAACCGACCTGATTCGATACTTGTATTGAGAATGTCGGTATATAAAAATCCGAAATAAATAAATAAATAAATCTCTAAGTAATAACATTTTTCTGTATTAATTTAAAATGTAATTACTTAAAGACTGTCATGTAAATTGTGTTATTTTGACCAATATAAAGTTTGCAGAATTGTAAAGTTTTTGTGTGCAGAATTTCCCCAGGAGTAATAAAAATACTTGGCTGTGAAGGATTTGTGGTGTGCATTTGATATATTTACTATCCTTTTTGGAATATACCATTTGTAATATAGTTTTCACAATAGCTGTATCCTTGGGTGGGCTAGAAGTCACTAACCTATAAAAGCCAGAATCTTACTGGGCAGCTACCATGAGGCTGGAGAGCCTCCCAGGCCTCTAATCCTACAATGAATGAATTGGCCTCTCTCCTAATAACATGGGATATTAGCCCATACCACGTTTCATATGCCTCCTTCAATGTACAACTTTGGCGAAAAGACTGAGGGGCCTGGATAATTGCAGGTCAAGCAATGGCAGCTCTGTGGTCATTTATTTTTATTTATTTTATTTATTTAAAACTTATATTCTGCATTTTGTCAACAAATGTACAAAGCAAATTACATCTATAACAAAAATATCTGGTCACATTAAAACATTACAAACAATACAATATTCAACAGTATTTAAAAACGTAATAATCGTGCCCGCCACATCAGCACTTCAGTGTTCACAACCATCAACCCCCAGATATGCTTCCTTAAACAAATGTGTTTTAAGCCACTTATGAAACCTCAACAGATCTGTTCCTAATCTTAGCTGGACTGGTAGGTCATTCCAAAGCTTTGGCCCCACAGCTGAAAAAGCTCTCAACCTAGTACAGGGTAATTGGTGAGATTTACTGATGGAACCATCAGCATTTCTTGATCTTTCGATCTTAAGCTCTGAGCTTGAACATAAAGGACTAACAGCTGACATGAATAATCAGATCCAGAGTTTCAAAGTGCCTTAATTAGGAGCATAAAAAATTTAGATTTTGCTTTGATAGAGCTTCTCGGATAAACATATCCTAATACACAAAATAATTAAACTGACTAGCCGAACATCAGGTCTGCCCTTGTCCAGATTCTCCTGGAGTACCCCAGTGCTCGAACATTGCAGAGATTCTTCTGGGTTGACCTCCTAATGAGAAACTTCCATCTTGGCCCTGGCCTCTTCTGCAAGTAAGCTGCCTAGTGAGGGGATTGTATCATTCGTCTACGAGTCAGTCAAAGGTACTACATTGCATTCAAGGGGGGGCCTCACTGCTTACCATGGCAGGTTTCTCTCCCATAGGTCAATCACTAGTGATATTTCAAAGATCAATTTTGGGCCTACTCTTCCCTTTCACAGACTCCCCACTGGGTCCAGGTGGGCAATTGGGTATACATCATCTGAGGCTCCTAACAATTTGATGAAACCTCTCAGAGGGTTCTTTCTGAAGCAGATCTGGATATCTCCCTGAACAATGGTGGTTGGATTAGCCATCTAACTTGGAACTACTTCATTCACAAGAAATCCACTGGTGTTAAGGCATCTGGATCCTCCAGTTCATAGGTGATCCCCATAGCATAAAAAAAACACTTCAGTTGCACTGGCACAGGATCTGGAAGAAGGTAACAGTGGGGCAATCATCACATCCCACTATCTCCAGACCATCCAAGTCCTTCAAAATTGCAGGCAGTAGGGAAATCTTGGATTTGTGGACTGCTGTGCCATCTCAACTTTATGAATCTAAGTAATTTTTCTCTGCAAAAAGGGGGGAAAAAACCATGGCCTGAACTAGGCCTCTACTGGCTCTTCTTCAGACTACTCCCCTTATGCTCTCAGCTTTCCCCCATCTCTCTGCTTCTCACTGATGGCTGATCTTGCAGAAAATAAAATCATAACGCTTTTATGCTCAGCAGCCTTCTCAGTGGCTGCTGAGTGATTATGTTGCCTTCCACATCAGTATCACTCCTAGGGGAGCTTCTCCAGTGGGAAGATTATGTGGGTTTTATGGCTCAAAGAAGATGGCAGCTATCTTGAGTCTCCCAAACTCTGTAACTCTCCTGTAAAAAATCTATGATTTCTTCAGTGTGCCATCCCCAGGTAAGAGACAAGTCTACGCTCACCCCCACAAATCCTCAAAACCCTTGGAGGCCCCACATTGGGCACTATTTTTATGTAGCTTCTGCCCCAACTTCTCCTCAGTAACAGGAGTAATGTGGGAGGTCGTGGGCCTTATGCAGCACCCGTACTCCTGGGTTCTTTCCATGCAGGGGAGAAAAGTATAAGTCTTTCAAAGCCCTGAGGGTAGTTCTGAAGATCCTTTGCTACAGTCATGCACAAGAAACACACACACACACTACTACTGCAAGTGCAATTTTGAACAGGCATACAATATAGGGAGTTTTTAGCCTGCATGCATTGTAGGAAATTTTCTAAGGAAAACTATTTGAGTAGTTTCTCTTTGAAATTTTCTTACAACATACATGTGCAAAAAGTGCTTGCCTTCATTTGCATCTGGTATTTGTGAGTTCTGCTGGACAGGAGGGGTTGTGTGATATGGAAAATAGCAAGCATACATTTGAACTCAAATGTATACATGCCGTTTAACATGCCCAACCTGAACATTCCAGTGGGAATGCCTCTTTGTGGTGCAGCTTAACATATGTGCGCTGTGAAAGCCAGCTCAATCTTTTAGCCTCACTGAGGAGGGCAACTTTCAACTAGGCCAATTTACCTGCTGTCCTCTCTATTTCTCTGCCAAAGCAAGGGAAACGATGATCAGGGGTGACAGGTAGCAACCAATTTATACTACTGGACTATAACAAAAAATAAAAATAAAGAAAGAAAATAAATACTAACCTTACATGAACTGCAGGCCCAGTTATGCATATTCCTTTATCAGAAAATAGATGTAAATGTCCTCTCCTCCATGTTCAGTTTCCATAATCCCAGCAAGTCATTGTAACATATGTTTTGTAAAACCATCATGTTTTTGTTTTCAAGCTGAAAAATATACATTTTTCTCATTTTATAAAGCAATCATTTGAATATAATTTCATTTTATTTGCAATTTATATTGTGCTTCCCAAGGACGCTGACCCCCTTCAAAGCGGATTACAAACACAATAAAAATATATTAATAATAAAGTTCCACCATAATACAATCATATACATAGGGATCTTTGTTTTCAGTTTTTATTTTATTTTTCCTGGGAATTTATCAGTATTTATTAGAATCAAACCAAACAGCATAAAATCAGTAGAAAAAAATGACTCCCTTTCCCCCCCCCCCCCCCCCCCCCAATGATTTTCTCCTATTTTTGTTGGTTATAATAAACACTGATAAATTCTTGGGGAAAATAAAACACTGAAAACGAAGGTCCCTACATATACAATACAAAATCATTCAAGTACAATTAATAGTATTTAAACATTCTAAAACAATTCACAACTATCTCTTAGTTTTCCCAGAAAGTTGCTAACCCTTTAGAATCAAAATATAAAGCGTTAGAGTTTATTGTTTTTGTAAATGGAGGAATCTTTAGCTATTCAAGCATGTTTTATTGCAGAACACATAAGGTCAGTGTTGGGACTTACTTTATAGAAACTGGAATTGGCTGAGATTGTCTCTTGACTGCACACCATGGTCACTTAGGGTAGTCAACGTAAATGTTTCTTCTTGTTAAACCTAACAAGGTAAGATACTAGGTAGAAAGCAGCACTCAACAAAACAAAAACAAAAAAATTAAATCAGAAGGTGAATTACTTGGATTAAATAGTTCCTAGTTCTAGATTATACGTGCAATTAAAAAACAGATAAAACATAACCTTCCATATAGCAGGAGGTCCCAAAGCAGCCACAGAATTTTTTTTTTAAACTTTATTGTTTAATATCCACATTCTTCCTTCATTAATAAAATTTGCCTGATCTGAAATGTAATTGGCTGTTGCCTTAATTAAGATATTGTTTACTGGTGTTTCATTTTAGTGTTTCATTTTATATCTTCATGAGGTAAATATGTAATCAACTGTAATGGTAATTGCTTCTCTTTCTTATGCACGAATTTTCCTGTTGAACTGGCTGCTAACTACAACCACCCGTAAAATAAATTGGTGAACAGACAAAAAGTACTTTAGCAAAATGATCTCCTATAAAACAGTTCCTCTTATTTTACAATCTTTCCCATAAACTGTCATAGTAAACATCTCAAAGTAACTAGATACTTATGGAACTCACACAGCTATTCAGGCTTCTAAGCCTAATAAAATCAATTCAGAGTTGATGCTAATAAGAGGTATCACTTCTCTTCTTTTTATTTATTACAGTACAGAAACCTAAGCCACTAATGTAGAAATCAACTAAAACTAAATAGAATGGTTCCTGTTTAGCAAATGTGCATCTGCAGAAACGCCAAGAGAGTCTACCCCAGTGAGTCAGATTTACTGCCTCTTAACTGAGATCAAAGCTAAAGAGTGAGATTATTCAGGTGCTGAGTCTCAGATATAAATCTGGGCTCTTTTTGACCCCTTTTTGGGTAGTTTCCTGAACTATGGTATTAGGATTGTGAATCTTTGTGTTGTGTTGGGGTGAGGTTGACACCCTGTAGGTCCTCACTGCCAACTGGCGGAGCAGACAGTGCAGAGACTGATCTGGAGTTTTGCCTGTACCAACCCCTTTCCCGTCCAGTTCAGCCTCTGGGTTCTGGGGTGCAGGTGGAAGAGTAGATCCGGGATCTGGCCAAGGTTGGAGGCAGGCAGAGGCAAGTATAACGAGAGTCCAGGCTAAGGTCAATACAGTAATCCGTCTGAGGGCAGGACTGCGGTTGCTAGGGTGAGGCTGGAGAGATGAAGGCAAGGCTGGACAAGGCTGACAAGATGAAGACAAGGCTGAAGAGACGAAGGCAGGCTGGATGAGACTGAAGAGACAATGACAAGGTTGGCCAAGGCTGGAATGATGAAGGTAGGCTAGATGAGACTGAAGAGATGAAGGCAGGCTGGACGAGGCTGAAGAGATGATGGCAAGGCTGGGGAAGGCTGGAATGATGAAGGCAGGCTGGATGAGACTGAAGAGTTGAACGCAGGCTGCATGAGGCTGAAGACAAGAATGCAGGCTGGACGAGGCTGAAGAGATGATGGCAAGGCTGGAGAAGTGAAGACAGGTTGGAAGAGGTTGAAGAGAAGAAAGCAGAAACACACTGCTAGATAGACGACCCATTGCTGAAACGATGTTGCATTGCACAGATAGGGTTTAAACACCTAGCTGTGTGACAGCATCAGAAGGTGCCAGCAAGTGCTGTTCCTCCCGTGGGCCCTTCATAGGTCAGTGTGCACCTAGGGGGAGGCTCCGGCAGTCGATGGCAGTGGCATCTGGCCACGAAGTTGAGGCGGTCATCAGGACTGATCGAGCTAGTTCAGCCAGCTCATGGGGCCACCTGTGAGCCGGCAAGTGTAACATATGGGAAGCAGATGGTATTTTCCCTGTCAGGGGACAGTAAACACAGACAAATATTTTGCGAACATATCAGTGACTTCCCTCCAAGTTCCCTGTCTCCCGCAGTCTTGGTTTCCTCTCTCTATCTCTATATAGCTCTGGGTACTGCTATGGCCTCCTCTTTCTCTCCATGTCTAGGGCCAGTGCAAGAGTATTAGGTGTTATAGGTATTTCTGCTTTAAGGGATCCTCCTTCATACCCACCCTTTGCCCTCTCCACGCACAATTAAAAATTATGCATTTATAAAAGATTTTATATGAAAAAAGACTTTCAAAGTACAGTCTTCTGAGGTAAAATATCACTTACAATAACATGTATATTATATTTACATTCACTGTTTTGGTGCCAAAAAGAAATTCCTGCAAAAAAGCAAAAAAAAAAAAAAAAAGATCACTTGGAGCACATATGGCATTAGGCTTAAAAACATAAGAAAT